>NC_039362.1:22251011-22912691 GCF_003573695.1 Papaver somniferum
TTTTTTTTTGGTATTTGGATTTTTTTCTATGCTGAAATGTACAATTTATTCCTTGGGTTATTTATGTTGTTTTTTTTTCCTTGTATTTTTTTGTTTTTGTTTTGGTGTTTGGATTTTTTTCTATGTTGAAATGTTCAATTTCGTGCATCAACATGAAAGTGTTGCCGCTAAATGTTGGGTCATTCTTTAACTAGCCAACATTTGTTTTTTTTTTCCTTTTTTTGCGTTACACATATGGTACAGCCGGCCAGGCCACCCCAACCGACTTAGGTAATTAAATTAAAAAGGAAATTAGATAAATATGAAAATATTCATTCCATATATCTCATGAGATCATAATTTATTTTAGTTTGTTATGTTCGTTATGTATATTAGATTAAAAAGGAAATTAGATAAACATGAAAATATTCATTCCATATCTCCTAATATTGATAGAATATTCGATGTAAATACCAAAGAATAGGTGATTTAAGATAATGATGGAAAACCTTAGAAATTAGGGTTTTCCTTAGAAATATATATAAATTACACCAAGCATAGAAAAAATTAACATAGAGTATTAAGAGGAAAAAATGAGTTCTGCTAAGAGGGACTGTAGAGATGAAACTGAAGAGAGGATCCAAAAATGTCCTCGATTGATGGCTGGTCCTCGTAAATTGAGGATTATCATTACTATGGACGGAATAACTACTTTTCCTGGTGTTCCTCTCGACGTTGTAATTAGTTCTGTTGTTAGTAGTGTTGACAATGATGATGTTCCTATTTATGCTGATGTTATTCCTGGTGTTCCTCTGGACGCTGTAATCAGTAGTGTTGAGGATGCTGATGTTCCTGCTTATGCTGATGTTCCTGCTGTAAATGATGATGCTCCTGCTTCTATTATTGAAATTATTGATGAAGATCGTCCCGATGTTCCGGATATGGCAGATCATCCAAAAGTTAACAAGCATGATCTTAACAAGCATGTGGAGCCCGATGAAGCAGAAAATGACAAATCTGAGGATGACAAGGCGCCCAAGCCTGCTGGTTGGAGTGATCAGGTTCACCTCAACATTGCAAGAAGAATTGTTTGAAGATGGGGGATGGTTCATTTGATATGTTTTTTTTTTTGATGATATGGTTTGATTTATCGATTTCATTTTGTGGACGCTTTGAAAGTTTTTTTTCGTTTTTTGTTTCGTTTGCTAATTTTGTCATTTAGAAGAAGGTGATATTTATGAATTCTTTTATTATTTAGGTATTGGAATCATGAAATAAATCAGATAATTATTTACAAGTTCATAGAGTTTACAGAATGCAATATACTCTTGCAAATTTATTTATTTACGAGGTGTGCATTTTTTTGGAAAAATAAATATAATTAGCTGAAAGAACGGAGGAAATGTAGAAAAATACAGTTCCCCCCCTGTAAACAATAAGAATCAATTTATCACTTTAGGTCTGATCTTATTATCTCCTTGCCAATACTTTTAACAAACATACGAGTTTGAACAAGTAAAGTGCTATTGAAAGTAAAGTACTGCTATACGACGATGTTAATGATAATGATCTTTGCGTGGAATTGGATGATAATGAGGAACCATACTAATCTGACAAAGAACCAGACTCATCTTACAAGTTCTTTGCTTTTTAAACAGGGTTTTTGATGACCATTTTGTTTTCAGTGGTGGTTTTATTTATTTTTTAAGTACTGCACTAGATGGAGGCTTTTTACGCTGATAGATAGGTTGACATTTATGTGATGAATGATTCACGTTGAACTTTATGTTTTCTGGAAATGATGAATATGAAAATGGATGGGTTTAGTTTATTTATCTTTATTAGCTTACCGTATGATTAGAATAATACGTTTCCTACATAGGTGCCACTAATAATTCATACGTTTCCTCCCTAAACCAAGAATAATACAGGAGACAACCCAGCTTAAAATTATTAAGGTAAATATTATTCGAAATAGGAAAGTACTTTTTTTCTATAGCCTCTTCTCGAGTTGGTTAGAGATAGGAAACAAAATTTCGAAAATTTTGGGAAACAATTTTATCATAACTGTGTACGATATATTCTCTCATAAAATAAGGAAACTAACCATATTGGTTACACATCAAAAATTTGGAAATATAAAAAGAAAAACACCAAAAATATTTTGTTTGGCGGGTGATGAAAATGGATTTTACTGGGCGGGATGATTTCAAAAGGAAAATCAATTCCCGCCTGATGGTTTGGTTAAATTCCAAAAAGAAAAAGAAAGATGAGTTCGATCTACTTTTTCAGTTTTTATTACTCGATTCATTCTCTCTATGAAATCATAATTCTACTACTATCGTCTCTAATCTTTACAAGGAACCTACCTCTTCAGACTCGATCTTTGTTGTTGGTATTATTTCTACAACCCATTATCGAATGAATATTAAATTGATGTTAGATTTCTTGTTCGATCTCATGGAATCAGATGTTAGATCTTATAGGTTTACTAGTTAAAGCATGATTAGGGTTTTTATTCTATCACTTCTTATAGGTTTACTAGTTAAAGCATGCGTAGGGTTTTTATTCTATTACTATCTCTAATCTTTACAAGGAATCTACCTCTTTAAACTCGATCTTTGTTGCTGGTAATATTTCTACAACCCATTATCGAATGAATATTAAATTTATGTTAGATTTTTTGTTTGATCTCATGGAATCAGATGTTAGATCTTATAGGTTTACTTGTTAAAGCATGATTAGGGTTTTTATTCGGCTGTATCAAAGAACAAGTTAATGACAATTACGGGTTGTACGATGAGATGTGATTTCATTTTGTTACAACAATAATATTTTAGGATTAAGTTACATGCATGAACTATTATAAGATTTAGGTAAGGATCTTTCTTTCATGTTACTGATAGGCACATTTTTGTGTCTTATATAATCTCAATTGTATATATTATAGTGCTCGATTTTATATTTACTATGGCTTTTTATGTCCCTGTAGGTATTTTTGGAGAAATAAGCTTTTGCGGCGAAATTGGCTAAAAAAGTGGTTTTTGCGCTCGTGGGAGAAAATTACTATACAGACTCTCACTTTGGATAAGGGGTAACCTAATTACTAAGGGGTGACCCATTTCCAGGCATCTGCTAAAGGGAGACCAGCACATGATAGGGGGAGGTAACTTTCTTCTCAAATTCGAATGAAATTTTGGCCGAAAAAATATCCAGCAAAGAACCAAACTTTGGGTTGGATTTCGAAGGTGTTTTAGAGAGATTCAATCGCTGAAATTTGTTGGGATGGACGTGATTGAGCATAACAGGCTTGGTATGTGCGCTGGAATCGATCAAATTGGGCTGGATAATCCAGAAAAAGGAAACAGAGTTTGAGTTTTGCACGGAAACTTTGTGGAATTATTTTAGGAATTCCAGGGAGACTAAAGGCGTGATATTGTTTCCTAAGGTGATATTCTATCTAAGGAAGAGTTTCGGATGATTTGGAAGTCTTAGAAACGCTTAAGGAAATCGGCAGAGAAGATTATTTCCGTGGCTTGCACGAAAAGAAAAAGAGAGAATTAATCGCTATTTTTAGGTTTTTGAGCAGTATAAAAGGTGTGTTCGAGTTCCAGGGAAGGTGACGAAGTTATTGGAACAATTTGGGGAAGTTTAGAACACCACATAGTCAAGAAATCGAAGTTGCAGGAAGTCGAGTTCTGCTGCTGCTGCTGAAGAACACGAAGAACATAAGGCTGTAAAGGACAGTCGTTTCTTAGGGTCTTAAATTTCAAATCCTGTAACAGTCAATTAATAACAATTATTTCAGTTTGCAACAATTCCTTGTAACACTCGATCTGTAACAATTAAAACTGTTACGATTAAGCTACTTTCATTCTTTTCTCACATACCTTCAATAAAAACACCTTTTGAGCCATGAGATATTATTTTGAGCGTGTTTTCACCATGAAGAGCTAAACCCCAACACTGGGATGACGGAGGAAGCCTAATATCATACTTGGGTAATTATATTTAATTCTTATATGACTTTTGCACTAATTAAAATTGAATTATGATTTTGATTAATTAGTTGTCATATCGTTTGATGGGTCATGCTTGCTTAGATGTTTTGATGTCCCATGCTTAGGATTTACAACTAAAGTTTTGAGAATCTACCTTGGCAAAAATAAGAGTCCATGTCTTTATTGATCTATGATTGTTAAAGAATTAATATTTGAACCTTATGTTGTGAGTTTGGTGGAATCCTAAGTCCCAGTTTCTCCCGATACTGCTACCATATTTTTTATATATATTTATTAGAATTAGTATTTAAGTCTAGAATCGAGTCTACACAAGCCCGAGTTGAACGAACTTTATTTACCACTTAAAAAACTACATCAGTTACTTAGTTAGGCTTTACTAGTTAGTTAGGTTTTACAAAATAAAAAAATAAATAAAAAAACTTAACGATGCTAATTTTTTTCTAGGGTTTTTGTTATTGTTTGGGTTGGATTTTGATTGAGAGTTAATAACTCTACTTTGATCGCTCATATTTATATACAAGGCTTCTCAAGATTTAATCATTTGAGTCTTTGTTACTTGGCGAGCCTGTAACGTCTGTATTTTAAGTTGCCACTTTTAATAATACCATGTTGTTGGTTGGCCAATTTGACTATATCTTCAAGATAAAAATGGATAATCATTATACAGTGCTTTAGTGCTCTTGGCTTTTGTAACAAAATTTATATAAGACCGTTTAACCGGTACCTTTCGCTTTGTGGATAACACAATAATCATGAGGAGATTTTGTGTGTTGCAATGATGTTTTAGCCTCAAGTTACATGCATCACTGAGTTCATGTTTGTTTTCTTTTCATATAATAGAAAATAGGTGTAACACATGTTGCCTATCCTGTTAGGTTTAGCTAATATTTTCCAAGATAAGCTCAAATTCCTAACTGAGATGCACGTACCTACACAGCTTTTGTCATGGCAGAAGATGATGATTAAGACCAATGGAGGGAATCAGATGTTGAGGGGGATTCTGATGAAGAAACGGTGGATTTAGATGAGAGTCATGATGACATTGTACAATCAGATGACGATGATGGTGGAGATATGCTCCACACTGCTAGATTTGAAGACTTAACAGGTAATGTGCGAAACCTTGTACTTACTTGTTTCTACTTAAACATCACATGGTTTCATATGTTGCCTCGATTATTTCCAGAGTCAGAAGATTCTGAAAATGATGATTTGGAGGTGTTAGAAGAAAAAGAATTGGAAAATGCTCCAGAAGCAAAAAAGCAGCCACAACAAGAAGACTCTACAGAAGTGATCATAAAAGAGAGGGGAATGACAAGAATGTTGAAGCTGCATAGAGACTTCTCGATAAAAGATGCCAAAAGAAGGGATGTTGAATTTGACAAAATGTTCCGGCCTATTGGTAACCATATAATTGAATTCAGTAGTTACCTAGGCTATTTGGTCCGTGATATGGTTGGCATAAAACATTTATGTTGGAAGGAAGTCCCTTCAACAACAAAAGAAAATATGTGGGAGAAAATTCTGGTATGCATATGCGGTTACCAATTCGTCGTTTTTGTTGTCTAACTGTGAGTCTGTGATTAACATACATTAGATGTTATTGCAGCTTCATTATGAGGTGCCCCATGAGCTGAAGCGAGTGGTCATGAAGCGTCTACCTGTTCATCTGCGGAACTTCAGAAGGAAATTGTACAACAATCATGTAAAACCCTTCATGGAAATGCCGCACAAACTAATAACTTTCCCCAAAAAGTACGAAATGGTAATGGAACAAGAGAACTGGGACAATTAGCTTAATCATGTACTAAAATCGGCTATATTTAAGGTATGGAATACACATTGCTTTTTCTGATTTTTTGTTTCGTTCTTATTGTCTATCCCAGCATACTAATGAAATTATTTTTATTTCCTCTGCAAGAAAAATTCGGAGAGGGAAAAAAAGGAAATATCACAATCCAAGTTCCCACATCGGACGAGACGAGGAGGATACTCGGGATTAAAACTAAAATTAGTAAGTCTGTTGTCTTATTTATTATACACTGCACAGTAAAACCGTCCATATCAGATACTTCTGTTTTGTATGTCGTGTTGCGTGTCTCATATATGCAGAAACTTAAAACGGTATAGGGATGTGTCCTCTTACACCAATCTGTAATTTTGTCACATTTAGACGCTTTGGAATAGGTTTTCTGTTTTACACAGTTAATATCTGTGCGGATGTAAATCCTTACTTGTTTCTGGTAACTACTAGGTCCAACGCGGAAATGTTGCAGAAGAAGATCTTGAAGACCGGTGTTTCATGTGGGCAAGAGCACACGAAAACAAAGACGGAATTGTTCCAAACGAGTTTTTTAGGAAGAAGACATCTGAAGTTGTGAGAAAACAGAAACTTTACAGTCCTCATGTTTTTAACCAAAGTAAGTGCACAGTAATTGTGCAAGGTTTAAATCAGAATTTAGCACATTATTTGAACAGGAAGAGAAGCGGAAGATGATTCGAGAGGAAACTCTAACGGTTGGTCATAACGAGGATGCTCTAACAGTTTCGATCGGCCCGGATAAGGGTGGACGTATCAAGGGGGCTGGCTTTGGAGTGACGACAACCCTTTACTTTCCAAATGGAAGAAAACCAAGACACTCAAAAGAGAACAATGAGCTGCATGAAAAGATGAAAGCTAAGGAGAAAGAATTAGAGTCTACTAAAAATGCGTATCAGAGATTGACAGATAACTTGTTATCTCAAGGAGTCGACATTGCGAAAATTGTGGGCAACAGTATCAGCAAGTCTGGAGGAGAGGTAAGTGAACCGAGTTTTGATTAGATTGTGTAATTTTTTGAAAAAATTGGCAGACAGTATCTGATTTTTTCAAACAATGTGTTCAACTACAGTCACAAGATGCAGGACCTATCAACGCCTCCAATCGATCTAAGAATAACATAGGTCCAGAATCAGTTAAGCAACTTCAAAAAAAACATGGAAAATATGATCCGCAGAAGTCATCTGAAAGCACCAAAGGGTCCGCGAAGCGGGTCTCTCCTTGTACTAAAACGCCGACCGTTTCTACTGAATCCCATCCGTCTTTAGTATCAAAAAAGAAGTTTTTGTCTCCTTCATCCACTGGGGAAACTCAGAATGTTCCATCTGAAAAAGTTACCATTGATGTATGGTTTTCCAACGCGTTTAAATTTTGAATCTTCCATTTACTATCTCTCATGCGCCTTGTGTTTCTGCAGGGCACGGGATGCAAACTTTGGTTTGGAGAAAAGGACAACATTGTTGCCATTGGTAGAGCTTACTCTTCAAAGAAGGTATCTTATAAAATGAAGTCAGGAATGACGGGTGAGGTTACATGCTATAGTGTCATGGTTAGTGAAGTACTAAATGAAACCATCAAATTACCCTTTGGCACATCTTCTGGGATAAAAACTTTAAAAGATGTTGGTGATGCTGAAATTTGTTGGCCATCAAATCAAACCATCTTGGATCAAAAGGTTGGTTGCTATGCTTGTTTTCTTTATTAAATCATTGGGTATGTTTTTACACAAAACAGTTATATATATATATATATCTTGTTTGATATAAGAGACGAATATGTTATCATCTATATGAATCACGAACGTTAGTGTATATTTTAGAGAACCTTATAGAACGAGATATGTGGTTAGCTATTTGATTGTGAGTCAGTTGTGCATTTTGCTTAAATGGTTTTATTGCAAAAACAAGGTACAACTTTCATTTCAATTTTCTGATGCAAGTAAGTCAACCAAAACATTATGAGGTTGTGAAATCACCGGATCTACTCAACGGAATCCAATCTCGTATCGCAATATCTGAAAAAGTTCTGAAGGTATGTGTTTTAAACCAGTTACATGATCTTAAGACCATATGAGTCTGAAATATGCTATCAACTACTATATGAATCACAGATGCTAGGGTGTATTTTGGAGAACCTTGTATATTTGTTACCTATTCATCTGTGTCTTCGCATTCACGGTGGAATTTGGCATATTTGTCACCCGAATATGGAATATTACTCTACTGATGCAGGTAAGTCAACAAAATTCGGGGAAACATACTCTGGATGTGACATCAAAAGATTCACCTAGTCGGAGCCAATCTGAGATCACGACAACTAAAGCAGTTTCTCCGTATTTTTTTTATTTTTATATGCATTTTAAATCTCAATTTGTTTTGAATTTTTCGCTTGAAGATGTTCATATGCCATATATTTCCGCAGGGTAGAAGGTGCAACCTTTTTGACGAGTTGTCTAAGGCAAACGTCCTTGCTAGAGGTAGAGCTTTTCAGTTAACAGGAAAACGACAATTACATGGAAAGGATGGGTTAGAGGTTGATTGCCACAAAATCCTGATTGATGAAGTAATAAAACCGAATTTCTTTCTACCCGTACGATTTGCTGGTATGGAAACATTAGGGAAAACTTTTGGAAAAGCGATTCCTTGGACAAAGTATGGTGTTCAGTTTACCGAGCCTGCTAAGAAGGTTAGTTTCCTGGCTTGTTTGATTTGTAAGTCGAATATACATAAACCAGTCTATCAATTATATGAATCACCGATCCAAGTGTAAATTAGAGAACCTAGAAAAATAGAAACATGTGTAACTTTCAAAAGTAACTAATAACTCTTTTAATCTTATGCAGAACCCTACCAGTAATTCACAACCAACTACTTCTCTGCAAAAGTCTCCTTCACGTAGCAACCCTTCTGATGGATCTAAGAAGCATTCTCCTAATCTTATGCAGAACTCTACCAGTAATTCCCAACCAAATCCTTCAATATCTATAGAGAAGTCGTGCACATCTACGGCAGAACATCTGGATAAGACATCTAATGTAGTATGTTTTTTTTTTTTGATTTTTTTTCTTCGTAAATCAATATTGATAATTCTAACATCTTCTTTTTATATGATGTTCATATGCCGTATCTCCGCAGAAAGCAAAATACGACTTTTGGAATGGATCTATGGGAAAGGTCGTTGCTAGAGGCAGTATTTTACCTATGGTGCCTAACCAGAAAATACATGGACAAGATCTTCCTAGTAACTGTTATGCTGTCAATATTCAGGAGGTTATAGTTCTATCGTTCGTGTTAACCGAACCAAGTGGTGAGTTTAAGTTATTAGGGGAAGCTAAAGATGGTTTTGTGGCATGGCCGAAAGATAACTGTTCCATCTCTGATGACAAGGTTAGTTTCTTAGCTCTTTTGCTTTGTTAATCAAGTATATAAATAGTTTTACATAAATCGTGTATTCAGTTTGATTAAAGAATAAATACGAGATAAAAATATATTAACACCTAAATGGAACATGAATGCCAGTGTAAATTTGAAAATTGATATTTGGTTACAGATTTTATTATGGGCGTCAGCTGTGAAAAATGTCGCGACCTTCAGTGAAGTTGGCTTTATCACATTGTTGGAAAAATGACTTTTGTCCGTCTCTTGTTGAGAATTCACATGACAGAAGAATAATTCATATGACAGACAAATTCGCCTTGGATTTAGAATATATATAT
This sequence comes from Papaver somniferum, assembly GCF_003573695.1. NCBI lineage: Eukaryota > Viridiplantae > Streptophyta > Magnoliopsida > Ranunculales > Papaveraceae > Papaver > Papaver somniferum. Next base: position 22,260,547 of record NC_039362.1, read on the forward strand.
AAAATACATTTAATCTCTTGATGCAGGAAACTCCACAACATGGAAAACCTCATAATTTAGAAGTATACCGGGTCACTGGAATCACTCATTTTGGTTGAGTGAATCAAAATCTAGGATTTCACAAATATCACAAAAGTTTTTCTTTTTCTTCTTCTCTAAACTTTTTTCTTTTTAACTCTAAAATCTGATTTTGTTTTGATTTTGAGTTAATATAAGTGAAATTAATCATCATCACTAAACTAGGTTATCAATAATGAGGGTTAATTTGTCATTTCCAATTTTTTTGATAAGGGACACTTGAATGATCATGTAATGACCCTTTTTGTCCTATTAGAATGCCGCCCCTCTAATAAAACATGCCCCCCATAATAAGATTGTATAACATAGTGTTGTCTACTCATTTCTGCATGCAATTACTCAACTAAACATACTGTTGACAAGAAGAAATATCTTTTGTATCAAAGAGATGTTATTTATATCTTGAAAAGAAATAGTTACAGAGATTCACTGATAGAAATCCTAGTTCAAAGAATACTTCTTTTTTAAGGACAAAGAAAGTAAATACAGTCTCTCATTTGTGTTGTATAGTAAATTTCACCCATATGTTATATCTAAACCAATGTCTGGTTCTATTGTTTTGTACACTCCATTATAACTTTTCAGAAGGGTTGTGCTTTCAACTTCATCACCTTCTTTTTCCCCTTCTCGACACCTTCTTTGATTTGCATTTCGCCGTTCAGATTAACGAGTACCGTGCTCAGGGATCTGGTCATACTCTCCAGAATAAAAGAAAACTCTACAAATTTTGTGGAGGTATTTTGGGGACCAGCGATTGCATTTCCATAATACCACTCACAATGCTGAAAATCTGGGCCTTCAGTAACTAGATTAGATGAGGATGCCACTGCCGCCACCGGTGAACTAGAACACAAAAGGAAATAAAGTATATAAACAATTTTCTTCAATTTCAAACAAAAGAAAAGGTAAAAAAAGGTAAGAACTTACGTTTTTGCGTCTGCACGGGGAGAAAACAAATCATCAAGATTGTAACAGTACAGGTGTGGTCGAGGATTTTTGTTGGCAATGGCATTATCTGTCAGGATTTTCTTAGGGAATAATCACTGACAACCGCGGAATAACGGATCTTGAGATATTATGATGAATAATAAGTAAACCAAGCACAAGCAACCATAATAATACGAGAAAGATAAATCAACTCACAAGACACAAGATTTATAGTGGTTCGACCAATACATACAACTTGTATATATTGTCTACGTCCACTTTGAGCCGCACCAACTCAAATCCACTATGAAGAAAAACGATTACAGCGTCGTGTGAATCCCAGCAAACCCTTGGTTACACCGCAACAATTACCCGAGACGATAACCTTGTCTCTTGTTCCTCACCAATATGCTCTCACAACGAAACCCTAGCTTTAGCCCTAAAAGCTATACAAGAAATCTCTCACCGATCTCTTAATCGTTTTCTACACAACGCACAAATTCTACAAGGCCTAACTACCTATTTATATAGGTTACAAACTTGGCCACCAAGAATTCTAACCGGTTTAGGAAACCCCTTCCCTAAATAACCACGGCTAACTTTAGGAAATAATTAATTAGTCTTCAATAACTAACACATACCTGGAAATAAACCCCTCTTTTCTCCTGCGAACCTATATGCTGGGATGTTATGAGAAAATATAAACGATTTGGGAGCATTAATTTGATAAGAGAAGTCACTTCCTTGAATCTCCGGTCTTCTGAAAATGCTTGTAAACCCTGCCACCTTTACTCAAGATGCAACCTTAACACCAGCTTGTTTTGAGTAACCAGTGAGAATTTCTACAATCTGGAATTGCCATCCTTTTCTTGTTCAAGGATCATTGCACCAATTAAATGGTTTCCAACCCTTATACACTGCCCATATTTCCCCTTATTGTGGATAAAGTTCAAACAAATCATTTGTTAAATTTTTAAATGATAATAAATTATGGGTATCGAGGGTTCATAGATCAGAAAACAGAAATCAAAGAAGACAATGTTTAAAGTGGTTCAGCACTAACGCCTACGTCCACTGATAGAACCCCGAAGGGTGAATTTGATTGATCTCCAGAGTTTGATAATTCTGGGATAACTTTACATTTACATTCACGCTCTTATTTATAGTGTGATATGACTAAACCTAAGAAGATAATACCTTAACTAAAATATCTTGACTAGGTAAAGATTTAGGAAAATATAAAGATTTCATTTAATAATTTTGATCTTGTAATCTGTAATTATCTTCTAATATCTTCTATTCATGGACATTGCACGGACACCTCGGTATCTTCTCTTCACGTACAGTTACCTTGATATCTTGTATATGGGGAATATATTTCAACACCCCCCCCCCCTCAAGTTAAACAAGGAAATGTTTTGAAGTGTTTAACTTGAACCATCTCAATAAAATGTATTGTAGCTTGAATTTTGATTGTTGACCATGGTATTTGATCTTCGATGACAGACCACGATAGTTGAATAAAGGAAAGCCGCGATAGCAGAAGCAGCAAAATGATAACTGCAGAGTATATATGTAGGTCTTTTACGGAGAATTGTCTTGATTGGCCAATGGACTTGATTTTTAATTACTAACCATATGAGAAATTCATGTTGATTCCATGTTGAGAAACATTAATGGACTTCGAAGAGACTCCTCTAAAGTGAACACAAAATGGTAAAACAACCCATTTGGAAAGATTCAGAAGCTAAGATGAACCGATCTTGAATGAAGACGCATAATAATTTTGGAAACATCCCAACACTATAATTCTGGAGAGTAAATGAGTTTCTAAAAGACCAACAAAAAAAAAAAGGTCTCGACAGTGAAACAAAAAGATAATTGATTTCGATCTGCAAATAAAATCAATTGCCGAATATGCGACTTAATTGATTTGACAACAAGATAATTAACGTATCCATAGGGATACCAACAGTGGAATTTGAATATCATTGGTTCTGAAAAAGTGTAAAGATGAACACAGTGATTGATATTTTGTTGATGTTAAAATAAGATCTTGGATAAAGATCTAAAAGAGATATATTATATCATCAACCAGACGATAGCGACTTCGATCTTGGTGTTAGATCCATATAGTGATTAACGGATTCTAAATTGTGATAAATATATCCCAAACGATATTGGTGAATATTTTCATAAGAAATGAGATATCTCGAAAATGGAATGATATTTCGGAATCAGATGAATATTTCTCAGAAAATATGGAAAGAGTTGAGACGTGATACATACATCTTTTATTTAAGGAATATTGGCTCATAAAATCAGAGCAAGCAACGAATTGTAAGATCTTGGAGATCCTGGATAATGATCAAAATGTAGATACATTAGATGAGTTTTCGCGACTGAAAACTGATTTCGAAAGATTTTAAAGAAACCCATGATAAATGGATCGTGAGTTAATGAATCAACCGTTAATATATCCCAAAAAAAAATATGGGACAAGAGCATGATAGATTGATAGAGTCGTGGTTGATGACAACCAGTAACAAAAGATTAAAAAAAAGGTTTGACAACCAGTAACAACCAAAAATACCAAAAATAACTCATTTGACTTAATGGATTCCCATTAGTCACGGTTATAGATGAGAGCCAATATTAATGTGTGGTTGAATAATTTGTAACACCACAAATAGAAAGAATATTATCGAAAATAAATGAAGATTTCCGGCGTGATATTGACCAGAAGTATGGAAATAGGAGATGAATATTATAGAATCCACGAATCTTATATGCAAAAAAAGACGTGAACACTATACTATGTCTTTACTGTTTGATGATTTAAGAACAGAAAGAGCATTGATTAGTTTAGATGTAAACAAACTGTGAATACTGAAACAAATCCTCTTCAAAAGTTTGATACCCAATTCTGATAACAGGGAAAATAAAGTTTTGAACTTCCCCGTGATTTAAGATGCTAACCCTAAGAAATCTGGGAAGCAGTGAAAATATCAAGCACCATGTAAACATCAAACTCAAAACAAAAAAGATGCTTAGATGCGAAAAACGAAGATTTTAATTTTGTAGCGGAAGTGATTCGAGCGGATCTCCCCGCTCTGATACCGTAATAAATTATGGGTATCGAGGGTTCATAGATCGGAAAACAGAAATCAAAGAAGACAATGTTTAAAGTGGTTCGGCACTAACGCCTACGTCCACTGATAGAACCCCGAAGGGTGAATTTGATTGATCTCCAGAGTCTGATAATTCTGGGATAACTTTACATTTACATTCACGCTCTTATTTATAGTGTGATATGACTAAACGTAAGAAGATAATACCTTAACTAAAATATCTTGACTAGGTAAATATTTAGGAAAATATAAAGATTACATTTAATAATTTTGATCTTGTAATCTGTAATTATCTTCTAATATCTTCTCTTCATGCACATTGCATGGACATCTCGGTATCTTCTCTTCACATACGGTTACCTTGATATCTTGTATACGGGGAATATATTTCAGCAAATGAAGAGATGAAATGCGAGAAAACTGGGCGCCCGCCAACCATCCTATTGCATGTATCTATGTTGAACTTTTCCTGCATAAAGTACCCACAGCAAATAGGCAAACCAGCCTCATGCCATTTCTTTTCATCTATGTTAAGGGGAGCAGGTTTCAACCACCTGACATGCAATGTGACATCTGTGCTATTAGTTTCCTTGTTATATATCTTTTCTATGCTGTTAATTCTTGCATAGTTTCGAGGCATTTTTTCTTGATCATAAGCTGCCCAAGTCTGACCAATTCCAAATAATTCAGCCTTGCGGTTGTTAGCAAAGTCATAAAATTCAAGAGTAGGTTCCTTGTGAACCATGGATGAGGATGGGCTCCCAAATGAGCATCTTCCCACATTATTAAATCTAGCCTTGGTGAATGCAGAATCCGGGCTCGCTTCTTGGCTACAAGTGTTAGCTACGACCTCGCCATCACCCTCACCTGCACTTCTTACCCTCTTCAAAGGTTGCGCTCCTGCGCTGCAGAGGACATTGCTCTTATGAATCTAGTGGAATTAAAGTTTTGGGATTGACATTTTTAGCAATTGACATTTACACTGAACAAGGTCCGAGACAAGCTAGAGCAACTTTGATCTAGCAGCCCCATGTTCACTCATTTGGGTATTTGTGACGTCACTAAATTTGGGGTTAACCACGATTAGTTTGCCTTAGTTTAATACCACTCTGACTGAGAAGAAAAACAATAAGCAAAACAATAAATCCACGACTTCTGCTGTTAAAATCTGTATACAAGAAAAAATTGACTTTGCTTACAACCATGTTAGCTGCAAGACTCATTTCAGCGCCTTCTGAGACCACCAAGATTCCCTCCTTGCACTGCTCTCAACAGCTCAATCATCAGCCATAATTTCTGACCACAACCAGTGAACTCCAGAAACCACCTCCACCAATTGCAACCGTCCATTCTCATACCCTAGCCATCTAAACTTCATCACCATTCAGCCACAAGAAATCAGTGGCAGCAACAGTCCTGATACCTCCTATCTCGCTCATTTCTTTGCGCAGAAACTCAACCAAACCAATGACGAACTCACTGTTAACTGCCCCAAGACTCACACCACAAGTATTAAGAGCATCAAATCATGAGAAATTAACTCCAACTTTAGAGAATACTTCAGCCATTAGCACACCACTCTTTGCAATCTCCAATTCTGAATTCGAAAGCTTTTTTTTTTAAGGCAATTCTGCGAGCAACTGCAGTGCAGCTTCAGTAGGTACAGAGGTTGCCTCCTGCTGGTTGTATGTGTTGGTATTATGGTGATGTATTTCAAGATACATTATAGATGGTTATGATTAAAGTGGTTATGATACCAACAGGTGTTTGAAGTGATTGATCACAGAGAATGGTTCGGAACAAATAGCACCATTTGGTGAAAAGACGTGTTGATTGGTTAACACTCAAGTGAACAGATGCATACTTCGGTTTCGACCAAAGAGACACATCTATTCCAACTCTATAAATACACAGAGGTTTCTCACTTGTCAAATAATCTGAATTCTTTTTGTCAATCCCAATCTCCCCTAGTCTTTGTTCAAGTATTACTGCATGTCTATGCTTTGAGTGCATAAACATTTTGTTTACAGTTGACTTCTTATTGTTCATGGGAATCCAGTTTCGAGAGTGCACTCTTACCGGATGGTGATCGTTGAATCCTGGGGAATAGACGCCGTTATACCCTGTTGCACCTTGAGGGGCGAAATCTATTCTTAAGGACAGTGATTGTATCATGCCTCGATCAAGTTATACTCTCGTTTATAGCATCCATAGCCTAAGATTTCCAACAGTATGAAGCTCCTACAATTTCGAATTTCCAAAGCATACCAGGACCCTAAAACAATCAAATTCATGCCACTCATTCGACCAATTAACTGCAGCAGCATCTAGTATCCCTTCTTCGTTTAACATCAAAATTACCGACAGCAGCAGCAACTAACCAGATGTGTTCACGGCACACATTCAATCCATAAACAGCCAACTTGAGAAAATAAATCTATCACTGCCATTTATTACCCCGACCAAATTTCAGTTCATGCTAGAAATTCCCAAATTCTGCTGCCATAAAGAACTCAGAATCATACAATTCCTTTTTAAAATTACAAAAGCTAAAAAATGGTATGTGACAAAGATTACTACCAAACTAGAGTGAGTTAGTTGTGGTCGGTGATGTCACAAACAACCCAAATGAATGAACGTAGTGCTGCTTGAGCAAAGTTGCTCTATATATGCGAACAAGGGGTCTACCAGAAACAATGACAAACAAAGAGCAACATTCGAAACATGATTCAAATTAATATAAGTCGCCCGTCCATGAAAATATCAGATACTTTCAAATGACTAACAAAATGCCGCTGCCAAGGACCCTTAGACAAAGATCCCCGGAATCTGATGATACTTGACGTTAGAAAAACCAATGAGAAGCTGTAAGACCAATGGGCACTTACCGTTTCTACTGTTGCAACTGTAACAATAAAACACTAAAATAAGATGTGAAGAAGTTAGAAATAAAATTTCTGAAAGGTAAATAAACACTCAATTGATAGTAAACATAGGACAGAGTCACGTGTTCAACACGCTGTCCTTAACACAATAGTTGACCGGTACGCCTCAAGAATGAGTGATAGCTATACCCTGTGGTCAAGTTGTATCCAGGATAAAACTGCCCGTTGCAAGTATTGTTAGCACTACAATACTTGCCCACTCATACGAACTCAACATCAATGGCACATAAGAAATGAAAAATACCACACAGAGGGAGAGAGACGAAAAGAAGAGGATACTAGCTCTTCTGGACACAAATTAGAATGAAGAAACCAGAAGGTTTATATAGTGGAGAAGAGAGATAATCGATAATAATGTGCATTAAGAGTGAATCAAAGAGAATATAATTTTGTAATAAAACCAAAATAAATTTTCATTAATTCAAAATTTTCCAAAATGGTAAAACAGTTACGCAATTAACTGCACATTATGTCGACATAAAAATAAAAACGGAAATAAATAAATCCTCTCCAAGTCATACGCCCCCCACGTTAAATACAAAATTTATTTTGATATTAAAATATTTAAAGAAATATTTCAAAAGAATTTTGTCCAAAAAGGTAAGTCTTGTTAACCTATATCCACGACGCAAGAACGAGCCCGAGTCCAAAACTCAAGCCTTAGTGGAAACAAATATTGTTTATCCCACCCGTTCCACCCACATTGTTTGTCTAACTATCCATAATGGAATAGTTAATAGTGGAGTTCCTCTTTAGGTATACCCTATGTAGAACTAAAGATCTCATTTCATTCACTCATAAGAAAATGAGCAAGTGCCCTTAGAGACTCAAAGGTCCTAAGTTCCATTCCCACCAAGACTACAAAACCGAAACAATAAAACTCATTTTCTCCAACAATCCCCCACATTAATGAAATATCGATAAAAATCAGAAAACGGAAAGCGAGAAATACCACTTAGGCAAGAGATGTCCATGAGGTATTGAACCTTTGCTTAGTGAGAAATTGTCGGAACTACTTGATGGACAGTGAACGCGATGTCTTGAACTGACATCGTTTTGTGTAATCTGCGATAATAACCACACGTGATATCTCTCTAGGTGCTGTCAAGTTCGTGCCGTTGTGTCCTTTTTGGCCCTGGACAAATCCCGTTTCTCAGAATGCTCTAGAGAATCAACTCTATTCTCATAGTAAGCGACTCACTTCCACATTCAGATAGGTGAGTTCCATCAAGAGTGTTTACTGCTACACCCCACTTCAATCTTAAATTGAAACTACAAAGTTCATTAAGACTTAATTGAAAGTCATCCTTCACATGCAGTCACACTATCACGTCTACACCATAGGGAAGGGACCGAGAATGAAATTCTCTGATAGTGTTTACCTAGACCCACCACAAATTAGTTGTCTCATTCAAAACCTTGATCTTGGGGTCTCTAGTCAGCAAGGTTGAGTATCCTTCATGCCAAGTTTATTTAATGAGCTTAAGCCCCATCCCCTTTGATGCATAATTTACTATCTCTTTGGACAAACCTTTCGTCAAAGGGTCTGCGATATTCTCCTTGGACATAATCCAATCAGTGTAAATAACACCAATTGAGATTAGTTATTCTTAGATTTAGCTATTACAGCTTGGCTAACACAAAGTATAGATATAGCTGGCACAGGCCTATGCCAGAGAGGAATGTCTTCTAAAAAGCATCTTAGTCACTCGGACCCCTCTCGTGCTTTATCTAACGTAATACTCTCAAATTCCATAGTGAATTTGAGCAAAACATGTCTGTTTGGAAATCTTCCAAAAACATACCCTCAAACTAGAGTGATAATATATCCACTCCTAGACTTGGACTCCTCTGAGCCCGATATCCAGTTTGCATCACAAAATCCCTCAAGGACGGTAGGGTACCCTTCATAATTCAAACAAAAGGTCAAACTGTATTTCAAATACCTCAACACTCTAAAAAGTGCATTCCAATGTTCCTGCCCTGAATTACAAGTATACCTACTTAACCTACTCACAACATAAGCAATGTCTGGCCTAGTACAGTTCATCAAATACATTAGACTTCCTATAACTCGTGAGTATTCAAGTTGTGACACTCCATTACCCTTATTCTTTGTGAGTCTACAACAAGGATCATATGGAGTATGAGCAGGTTTGCAATCAAAATGATTGAATTTTCTAAGCGCAGATTCAACATAATGAGATTGACTAAGACTATAACCGTTAGAAGTTCTTCTAATTTTCATCCCTAAGATTACATCTGCGGGGTCTAAGTCTTTCATGTCAAAGTTCTCATTTAGCATGCTCTTAGTGGAATTAATTACTTTCATGTTTGTACCAAGTATAAGCATATCATCAACATACAAGCATACAATTACACATGCATCATTCTCAAGTTTAGTATAGACACACTTGTCAGATTCATTGATTTTAAAACCACTAGAAAACATTACATGATCAAATTTTTCATACCATTGTTTAGGTGCTTGTTTCAATCCATACAAATATTCTTTCAGTTTACAAACTTTGTTTTCACAACCTTTCACTACAAAGCCCTCAGGTTGTTCCATGTAAATGTCTTCATCTAATTCACCAGGTAGAAAAGTTGTTTTTACATCCATTTGATGTATCTCTATGTTATGAACCGCAGCTATAACAATTAACATCCTAATGGAAGTAATCCTCGTAACGGGTGAGTAAGTATCAAAGAAATCTACACCTTCCTTTTGTTTGTAACCTTTAACTACTAACCTAGCCTTGTATTTTTGAATAGTTCCATCTAATTTACGTTTCCTCCTGAATATCCATTTACATCCTATGGCCTTGCAACCTGGAGGTAAATCTACTATATCCCACGTATCATTCTCTTTGATGGATTCCATTTCACTAATACTGGACTCTTTCCACCATGGAGCTTCCGATGAAGTCATGGCTTCTCTATAAGTCTGAGGATCAGACTCTGCTAGTGTTACGAAGTCAGGTCCGAAGGAGGTTTTTGTTCTAGCCCTTTTACTTCTCCTAGGATCAGTTTCTACTTCATCTTCCTCTAAAGGTAAAGTCTGACTGGTTGAAGGGACATCTAGGGGATCAACACCTCTCTTACGAGAGTCAGTTTTCAAAGGAAAAACAGTTTCAAAAAACACATCATCCCTAGACTCCATAATAGTATTCACACCAATTTCAGAAATTTCAGAACTCACAACCATAAATCTATATGCAGGAGTATGCTCGGGATACCCTATGAAGACACAGTCAACAGTTTTGAGTCCTACCTTGGTTGCTTTAGGTTTAGGGATCTGAACCTTAGCCAAACACCCCCACACTTTGAAGTATGCAAAAGAAGGTTGTCTACCTTTCCACAATTCATATGGAGTTTTATATGATCCTTTAAAGGGTATTCTATTCAGGATATAGCAGGATGAGAGGACAGCTTCCCCCCACAAGTTCGAAGGTAATCCTGAACTAATTAACATGGTATTCATCATCTCCTTAATGATACGGTTCTTACGTTCAGCTACACCATTAGACTGAGGTGAAATAAGGAGCGGTAACTTCGTGTATTAAGCCAGTTTATATACAAAAATCTTCTATAAGAATTTTATACTTACCACCACGGTCAAACCTAACTGTTTTAGTGGTATCATTTAATGGTTTTCAACTTCTAGTTTATATATCTTAAAGGCTTCTAAGGCATCATCCTTACCTCTAAGCAAATATAAATGCCAATACCTCGTACAATCGTCTATAAAAGTAACAAACCATTTCTTACCACCTCTAGTTTGAACGGATTTCAAGTCAACGAGGTCCGAGTGAATTAATTCTAAGGGTTTAGAATTTCTATGAACATTTTTGCTAAAAAGGTTTTTCTAGCATATTTTGATTCTATGCAAATTTCACATTTGTGTTCTTTTTCCAAACTCAATTTGGGTATGCAGCCTACATTAGTTAGTTTATGCATTGACTTCTAATTTAATCTAAGTCTACCATGCAAAACATTCAAACACACACAAAAAATTAGAAATGTTCACTTCATCAATTTTCCTTTAAGATTATATAAACCCTAAGTCATATAACCGATTCCTGAAAAATCATTTCCCTTAGTTAAAACAAGTTTTCCAAATTTAATTAAGATCTTCAATCTTTTACCATCTACAACAGAACAAGATACAAGATTCTTGCATATGCCCGGAACATGAAAACTTTATTCAATGTGAGAATATTACAGATATGAGCTTCTGCTCGACCTTTCCCTTTTATGCAACCTCTATCGCATATGAGTTACTCATATAAAGTTTCTCGACATCCCCTATCCTCTAATAGGAGGTGAACAGGTCTCTGTTTCAACAAACATGCTTAGTGGCTCCAAAGTCCACCCATCATATCTCACACTGGTTATTAAAATAACTTCCGACATCATGCCACTGAACTCGTGCTAGTTCGTTTTCAACTAAATTAGCATTAACTTTCTACTAATTAAGGTTTTACGTTGTCTACAATTACAGCCATTTGACCAGGAATTTTGCTAACAAAACAATCACCCTTAATTAAAGTAATGCTAGATTTAGGTCTATGGAACATACCTTTCTTACAAGAGCTATGCATAGTGTTGCATTTGACGTTCTCACCTTTTCCATCTTTGGAAGATTTATTTTCAGCCACATGCGCCTATTAGCCATGTCCCTTGTAGATGGCACCTTTATTCACAAAACACAATTCCGAATCAGAAAGTATAATATGAATTTTGAAGATAACATTTGGATTTACAAACTTCGTTTGAACCACCATTTCAAAAAACTCATGGTTACCCCATAAAAACTAATATTGTCAACAACAAATTTCTGCTCGTCAGAATCTTTCAGGAACATTTCTCTGTTTTGTAAAATATCGAAAAAATACTTTTACAACTCCAAAAATTCTGAAATTTTACGTGGGTAACTATGAAGATGTATACTACATTATTCCAAAAGGTTTTATCAAAATTCTTTCTAGGTTAAGAGATAAACTCGAAACTCTACAGCTGACCCAAAAATTCATTTTTTGCTTTTTCACTCCACAAATAACATCCATGATTGTTGGGTGCTATAATTAAAGACAAGGAACGATCAAATAAACAAAATTTATTGATACTTATATCCTTTATGATGGAAGTGATCGGATTGAGAAACCGGATGAGCTCCCCAGAAAATTTTGCAGACCCATCAACATCGTTCTTACCCATTGTTACAGATAGAAACGACTATTGTGTTAAGATTGTTGCAACTGTAACAATAAAACACTAAAAGAAGATGTGAAGAAGTTAGAAATAAAATTTCTGAAAGGTAAATAAACACTCAATTGATAGTAAACAGCGGACAGAGTCACGTGTTCAACACGCTGTCCTTAACACAATAGTTGACCGGTACGCCTCAAGAATGAGTGATAGCTATACCCTGTGGTCAAGTTGTATCCAGGATAAAACTGTCCGTTGCAAGTATTGTTAGCACTACAATACTTGCCCACTCATACGAACTCAACATCAATGGCACAGAAGAAATGAAAAATACCACACAGAGGGAGAGAGACGAAAAGAAGAGGATAGTAGCTCTTCTGGACACAAATTAGAATGAAGAAACCAGAAGGTTTATATAGTGGAGAAGAGAGATAATCGATAATAATGTGCATTAAGAGTGAATTAAAGATAATATAATTTTGTAATAAAACCAAAATAAATTTTCATTAATTCAAGATTTTCCAAAATGGTAAAAACAGTTACGCAATTAACTGCAAATTATATCGACACAAAAATAAAAACGGAAATAAATAAATCCTCTCCAAGTCATACGCCCCCCACGTTAAATACAAAATTTATTTTGATATTAAAATATTTAAAGAAATATTTCAAAAGAATTTTGTCCAAAAAGGTAAGTCTTGTTAACCTATATCCACGGCGCAAGAACGAGTCCGAGTCCAAAACTCAAGCCTTAGTGGAAACAAATATTGTTTATCCCACCCGTTCCACCCACATTGTTTGTCTAACTATCCATAATGGAATAGTTAATAGTGGAGCTCCTCTTTAGTTATACCCTATGCAGAACTAAAGGTCATATTTCATTCACTCATAATAAAATGAGCAAGTGCCCTTAAAGACTCAAAGGTCCTAAGTTCCATTCCCACCAAGACTACAAAGCCGAAACAATAAAACTCATTTTCTCCAACATCTACACCGCATGGGAGAGGAATCATCAGAGCCCTCCAAAACTTTCTACCGATACCAGCAATGCCACAACCCATCAACATCATTGACAACCATAGTTAGCAGCAATTGAAGCTTACTTGACCAAAAGCAACACCAACATCGCCACCAAAAAGTGTCCAATACATGAACTGCATAACATTTATGGTTGATTTCATTCGTTTTGACTTGGTTGCTGTTGCTTTTACTTATGGAACTTTATCTGAATAAAACAGTTCCAAAACACTTTTACTTATCGCATTTATTCGAGCAAAATGCTCTTTAGTAATGTAGTTGCATTTGTGCTGAAAAGTCACAAAAGTACAAGGAACAAGACAGGATACGAATGGAAAAAAAATTGAAGGACCTAACTCTAATTTGCTAGTTTTGTCAGATGTAGATAACTGAAAAGAATAAAGTTAAAATCAATCCAATGGATGGAAAACTGATCTAACGGCTGATAAGCTTGCTCCCTTATTAAGCTCTCCCGCACAGTCGTGCCGGATAGCACTGCTCTTGCGAAATTTGGTTGGTGAAGGATTTTAGTACCCTGATCCCTCACAAACTTGAATGTTGTTAATAGTGTGTTTGGATACGAGAGCAGGAAACAAAAGTAAAGGAATTTGGCTTCATAAAAATTCGATTTTTTTCTTTTGCTTGAAGAAGTCGTTCTGAAATTTAGCTTATTGGTTCCAGAAGTCGTTTTGAAATTTCATATCCAAACTAGCTCTTTACTACAAGTCAAAAAGTTGTTTTTGGGTATGTACCCAAACACGCTATTATAGGAATACCAATTTATTTATTTTTGAATCATAGAGGTACCCATTTGATTGGGGTATACCAATGGCTTACATATATATATTTTGTCATATATAATTTTGACACTCCTAAGCAATTTGGTACCTCTATTGTTCATTTTTGAAGGCAACTCAAATTATTCGAAAACTGCTAAAAAAATTGTGCCAAACAAGGTGGAGGATAAATGGTGTATAAATTGGGTGAAACGATTAAAAATTCTTTATTAAAACTTAATAATCAAATTTATTTGCATTTTCGTTTTCATTTCATCAATACTAAGCACCGATTTTTTTTGATAAAAAAGAAATAATAGATTATTGATAAATATTGTTTTGATCTTTAGCTAGAAGATCACAAAACTCAGCTGAGAAATTATCTAGACAATTGAGTGAGGATGCTGATATTCTAACAAACTTGGCCACAACATCTGCCACTTGATTGTTATCTCTACTGGTAAAAGAAAACTTACAGAAACTAAAACTTACTTAACTGTTTGATTTCTTTGAGAATATTTCTATTTTCCCATTGTATTAATATGGAGTTCTCCTTTATTGGCTGAATGACCAGCATTGCATTTGCTTCAATGTGAATTTTTCTAAGCTTTAATTCCTTTGCCCAGAGTAGTGCTTCTCGTATTGCTAAACATTTTCCAGCCTCAGGACTTAGAATTCCATCTGTTTATTGTACTCTGATCCCTTGGCAGGCACCTGAAAAATTACGTAGAACCAAACCAGTACCAAGTTGGTTAGTATCATTGTCAAATGAAGCATCTACCTTGAGTTTAAAAGTATCTTGCTCAAGAGGTTTCCAACGGGAAATAACAGGAGAGTTATTACTAATGGTATGCATGTCATAAGTATGCCGACGAGAGTTTAAATAGAAGTTCACTCTACGCAATGAGTTTAGAGGGTTCAGAGAAACTCCCTGGAAGACAACATCGCATCCGTCTTTCCATAAAATCCAAGAAGTAATCATGAGGGTGAAAAGTTTCTTCTCATTAGAGACTTCATACTGATTAGAGAAGCAACTTTCAGTCCATTCTGAAACACTCAGGAAGTTGTTTCTTTCTGCATCTATGTCGATCTCAAGCTTTCTCCAGACTGCTCTAGAATGCAGACATTCAAAAGTTAAGTGTTCAATTGTTTCAACATGATTCCCACAGATTCCACAGAGAGTATCAACTTCAGGGTTGTGCTGAGCAATTCTAGATCTGGTAGCATGAACACCATGGATACTTTTCCAGATGAAAACCTTGATTTGTGCATGATGTTGCAATACCATAGTTTTTTCCATGTGGAGGATTGAATTAACCTGCCATTGATTTGTATATCATTTTCAGTCTTGGTGAGCATCTTGTAAGCACTTTTGACTAAGAATTTTCCATCTCTTGCTGGCATTCAAATCATGATATCCTCCTTAGTAGTATCTATGAAGATGGTTTGTATTTTTAAAGAAGTATCAGCATCAAATAATTTGTTTAGAAGCTCCACATTCCAAGTATTTGAGTTAGGTAAAAGAAGTTCTTCTACTTCTTGGTAGAATCTGTGTATTTCATTGACTGGAATAGGTGGATGAGATAAGCCTGGAATCCATCTGTCAAGCCAAATTTTCGTTTTTTTTTAACATTATTAACTTCCATGAAGTAATTCTGTTGAACATAGATGAGACCTTTAGCTATACCATTCCATGTATATGAGCAATTCTTTGCTTCAATTTTTTGATGAAGAATATCACCCCTGAAGTATTTTCACCCCATAATTTGAGTCCACAATGTATCCTTCTAAGTTAGTAATCTCCAAGCAACTTTGATAAGTAATGCTAAGTTAAGCATTTCTAAATCCCTGAAATCCATACCTCCCATGTCTTTTGGTTTACAAACTTTGTTCCACCCTATATGATAAAAACCCCTATTTGACTTGTACCCCAAGAAGAACTTTATTTGGATGGTAGTAAGTTTGTTGAGAAGTACAGAAGGTAACTTGATATTGCCCATCTGATATATGGAATGATTAAGAACATGTTTCACCATGATACCCCTCCCATCTTGAGTTAAAGAAGTAGAAGACCAAGAAGTAAATCTGTTCTGGAAATTCTCTTCAATATTTTTGAATGCCTCTTGCTTAGAGTGACCAAGAATACGTGGTGAACCCAAATATCTTTCTTTAGAGGACATTGTTTTAACTCCAAGAATTCCATTTAAAGTAGTAGCAACTTCAGGTGGAGTGTTCTTGCTGAAATAAACTAAAACATTCTCAAAATTAATGAGTTGTCCAGATAGAGAACTGAATTCTTTCAACAGCTCAATAAGATTATTAACTGAAGAAAGATTGGCTTGAGTAAATATCAAGCAATCATCTGCAAAGAGCAAATGATCAATGACTGGAGATTTTGCAGCCACTTTAATACCTTTAATGGTGTTGTTCTGTTGATCTTCATTGAACTGCCTAGAGAGAAATTCCATTGCTAAGATGAAGAGATAAGGAGACAAGGGATTATATTGCCTTATTCCTCTTGTAGGATGAAAATTTTCAAATGGAGAACCATTGAGCATAACAGATAAAGAAGTAGTGCTAATGCACTGATAAACCAGGTCACAAAAGTCTACACAAAAACCAAAATATCTCAGCACCTTCATTAGAAAGTTCCACTCAAGCCTATCAAATCAAACCAACCTGTTTGACCCTTTTTTCTCTTCATGGAGTGAATTATTTCTTGTGCTATCACTGTGTTGTCACTGATGAGTCTACCAGATACATATGCAGCTTGGAATGGTGAAATGATCTTCTCCATTAATGGTTTCATTCTATTAACTAATATTTTTGGAATAATCTTGTATGAAGTATTACATAGACCTATTGGTCTATAATCAACAGCACATATTGGTTTTTTCTTCTTAGGAATCAAAGAGATGTAAGTTTTGTTTATCTCTTTTAGAATAAATTTTGTTTCAAAGAATTTGATGACCATACTGCACACATCTTCTCCCACAATAGACCATTGACTCTTGTAGAAACCTGCCTGAAAACCCCCAGGACCTGGAGCACTCCAATTCTCAATTGATTTGAGAGTGTTGAAGATATCTTGAGCTGGAGGAATCCTTGCGAGTAAGATATTATCAGCTTCACAGATTAAAGTAGGTATGATAGTAAATGAGCCTTCATCAAGAGTAGGATGAGTAGAAGTACTTATAGTCTTGAAATGATAAAAAAGATATGAAACAATCTCATCTCTAGTATGCAACCAGGTATTGCTATGATCTTGAATAGAATCAATGTTGTTTTTAGACTTCTTTCTATTTGTCTTGATATAAAAGTACTTGTTGTTGTTGTCCATGTCTTTTATAAAGTGGTCTCTTGACTTCTGTTGGTAAAACTCACTTTTCATTTTGTGACATTTGTCCAACTCCTTGTTGATGTGAATCTTATTGTGTAACTCATTTGATGGGGGTTGCACTTGAAGTTGATCCAGTTGCAGCTGAAGTTGATCTACTTTTTGATTGGTATCACCAAAATGATTTCCGTTCCACTTAGATAACTCTATATGGTAACTTGAAGTTTATTACCAAATTGGAAGCCAGGAGAACCAGAGAGTTCAGTGTTCCAAGCATGATCAATAACAGTAGAACAAGTTTCATCATTTAACCAAGTAAAGAAAAATTCAAAAGGTTTCCAACACTTTGGAGTCGAAGAATCAGTGACAAGCATTAAGGATTATGATCACTACCTACTTGAGTTAAATGCATGAGATTAGAATTAGGATAGTGGATACTTCAATCTCCATTACCTAAGGCTAGATCTATTCTTGATCTTTTGGAACCAGTTCCAAGATCATTACTGGTCTAAGTATAAATTTTGCCAACAAACTCCATATCTTCAAGTCCACAATTTCTTACTATTTTATTGACCATGCCATCAGACGAGGATGAGTTATCATTGGCATTATCCACAATACGGAAATTAATATCTCTTAGAATGATCCAAGGTGAACTAACTCTTTTACTGATTTCATGAACATAATCCCAGTGTTGTTTCTTTTTGGAGTAATTGGAATATCCATACATACAGGTAAGTAAGAACTCTGGTTTACTATTATCATCTTGGATGACAAGATTAAACATGTTATGGATAGAATCAACAAGATCACAAATGAAGACATTTTTCCAGAGAATGACTAAACCACCAGAAAGCCCAATAGGATCAATGAATGCATGATTAGGGTATTGATATTGACCAATAAGAGGTTTACTTTTAAGTTGTGAAAGTTTAGTTTCACTCAAAAATATGATATCATGGTTTTGAGATCTAACTAAGTCACTTAGATGATTCATAGTTGTAGAGGATTTGAATCCTTGAACGTGCCAAGAAAGTATTTTCATGGTATTATACTCTAAAGGGAGTAGTAATGAAATTGTAGTGTAAGAAAGAAATCCTAAGATTTTAAGGATATGCTTATTACGACCGCCGTAAATGCTGAAAAGGAAATAAATGCATGCAAAGACTATCAAAACTTGAAAAGGAAGACAAGAATAATTAAAGGGATTAACTGATCATAAAAGATAAAGAAACCTAAATGAAAAAATACAGTAATGATAAGTAGGTAAAAAAAAATTAAGACTAGAATTTACCTGACTCCCTTTAGATGCAGCACCATCTTGTGTTTCTTGTGTTGTACACCTTTGAGATGTTTGGTTATCCGCAATGTTCCCAGTAGAGCCAGTGGATGAAGATGATACAATCTCAGCAGCTAAGGTGGTATTTTCATCAGATGTTCTAATTCTTTTGCCTAGCCTACTAGCTTCATCATTATCTTCTTCAGCTGATTTGAGAAGAAAATCCATGTTGATAGGGATACCATCTTTGGGTGGGACAAAAACAATAGAATTAATGAATTTCTTTTGAGTATTTCTAGCCACAGGGGTGATTGAAGCAGATTTTGTCGAGATAATTTTTCTGACATTGCTAGCTTTTCCAAAGAAGTAAGGTTTATCGTGAGCTTTAGCAAGAAAAACTGCTGCAACCTTGCACACAACTCTGCAATGTTTGATGACATAGCATTCGGTGCAAATACCACTAGGTTGACGCTCATAATAAAAACGAATCCATTTAGAAATTCATGCATTACTGATGGCCTTAACACCTCTTCTCAATGGATCAGTGAGGTCAATATTGACACAAACTTTCACTGGGTCACTTCCAACAGGGATGGCATCTTTCGGATCGATAGCTATCACTTCTCCCATGATTTTACCGATTTTTGTAACAGCAACTACATTCATATGTTCAAGCAGTAGAAACTTGAGTTGAATCCAAAAAAGCTGAAAACCACAATGTTTTTCTATGTAGACTAGTTATGGAATATAGTCATGGACAACCAAAAGTTTTTTGTTTATATGCCATGGTCGTTGTTTAATTACCTTGTTGAGAAGATCCCAGTTACGGAACTTGAAAATAAACAGATTTGGTTCAATCTCCATAATTTTCTGATCTTCTTCAGTCATGAAAGGCCATGTGAACTTAATGTATTTCTGAACAAAATCATAGTTCATCTCGTCCTTCGATAATAACTTTACCAATAGCAGCCGCCTCCCAAGAAGATTCTCCTTCATCATTTTCACTGATGTTTTTACCATTTGGAACAACAACTACACTCGAAATATATCCCAGATCAATGGTGGCTTGTTTGAACTTGTTAACAAGAGCAACAACTTGATTATCATCTTCGTTTGCCATAACATACCAATAAGGGATTTTAGGGTTATTGGTTGAGAAGTGAGCGTAGGGGAAGATGTAGAAGATAGTGTGATCTTTAGGAAATTCTTTGGGGTAAAAACAAGTATTATTTCCTTTTTGAGAGGGATACGCCTTAATATTGGGGTATATGGTAACAAACTGAAAAGGAAAATTGCAGCTGGCTAACAAGATACCGTAGATGACGGCTAGACTGAAATTACGGGTGACTAAGTAATTATGACTTTTGAAAAGTTTTGAATTTGCACAAAAGCGGGATAGACTCCTAAACTTAATGATTTAGTTGACTTGGTATTGTATATTCTCCATTCAAAGTGAACTGAAAACATCACAGATCTTCCTTACTGTCAAACGATCAAAATTAACATACTCGGCAAGCGTCATAAACACAACAATACTAGAGGCAAACACCATTAAACAGAACACAAGCTGGATAAACATCATAAGAGAAACAGATAAAAAGATTAGTTAAACATGATTAAACTCAAACACAAAGATATAAGAAACAAATTCAGGTTTAATTAAACATAAACTCAAAAGAGTAAATTAACGGAGAGTAATATGGACTAGACATAGAAAATAAAAGAATTAGAAGAAACCAAGTAATAGAGAACAAAAATTAAGCTAGAGAAAATACTGAGTTAACCATGAAAGGAAACCGATTCGCGTAGAGGAGAGAGAATGATGACGCTTCATCTTGTAAACTAAGCACCGATTCCTTCTTCTTTTCTTCTACATTTTTTTTTTAATTTTTAAACTAAAACATCGTCGATTGTCCATAATTCTAAAAACGATTGATTTTTTTTACGGCAATAGGATTTAAAAAATCCATTGGAGTTACTTATCCCAATGAGAGTAATCGAGGAATTACGCGATAGGTTCGAAATAAACCATCAAACAAGAAAACGGTTACAGAAGACGAACAATATTCGAGCGTAGGGGAAGATGTAGAAGATAGTGTGATCTTTAGGAAATTATTTGGGGTAAAAACAAGTATTGTTTCCTTTTTGAAAGGGATACGCCTTAATATTGGGGTATATGGTAACAAACTGAAAAGGGAAATTGCAGCTGGCTAACAAGATACCGTAGATGACGGCTAGAGTGAAATTATGGGTGACTGAGTAATTATGACTTTTGAAAAGTTTTGAATTTTCACAAAAGCGGGATAGACTCCTAAACTTAATGATTGAGTTGACTCGGTATTGTATCATATTCATCAAAAGTGAACTGAAAACATCACCGATCTTCCTTACTGTCAAACGATCAAAATTAACATACTCGACAAACGTCATAAACACAACAATACTAGAGGCAAACGCCATTAAACAGAACACAAGTTGGATGAACATCATAAGAGAAACAGATAAAAAGATTAGTTAAACATGATTGAACTCAAACACAAAGATATAAGAAACAAATTCAGGTTTAACTAAACAGAAACTCAAAAAAGTAAATTAATGGAGAGTAAGGTAAGGACTAGACATAGAAAATAAAAGAATTAGAAGAAACCAAGTAATAGAGAACAAAAATTAAGCTAGAGAGAATACTGAGTTAACTATGAAAGGAAACCGATTCACATAGAGGAGAGAGAATGATGACACTTCATCTTGTAAACTAAGCACCGATTCCTTCTTCTTTTATTCTACATTTTTTTTTAATTTTTAAACTAAAACATCATCGATTGTCCATAATTCTAAAAACGATTGATTTTGTTTACGATGATAAGATTTAAACAACCCAGTGGAGTTACTTATCCTAATGAGAGTAATCCAAGAATTACGCGAGAGGTTCGAAATAAACCATCAAACAAGAAGACGGTTACATAAGACGAACAATATTTGAGCGCAATATAAGGAAAATAAATGGTTCGAATCAGGTATATTTCTATCAACACAATCCTCTTAATTAAGTTTTATCAACATGCATACACTAAAAATCAAAGTATTTATGAAATCTAGGTTTTCTGCGCTAACAAGAGTCGGTCGATGTTCATGTTCACATCGATTGATTCATATTACAAATGGTTGATGTTCAACCCATCAAATTCAGATTCTAAAGAAAACCACCAAATAATATATCGTCGATCTATACGACTAGATGTAAGATGTCTATCGAGATAAACAAATCTAAGTTAGATCCCATCCAATCAGCATGTGCGAAATATAATCACAAAGGACAAAAACCAATAAGAAATCTTCTTGTCTTTAAATCTCAAGCCTTCAATATACATGCGCAAATATAGTGGATTCCACTTATGATTGATCACATACATAATGGAGTTTGTTCACAATGGATGATCACCAACCTATTTTCAGAACTGAACTATGTCGATCCTTGATCTAGTTTGAGCGACCTTATATCAGAAAAAAGGTACTTAGAATAAACAAACAAGGATCAAGGTTCACCCTCCGTTAGTCAATCAAATCAAAAACCATAATAACAATAAGATTCTAGTTTCCTGACCAACGAGACTATCTACACGCTTCTTGATTCCACTGAAGACTTTTAACAACATACGTAAGAGATTTCGCCTAATTAGGTTACTCTTCGAGTAATATTATTAGTCGGCTATCACTCTGACTACAAAATGAAGTGCGGGTATCTGAATAAGTTTGTAAGAAGAAAAACTTCATTATCTATATATATATCTATATATATATAAACCAAGGTAGTTTGGACACAAAGGAATTTTCATAACCGAAAACCAAAAGATATGCAATAAACATCAATTTTCGGTTTTGTCTAATCCATATAATAGCTAACTAATATATCGAAATACCTCATGGATGGAAGCTCAATATTAACTAGAATACAAGTATACTTTACTAATATATCTTCCAGAGATATGTTTATTTAATGGGTAAATAAAACATATAAATTCGAAAATCCTAAAATAAGATTCTCAAATATTTTGGTTTGGGATCTCATTTTGAGTATCAAGGAACATCTTTGAACAATGAAAGAATAAGAATTAACATGTGTTCAAATTGCCCACAATGGCGATGTCTTGAACTTTCCTTAATGAATATCAACTCATATTCTGATATATACACAAACCCTAAAGTACATATGGAAACAGGAAATAAGATTTGATATTAGAACCGGTCCTATAAGAGATCCCCAATAGGGATCGATCCTGCTATAGATCCCCAAGACAGGGACCGGTCCCGCTATAGGTCCTCTAATAGGGATTTCTCATGTTATATATTCCCAATAGGAATCATATCACAAGTACTAATGATTCCATTTCAACTACGAACCAAGTTTTACATGTTTACTTTCTTAAACTCATGTAGTTAAACATAGTTTCATAGGCAAGGAATCAACCTAAAGTTGATAACGCAATATTGTAACAAATTATAAAGATAGTATTTATGTCGCAATTGCGAAGTTTAAAAGATAAACGTTATACTTCGTAATTAAATGTACCAAAGTTATGATACAACTTGTTTACTCTTCCTTGACACTTTAACCAAAATGAATGATCAAATATCTAATAAACCCTGATGTGAAAACTATATAAAGGATAAGTCTAGCAACTGGGAAACCTACACCTCATGTGTGCTACTAGTTGCATAGCTACAGTCGATTCTCCTTTAACCTTAGGTTTCTATCGACACCCTATAGGTTGACGACTTTATTGGGATTGTGAAGCCAGACCCAACTATTTTATTTGTAGTTGCGTGTTCTGATCTTGCCCGATTCTATCATATTGAGTACAATTGAAATAATTGACTCGAGATTAATTTCTACGATATGCAAGATAAAAGTAATCACAAACATCTTCGTCTCATCGTTTGTGATTCCACAATATCTAGTTTCGCCATCATACGATTTAGATTATTGTGAGGTGATTGATAATACTAAGCTTTTCTTCGGGAATATAAGTCCGGTTTATCAATTGGTTCCTGTTCACCTTGATTTATCAAAAGATGGAACAAAAACTCTTGGGTATTTCTGTGAGAGACAGATTTATTCAATCCTTTAGACTTTTCTGTGTGAGACAGATTTGTTTATCAAGTCTTCGACTTTGGGTCGTAGCAACTCATAGTTGTGGGTGAGATCAGCTAAGCGAATCAAGTGCGTAGTATCCTGCTGGGATCAGAGATGTAAGGAACGCAACTGTACCTTGAATCAGTATGAGATTGACTAGGTCCAGTCCGAAGTTAATTGGTTGTAGGCTAGAGTCTGTAGCGGCTTAATATAGTGTCGTGTTCAATCTGGACTACGTCTCGGACGGGTTTTTCTACATTTGCGTTTCCTCGTTAACAAAATCCTGGTGTCCGTGTTATTTCTTTTTCGCATTAATTTTGTTATATAATTGAAATATAACAGGTTTTGCGTTAAGATCAATCAATTAGAATATCCAACCTTTGGTTGTTGATTTACATTGATTGACACTTAAACATTGGTCTTTGGTAACGTTCAAGTTGTTTCACATAATAATCAGGCTCGCGGATTTCTATCTGTTTGATTTGTTGATTACATTGTGAAATAGAGATATTAAACTCTTTGATATACTTTACTCTAGATTGAGTCTGACTTTCTAATTGATTCTATAGAAAGTGTATTGGAGTAAGTCCTCTTAGATTGCCAAGAGAATTGTTGGGTGTGGCTGTTAGACCCCCGCATTTTCAATTGGTATCAGAGCAGGCAAACACATTAAAGACCTCATAAGTCTGTGTTTGTAGCGATCTGATTGAAGTGCTATCTCTTTTTTCAATCATTGAAACATTCTCAGAGGATGACAATAGCCGTTTTACACACTATTAGCATCAAAGCAATTTTCAAGATATTGAAATAATCATTATCAAAACATTCAAAGTCTACACCAAATGATTGTATCACACAAACCATGTAAGATGTTGCTCGGAAATTTTCTCATGATATAAGATAAACTTGGTCGAATTGAAAGCTTGCCAACACATATTTCGAGAAATATGTAAGCGAGATAAACTGAGCTCGAAATCTCAAATGTGTATATAGAAAACTATATCGTAATACGAATTATGTCTCAATATAGGAGATAAAGTAGAAATAGACTTTCCAAGTGATAGATGAGTTTAAGTATCCACATACCTTTTGTCAATGAAGTTCCACAATCTCCCCTTAGTAGTTCTTTGTCTTCAAATGATGAACGTCGTGAAGTCTAAGCTCAACTACACAATCTATGTCCTAGTTCGAGGCATCTATAAATAGGCTAGAATTCAAGACTTATAGTTTTAATCACTAACATTGACAAACATGCTTGAGATAGCAACACATGCGAGTTCGACCGAGCAGTGCTCTAACAAGTACCGTTGGTGGGAAACTAGATAATTGCAGTATTATTAGTTTTCGATTTGATTTGATTGACTAAAGGTTGTTGAACTTTGATGGCACCTAGTTTGTTTATTCTTGAAAATCTACTCTTCTGATATAAGATTCACCCAAACTAGATCGAAGCATCGACGAGATCTTTAGAACTGTTTGTAAGATCTAAGGACATCTTGTGATAATCCATTGTTAACAGACTCCGTTCTGTGCGTGATTGATTACAAGAAATTCAAGTTGTGGTGTGCAGGTGTTTATTGAAGATTAAAGAATATTTGAAGACAAAAAAGATTTCTTATTGGTTTCATATCTTTGGTATGCACAAAACTTGATCGTCTGGGATCCAACTATAATCGGTTTATCCTTGATAAATTTGATTGATTAGTTGTGTAGATCGGCATCACAATATAGTATCTTGGTAGATTCTATATTTGATTGCAAAATCTAAACTCTGCTACTTTGGTAGTTGTTGGATAGATAGATCTAAAACCGACAAAGGAGTTTATTGGATTAAACAGAAGAGCCTTTGCCTAAATCATATCACTGAGATTGAATAGAGTTGTTACCGAACATATTTTTTGTTCCTTTACTCTTTGGAATAAGAACCAAAGGAATTGTTCTGGTGTGTGTACTTATCGAATGTCGGAAGCGCAAGGATACTGAAGAAACTAGGTGAATTATAGGTTTAGTTGCTTGGTCTCGACTATACGAAGTTGGTTTGATTTTGTATAGCAGCTTAATTATGAGAGTATTCAATTCTGGACTAGGTCCCGGGGTTTTTCTGCATTTGCGGTTTCCTCGTTAACAAAATCTTGTTGTGTCAGTTACTTTTGTTTTCCGCAATTATAATTGTTGTTATTAAAATTTAAAGTAAGTTACACAAACGTTAACTCCATATTACTTGATAGTGATCTTATAGAGTTTGGTTAAGTCCGAACCTATTATCAAGTAATCACACGTTGATTGTTGTATTGTCTCGATCTCCTATCCATAGACGATCACACAAAGTGTGAATACCGATTCGTTGTATTGTCTCGACTCAGTCCATAAACAATCACTTTCGGCAAGAGGACTTATAGGTGAAAAAGTTTAAGCTTGTGGTATATTTGGGTACCCTCGTATTTTCAAATTCAATTAATCAATTTGAAACCAAAGGAAAAGAACATCCATGAGGGAATAGTTTATTCAATTTCATAAGTCATGCGCCAATGAATCACAACTTTCAAAACAAGTGGTCAGATCTATCCCTTAAATGGAATTACTACGCTTAGAATTTCAACCATGTTATTTGATATATGAAAGTGAAAATGGGGAAGAATTTACAAAAGATGGATAGCAAAACGCCACACAGAGAACTTGAGGTTAAAACTAACTTGCAAAGAAACAGAACTATAAATCTGTTGATGGTGGATTTTCGTTTAAGGCTAAAATTGTAAAAGCCAAAACTATGCGCTAACATCCTGCAAAGGATAAAGCCACTGATAAAGTGGAGAATACTTCTTCACTATAAAACTTATAGCATTACCAATTAATGCATGACCAGCCTTGTATTTCCTATACTACTCCATTCTCATTATTGGTGCGGCATGACGACTGAGTGATCGCTCTCAGCAGAGCAACACAAATCTCCAAGCATTAAATAAGAAGGCATGTACGAAATACCCGTACATGCTACAATTCTCAGAGTGTTATACTAGCCTGATCGAGCATCTGGACTGTCCGTATCAGTCTCAGAAACGATCACGACCATCAAACTTCACCAGCATGATTGGATGGCTTAGATCAGATCCATAACCCCCAGGCAGGTATTGGAGTATTCACCACCGACCCAATACGGGCCCCGCATGGTCGGCCTCCCCAAAAGGGTGGCATGGCTTGCCAAATCGTCCAGCCAACGTGAAACCCTAATTTAGGGTCTGCGGCACATTACATGTGTCGCAAAGCAGACTCAACCATCCATCTTCGTAGGCATAGATGGAGGGTGTAGATGTAGATTCAAAGGGCCCAGAGAATGTCAACACAATCACCGTGGGCCGGCCTACACACAAGACCGATCGGTCAGGATCATTCCATCTCGTGGGCCCAAACAAGCCATGGCGCACGACCGGTGAAACCCTAATTAGGGTTTGAACATCACGAGCGTCCATTTTCTCCTGCACGAACGAAGGGTCCAGGAATAGACTAGGCAGGTCCGGTGCGCATCAACATGATCACCGTGGGCCCGTATATCTCCACACCCGATCGGGCAAGGCATATCATGCCTGGTTGCCTCGATTCGCACGCCCAAACTAGGCGTGGTCACACCTCCCAATTGTAAACTAATCTCGACCACTCAACTTTTCCGGACAAATTGACTGGCTTAGATCACGTTTCTATGGGACAATGAAATACAGGCGTGTACACCAGCCCGTCGTATGTACACCAGACTAATCGGCCAAGACCGACCAGGCTTGGTCGTCTCGAAACGCGCGCTCAAAGTTGGCATGACGCGCGGCCTTTATGGCACAAAATCTCTGTCACAAATAAATCCTAGCCACTCCTCTTTGCCGGACAAATTGAGCGATATAAATTACACTTTCACGAGACAATGAGGTATGGACATGTACACCGGCATGCTGTATACACGCATGCCCAATCGTCCTTGCCAAATTGTTTCCCAAGCTTGGATTCGACCAAGATGAAGAGTGATGCTTGCGCACCTCTTCATAAACCCTAATTTCACTAACGGTCGCAGATGAGTGTCTCAAAGATCATTTCGTCCGTGCAACTTCACTTGCTTGGTTATACAACCTTGGTCAGGAGTTAACTGATCAATGAGGTGTCGTGGTGATTACCATCCGTCACTCTACCACACCAACTGATCGGCCAAGTCAGGACTTACCTGTACAACCCCAAACGATCACTTGAAGATGGCTAGACATGCATCTATTTTAAGACGCTTAATCGTGACTTACTCCATTAAGTCTTAAAACAGCGATGCTTCACTCATGCTAAATACATTACATGCATTACATGCATAGGATTCTTACGATATTTCATAAATATCGACTTCCTAAATAACTTAGATATTTAATCTAGCATTACATGCCACTTTCTGTGGGTCCCACGATCCACATACTCGAGACATCAATCATGTCACAAACTGGGGGATACATATTGGGGTATTGGTCTGGCGGTTTACAGCGTGAAGCGCACAACGCGCCATCACAAGAACGTGTCAGGAAGTAATGGACGGTTAGTGATGATGGGAGTAGTGGGAAATACTGATCGTGTAACACTAACACACTCAACTCCACTACTCCATCACTCCACTTTCTCCACTTCCCATGAGAGACGTGGGTTAGGCTCAATGACTTGTACAAATAGGTTCTCCTCCCTATTTTCAAAAAAAGATAAGACAACAGAAGCAAGTGTTGATACAACTGTATTCAAACACCGGAACTGATAGCTTACATTCTGCAATCCGGTTCAACTTTCTGATACAAGTCATACATAGCCAACACCTACACAATCTCAACACCTTCCTCGCTTCCCTCCCTAAGATCAACCCCATCTCCTTCACTTGCCATTTCTTGGTTTAGGCCGGAGTTGTAAAGATTGATTTCTCGAATCACAAGCACTCCCGTGCAGTGCATTTGTTTAGGGTTTAAATTCATTTCTCATCCACACACCCCAAATTACCAAAAACAGCAGAAATAGTTTTCACCCATAAACAATTGGCGACCACAGTGGGAGGTTAATCTCTCGGTTATAAAGTCAATTTCTTCAAAATCTGATTCAATTTCATCAATTTCGAAGGGGTAGATCTTAAATTCAATCCAATCATCAATCTGTTTCAAAGATGGTGGAACTTAGGTCAGGATCAGCAATCAATTCTGATGGAACTAGTGTAAATAACGCTCTCGGTATTGATGTACCTGTCAGTGGAGCTACTATGGTCAATACATCTCGTGAAACTGTCTCTTCTACCACCAACACCAGCGGAGCAGGAGATGTTCCAGTAAGTGTAACGCCTCCTATCACCAGAGCCAGAGCAGCCGAGAACCCTGGCATCTCTTCAAGTGTAACACCTCCGGCGATCACCAGAACAACAACTTCCATTCCTTCATCAGGACGGGGAGCCGGAGGAGCAAGAGGAGGACCATCTCCAATTACCATCGCAGACTTGATGGAGAGACAGGAAGCTCTTGATAAGACTCAAACGGATATGGCTGCAACTCAGAAAGAGGTACTCACTTTCCTCAAAACCTTAACTGAACGATTGCCACAAGACTCACGACAACCCCTGGAGCCAACAAGGGATGCCTTCAATACGCCCAGAACAGGTGTTTCCACTCAGACCCACATAAATGAAGAAGCTCGTGTTGTTCCTGAACGCCCAAGGGAGATGGACCGGTCATCCAAATTCATCACACGTGAAGACCTTGAACGACTTCTCCAAAACCGAGGCAAAGGAAGCATGATGGAGGTGCACCAACATCATCCGCCGTACCCTCAAGATGTACAATGAATTCCTCTCCCAAGAGGATACACCTCTCCTCAGTTCTCTCTTTATGATGGCACTGGTAACGCTCATGAACACATCTCTCGATTTTTGGAATCATTAGGAGAACATGAATACAATTGTGTTCTCCGCCTGAAAGAATTCTCAAAGTCACTTACGGGAAGGGCGTACACCTGGTACAACAACATCGCTCCTAACAGCATATCCAATTGGGACGGGATGGTCAGTGCTTTCTATAAAAAGTACTTCTTCGTGTCCGATCAGATCACCTTTTCAGACCTGGGGAGAATCTCTCAGCGGAACAACGAACATCCGAATGATTTCGTTAAAAGTTTCAGAACTCAAGCACTAGATTGTCATGATCCGAACATCACTGAATGGCAGTTGGTGGAGTTGTGCATCGACGGGATGATACCCATATACCGCGCCCTACTGGAGAATCTGGGCTTTCAAACGTTCTCCGAACTCCATGAAGCTGCCAAGCGTTCAGCCACAACTTCCCCAGCGTTACTAGAGAGAACCAGGGTTATTCGAAACAAAGACCTACGTGAGAGTCGAGGAAGCAGGCGCCTCACTAACAAACAATACAAAACTGGTCCTTCTGTGAGCGTGGTAGGCGAATGAGGAAAAAGGAAAGCTTCAGCAACGGAACGACAACCCAAGCGTGCGGCTCCAGCACAGACGACCTCGTTTCAAAAGGGAGTTGGCAAGACTCCTGCACAAGACACCGAAGATGCAGGATTCCTATTCCCCGTGAGTGAAGTGATAGAACTCTTGGAGGCATGGATTCAAGACAACGCTATCAAGCTGCCTCCTATCCGACGCCCGCCAACCGAGAAAGATATGGCGGATCCCAAGTACTGCCGCTACCATAGGTTTGTCCATCATTTGACTAAAGACTTCAACAGACTGAAGCAAATATTCAAAGAAAATATAGAGGCAGGAGAACTCCAGCTTGGAAACGAAGGTGTTCATAGAGATCCTCTCCCTGTCAGGAACTGCATGATTTCCGGGGATTCTGTTCGCAAGACTGTACAATCTATGATGGAACATTTGTACGAGATCTTGTACTTCTCCAAATCACAGCGTCAGGACATATTTGCATCCCTCAACCGCGTTGTCTCAGGAAGGCGCTTGTATCTGGAAAAGGAAGCGGCCTCGAAACCTCAGTCCTTACTGGAAGATGCAAGCAAGGGAAACTGGGGACTCTTAACCGTTGCTCGTTTGAGGGATGTCGAGTTCGATAGAACATTGATCGATGCGGCCTCTGAATTCAACATCATCACTCTCCAGACCTTGAAAGCAGCAAAGATTTCAAAGCAGGAGGCTACTCGCAACCCAACTTTGATTAAGACTCCAGAAGGAGAACTTGGAGACGCATATGGATACATCGATCTTGAAGTTAAATTGAGTGACGCCCTAACGCAAGCAAACTTCTACATAGTCAAGGAGCATCCTAATTACGACATGATCCTAGGACGCTCTTGGATACACGACAACAAGGCAACACTGGAAGTTTGTCCTCTACCGGCTTCGGTACCCGAAAGGATATCCAACAAGCCGTCTGGACCTGGGGACTGTCTGTTTCCGCACCACCTACAGCTTTCCAACGTGATACAAATTCCTGGAGAGAGCCCGTCGGCGTACATTAAAAGGTTCCGAGCCCAAGTAAGTCTCATCACACAACCCTTTTTGCAACCAATCACTCCTCACTCTGACAAGCACTGGGGACTGGTCCCAACTAACAAACCACCCCCGGCTAAGAGATGTGAATGGGAGGTCGGCCCCTTCAAACGTTTTATCAAAAGATTAGAGGCTGTCTCGGTCAAAGATGATAAATCCAAGATCCAGGCATCTGCACGCCCAAACCCATTTGGAATTGGAGATTTGGTGACGAAGATGACTACATTCAAGGTTGGGATCATGACGGTGAAAGTAACCAATCCACCTGACTCACCCACTGAAAGAGAAGATGAACCATACTTGGTAGCAGAAGTTATCATAGGAGGCTACTGCAAGCTCATCAACGCTGACAGACTGGAAGGCGTAACGATTCACTCGCGATGGCTCAAACCTTACCGTACTTAAGACGATGTTCTACCACTTTCCAACGTCCTCCACACTTTAAAACGTTGTGTTGTTTTCTCCAGCGTGTCTTTTTACAATTACCTTCTCATGTCATATTTGTAATTCCTCCAGAAAATGATTGCAATACTTGCATTCATAATTAGCGTTTCAATTTTCAATTTCAAATTAATTGAAGTATTATTTCCATTCAAGAACTTCTTTACCCCTAAAGGAAGACAAAAAGTCCTGAATCATCTTAAACCCATTAGAGCAAAACAGAGAAGGAAACCCTAAGCAAACATTTCTTAAGAAGTCAAGGAAATAGAATATGTGCGGAAAAGGAAGATGCTTTGAGCCATTCACCCAGCAAGACCAGGGAGATCTCACGTCAGGAGCACGTGCAGGTCCGTGGTATTCCATTATGACTTTATTTCCTTTATCATAAAGAATCACATACATATGAAGGCACACCATTGCGCCTTAAAAGGTTCAGATGCAACCTTAACAAAGGATTATAACATAAAAACCTTTATTCAAGCAAGCAAACAAAAGATCCTGGACTCAGCCGCCACTGAGTACAAGGAAGATGTTTATGAATTACGTGAATGTATTTAAAGAGAAAGAAAAGCAAAAGCCTAGCCATCAACAAGGTCGACCGCGTCAGCACCACTACTAGGTCCTGTTTCAACGCCATCACCATCGTGAGCCGTTACTGCTTTTTCCTTCGGATCTGCCTCAGCTTCCGCTTCAGATGTTTCTACAACAACACTCTCCACCTCAACATCGTTAGCAGGAAAAACTTCCATGTCTCCCTCAAAGGCCACAACAATGTTAGGGATTGTGTTGACTGCTTTCAGACGCTCAGGTTCATCTGTGTCAGAATCAAGGATTATCACACCGTCGTGGATTGGATAATCACTTTATCTTCACCAAGAGGTCGTTTGTGTTCAACCCTCCGCCTCTTTAACCGTACTTCAAACCTCTCTGCCCTTGCGCTCACTGGTGCTTGCAACGCATCATCACGCCTCCATTGCTCCTCCATGTCGATTGCAGCTGAAAGGGCACAGATACGTCCCTGACAATACGCAGGTGCAGAATGGACATCCCCTGTATAGCACGACCGACTTCGCGAAGTGGGAGATCGATTTTAGCCATTACTTCTTCGTGCGCATCAGCTCCGGGCTTGTCGACTTCAAAACTTTTTTCTGGAGAAGTTACAGAATGGTCATCGCCCACCGCTTCCATGATAAGCTGCAAAGAAGAAGAAGTTATGAGCACATAAAAAATGTGTATATCATCATCAATCAATCATAAGATCAGATAAGTACGGAGAAATACCTGGATATACGACTATGGATGAGAAGAATCCTTGGAATTTATATATCGCAAGTCAACAGAATCCCAGGAGAAAAGAAGTCTTTACTGGCCACCTATAAAGGCTACTGATTCGGGATAATGATCAACGAGGCTTATCGTATATATCTGGGAAAATATGTCGTGCAACGGAGGAGAGTACACCCAGTTCAAGAAGTGGGCCAAGATCTATCCAGATGTACATGGAGGAAACCAAAAGAGACTCGTCTGACCAAGTCCTTCCTCCTTCATGACCCTAATCAAGACTTCCAGGACATCACCTGACGATCTATGCGGTAAATACGTATTTACTTTACTTTAGCTTAATTGTTTCAGCATACAAAATTGTCACCATCTCATGCCTACCCCACAATAGTATAACCATTACCTGCTAGGCAGGGGACTTAATGTTGATGGTGGATTTTCGTTTAAGGCTAAAATTATAAAAGACAAAACTATGCGCTAACATCCTGCAAAGGATAGAGCCACTGATAAAGTGGAGAATACTTCTTCACTATAAAACTTATAGCATTACCAATTAATGCATGACCAGCCTTGTATTTCTTGTACTACTCCATTCTCATTATTGGTGTGGCATGACGACTGAGTGATCGCTCTCAGCAGAGCAACACAAATCTCCAAGCATTAAATAAGGAGGCATGTACGAAATACCCGTACAGTCTACAACTCTCGGAGTGTTATACTAGCCCGATCGAGCATCTGGATTGTTCGTATCAGTCTCAGAAACGATCACAACCATCCAACTTCACCAGCATGATTGGATGGCTTAGATCGAATCCATAACCCCCAGGCAGGTATTGGAGTATTCACCACCGACCCAATGCGGGCCCCGCATGGTCGTCCTCCCCAAAAGGGTAGCATGGCTTGCCAAATCGTCTAGCCAAAGCACCGCGGACGTGAAACCCTAATTTAGGGTCTGCGGCACATTACATGTCGCAAAGCAGTCTCAACCATCCATCTTCGCAGGCATATATGGAGGGTGTAGATGTAGATTCAAAGGGCCCAGAGCATGTCAACACAATCACCGTGGGCCCGCCTACACACATGACCGATCGTTCAGGACCAACTATAGTTGATCGTTCCAGTTCGTGCGCCAAACAAGGCATGACGCACGGCCGGTGAAACCCTAATTAGGGTTTGAACATCACGAGCGTCCATTTTCTCCTGCACGAACGAAGGGTCCAGGAATAGACTAGGCAGGTCCGGTGCGCATCATAATGATCACCTTGGGACCATCTATCTCCGCACCCGATCGTCCAAGGCATATCATGCCTGGTTGCCTCGATTCGCACGCCCAAACTAGGCGTGGTCACACCTCCCAATTGTAAACTAATCTCGACCACTCAACTTTGCCGGACAAATTGAGTGGCTTAGATCACGTTTCTATGGGACAATGAAATACAGGCGTGTACACCATCCCGTCGTATGTACACCAGACTAATCGGCCAAGACCGACCAGGCTTGGTCGTCTCGAAACGCGCGCTCAAAGTTGGCATGACGCGCGGCCTTTATGGCACAAAATCTCTGTCACAAATCAATCCTATCCGCTCCTCTTTGCCGGAAAAATTGAGCGATCTATATTACACTTTCACGAGACAATGAGGTATGGACATGTACACCGGCATGCCGTCTACACGCATGCCCAATCGGCCTTGCTAAAATGGTGTCCCAAACTTGGATTCGACCAAGCTGAAGAGTGATGCTTGCGCACCTCTTCATAAACCCTAATTCCACTAACGGTCGCAGATGAGTGTCTCAAAGATCATCTCGTCCGTTCAACTTCACCTGCTTGGTTATACAACCCTGGTCAGGAGTTAACTGGTCAATGAAGTGTCGTGGTGATTACCATCCGTCACTCTACCACACCAAGTGATCGGCCAAGTCAGGATTTACCTGTACAGCCCCAAACGATCACTTGAAGATGGCTAGACATGCATCTATTTTAAGACGCTTAGTCGTGACTTACTCCATTAAGCCTTAAAACAGCGATGCTTCACTCATGCTAAATACATTCGATGCATTACATGCATAGGATTCACACGATATTTCATAAATATCGACTTCCCAAATAACTTATTTATTTAATCAAGCATTACATGCTACTTTATGTGGGTCCCACGATCCACATACTTGAGACATCAATCATGCCACAAACTGGGGGATACATACTGGGGTATTGGTCTGGCGGTTTACAGCGTGCAGCGGACAACGCGCCATCACAAGAACGTGTCAGGAAGTCATGGACGGTTAGTGATGATGGTAGAAGTGGGCAAGACTGATCGTGTAACACTAACACACTCAACTCCACTACTCCATCACTTCACTTTCTCCACTTCCCATGAGAGACGTGGGTTAGGCTCAATGAATTGTATAAATAGGTTCTCCTCCCCATTTTCAAAAAAAGACAAGACAAAAAAAGCAAGTGTTGATACAACCGTATTCAAACACCATAACTGATAGCTTACATTCTGCAAGCCAGTTCAGCTTTCTGATACAAGTCATACATAGCCAACACCTTCACAATAACAACACCTTCTTCGCTTCCCTCCCTAAGATCAATCCCATCTCCTTCACTTTGTGACCGAAGCAAGTCTGGAATGGCCATTTCTTGGTTTAGACCGGAGTTGTAAAGATTGATTTCTCGAATCACAAGCACTCCCGTGCAGTGCATTTGTTTAGGGTTTTGATTCATTTCTCATCCACACACCCCAAATTACCAAAAAGAGCAAAAATAGTTTTCACCGATAAACAAAATCAATACTTCAAACATGTTCCAACAAATAAATGAACCAGAGCCAGTCAGGATTATTATCATTTGTGCGGTAATGTTCAACTTTATTTTCATACTTACGAAAGTTATAATTGAATCCATCAATCCACACTGTAACACTAACAAGCAATCCATTCAAAATAAAAATACTCCCGCATGTACCTTGAAGGCATAAATAAAGTGTCCATATGAAAACCTTGTGGACCAAAAATCATATGTACTTGCCACTAAGTTTGATAGTCATTCATCTCTTCATTTCATCACCACATGAACTAATGTACTTGTAAAAGAAAAAGTTTCTTGACATGACCAGTCTCTTATTTCTTCCATATTCCTTCGCAAGTAATTCACAAACTGACAGGAGTGAGTGGGTTTGATTTGAGAAAGTTGCTACAGTCCAATTAGAATCAAATGTACTTGAAGCATAGGGTGCACCTAATAAAGATGCCATTACGTCTCTTTACACAAAATTTATTTTTATTTTTGAGTTTATTTTTATTTTTGAGATGTGTGTTAGTCAGTCTTCATCGATCATAATAGTGATTATTGTACCTGCAATACCACATCATGTGCACAAAATAATTCACAAATCCAATTGTAAACTTCTAGTCCTTTACATACCTAATAGTTTTTTACTAGCGTGGGGAAATTAATTAAAATCCATCATTATCAAATTAAACATGACATGTGAAAATTTTGAGTCAATGTAGGGGATTTGGAGTCCAAATTTAATTAATCAATTTGAAACCAAAGGAAAAGAACATCCATAAGGAGAATAATTTATTCAATTTGATAAGTCATGTGTCAATGAATCACAACTTTCAAATCAAGTGACCAGATCTATCCCTTAAATGGATTTACTACGCTTAGAATTTAAAACCATGTTATATGATATATGAAAGTGAAAATGGGACTGAATTTACAAAACATGGATACCCAAATGCCATAGAGAACTTGAGGTTAAAACTAAGTCGCAAAAAAATAGAACTATATAAATAAATGCTTCAAAAATATCCCCACAAATAAATGAACTAGAGACAGTGGAGATTCTTATCATTTATGCGGTAATGTTCAACTTTATTCTCCCACTTACTAAACTTATAATTGAATCCATCAATCCACACTGTGACACTAACAAGTAATCCATTCAAAACAAAAATACTCCAGCGTATACTTTTAAGGTATAAATAAATTGTCCATATAAAAACCTTGTGGACCAAAAATCATATGTACTTGCCACTAAGTTTGATACTCATTCATCTCTTCATCTCATCACCACATGAACTAATGTACTTGTAAAAGAAAAAGGTTCTTGACATGACCAGTCTCTTATTTCGTCCATGTTCCTTCGCAAGTAATACACAAACTGACAGGAGTGGGTGGGTCTGATTTTTGAAAGTTGCTAAATTCCAATTAGAATTAAATGTACTTGAAGCATAGAGTGCATCTAATAAAGATGTCATTACTTCGCATTATACAAAATTTTATTTTATTTTTGAGTTTATTTTTATTTCTGAGATGTGTGTTATTAAGTCCTTATCAATCATAATAGTGATTATTGTACTTGCAACACCACATCACGTGAACAAAATAATTACCAATCCAATTTTAAAATTCTAATCCTTTACATACCTAATAGTTTTTTACTAGCTTGGGGAAATTAATTAATATTTATCATTATCAATTTAAACATGACATGTGAATTTAAAAATTGAATTAGTATAGGGGGTTTGGAGTTCAAATTCAATTAATCAATTTGAAACCAAAGGAAAAGAACATTTATAAGGAGAATTATTTACTCAATTTCATAAGTCATGCGCCAATGAATCACAACTTTCAAAACAAGTGGCCAGATCTATCCCTTAAATGGATTTACTATGCTTAGAATTTCAACCATGTTATTTGATATATGAAAGTGAAAATGGAACAGAATTTACAAAAGATGGATAGTCAAATCCCACAGTGAGAACTTGAGGTTCACAGTGAGAACTTGAGGTTAAAGCTAACTCGCAAAAAAACATAACTATGAATCAATACTTCAAAAATATGCCCACAAATAAATGAACCAGAGCCAGTGAGGATTATTATCATTTATGCGGTAATTTTGAACTGTATTCTCCCACTTTCTAAAGTTATAATTTAATCCATCAATCCACACTGTGACACTAACAAGCAATCCATTCAAATAAAAATACTCTCGCTCAGCAACCTCTCTCCTCTCCGTTTTTTCCGGAGTTCTAAAAATGGCGATCTCCTTTGATGGACTCAACCTTCTACTGGTGTTGATCTTCGTGATTAATTCATTGTAGAAGTGTGCTATTCTGAACTTCTCCGCCGTCCAAGGACGGGTCTTCGATCCTTCCTCTTGGGGCCGGGATTTATTGGGTAGCATAGTTCTCTTCACGCCATTTTATTTTAATTTTTTCTTAATAGTTTTCAATGAAGTCTTCATCAACAATTCTGCTGCGTTCAAAGTCTTTCGAGCTTTCATGGATTTCAAAAGGAAACAATGGGGTTTTGAAGGTTTTAGAGAGATTCAAAGGTAGGAGCAATTGGATACTCTTGCCTGAAGAGGCTATTAATTGGGTGTGTTCTTCAACACTTGAAGCTATATAGATCCTACTTCAAAGATTTCTCCTAAATGGACAAGAAGGTTTAATCAGGTCGTCATTCTAATAGAGTTGTTATCCAATTCTTTTGGTTTTTTCTTAAAGATTTCACGAACGGAACCTTTGAAACACGTCAAATCAAGGTTCGTTTGTATTCCTAGTGGAAATCAGGGATCCATTTGAGGAAGTTTTTGGTCTTCTGTTAAGCCAGCAACTCCTTCATATGCTAAAGACCCACCTCCAATCGATTCTTCCCCTGTTTTGAATTCTCAAGCACAGGAAAAACAAGTGGAGGAGGAAATGGATATGTATGAGGCTTATACTTTGGGTATCACAGTGGTGGTTCTTAATTCTCATAGAGGTTGGAATTCCATTGCTAATGGAATCTCCAAGAAATTTAAATTGGGTCTTCGTGGTATTAATGGGAGATTGGCATTCTTCATGGCTAAGAATGAGTCTGATTATAATATTTTTAAGGAGGAAAAAACAGTAACTTTAGGAAAATGTAAAGTAATAATCCGTCATTGGGTTCCTGATGATTCTCTTATTAGAAATGTTACTCATACAAGATTTGTTGATTCTGTTTTTTGGATTGGAATTAGAGGACTACCGTTCCATTTTTGGGAGTTGAATTCCTTCAAAGAAATTTGTAGTCCATGGGGTAAGGTGCTCGAAGTTCATCACTCTACAGTTAACTTTACTAAGTTAAACTGTTGTAAGGTAAAGGTTCAAGCTACTTTGGCAATGGTTCCTGCTGCTGTTCTCTACAATGACGTGTGGTTAAGCCTTGAATGGATGCAGGATCACTTAATTGACGGAGCTCAAGCATATGAGCATGCCAATATTTATGCTAAACCTGTTATTCGCTCGGTAATTTCGCAGGATACCGCGGAAGTATTGGAGTCTGATTCTACTCCTGTTTCTCGGAAAATCACCCAAGATTTTCAAATTCAAATAGTGACGGAAATTCCGCGCTAAGAGATTTAAATAGGGTTTGGAATAGGGTGTCTGACAGAAGGTTAGGGGGGAGCCACTTTGATAAAGAGACCTTCGTCTCTTGTTCACCTCCAGAGCCCGGGCCTATTGGGATAGATGGTAATCCACACCCCTGGATAACAGTGTGAAATAAAAAGAAGGGTAAGGGCCGTGACAGGAACACGTCTAAGTCGTTGGATACGTCCTCGAACTCACGATCTTGTAATGAATCCATTCATCCTATGCCGTGGGTTGTTTCTTCTGGATCAGCAAATTGTGTATCTTCTACACATGGATCGAAGGAATATACTAATTATATCTCTTCTTCAACTTCAACTATTGAAGCTCTTTCAACAACACCTTCCAATACAGAGAAAAAGGAATAGAGGCTAAGGTTGATTATCACATAAATTTCAACAAAATTATTGGAAACCCAACTAATTTTCCCAACATGAGAACTGTTTTCCGAGACCTAATTGTTCAGAATGATTCTGTTGCTGGTACTAATGGTGGTTTTGAACACGATGATGCTGATGGGCTTGGTGAATTTGATTTTGAGTATGATTCGGAAGGGGATGAGGCACGTATTGAAGCCGTAGGAACTGATGTGGAGGAAGAATCAACAGAGGTACTCGGTTTCAACCCGTTATCTAATTCTAGGGTTTCTCATGATTTCAATGGACCATAAAATTATGTCTTGGAATATTAGGGGGCTGGGACATGATGAAAAAATTGTAGCAATTAGAAATGCAATTAAGCAGAATAATGTTACAATTTGCTCTATTCTTGAGTCTAAGAAGGAAATTGTTACAGACTCTCTTATTAGGTCTTTGTGGGGAAATTCTGGTTGTAGTTACTTATATGTACCTTCTGAAGGTGCTTCTGGAGGTATAATAATGATGTGGAAAGAAGGGGTTGTTCAAATGGAGGACTACTAGGAGCTTTTTCTTTGTCTATAAAATTCAAAAACTGCTCTGATAACTTTGAATGGTTGTTCACCTCTGTCTATGGAGCATAGATTGTAGTTATTACAGGCAATATTGGCAAGAACTTGATGATATCATATTATTGTTCGAAGATACTTGGGTTTTTTGATAGACGCATTTATGTGTCTTATATATCTCATTTGTATATAATGTTAGTGTCCGTTTTTGTACTTATTGTGGTGTTTTATTTATTTATATGTGATTTTGGAAAAATAAGGTTTTGCGGCGAAATTGGTTAAAAATACGGCGTTTGGAGCTCCGTTGACGGTATACCGGAAGCGTCCCAGAAGTGTGCCGGAAGTACCCCGGAAATGTCCCGGAGGAACCCCAAAAAAGTGCAGAAAATATCCCAGAAGAATTGCTAAAGGCACCCCTTGGTTGGATAAGGGCACCCCATGGATATTTACACCCCAAAAAGGATGTTTCCACCCCAGTTGTTAAGGGAACACCCAACAGTGGTTAGGGGGACACCCTTCTTCACGATTTGAAAATTCAAAATGGCGGGAAACATGCATGCAGACGCTGTTGAATTTTCGATTTGATTTTGGAAGATTTCTAAAGAGATTCAATACCAAGAATCAGTTGGGCTTAACTTGATAGAGCTAAACAGGGCTTTTGTAAGCAATTTGATCGATCAAAATAGGCCAGATAAGCCGTGGGAGGAAATCAAAGTTAAACAGGGGAAGATATTATCGGGTGCACTGTGAGCCGATTTTGGAAAGTTTGTGGACAAACAGGGGAAGATATTTTCTCTTATAAAGTTTGTATGTGACTTATGGAAGTATTACAGCTCATTTGCGCAGGCAGAAGAGGTGGAAAAGATCGTATCTCGGCTGACAGTGAAGAAAATGAAAAAAATATTTTCCGAGTAAATGAGAATTATGTGGAGTTATTGTGAGTGATTCGTTGCTCCTGTTTTGTATAAATAGCATTATAGGGTCCAAGGAAAGGGGGTGTCGAGAGTTTGGGGTCGATTGGGAGACCACAGGGAGGTTGCAGAGGCGAAAAGAAGAACTGCAGGAAAGTTTCCTGCTACTATTGAAGAAGAATGAGAAGACGAAGAACAGACGTCCCAGGACCGTCGTTCTTCAACAGTGTCAACAGCAGCAGCCAAGTATCGTTGTTTTACAGCAGTACACTTCTATCGTCAATTTCTGGACGCCTTTTGTGGGTCGTAGATTCACTGTTTTATACTTTTTCACTCTTTTAATCAAATTTTGAGCATCAATTATGTATTTTGAGAACATGATTAATATGACGAGTTAAATCCCAAGCACTGGGACGACGGAGGAGGCCGTGTTTCATCCATGTGGTAATTTAAATTAATTCTTTATTTACTTTTTGCACCAATTTTAATTGAATTAAGATTTTAATTAATTATTTGTGATTTTATTTGATGGAGCATGCTTAGTCTTAGGGATTCTTGATGCATCATGCTCATAAAATACAAGTAATATTTTATAGAATCTACTTTGGCAAAGAATAGAGTTCATATTTGTTTTGTTTTGAACTATAATCGCCTAAAATTAAATTCTGAACCACTTGAAAATGAAAAATGGCCGAATCT
This sequence comes from Papaver somniferum, assembly GCF_003573695.1. Taxonomy (NCBI): domain Eukaryota; kingdom Viridiplantae; phylum Streptophyta; class Magnoliopsida; order Ranunculales; family Papaveraceae; genus Papaver; species Papaver somniferum. The sequence continues at coordinate 22,302,551 of NC_039362.1, forward strand.
TTAGTCCCAGTTTCTCGCACCAGTGTTAATATTTTTATTGTATATTTTTTTTATTAAGTTTAAAAAATTATCCTTCACAAGTCCGAGAGTTTGAACCTCATTACTACAACCCACGAAAAATCATTAATCATTTTTGGCGCCGCCGACGCGGATTTGTGCTTAGGTAGAATTTTTAGGTTTTTATTATTTTTTATTATTCCATTTGTTCTTTTTACGTCTCTTTGGTTGTGTCTTTGTATTACCGGTTTGAAGTTGGATACTAAAGACCTTGGAATCAAAGCTTAAAGCTAAAAGAGAAAGAAAAAAGACAAAGCAAAAGAATAAAGAAAAAAGAGAGAAAAAAAAAAGAGAGAGATTTATTTTATTTATTCTTTTTTTTAAGAGACTTTCCATTTTATTTTTATTTTGTAACTATTATTATTATTTTTTGTATTTCTTTTCATTGGACTGGACTTTGGACAATTTATTTTAATTTTAAACCCTACGGAAGGGTTATATAAAATAAAAAAAAAATTAATATAAACTGTTTGTAGGGAAGGACGACGATTACAATATCGTCTCGGCCCCTCGGGTTCGTACATGACATAGGAGTCGTGGCCCGAGTCGACTTCAACGGTTCATCCCCCGTCTGGTACGGGAGGTAAGTCCATCGAAACACTCGCGAATCTCCTGTAAGCGAGTTACTGTATTCCTTAAGGTGATTCATTGATTAAGGACGAATTTGGACTGTTTTTAAATTCCTAGTAAAGGGCAAGGCCTGGCCAATACAAGATAAGGGTTCGGATTTCATCACCGCTCCCTTCTTGCCCGCCTTAGGTAAACGAAACCTAACGCGAACCCAAGCCTAAAATTTGATTAGAACGAGACCGATAGGGTAACGAGCTTGGTAGGAAAATCTTTATAAAAATATTGGTTACTCTTTTAGCATACTTCGAAGTTCATGATGGTTTCTGTTTGAGTTGAATGCGTGACTGCGTCGCCTTGTGATAGCGGTGAGGCCTTGGGTATCAAAGCTCCACTGAGCTTTCCTCGCCTCGATTTAACTTACATTAGCTCGGATTGATTCCAGAAGGGTTTGCTTAAATTGTAACGAATTTTCTTTCGAAGGATTATAAGCTGGTCTAGAAACAATCTAAGTGGAGCCATCATGCTTTTTGTTTGCTAGAAATCAGTAGGTTTTATTTGGTCGAGTCAGCCTTGTTTGTGATTGTGTAGAATTCCCTTGCAATTAAGAATGTCGAACTGGTATGATAGAAGCCAATACAATGAGTATCGAACTGAATTTGAATATGGACATCATCAGTTTTATGACCATGGTGGGAATAGTAGTTGGGAACGCCAACCTTTTCAAGGTTATGGTTCATACCATGGTAAGCCCAATTACTATCCACACGCGAATTGGTCTTACGAGCAAGAAAATCAGGAACACTATAGTACTGGTTACTCGTTTTTGGAAACTAGTCCTGATTATGATATTTCTGAACCTGTTCCATCTCTAGAAGAGACCCAACAACGGATTGAAAGGACGTATAAACGTTTAGTTGCAATGAATAGTTCAAAAGAAGAGTGTACACGATATTCTGAGATGATAAGCGAGAGTGGTGAACGTATAAGTGTTATGCTCAGTGAAATTCAGACACGTCTATAGGCAGAAAATGAACAGTTGGCTAATGCTGCTCGAAATAATCTAAATTTCCAAAATAGGGTTTCTAATTCTACCCTTGATATCAATAGTGAATATTTTCCTAATTTAGAGGACGAGGCTAGAATAAAAGACACTACTTATTTAGATAAGGTTCAATCATCTTTGTACTATTATGATGATGAGGATAGTAGTAATGAAGAATCTGAAATATGTAGGCATAGTGATCAGGAATCTATTAATCCAATTGAGCTTTATAATGATTATATTATTTCTAGTTCAAATCCAAATAATTTTTATGATTATTCACCTATTCAAAAGGACGAGGATTTGATTAGGGATACCACCGTTTTAGACGATGTAGTTTTTCCTTTTGATTACGAAGCCGATAATGCTTTAGAGGAACGGGTTTATTCCGTAAAATGTTGTTTTAGAGTCTAGCGACTTAGAAACAATAGTCTTAGACGAAGAAAATGAACTCGTAGAGCTATTAAATATGAGTAAGGATGCGTCGCTTGAGTATAACCTCGAAGGAGCAATTGACTATTTTCAGGATTCCAATGATCTAGAAATTAGGGAGTTTGTAACTAGTCTATCTAGAGACACTGAAAACTCTAAGTTTGGGGGTGATTATCACCTTCCTAGTGCCTTACCTTTAACTCTCAGAAAGTCCCTTCACTTAGGACTTGATATCTCTGCCTCGACAATTTTACAAGATTACCTTCATACTCGTTTTCCCGAACCTAATGATGTCCAGGAAGAAGTTCAGTCGTTAGAAACCCAACCTCTGGTTAATGTGGTTTGCCCAGGCTATGATCCCCAGATTGACTTTGTTTTCCCACCAAATAGTTTTCTTCCAACTGTGGGAACGTTTATATTCCAAATGTGTCGAATATTAAGTTGTGAGACTAAACCTAAATGCTTTAGGAAATTAGAATCGACACATTTGCTTAAGAATGACCACTACTCTCATTGTGGTCAATTTTGTAAGTCAAATCTTATTGACTTAGAGGATCCTCAGTTATTTAGGTTATTATTGTGCGCTTCTAAGATCATATTTGAGTTTTTCCAGACTCTAGGACCTAGTGATTCGGACCCCACCTATGAAGAAACGCAGCCAATGAATTTTTTTTTATTTAGACCCTTTCTTAGAACCTGAACCTGAACCACAATTAGATATAAATTTCTTCATCAGGAAACTAAGTAAGGGCATGCTAGTCTTGTTCACTTTCTTGGTTCATTGCAGTTTCCTTTGGTCAGCTCTATTTAGTTTTGAAGACCCACATTTATTTCGACTGTTACTTTATGGTTCGATTTGACTAATCCTTTCCTAAGTCTGGCTGAAGACTTTAAACTTAGCACTTCTTGGGAGGTATCCCATGCTCATGCAACACGGTAATATCTTTCCTTAACTCTTTCACTTCAAAATGGTGACAGTTTCTCCTTGTTCATGCTTTTAGTTTCATCTTTAGAACATTGAGGACAATGTTAGATTTAAGTTTGGGGGTATGGGATAAAAATTTTAGTTGCAACTAGTAAACTCCAGAGCCTAGAAATTTATGCCTATTAAGGTTTGCACTAACCAATCTAAGTGGATGGGAACATCTTGGTTATAGGAGTTGAGGAACCAATCTGATTAGATGGAAACATCGAAAGAGTCTATTCATAAAAGCACATCGCTCAGGTGTTAGTAATAACATGATAGTTTCACCATATATCGTTGAGTCCTTTTCACTTCTATTCTTATTTATTTTTTTTCATTTTAAACTATGTTTCTCTAAGTGATTAGGTGGGGCACACGATTCAAGTTGTTACCACTGCTAGGGTGAATTAGAGTGATTGAGTTACTATATAAAAAAAGAAGAAAAAAAAAGTTGAGACCGGACCAATTAGACCAATCGGAATAAATATTAACACTTGGATAACAAGCGTGGAATAAATATGTGTGTGTTAACACCAATCGGAATAAATATGTGTGTGTTATCCCTGTCTCCGTCGCCTAAACAAGCGTGGAATGCAGGACCCATGGGAACTATCGTGTAATATGCTGACAAGAAGCATGCGCTTGGATCCAAAAGATCGATCCATGCCGTTAAAAAAAAAATCGAGAAAAAAGGTTATTATTCTATGTAGTCAACCACTGGTTCCCTTGTATATGTCAGTTTGTTGATCTATATTTAGGTTATCGGTCGCTGGTTCCCTTGTATATGCCAGCAGTGTTGATATTAATCAGACCGGTATCTCAGTCCATTAGGATAGGTTCATTTTAGCAGTGGCCTTCAGACAGATATGTGAAACATCGATCATTTGGTCAACATAAACACCATCTATGTTTTTTCTATATCCATCTCTTAATCTTTCCATGTGATTAGTTTGACTCCGAATATGATGTCCATAGTGCAACTATCTGAGTAGAGCTCTGTCACTTATATATGAATTTTAGTATGCTTGAGTGCAAACTCGTGTACATCAATTGGAATTTCGCATCAGGGTACTTCCTCTTGTAGTCAATAAGTATGCCAACCAAGGAGATTCTTTAGTGCCTTCCAAGGTTCGTTGTATATAGCTAGGGTATGGAGTATTAAGGTTTTGTGGGTATATCTCTAGTAAGCCCTCCCGAGACTATAACTCGGCCACTAGGGACACCTAGGGGTTTAAAGGCTTATTGCATATGCTAAATGCAATCAACGATGCCTGCGAAAGTGAGTTAGGATTTATTTTGTAGTTTTGATTTGCTCGGGACTAGCAAATAATAAGTTTGGGGGTATTTGATAGACGCATTTATGTGTCTAATATATCTCATTTGTATATACTGTTAGTGCCCGTTTTTGTACTTATTATGGTGTTTTATTTATTTATAGGTGTTTTTGGAAAAATAAGGTTTTGCGGCGAAATTGGTTAAAAATGCGGCGTTTGGAGCTCCGTTGACGGTATACCGGAAGCGTCCCAGAAGTGTGTCGGAAGTACCCCGGAAATGTCCCAGAGGAACCCCGAAAAAGTGCGGAAAATATCCCAGAAGAATTGCTAAAGGCACCCCTTGGTTGGATAAGGGCACCCCATGGATATTTACACCCCAAAAAGGATGTTTCCACCCCAGTTGTTAAGGGGACACCCAACAGTGGTTAGGGGGACACCCTTCTTCACGATTTGAAAATTCAAAATGGCGGGAAACATGCATGCAGACGCTGTTGAATTTTCGATTTGATTTTGGAAGATTTCTAAAGAGATTCAATACCAAGAATCAGTTGGGCTTAACTTGATAGAGCTAAACAGGGCTTTTGTAAGCAATTTGATCGATCAAAATAGGCCAGATAAGCCGTGGGAGGAAATCAAAGTTAAACAGGGGAAGATATTATCGGGTGCACTGTGAGCCGATTTTGGAAAGTTTGTGGACAAACAGGGGAAGATATCTTCTCTTATAAAGTTTGTATGTGACTTATGGAAGTATTACAGCTCATTTGCGCAGGCAGAAGAGGTGAAAAAGATCGTATCTCGGCTGACAGTGAAGAAAATGAAAAAAATATTTTCCGAGTAAATGAGAATTATGTGGAGTTATTGTGAGTGATTCGTTGCTCCTGTTTTGTATAAATAGCATTATAGGGTCTAAGGAAAGGGGGTGTCGAGAGTTTGGGGTCGATTGGGAGACCACAGGGAGGTTGCAGAGGCGAAAAGAAGAACTGCAGGAAAGTTTCCTGCTGCTATTTAAGAAGAAGGAGAAGACGAAGAACAGACGTCCCAGGACCGTCGTTCTTCAACAGTGTCAACAGCAGCAGCCAAGTATCGTTGTTTTACAGCAGTACACTTCTATCGTCAATTTCTGGACGCCTTTTGTGGGTCGTAGATTCACTGTTTTATACTTTCAACAACCACCATTACTAGTTAGGTTAGACAGATTCTTAGTCACGGCAGATTGGCTTTCCCATTGTCCTGCACCGTTGCAAACGCGACTAAAGAGACCTGTTTCTGATCACACTCCGATACTTCTTTGTTGCAGCTCTGGTGTGAGATTCAAAGCTCCATTCAGAATTGACAACTATTTACTTATGCACCCAACGTTTATTCCTAATTTGAAAATTTGGTGGCAGAATTTGTCTTTCTTTGGCAAGCCTAGCTTTACTTTTTGCAAAGAAACTCCAGTCGTTGAAATTTTTCATTAAAGCGTGGAAGAAATCAATGGGTGATCTTCAGCTTCAAGTGGACCAATTAGAAGAATTTATTGACTCTTGGGACATTATGGAAGAAGATGTGCAATTAACTTCTAGTGATATTGTTTCCAGGGAGGAGGCAGATTGAAGCTCACTTCTTTATCTTTGAACATTGCTAGGAAGTGGGATCAGAGAGCCAAGGAGAGATGGGAAAAAGATGATGAGAAGAATTCAAGGTACTTACATCAAGTTGCTTCTTTTAAATATACTTGCATTAATATTAACTGTCTTAATATTGAGGGTGATTTATGTTATGACAAAGCAAAAATTGCCAAGGAAGCAACAGATTTTTATTCAAATCTTTTCTCTGAAGATCATGCTATAAGACCTAGTTTTGATGATATTGAGCTACTTTCAATTTCTGTGATAGAGAGTATTAATCTAGAAAGAACTTTTACTGAAGAAGAAGTGAAGCATGTTATTTGGCACTTTGGCACAAATAAAGCGTCGGGTCCGGACGGTTTCACAATGGAGTTATTTAAAGTAGCTTGGGAGGTAATTAAACAAGATTTAATGTTAGTGATTAAGGAATTTAAATCTAGGGGTTCTCTAGATTGGAGGCTTAATTGCACTAATCTTAAATTACTTCCAAAGTACAATGGTGTCGTATCGCTACACAAATTCAGGCCTATAAGTTTGATAGAGAGTGTGTATAAGATTGTCTCGAAGTTGTTAACTGAAAGACTTAAAGTTGTGTTACCTTCAATCATATCGAATTATCAAGGGGCTTTCGTTCATGAAAGACAAATTAGTGATGGTATCTTGATTGCAGCGGAGTTTATAGACTCAAGGAAAAGGGAGAACAAGCCTGGGTTAGTTTGTAAGGTAGATTTTGAGAAGGCCTTCGACAATATAAATTGGAATTGTGTGGATCTGGTTTTACAGCGATTTGGGTTTGGAAATATTTGGAGAGGGTGGATAAAATGGTGCATTTCGCAGGCTAGGTTTTCTGTACTTATTAATGGGCAGGCAACTCAAATGTTCAGAAATCAGAAAGGAATTAGGCAGGGTGATCCGATATCCCCGTTTCTTTTTATTATGGTGGCTGAAATTCTTTCCAAGATGATTCAGAAAGCAGCTTCTATTGGTATTTTGTCTGGTTTTCAAGTGGCTACAAATGGTACTATTATTAACCATCTTCAGTTTGCGGATGACTTAATAGTGTTCATTGATGACTCGCAGGATCAAATCTCAGCTTTAAAGAATGTTTTGTTTGCTTTTCAGTTAGTCTCTGGGCTAAAAGTAAATTTCAGTAAAAGCGCAGTTGTTGGTATTGGGGAGAATCATCATGGTTTGGAATGTGCTGATAGATTTGGTTGCCAGTTAGTTGAATTTCCAATCAACTATCTAGGGATTTCGCTAGGAAGCAAGTCCAAGACTAAAGTCGCTTGGGATGTACTGATTCAAAGGTGTCGACAAAAGCTAAGTACATGGAGATGAAAGCATCTTACAAAATGTCAGAGACTTATTCTAATTAATAGTGTACTTGCAAGCATGTCAATATATTATTTATCTTTGTTTCAAATTCCTTCTTCTGTGGTCAAAGAAATTGAGAAGATAATGCGCAATTTTTAATGGGGATCTACGTCTTCTACTAGAAAGAGAAGTTGGGTGAAATGGTCTAAATCCGCACTCCCTAAATCCAATAGGGGTATTGGTATAAAGAAGATAAAGATGGTCAATAAATCTCTTCACTGCAAATGGATTTGAAGATATGGTGGAGAGAAAGATGCTCTATGGAGGAAGTTAGTTCACAAAAAGTTCGTAGGTAACCCAAATTCTTTTTTCCCTAATGTTTCCTTGAAATCTGTGGGTCATAGCCTTTGGGCAGGGATTCTAAAATCAAGAGACTATGTTAAGTCGAACACTTCGCTTATTCTGCATAATGGAGAGTCCATATGCTTCTGGACTGATAAGTGGATTGGGGATGTTGTCCTTAAAGATAGATTTCCAGCCATTTACAAGATTTCGAAATCCAAGAAATCTACTGTCAAAGATTTGCTTTCAATTCAAGGGTCTTGGAATTTTCAATACAAAAGAAATCTTAATGAATCTGAAATTGGGGAGGTGGAAAATTTGTTACAGCTATTAGAGGGTTTTCTTATCTCAGTTCAAAATAGTTCTGAAGATGACGCTAGAAGATGGGGATTTGGTAATGATTTTTCTGTGGCAAATTGTTATAATTCTTTGGAGTTATATTGTTTCATTACTTTTCCTCATAAACAAATTTGGAATCCAGAAATTCCTTTAAAGGTGTGTTTTTTAGTTTGGATACTCTGTCATTCAGGTGCGCCTACTTTGGACAAGCTACTTAGAGCTGGTTTGGTTAATTCAGATCGATGCCTTTTATGTTCTAATGACCCAGAAACTCAAAGTCATTTATTTCTCCACTACAGCGAGACAAGGAAGATTTGGCAGTATTTTCTAGAAAGTATTGGAGTTAAATGGGTTTTCGCAGAGAACATTAAGAATAATATTTGGGAGTGGTCTAATAAGAGGAGCAACAGCATGATAAAGAAGATCTGGGGAATTTTGCTGTTTGCAATTTGGTGGACAATTTGGATAGAGCACAACTGTAGGTTGTATAATAATAAGAAAAGAAATATTTCACAACTTATTGTTTCATTCAAATGTACTATGTATAATTGGTCCTTACACTCTAAGCTTTTTGATGGTTATTCTCTTAGTACTCTAATTTGTAATTGGGAAGCTGTTACTGGTCACAGTTAACATTTTTTCCTTTTTTTTTGTACACTTAGCATTCATCACTTTAATGAGTGTTAATTCTTAATACAATTTGCCCTTTTTCTCTCAAAAAAAAAAAAAAAACTCTCGCCTGTACCTTGAAGGCATAAATAAAGTGTCCATATGAGAACCTTGTGGACCAAAAATCATATGTACTTGCCACTAAGTTTGATAGTCATTCATATCTTCGTCTCATCACCACATGAACTAATGTACTTGTAAAAGAAAAAGTTTCTTGACATGACCAGTCTCTTATCTCTTCCATATTCCTTCACAAGTAATTCAAAAACTGACAGGAGTGAGTTGGTTTGATTTGTTAAAGTTGCTACAGTCCAATTAGAATGAAATGTACTTGAAACATAGAGTGCATCTAATAAAGATGCCATAACTTCGCATTACACAAAATTTATTTTTATTTTGGAGCTTATTTTTATTTTTGAGATGTGTGTTATTGATGAGTGCTAAAAAGTGCATATTTCTATATATTTTTCTTGGCATTTAACTCATCTTTTGTGCATTAATTCTACATTTTATCCCATATTCTGTGTTTTCGTTGTTTTCAAGAATAAATACTTTTCTTAATTAATTTTGCATTTTTAGGTACTAAATAAAGCCTGGTTAACTCACGGAGCGAAAAGAGCAAAGGAACCGGCAAAGACTCCCGCTAGGAGGAAGCGAAGAATGATGTTTGCAAGAGCCGGATCAATTGGAAGTGGGCTTGAAGAGGAAGAATTGTTCTTAAAGAAGATATGGGCTTGGCATACCCAAGGCCCAAAACCCTTACCCAAATCCATTTCCATTATCCATACCCATTTCCATGAGAGCCGTCAGATTGGATCCATCTTGTCATCCAACGGTCGCCTCATCATTGTGCATCAAAATCCAAAGCTCCTGTCAAACACCATAGTACCTAACTCCATCTGGAGCCGTCAGCTTCGTTGTATCACTTAATCCAACAGTCGCTCAGAGCCTTCTTCTATCTTGCCGTTAGATTCAATCTGAAGTTGATGATCCAACGCCTTCCACTCGTTGTTCATCAAACTCCGCTGCACCTGACCAACACCTAAACATCAAACCCATCAACCCAAAACAAACACCCACTCCCTTCTTCCCCAAATACACTTCCCCCAAATTTCTCCTCTTCCCCCGACCATGGCAGACACTGCCATGTCTGCTCCGCCGTCTCCATCTCCACCACGACCACAAGGACACCACCACCATCACCTACCTTTTCCCTAGTCGTGTTTGTCTTGTTCTTAGCATTGATTTTTGATGCTGCCAAAAAGACAAACATAACCAGGGTTTCACCACAGTGAAGAGAAGACAAAATTTGGGAGAAATTCGAGTAGAGGATTAGCAGAGGAGGAGAAGTACAAGCATGGGTCGAGTCTATTTGCATCAGAGGGTGAGTTAATTTTATTTATCGAAACCCTAATCCTGCTGATTTGGGGATTTTCAAATTAGGGTTTGTAGAAATTTAGGGTTTTTTAAAAACTATAAATAGGAAACGATGTAGAATGTTTAAGGGGGTTCTTGGGTCATCCGAGATACCCCCTAATTGGGTTAATTTCATGTTTAATTTCAATTTCCATTTCAAATCAATTTAGGGTTATTCAATTTTAATTCTTAGGGTTTACTGTTACTGTTAATTTTGTGATGTTTGATACTTTAATTCATGTTATGTTAATCACTATGTTAAACATGTTCTAAATCCACACTAGGGTGAGAAGACCCTTAAGCCATGATGGTTAGCCATTTGGGTTAGTCCCTGTTGAGCTCAAAACAGTTAGGTTAGTGACTTTCCAAGAGTTCATTGGCTTGTGATTAGTGGTGCTTTAAACAGACCATTAATGCTAGGAGTCAGTGATAGTCTGAGGGATTAACAAAGCCATATTAGTTAGAGACCTAGACCCTAAGTGACCTGTGATTGCCTATGCTTTAATCAGATAGGCAATACTAGGGGTTAATCCAAGGACTTTAGGTAGTTAACTAGACACATGACAAGGTTAACCTAGGTGAACTAGCTAGGTGAAAGAGAATTCTCATCCATCTCCATACACTTCATTCCCATCCACATTCACATCTTCCATGTCCTGTTCTTGTTAATTTTCTTTCCTGTCCTGTTTTCAAATTTTAATTTTCATATTTTCACTTTTGCTATAACTGTTAGTTCTGATTTTGTTCACTTCTCACAGCTCTCATTTCAGTCCATTCATGCTCTGTTAGCAGTTAGAGATAGCTAGGAAAACTTCATAACACCCCAAGTCTCTGTGGATCGACCCGTATTTGCACATTAGCTTCAATCGACACCGTGCACTTGCGGTATTAGTTTGTAGGTCTTTTTAGAAACCTACCAAGTTTTTGGCACCGTTGCCGGGGACTTGGCATTGTGTGGTTGCTGTTTTTCCTTGCTTTCTCTTGCTGCTATTCACTTGCATATCTTGCATTTAGTATAATCATTTAGCTCATCATAACTTGCATTTTCATCTTTGCATAATTTTTCGCTTTTGCATCATTTTCGCTTGTTGTTCTTATTGTTCTTGACAGCTTCTGTTGAGCTTTCCAGGTGCTCCTGTTGCTATGCTGTTGTGACTCTGTTTTGCTTGGCTGAGCCCTTGCTGTTGCTGCTGATTGAGTTGCAGCTGGGCCTGCCACTTGCTGCTACTTTCTTCCTCTTTCCTGTTGCTGCTGCCAGCCTCTGCTGCTGCCAAGACTACTGCTGTAGCTGTTGTGGTGCTCCTGCTTGTGCTGCCTCTGTTGTTGCTGGTGAACTGGTGGAACTGAGGCTATTAGTTTCCATGTTGCTGCCTGCTACTGCCTTCTGCACCTGTTACTGTGTGACCTGACCCAAAGCCTGTTGTTGTGCTGTTGCTGCTGCTGCTGATCTGCTCCTGCTGCTAGGCCTGAAGTGGTGCTGCTGCCATTCATAAGCCAAGCCCAACTGGGCTTCAACAAAAGCTTAGGATGATCCAAAGCCCAACTGGGCTTTTGCAACCAAACTGAACAGCTGGGCTGTGCTTAAGCAAGTAAGCCTAAACCCATTAAGAGAACCCAACCTGTGGGCTTCCATTTTTAATTTGTGGGCTTGTAATAATTTTTTCCATTTTTCTGTTGGGCTTGTAATCTTAATTACTTGTGGGCTTGTTTGTTTAATTGCTTGTGGGCTTGTGGTGTTAGATTGATTTGGGCCTGTAGTTTTAAATTAGAAAAACTGAACTTTTGAAAGCCCAACTGGGCCTCAGACCAAACAAGCAACAGTTGGGCTATTTCAAAAGCTACATTGGGCTTCAGTTTGCATACACATTGTGGGCTTAGTTCACCTTCCCTTAGCAAAGCAATTTCTCCCACCAATGTGGGCTTGCTCCCAACACTAAAACCAAAATTCTTGCTCCCAATACTAAAACCAAAATTTTTGCTCCCAATTAAAAACCAAATTTTTCTACCTCTTTAAAACCAAATTTGCTCCCATCAAAACCAAAAGCTCCCAAATGGGCTTTGTCTTCAAAGTCTAAAACCAAAGTTTTCAAAACCCAATAAACCAAAGTGTTTTCTTTTCCCATTAAGTCCAAATTTTCTAAAACCCATTAAAAACCAAATTTCTTTTTCAAACCCGACAAAACCAAATTTTTCCCAAAAATCCAAACCCATTAAAAAACCAAATTTTGGGCTTTGTAACATAGTTACTTAGCTTTTGAGCCAAATCATGTCTGGATCTTGGTCTACAGTTGGGGAATACAACAAATCCCTTAGAGAACTTGCGTATGGACATACTCCACGTTATGAACCTCCCATAGACCATGATGTCAATAGTTATAGGAATTATTATGGACATTTTCAAAGTCCCGAGCCTCAATACATGAACCCTAATAACTATTCACACATGCATCATTCACCACAACGTGAAAATGAACATTTTGCTAGTGCCTCACTCACACAATCATCACTGATCGATCAATTAAATATGAACCTAATTTAGATGAACATGAATCGACTAATGACACCACCACTGTTAATGAGGACCAATATGCATGCTACCATGATGATGATTGTGATGATATGTTAGAAGAACATGAAAATATTGTGGAACCTGTTGGTTCAATAACATATGGCTTCTCGCCCTCGACCTTCATGAATGTTGTTTTTTCTAATACTCATTGTAATTCATATGATTTTGATATTGACATGGGATTCGTACAATTATTCTGCGAAGATGAGAATGACATAGGAATAGTTGAATATTCTGTAGACACTAATGCTAATATGCATGAAAATATATTTGATGTGTCTGATTCTCTACCTAGGTCACATTGTGATATTTCTCCTGATTTGCCGATGCATGAGAATAAATTTATTGATGATGTTGATGACTCTGATTGTGATCTTGCCAATTTGTTTGATGATTGTGAGCATGTTGTGACACGTGTAGAAGACTTAGGAGATGTTGATGTGATTAGTAATGATGTGCCTATCGTCCTACATAAGTCACAATCTGATGTCCTTCCACCCAACCTAGATTTGGTTTGTACCCATATTGTCAAACCGACTTTTATGAGAGTCCCTAATCTAGGTTTGGAATTGTGTGCTTCCCAAGTCCTTTTGGACTATTTTGCATCTAAGTATAATATCTTTGAGGAGCCACAGTTGGAATTAGCATGTTTGCCCGTCCCTAGCAAAGTTCATCTCGAGCTAGACCTTGTGCATGATGAACCCCCAAAACTGCGAGATTTTGTTTCCAAAATTTTATCCGTTGAAAAATACAGGTTTGGGGGTAGCTCATTTTGTTTCACAGTTTCACTTGCGTTTATTTCCTGTTATATTTGTGTGAAGCTGTTGAAACCTCTACACTTTGTCTTTTGGGTTGATCCTCAACTCTTTAGATTGTTAGTGTATGGTGAATTTTTTGTATATAATCCAGTAGATAAAATTTCTTAAAAACCCTTTTGTTCCTTTTGTATATATTTTGCTAATCCAATATGATCTCGGCTGACATATGTTGGATTCTTGCTTTGAATAACGGAGTTCTAATATTGCTTTCGCCGAAATCGGGTATTCTTTTTCCTTTTTCTCTACTCAACATGATCCTCTTCATATGTTGTATTATAATTTTGTTCATATTTTGAAACATTGAGGACAACGTTTAGTTTAGGTTTGGGGGAAAAGTAGATACTTTGATAATATGCCATAATTGAAAACAAGAACTCCTTCTTTTTGAAAAAAATGAAAAATGAAAAAAAAAATAAAAATTGAAAAAAAAACATAAAAATGGAGCTCATTTACCTTGAAATGTTGACTCTTGTGCAAATATGTAATTATTAGGAGTCTTAGTCTAGATTTTAGGCACCCTGATTCTAGCACAATTCACATAGTGATAAGAAATTTGCACGCGCACGATCTACCAATACATGTATGGCCTCGATCTTCAAGGTGTTTGATAGGAAGTTACGATTGCCAATCACTTTAGAATACTGAACGAAACTTGACTAGCTTGTTCTTTGGTTGGTTGGGATAGAAGGTGGAGGTTACATTAAGAAAGACAACCATCGAATTTAACTGGGTGCATCAAAAAGGGCTACCTCTTGCAAAGTGTCATGTAATATTTTGTTTCCTTTTGTATATGTATCAAAAGTGTTTCCTTATCAATCAAAAAAAAAAAAAAACGATGTATTTATTCAGAAGAAAAAAAAAATATATCAGAAAAATACAAAAAAAATCAAGTATTTATCAATTTCATCATCTCTTGTTCCAAAAATAAAAAGAGAGTAGTCAATGTAAATAAGAGTCATGTAAATAGTCATTTTGTTGTTTCATTGTAATAAGCAAGGAGGGTGTATGCCATTGATGTACAACGCGAGTAATTGTGAAATACCTCCAACTCATTCACAACTCTCGTAAAGTCCGGACAGCTAGCTAGATTTCGACCTTGGTTCTTAGCCTGAGAAACTATCTCTTGGTGATTAGTAGTCATAACATCCGATCTTTCTTTACACATGTGTAGATACACTTTACACTCTTATCACATGTCTTTATTTGTTATCAGTGCTAGGATTGTGCCTTTTAGCTAGATTGACATCTCCATTTTGCTGTGAGCTTAAACTGACTTGCACATGTCACATTTGATGGAATCTGAGCTTATATTTTGACCTAGAACTTTGTAGGTACGTTCTAAGCAAACCTTCACGAGACTTCAACTCGTCCACTAGGGACACTTAGTGGTTTAAAAGGCTTAGTGCATACGCTAAATGCATTCGAGAGACCAGCGACAGTGGTATAGGTAGGATTTCCTTAGTTTTGTTTTACTTGAGGACAAGTAAAATTCAGGTTTGGGGGTATTTGATGAGTGCTAAAAAGTGCATATTTCTATATATTTTTCTTGGCATTTAACTCATGTTTTGTGCATTAATTCTACATTTTATCCCATATTCTGTGTTTTCGTTGTTTTCAAGAATAAATACTTTTCTTAATTAATTTTGCATTTTTAGGTACTAAATAAAGCCTGGTTAACTCACGGAGCGAAAAGAGCAAAGGAACCGGCAAAGACTCCCGCTAGGAGGAAGCGAAGAATGATGTTTGCAAGAGCCGGATCAATTGGAAGTGGGCTTGAAGAGGAAGAATTGTTCTTAAAGAAGATATGGGCTTGGCATACCCAAGGCCCAAAACCCTTACCCAAATCCATTTCCATTATCCATACCCATTTCCATGAGAGCCGTCAGATTGGATCCATCTTGTCATCCAACGGTCGCCTCATCATTGTGCATCAAAATCCAAAGCTCCTGTCAAACACCATAGTACCTAACTCCATCTGGAGCCGTCAGCTTCGTTGTATCACTTAATCCAACGGTCGCTCAGAGCCTTCTTCTATCTTGCCGTTAGATTCAATCTGAAGTTGATGATCCAACGCCTTCCACTCGTTGTTCATCAAACTCCGCTGCACCTGACCAACACCTAAACATCAAACCCATCGACCCAAAACAAACACCCACTCTCTTCTTCCCCAAATACACTTCCCCCAAATTTATCCTCTTCCCCCGACCATGGCAGACACTGCCATGTCTGCTCCGCCGTCTCCATCTCCACCACGACCACAAGGACACCACCACCATCACCTACCTTTTCCCTAGTCGTGTCTGTCTTGTTCTTAGCATTGATTTTTGATGCTGCCAAAAAGACAAACATAACCAGGGTTTCACCACAGTGAAGAGAAGACAAAATTTGGGAGAAATTCGAGTAGAGGATTAGCAGAGGAGGAGAAGTACAAGCATGGGTCGAGTCTATTTGCATCAGAGGGTGAGTTAATTTTATTTATCGAAACCCTAATCCTGCTGATTTGGGGATTTTCAAATTAGGGTTTGTAGAAATTTAGGGTTTTTTAAAAACTATAAATAGGAAACGATGTAGAATGTTTAAGGGGGTTCTTGGGTCATCCGAGATACCCCCTAATTGGGTTAATTTCATGTTTAATTTCAATTTCCATTTCAAATCAATTTAGGGTTCTTCAATTTTAATTATTAGGGTTTACTGTTACTGTTAATTTTGTGATGTTTGATACTTTAATTCATGTTATGTTAATCACTATGTTAAACATGTTCTAAATCCACACTAGGGTGAGAAGACCCTTAAGCCATGATGGTTAGCCATTTGGGTTAGTCCCTGTTGAGCTCAAAACAGTTAGGTTAGTGACTTTCCAAGAGTTCATTGGCTTGTGATTAGTGGTGCTTTAAACAGACCATTAATGCTAGGAGTCAGTGATAGTCTGAGGGATTAACAAAGCCATATTAGTTAGAGACCTAGACCCTAAGTGACCTGTGATTGCCTATGCTTTAATCAGATAGGCAATGCTAGGGGTTAATCCAAGGACTTTAGGTAGTTAACTAGACACATGACAAGGTTAACCTAGGTGAACTAGCTAGGTGAAAGAGAATTCTCATCCATCTCCATACACTTCATTCCCATCCACATTCACATCTTCCATGTCCTGTTCTTGTTAATTTTCTTTCCTGTCCTGTTTTCAAATTTTAATTTTCATATTTTCACTTTTGCTATAACTGTTAGTTCTGATTTTGTTCACTTCTCACAGCTCTCATTTCAGTCCATTCATGCTCTGTTAGCAGTTAGAGATAGCTAGGAAAACTTCATAACACCCCAAGTCTCTGTGGATCGACCCGTATTTGCACATTAGCTTCAATCGACACCGTGCACTTGCGGTATTAGTTTGTAGGTCTTTTTAGAAACCTACCAGTTATTCAGTAATTATCAATCATGATAGCGATTATTGTACCTGCAACACCATAGCATGTAAACCAAATAATTCACCAATCCAATTGTAAACTTCTAGTCCTTTACATACCTAATAATTTTTTACTAACTTGAGGAAATTAATTATTATCTATTATTATCAAATTAATCATGACACGTGAATTTTAAAATTGAATTAGTGTAAGGGGTTTGGAGTTCAAATTCAATTAATCAATTTGAAACCAAGGGAAAAGAACATCCATAAGGAGAATAATTTATTCAATTTCATAAATCATGCGCCAATGAATCACAACTTTCAAAACAAGTGGCCAGATCTATCCCTTAAATGGATTTACTACACTTAGAATTTCAACCATGTTATTTGATATATGAAAGTGAAAATGGGAAAGAATTTACAAAAGATGGGTAGCTTAACGCCAGAGTGAGAACTTGAGTTAAAACTAACTCGCAAAAAAAAAACATAACTATGAATCAATACTTCAAAAATATTCCCACAAATAAATGAACCAGAGCCAATAAGGATTATTATCATTTATGCGGTAATGTTGAATTGTATTCTCCCACTTACTAAAGTTCAAATTTAATCCATCAATCCACAGTGTGACACTAACAAGCAATCCATTCAAAACAAAAATACTCCCGCATGTACCTCGAAGGCATAAATAAAGTGTCCATGTGAAAATCTTTTGGACCAAAAATTATATGTACTTGCCACTAAATTTGATTCTCATTCATCTCTTCATCTCATCACCACATGAACTAATGTACTTGTAAAAGAAAAAGGTTAACTTGACATGACCGGTCTCTTATTTCTTCCATATTCCTTCGCAAGTAATTCACAAAATGACAGGAGTGAGTGGGTTTGATTTGTGAAAGTTGTTACATTCCAATTAGAATCAAATGGACTTGAAGCATAGAGTGCATCTAATAAAGATGCCATTACTTCGCACTACACAAACTTAATTTTTATTTTTGAGTTTCTAATGTTTATTTTTGGGATGTGTGTTATTCAGTCCTTATCAATCACAATAGTGATTATTGTACTTGCAACACCACATCATGTGAACAAAATAATGTACCAATCCAATTGTAAACTTATAGTCCTTTACATACTTAATAGTTTTTACTAACTTGGAGAAATTAATTATTATTTATCATTATCAAATTAAACATGACATGTGAATTTAAAAATTGAATCAGTGTAGATGGTTTGGAATTCAAATTCAATTAATCAATTTGAAACCAAAGGAAAAGAACATCTATAAGGAGAATAATTTATTCAATTTCAAAAATCATGCGCCAACGAATCGCAACTTTCAAAAAAAGTGGCCAGATCTATCCCTTAAATGGATTTACTACGGTTAGAATTGCAACCATGTCATTTGATATATGAAAGTGAAAATGGGGCAAAATTTATAAAACATGGATAGACAAACGCCACAGAGAGAACTTGAAGTTAAAATTAACTCGTAACAAAAAACAGAACTATGAACCAATACTTCAAAAATATACCCACAAATAAATGAACCAGATCCAGCGAGTATTATTATCATTTATGCGGTAATGTTAAACTGTATTCTCCCACTTACTAAAGTTATAATTTAATCCATCAATCAACACTGTGACACTAACAAGCAATCCATTCAAAACAAAAATACTCCCACGTGTACCTTGAAGGCATAAATAAAGTGTCCATATGAAAACCTTGTGGACCATAAATTATATTTACGTGCCACTAAATTTGATACTCATTCATCTCTTCATCTCATCACCACATGAACTAATGTACTTGAGAAAGAAAAAGATTCTTGACATGACAGGTCTCTTATTTCTTCCATATTCCTTCACAAGTAATTCGCAAACTGACAGGAGTGAGTGGGTTTGATTTGTGAAAGTTGCTACATTCCAATTAGAATCAAATGTACTTGAAGCATAGAGTGCATCTAATAAAGATGCCATTACTTCGCATTACACAAAATTTTAATTTTTATTTTTGAGTTTAACTTAATTTTTGAGATGTGTGTTATTTAGTCATTATCAATCATAATAGTGATTATTATACCTGCAACACCACATCATGTGAACAAAATAATTTACCAATCTAGTTGTAAACTTCTAGTCCTTTACATACTTAATAATTTTTTACTAACTTAGAGAAACTAATTATTAATTATCATTATCAAATTAAACATTACATGTGAATTTAAAAATTGAATCAGTGTAGGGGGTTCGGAATTCAAATCAACTAATCAATTTGAGACCAAAGGAAAAGAACATCCATAAGGATAATAATGTATTCAATTTCAAAAATCATGCGCCAATGAATCACAACTTTCAAAAAAAGTGGCCAGATCTATCCCTTAAATGGATTTACTACGCTTAGAATTTCAACCATGTAATTTTATATATGAAAGTGAAAATGGGGCAGAATTTATGAAAGAGGGATAGCTAAACGCCACAATGAGAACTTGAGGTTAAAACTAACTCGCAAAAAAACATAACTATGAATCAATACTTCAAAAATATTCCCACAAATAAATGAACCAGAGCCAGTGAGGATTATTATCATTTGCGCGGTAATGTTCAACTTTATTCTCCCACTTCCTAAAGTTATAATTTAATCCATCAATCCACACTGCGACACTAACAAGCAATCCAGTCAAAACAAAAATACTCCCGCATGTATCTTTAAGGCATAAATAAAGTGTCCATATGAAAACCTTGTGGACCAAAAATTATATGTACTTTCCACTAAGTTTGATACTCATTCATCTCTTCATCTCATCACCACATGAACTAATGTACTTGAGAAAGAAAAAGGTTCTTGACATGACCGGTCTCTTATTTCTTCCATATTCCTTCGCAAGTAACTCACAAACTGACAGGAGTGAGTGGGTTTGATTTGTGAAAGTTGATACAATCCAATTAGAATCAAATGTACTTGAACCATAGAGTGAATCTAATAAAGATGCCATTACTTCGCATTGCACAAAATTTATTTTTATTTTTGAGTTTTTTTTTTTTTTTGAGATGTGTGTTATTCGGTCCTTATTAATCATAATAGTGATTATTGTAGTTGCAACACCACATCATGTGAACAAAATAATTTACCAATTCAATTGTAAGCTTCTAGTCCTTTACATACCTAATAGTTTTTTACTAACTTGGGGAAATTAATTATTATTTATCATTATCAAATTAAACATGACATGTGAATTTAAAAATTGAATCAGTGAAGGGGTTTGGAATTCAAATTCAATTGATCAATTTGAAACCAAAGGAAAAAAACATCCATAAGGATAATAATTTATTCAATTTCAAAAATCTTGCGCCAATAAATCACAACTTTCAAAAAAAGTGGCCAGATCTATCCCTTAAATGGATTTACTACGGTTAGAATTTCAGCCATGTCATTTGATATATGAAAGTGAAAATGGGACAGAATTTATAAAACATGGATAGCCAAACGCCACAGAGAGAATTTGAGGTTAAAATTAGAACTATGAATCAATATTTCAAAAATATTCCCACAAATAAATGAACAAGAGCCAGTGAGGATTATTATCATTCATGCGGTAATGTTAAATTGTATTCTCCCACTTATTAAAGTCAAATTTAATCCATCAATCAACATTGTTATACTAACAAGCAATCCATTCAAAACAAAAATACTCCCGCGTGTACTTTGAAGGCATAAATAAAGTGTCCATATAAAAACCTTGTGGATAAAAAAATCATATGTACTTGACACAAAGTTTGATACTCATTCAACTCTTCGTCTCATCACCACATGAACTAATGTACTTGTAAAACAAAAAGGTTCTTGACATGACTGGTTTCTTATGTCTTCCATATTCCTTCGCAAGTAATTCACAAACTGACAGGAGTGAGTGGGTTTGATTTGTGAACGTTGCAACAGTCCAATTAGAATCAAATGTACTTGAAGCATAGAGTGCATCTAATAAAGATGCCATTACTTCGCATTACACAAAATTTATTTTTATTTTTGATATGTGTGTTAGTCACTCCTTATCAATCATAGTAGTGATTATTGTACCTGCAACACCGCATCATGTGAACAAAATAATTCACCAATCCAATTGTAAACTTCTATTCCTTTACATACCTCATAGTTTTTACTAACTTGGGGAAATTAATTAATATTTATCTTTATCAAATTAAACATGACATGCGAATTTAAAAATTGAATCAGTACAGGGGGTTTGGAGTTAAAATTCAATTAATCAATTTGAAACCAAAGGAAAAGAACATCCATAAGGAGAATAATTTATTCAATTCCGTAAGGCATGCGCCTATGAATCACAACTTTCAAAACAAGTGGCCAGATCTATCCCTTAAATGGATTTACTGCGCTTCGAATTTCAACCATGTAATTTAATATATGAAAGTGAAAATGGGGCAGAATTTACAAAAAATGGATAGCCAAACGCCACAATGAGAACTTGAGGTTAAAACTAACTCGCAAAAAAACATAATTATGAATCAATACTTCAAAAATATTCTCACAAATAAATGAACCAGAGCCAGTGAGGATTATTATCATTTGCGCGGTAATGTTCAACTTTATTCTCCCACTTACTAAAGTTATAATTTAATCCATCAATCCACATTTGTACACTAACAAGCAATCCATTCAAAACAAAAATATTCCCGCATGTACCTTTAAGGGATAAATAAAGTGTCCATATGAAAACCTTGTGGACCAAAAATTATATGTACTTTCCACTAAGTTTGATACTCATTCATCTCTTCATCTCATCACCACATGAACTAATGTACTTGACAAAGAAAAAGGTTCTTGACATGACTGATCTCTTATTTCTTCCATATTCCTTCGCAAGTAATTCACAAACTGACAGGAATGTGTGGGTTTGATTTGTGAAAATTGATACAGTACAATTAGAATCAAATGTACTTGAACCGTAGAGTGAATCTAATAAAGATGCCATTACTTCGAATTGCACAAAATTTATTTTTATTTTTGAGATTTTATTTTTGAGATGTGTGTTATTCGGTCATTATTAATCATAATAGTAATTATTGTACCTGCAACACCACATCATGTGAACAAAATAATTTACCAATCCAATTGTAAGCTTCTAGTCCTTTACATACTTAATAGTTTTTTACTAACTTGGAAAAATTAAGTATTATTTATCATTGTCAAATTAAACATGACATGTGAATTTAAAGATTGAACCGGTGTAGGGGGTTTGGAGTTCAAGTTCAATAAATCAATTTGAAACCAAAGGAAAAGATCATCCATAAGGAGAATAATTTATTCAATTTCATAAATCATGCGCCAACGAATCACAACTTTCTAAAAAAAGTGGCCAGATCAATCCCGAAAATGGATTTACTACGCTTAGAATTTCAACCATGTCATTTGATATATGAAAGTGAAAATGGGGCATAATTTATAAAACATGGATAGTCAAACGCCACAGAGAGAAATATGAATCAAACAATCCGCAATCAACAATTTGATATCCAAGAGTTGTATCTATGTTTCTCAATTCAATCCGCAATCAAACAAATAGGAATTTGCGAGCCCGATTGAATATAAGATATGCTTTGGACGATATTAAAAGCCAATATCCAAGTGTCAATCAATTTAATCAACAACCAAAAGTTAGATTCTCAATTGATTGAACTTACGCACAACCTGTGATATTTCTATTATATAACAAAATATAGTGCGGAAAAGAAATAACACAGACACCAGAAATTTTGTTAACGAGGAAACCGCAAATGCAGAAAAATCCCGGGACCTAGTCCATCGTATTAAGCCGTTACAGACACTAGCCTACTCCATGAAAAGAAAAAAAGATAAAGAAACTTTTCATTTTTCTTTAAAACACGCCTCTTATTTGCCGGTTTTGGATCCTAATTATGTTAAAAGCCAAAAATAAAAGAGCAAATGAATTTATTTTATTTTTGAAAGAAGACGAGATTTGCTGATAGCTCATGTAGAGCTATTATACGATGGGCATTCAATTCTTAGTTGATGGGCAGAACAAATAAAATTGATTTGTTAAGTCCACACTCTTTAGGGCTCTTTAAGTGTGCACAAAATTGGATTCCCATACCATATATATAACCTGCAGCCAGTAACAAACACAATAAGAAGGAAACAGCTCTTTTCACTCCATACTAGATAAACAACCAAGTAAAACCAAATAAATAAATAAAAACTGGAGGGACAAAAGAGAGCCGAGATGCATTTGGGACACAGTGAGTTGAGTGCATGATGATATTAGAGAACCCTAACATTAATTTTTGAGATAATTGAAAAAATGCCCAATATTTCGATGCCCCGTCGGTAAACTACCCTATAAAACAAAAGTCATGGGAAAATGTCCACCGTCTGATTTTCCGTCCAAATGTCAATATCACCATATTGACTAGTCAATGTCTCTCCCACTGAGATATAGTCATTACACGTATTATTTTTTCACCCCAGTGCATTTGTTGTTATTGTCGCGACACGTGGATTGGAGGGCTAAAGATGTTCCCCGTTTTTGTTGACCGACCACTTTAAGTTCATCTTCTTTATTTTATCTTCACGCATTAAAACCAGAGACGAAAATGGTTATAAAAAAAATGAGAACCAGATGCAGAGACGATTATCATGGCGAGGATCGATTAGATGGTTTTAAAGGGGAAATTTGAGTTTGTATTGGCTTGTGGTGAATGAATAGAAGTAATTTGAGTTTGTTTGATTGTGGCTTTTTGTGCTTTTAAGTTTATATAGCCATTATCTTGTTGGTGATAGAGCATTATTGATTCGCGGATTGAAGATGATGAAGGATCAAAGTTTCTGGTATGCAAGTTGAGGATGCACACCAGGAACACGAAGATGACGTGTGGTTTAAGCTTGTGTTGAAGGAGCACACATGTGAGGGTATTGACCATTTAACTGCATTTGGACGGAAAATCAGACGGTGGGGCATTTTCCTATAACTTTTGTTTTGTGGGGCGGCATCGAAATACAGTGCATTTTTCCAATTTTCCTTTAAATATGTGTTTATTTTACAACAATAATGATACATTTGAACATGAATGACAATGTCCGGTTGTTAACCTAAGGACCAAACAAAGGATCTTCTTTGTTTTGATAAATCATGAACAACTGATTCGAGTAGAATGTAGCTATACTTTTACAATCTTCAAATCCTTCAGGAATAAAATTTTCCAGCTCTTCTACAGACTTCTTCAAGTCACCTTGTGGGTTACTATCCGTTAGAAACTCAGCTATTTCATTTCCCCTGCAATATGATCAGAGAGATCAAGGATTAATACCGAACCTTCAGAACCAAAAAATATGAAGCTGAAGACGCGTCAAGAATTCATAGATAATTGGATTTGCTGAGAAATTAGCAAAGTAGCAAAAGAAGTGGTGGAATTCGGGTAAGCCCTTCCTGGACCTAATCATGTCTTTTGAGTTTGCTACACCATTCAGGTGTATTGGTGTCTTTAGACACAGTTGCATCCCTGTTATGAGATCGAATTTGTGAAGCACATGTTGAAGCACATTGCATCTTAAAAGGAATTTGAAACACCATTTGTTGTGTTGGTGTCGGTGGACACATTTGAACCTTAGACAAGCATTTTGGATATTGTACCAGTGCAACAACGTCTTCGGATGAATGAAAAATTGAAGCCCATTTGTAGGAGTGCAGCATCTTTAGGATGATTGAAGTATGAAAGCATCATTAGATGATTGGAGAATTGAAGCCCTATGAGGGATTGAAACATCTTCGGATGGGTGGCACCTACGGGTGAGTGAAGTATTGAAGTCCTTTTATGGAGGTGAAATATCTCCGGATGGTTGGCACCTATGGGTGATTGAAGTCCTTTAGTGGAATTGAAGCATCTACGAATGATTGGCACCTCTGGGTGATTGAAGGTAGTAGAATACAAAAGCGTGGAAGGTGAATGTCGAGATTTCATGCCAAGGTGGAGAAATCGGAGAATAGTGAAGTTGAAATTGTCCTAGAAATCTTGCCAAGGTGGAGAATTGTTGGATATTGGCTAGATTTTAGGAAACATCAGTGTGATTTCTTAAATCGGTTTTGACTGATTTTTAGAATTATGTTTAGACTTCTATCTAAACAAGGGTTTCCTATCTTAGCTAGTTTAGGTTTCCTAAATTAGAGTAAAGCTTGGTTTCCTAATCGAAGCATTGTAAGCCTATAAATAAAGGCATAACCTTTAGGTCATAGGCATCTACATCATCTACATCAATATTGTCTAAACCATTAGGTTGTAGACATCTCCTCACAAAGAAGAGAAGTAATCTCTCCATTAGCAAGATGTAGATCCTCTCATGGCTTTGGGGCTGGGAGAGTTGGGGGAGATTTGAAGGTGAGTTGAGAATGTGAAGAAGAAGAAGGGGTGTTGAGTGTCGTGTGCATTGTGTATTCTCTGATATATGAAGTAAGTGAATTTCTGCCCGTGGACGTAGGCACATTGCCGAACCACGTAAATCTCTATGTCTTGTGTGTTCTATGTGCATTAGCTTCCGTTGATTGTGTAGTTTTTCGTTTCTGATGCCAGATCCTGTGAAGCCTTGAGGAACGATATGAACCTCTCGGCACAACAATTGGCAACTTTTTGTGATTCATGACTATTTGATTTTGAGTATGGTGATGGTTTCAGGAATTTAAATTTAAGGTATGGTTAATTGCGTTATTAGGCTTTCAAGTGGTTGAGAATACGTGCGAGAACTCGGTGTTGAGCACATCGCCTTTGTCTGGAGCGTTCAATGGAACAACAAGAACTTACTTGGATGGAATGCAGTGAGTGTTGTTTTGAATTGATTATAATGATCCGTCTTGTGGATCTTATTTGTAATGGATGTAGATTAACGGTTTTGTTTTGTGACAGACCGGATGATGGGAGATCGATGAAGCCTATATGTCTACTACAACTGTGTAGATTGGGTAGTATAATTTACGATTGGCTTGATATACCATGGCTAAAAGCTTGCTACAATTTTGAGTTTGATCATTTAAATATGTCATGGAAGAAGTCAGGTCTTACGGGTTTAGTTGACTTTTTATTGGGGAATACAGGTCCGTTTGCATCAGGAGATTGGATCCTGCCAGACCTTACTAATCAAGGATCAATGAGGCTCAATTCTCATCTATGTACATTCCCCGATACATGTTATTTCAGCTATGCTACTAAGAAGACAAGAAACCTAATGGGTATTGCGTTGCCTTCTAGCATACTAGGGATTCATCCTAGGCTTTTCGTCAGAGCCTTGCAAATGAGCCAGTGGAGACACCCGCCAGATGCGCCGCTTCCGTATAAAGGATACAGGTATGTTACAATTAATAATTATGCAATCACTGATTAGACTCTTAACACATACTTTTGGGATATATTCGCTCTTAAAAGCAGGATTGGGAATCCAAGGCAGTGGCTTTGTAGTGCTTCCAAGGAGACCAAATCAAATGCTGCGACTCTCCATATTGCAATTTGGTCACATTTTTTATTATATTGCAATTTGGTCATATTTTTTATTAAATTTGTGCAGGGATGAAGATTGGCAAGATTGGCAGGACAGTGACGGAGCAGTCAGCACCATATCAATGACTTACCCCAGACTCCCAACCGAGCATCCCAACAAATTTGTTGAGAACGACTCTGATTGCCAGCCTTTGCAACACGGAATCTGGTAAGCTGTTATTCCAGAAACACTAAGTCCAGCCATGCGCACAACCAGCTCCGTCCTATCTGCCTTTTGCTTAGTATATATAGATTATCATAACAAAGTTATCGACTTCGCTTCCTTGTCAAACGCAACAATCTCTCATGTGTTTAGTCAGTTGGTTCTTTGTGAAAGATCCACTTCTTTGTTTCTTTTTTTTTTTTGGTCTCCCTTGAGCTTTCCGCAGCTGTTTGGTTTAAGCGACATGTTGTTGATATCTTTAAGATCAACTTAGTACAACTATTTGATGTTTGATTAAATGCAGGTACCACAAGATTGTAGAAGTTGATCTCATACTTTTTTTCATTGTGAATCGGGAGAGAGCAGGTGTACAGTTTGATCTCATTTACGACAGCATTTTTGAGCGATGCAGAAAGCATGTACTTAGAACTAGACCAACCAAATCCAACACTAAATTCATAAACTCTCTTTGTTCCTGCGGATAGGAAGAAAAAAAAATTGAATGTAACAAAATTGGCACATTTTTACACCCTTTCTGTTGCACTGCTTTTAATGTGAAAACAAAGTTTAAGCTTTGCTGAGAACTTTTTGAGGCTTTGTTTAATGAGTTGACTCGCGCGAATATACTTCCTTTTTGGCAGGCTGATTTCATTGTGCTATTTAGAATTGAATGTCTGTTTTGATGTTACCACAAGATACTGTTACTGGATTTGGTATTCCTGATTGAAACCGCTGTCGTTCAAAAACAACATCACAAATAGCTTCAGCAGCTGGTACTTATCCATGATCAACTAAAAGATGCCACGTGCTTCAACATGGCCAAGCATTATTTTGGACTCATCGCTCCTGAACTGCTTATATTGCGGATGCGCATGACAGTGTTACATTACCATTGGGTGCCACCTGCTTTCTTGAAAGAGTTGCAATGACTTGTAAAACTACAACGGATCCTATTTCCTAAGAGAGGCAGAGCCAGAAACTGAAGCAGGATTCATTTAAAATTAATTCTTACAGAAGAATGCTATTATAAAACTGTATCCAACTATCCACCACACGGTACATGTTATTGTCCACCGAGCATCACCACTGACAAGCAAATATTTTCTTTTCACAAAAACCCACTCATCTTGTATGAAAAAAGAATAACAAAAAGTGAAAAATACTATAACCACCCTATTATATGGGTTCAATATTTAGAAGCCCCACAAAATGGATCCTCCACTATCAACTCCATACTTTAGAAAAATGATATTGCTAGGCCCGAAATATCAAATTCTCTTCGGATCTGGCCCATAATTTTATTTAATGTATTTTTTTATTGACAAAACTACCCTTTGCAATAAATACAAGAGGAATGTCGGTAGATATTTTCATTTTCCAAATTTCTTTCTCTCTCATTTTATCTCTCTCGTTTGCAGACAAAAAAATATTCTAGGGTTCTTATGAGATTCATTTTCATCTTCTTCTTTTAGATCTTCTACTGCAACAAAGATGAAGTAGTTTTAGGTTTTTTTCACCGTTTTTTGATCTTCTCCATCGATTCCTCTGTAGTCTCAGTTGTTACGAAGGTCAACCACATCTGATATAGAGAGATCATATGGAAGATGAAGAAGATCAACTGCACCTGAAGATTCATCTACAGAATCAAATCGACATGCAGATAAGTTTATTTGTTGTTACGAATTTTATACTTCGATTTTCGAAGCGATTCAAGCAAATATCTACCTGTATATGTTCTTGAAAGTTTGATTTCCAGAGTAATCCTGTTATAATCTCACCTTAATCATACTTTTGAGAGAAAATCACTAACAAATTTCAAGAAAAATTATAAGAATTTTTTTAGGGTTCTTGAAAAAAGTTCGATCTATATCTTAATCTCTTATCTCGATCGAAATTTTGTTTTCAGATTCAAAATCAGTGAATTATTATCTCTGTTACCCATCTATTTGATACGAATTTTATTTACTTTGATTTTCAAACTGAGCTCATGCCTAGCGTTAACTGTTATTGATTGATTGTTTTAAGTTCGATCCAGATTTGTTTTATATGATATCTCTAAGTTGAATATTATATAATGCTATCTCACAATCTCGCAGATATTATATGTTATCTCTAAGTTGAAACTGATACATAATGCTCATTTCAAAATGAAACTTATCAAGTCTTTGATTAATAGGGTGAAGGAGGAGCAGATGTTGCTGAAGCTAGGTTTTGTAGTTGCAAGTGAAAACAACTCTGATTTGGAGAAACAATTAAAATTCAATGATTTTAACTCTATTGCGGAGATAAATGTATGTGTACAACTTCCTAAATTCCTTTGTGTTATGTCAATTGGATAATATTATAATTATCATCTTTGTGTTTAGGCTAGTTCAAGTGCCTAATGTTGTTATTATGTGATACAGTGAACTTTTCTTCTTGGAGCTGTAGCAAAATCAGGAGCTTATGTGGTGACTTACCCTCTTCTAGGCTTTGATGGTAATTATTCATACTAACATGTGAACACATTGTGTGGAATGATAAATTCTTGTCTCCGTGGAAAAACATGGCAGTTTTTAGTTTGACTTAGTAGTAAATACCCATTGTCTAATGTACATCATTGATTCATGAGTTACCCGTCGTGTTGGTTAAAGTCTTGTTTCACCTAATAAATTAAGTTGCGCAGAATTTAAAAGAAGTTGCACTAGCATCTGCTAGTTATATACGTTATAGTATGCCGGATTTCAGTTGATCAAGTGCTATTTGATCTTATTTATTGAGTAGTCTTCACTGTTTAAGAATCGCAAGTAGCTCTATTTGATCCCTATTTCTAACGCTGATGAAGATAACATATATGCTCTGAGTACACAAGGCATATACAAGTGTAACTGCTGATTACACAAGCCATGGATGTGTAACTGCAGGTTACACAAGCCATAGATGTGTAACTGCAGGTTACACAATCCATATGCATGTGTAACTGCTGTTTACACAAGCTATATAAGTCAGGCTTCTGCTCTTTGCTCTGCGTATATAGTGTCTGAATCTCGGTAATAACAAGTAAATTTGTTCAGTACCATGGTTGTTCTTGAAACACAAGTGGTATTCTAGTTGTGTGTTTTCATAGTGTTGTAATAGATGTAGTAGCATAAAATTTCATGTTTGAGCTTATGTTGGTTGGATAAGTAGTAGCTTTTAGAGTCTCTAGATTACATGGGTTATTTTCATAGTGTTGTAATGCTTAGTTTTTTTTTCTTTGTCACTGGTCTTGCTGAGCTTGTATTTCAGTAGTTATATGGATGTGTAACTAGTAGTTACACAAGCTATATGGATGTGTAACTGCTAGTTACACATGCTGTAAAACCACATATATTACTCAAGAAAACTTGCAAGATGGAGTTTATGATTCTTCCACTTGCTAGATGGTTTTATCCTTTGTTCAGTCCCATAGCTTCGTGCAAGTAAATTCTTTTGGAAGTTTGTTATGTCGTATTCTGCGAAACTTGTATGACATGAAATGAGAAAATATAACTATTACATATTATGCATTAGACGAGCAAAAATGATATCATGTGGTTGCATAGGATATTTCAGTTTAATGATTTTATTATGTTTAATGTTTCAGCAGTTTCTAATGCAGAAAAGCGACTCTGAAGCATAGTCAAGTCCAGATCATTAGACTCCAATGCTTAATGAGAAGGAGAAAGCTAAAGCTGAGATACATCATATGTTGTAAGTGTCATTTATCTTATTTATTGAGCAACTCTATGTGTATCCTTGTTTCTAGCGCTGATGAAGATAATTTATATGCTCTGAGTACACAAGCATATGGATGTGTAACTGGAGATTACACAAGCCATATGCACGTGTAACTGCCGTTTGCATAAGCCATTACATGTGTACCTGATAAGCACCATGAAACCCAACTGTTTCAGTTAGCGTGTTCATCTTGAGTAACATTATTGTGTTAGTGAAATTCTTGTATGAAGGATCTCCTCTGTCTAATAAGTGGCGGTGGTGGTATATGTGCAGGTTTTGGAGCCGGTGGTGGTGGTGGTGTTGGAGCTAAGGTGAGGATATGCCTTTGTTATATACTTTTTGCTGTTAAATTTTGATGGATAATATGCCGCCAAGAGTTTCTGATGCGCATTATATGTTGCATACATGTTTTGATTTCCATTTGCGAGCTTGATGAATATGTTTCTTGTGCTGAATTGCTTTTACATTCGGATATTGATTTGGTTTTCACTTTGAAAATTTTAGGGATCTTGTATTGTCTGGTACTGACTACTGTGCTGCAATTTTCAGGGTGATGAATTGTTTCATAAGAACATGGGAGTTCATATATCTGGGAATAGTGTGTCGTTGCCACCTCAGAGGGTCAGAGGTAAAAGCTCAACCCTGTTGACTTAATCATTTGTCCTTCATATGAGATGATAATTCTTGAAAACCACATTTTAGATCTCAATTACATGCCTCAAACAATGTATAATAATGATGGGATATGTTATAGTGGTTATATTTATGAAATTGAGAAAGAACATAACAGTCCTAGTAGGGAGTAGTAGTGGATGCAGATTAGACTAATTAGATGCAGGTTATACTTATAGTTACACATAATAATTAGATGTGTAATTTCTAGTTACACATGATGATTGTATGTGTAACTTATGCTAATATGCATGTGTAACTATTGTTTACATGTGTAACTACTGATTACACATGCATTTTGTTTTCCTGGGTTCATATCTATACCCTGCTGAATCAGTTGTGTGATCATTTTTTGCGATATTAATGTGCTAGCACAAGGTTCCCAGGTGTTTGTATTATTCTGCCAGTATAATTACTGTCTGAAGCTTTACTTTCTGTTGCTTAAAATGTCCTTCGTCATCGATAATATGAAAATGGCTTAGGTACATCTAGACTAGCGTTGTAAAACGTCTTTCTGTTAATACAGTGCTAACAACGTCTTTCTGCTGAAGCAGTGATATCTTAATTAAGAGCTTCTCATTCACTTGCAAGGTTAACTGTATTATTTTATGACTGGTAATTGCTTGATAGTCACCTCTCGTTTTGCTAGTGTTATTCATTTAGAGATGGATTTGCTGATTTTATGTTGACATATCTAAGTCAGATGCATGTGTAACTCCTAGTTACATAATTCAGATGCATGTGTATCTGCAAGTTACACATGTTAACTAGATGTGTAACTTTTACTTACACATACTGATTTTGGGTACACATATCAATATGTATGTGTAACTCCTAGTTACACTAGTCATATGCATGTGTAACTGCTAGCTACACTAGCCAGATGAATGTGTATCTCCTAGTTACACATGTTATATGCATGTGTAACTCTTAGTTACACAATTCAGATGCATGTGTAACCGCTAGCTACACTAGTCAGATGCTTGTGAAACTGAAATATACATTGTTTTATGTACTGTTCATTTTAATCGTATAAATACTGATTGCTTGTTGTTATATTTCAGTTTTTAGATAACTTCATAAAAGCTAATTGCTTAAACGTGGTAATGGTCTCGCTGGAACTGGAGTTGACGCTGAATACACAAGTCAGATGCATATGTAACTCTCAGTTACACTAGATAGACACATATGTAACTCTCAATTACACTAAACAGATGCGTGTGTAACTTCTAGTTACACATGCTAAGAAATTATTGTAAATGAATATTAAAGTAATAACTTTTTTTTTTTGTGTTTTTTTTATGTCTATTTATTTGCATATATATACAAGTGTAACTTTGCATTACACATATCATAAGGATGTGTAACTTCTGGTTACACATGCCATATGCATGTGTAACTTCTGTTTACACCTTCGCACTGTATTTTAATAATTTCGGGCCTAGATTTAATAATTTTGGGCCTAAATTTAAATTTTATTTAATTATGGGCTTGACAATATGCATAAGGGTATCAAGGTCTTTTAAAAACTCGGGGCCTAGATTTAAACTTTTTTTAATTAAGGGCCTCATATTATGGGTTATCCATGGGTTGGGCCTGAGCCTAATTTTCCCAAACAAAAATACGGGGTTGAAGGAAAATTCAAGCGAAAAGTCATGCGACGCTGACTAAGTCAAACGGAAAAATTTTCGATTCTTTTTGCTTCAATTCAGTTTTTGCTTTGAAAATCTTTCATTCTTATCATGTTTTGCTGTTAATTTAGCTTCTTTTACATACTTTTTTGATCACGTTTGATTAGTTTTTGTTTTCAATTCGAAAATTTTGGGTTAGACCTAACTTTTTAGATTTTTATAAATTTGATTTCTCAAAATCAATTTCTTTTTTAATGATTTTACTCTGCTTTTAATCCTGTAAATCGGTTTTATTTCCTGATTATTTGTCTAATCTGTTTGCTGTGAAAGGTTTCTCTTTTTTGTTTCTATTTTAGGTCATGGGATTACGAAGGAGCTGAAGTAGGGTTTTTATCCATCATTATGAGAACTTTTGGGAACATGGGTTCTAAGAGGCGCGGTTTTTATTAAAGATAAGGTTGCCATCTAAGTGGGTATGAATCAATATTTTCATTTAATTGCTCGTATAAGAGATGCATCGTGAAGTGAAAAACAAACTGAGTACCATTTATTTGATGAAGAATTTATTTTTTCAACATTGGAGATCCTACTGTTTCAGTAGGGATTAGAATATGATATTGTTTTTGTCTATTGGTTTAAAGAATTCTTGGAGGTAATACAAGTTAAGAGTGGGTTTTTAGGTTATCTCAGTATGAAAATGCTTAAGTCTCTTTAAGTTATCATGAGTTATCTGCTGGTTAGAGTTGATATTCTAAGCTTAGCTCTATGCAGTGCTTCTTTTGATGCATCAAAAACAGTGTTACTTTATTTTAATTCAATTTATGAATTACTTTTTTTCCTTATTGGAGTGTGATTATCATTGTTAATTGCAATCTAATCTGTTGAAGTCGGCTAATTCAGAAATCTCATTACATTTGGCATTGAAGATAATCACTGTTTTTTCTTTAATGATTCTCTAAGAAATTGCTTGAATAGGTCTTTAAGGGGGTGATGTTTTTGGCTAATTTACTACTGCTTCTCAGAATTAGTGTAGGAATGGTTGGTTTTTTCAAGCATGCTGGTTATTAAATTTCAGTTCTTTTGCAGCTTTAGTAATAAGAAGCAACCTCAGAAAGTTTACTACAGTTGGCATCAATTACTCTGGTTCTTTGTATTGTGCAGTTGATTATCTGTGTGATAGGATTAGAATAATGGTCTGTTAAAGAACCTATCATTAATTGTCTTTTCTCAATCTATTCCTGCCATTAATTGTCAATTCTCAAAATTGGTGTTGTCAAATTTGAGTCAGGCTGCATGCTACTCATTTACTCTGCTAGGTTTGGTTATTCTTGTGAAAGGTTGGTTGTAAGTTCTGATTCTTAATTCAAGATGATTAGTCTTATTACTCCTAATTCAATGTATTGTCTATTCTGCTCTAAGTTCTCATCTTTTGGACTTCAATTAGACTCTATAAATTTGCAGCTTTGTATGCTTCAGTTTTTCATCCAACAATTAGTAGCTTTAAGTTGTTTCTTTCTTGTTTCTCCTCAAATAGTTTGGTTTCATAGAAAGTGTGTAAGTCAGTTTAGAAAAATGGGTCAGTTCAGTAAGCTTATGCCAGCAGATCAAGTAAGAATTCTTGATTTGGATGAAGATGTAGAGGAGTTTCTCTTCAGGTTTGCTGCTCTCCTTTGTGATGACAGCAAAAACTACCATAAGACTTCAGTCAAGCATCAACTCAACAGGGCATGGGCTATCAACTCCCCTGATTTTAAGTTAGCAAAACCTTTTATTCAAGGAAATGGAATTCAGAACTTGTTTGTAGTAATGTTCAAGAAGAAGCAGGATAAGGAAATTGCTTATGTTGCAAGACCTACTCTGATTTTTGGTCAGCTTTTTGCAGTTCAACAGCTTGGTCAGTTAGAATCCATTTTTGATCTAGTATGGGAAAGTACGCTGATGCCAGTGCAGATCAATATTCACTCAGACCTAGTCAATAATGGTCTAGTTAGGGAAGTTCTGGACCAGCTTGGTAATTTTGTAACTGCTGACTCTCCTGCAGGCAGTTTATATGATGCAAAACTTATGGTTCCTTTAAAAACTCCTCTTACTAGGAAGGTTGTTTTTAACACTAGTAAAAGAACTTATATAATGTATGCCTTTTACCCTAAATTACCTTTTAGGGCTTGTAAGAGATGTTTTGTCTTGTATCACAATGAAGCTTAGTGCAGGGATATTCAAATGAGGATTCTTGTCAGGGCACTTCCTGCACCAACAAGGAATGCTTCTCATGTTGATGTTACTAGGAGGCAATGAACCTCGGAATTTGGTGAGAGTTCAAATGATGGAAACCGTAAAGCTGCTACCACTTCGAATCTTCATGGAGCTGTTGTTGACCACTCAAAGCCTTCAGCTTTCTCAGTCAGTCTTCAGCCATCTGCAACCATTAAGAGTACTGGTTTATTCTTCTTTGCTCCTGTTGTTTCCTCCTCGGAAACTAGGTTTTCTCCTCTCACTATTAGGGAACCATCTAGCAATGGAGCTCAGAATGCAAATGGGAATCATGGAATGAACTTTTCTGGATTCTCACAATCTTATGCAAGCATTGTTTTTGGCACGGATGGACTTTTGCATGATAGCAAAGGCAAAAGATCTCGAACTTCCTTCGAATCTTTTGCTCAGGGTAATTACTCAGCCTCATCGTCTTTTACAATGATTCCCACACCTCATTGGCCCCCTATCTCTTCATTGCCACCTTTTAACCCTCCTGCTGATTTGTCTTTTTCCTCTGGGAGCTCTACTATTTCTGCTAGTAATGCTAACGTAGAGGCAAATGTGATTTGGTCCACTACAACCTCAGCTTTTTCTCAAAATATCTTCTCAGATAATGGTTTTATCTATAGTGCTGCTTCAGAAATGAATTGTAACTCTGAATTGATGATGCCTCCTAACTCGGAGATGGACTACTCGTCTTATGTGGAAAATAAGGATGAGCCTTTAGAATATGTGTTGCTTGAACCTATGCCCCTGACAATGCTTCCTCCATAGCCTGAGATTACGGATTAAGAATTCGAGAAGGAGGTTGATCTCATGATGATGGATGCTGACCCTACGGATGCAGTGCCTTCGGATGCTCATGACCAAGTAAGTCCCTAATTTTTTATTCGAAAAGCTTTTATTTAGCATCATTTTGATTTCGATTTGTGCTTTGGTTTGTGCTGGTTATTGCTTGTCTTTACTATTTATTTGTTTGAATCCTTTTGCTTTTTCCGCCATGAAGTTTATATGTTGGAATATGCATGGTTGCTGCTCTAATAAAAAATGGCTTCACCTTTTGAAACTTTTTAGAAAGCATCGACCTACTGCTATCTGTATAATTGAAACTATGGTTGATAGTGAGACTGTTAATAAGTACACGCATTTTTTACCTTTTGATTCTTGGCACATTGTTCCTGCTGTGGGTAAATCTGGTGGTATGGCTTTTGGGTTTTTAAAAAATTCAAGTTTAGAGGTTTTAAGCAGTACTTTTAATATGATTCATGTAGTATGCGATATCACTCCAATAATTAAGAATTGTTTGGTCACTTTCATCTATGGAGCTTTAAATACTTTATGTATCAGAAATCAGTGGAACTACTTGAAATATTTCAATGAGTCGGACAATAGGCCTTGGCTTTTATTAGGTGACTTCAACTTTATACTGAATGTCTCAGAAAAACAGGGAGGAATTCCTGAAAATTCGTTAGCGTCTGATTTTATTAAGAACTCTCTTTCGATGTTAAATATGCATGATGTTTTCTCTTTTGGAAATCCGTTTACTTGGTGCAACAGAAGATTCAAAAATCCTTCTGAGCTTATATTTGAAAAACTGGATAGGGGATTTATTAATGATAATTGGGTTTCGCTGCTACCTCAAACTAGGGTTACGAATCTAGGTAGAGTTTTCTCAAATCATTGCCCCATCTTGCTGCAATGTTTTCATAGTACTGATAAACTTGCTATTCCTTTTAAGTACTTTAAATGCTGGCAAGCTAACCCTGAATTCAAAGATATTCTTGTTAATTCTTGGAAAAAGGTAAATAAAGTCTCTGCAAGTTTTATTGTAGCTGGGAAGCTCAGAAATCTAAAGCATGATCTTAGTTTTTGGAATTTGAACTCTTTTGGACACATCAAAACAACAATTAGTATGTTGAATTCAGAAATTGAAAAACTGCAGAATATGGCTTATACTCCCTCTATAGGAAATTTTATTCTCAACTACTCTAAGCAGTTGGACTTTTGGTATGAAATAGAGAACTCCTTCTATAAACAAAAGTCGAGGATTGACTAATTCACGCAGTATGATAAGAATACCAATTTTTTCATAATACTGTTAAGTTAAGAAACATGTACAACACCATACATATGCTTAAAGATAATCAAGGTAATTGGCTGGAAAATAAAGATCAAGTCCTTCACCTCCTTGATGATCATTTTAAAAAAATATTTGCTTCTTCTATGCCGAGAAACTCTGATATTGATGATGTGCTTATGGATATCAAGCCTATCATTTCTGATGAGCTCAATTCTGAGCTTGTTGCTATACCTTCTGAGAATGAGATATTTACAACTATTAAAAATATGGCGCCTTGGAAATACCCCGGACCTGATGGTTTTCTGGATGGGTTCTTCAGGGATAATTGGGATCACATTTCAACTGAAGTTATTAATCACGTACAAGGATTTTTTTTGCAGCAAATTTCTTCTTAAGCAGCTCAATCATTCTTTTATCTCT
The DNA here is from genome assembly GCF_003573695.1 of Papaver somniferum. Classification (NCBI taxonomy): domain Eukaryota; kingdom Viridiplantae; phylum Streptophyta; class Magnoliopsida; order Ranunculales; family Papaveraceae; genus Papaver; species Papaver somniferum. Next base: position 22,339,890 of record NC_039362.1, read on the forward strand.
TTAGTTCCTAAGGTAAGTAACCCCTCTACTCCGAATGATTTTCGCCCTATTAGCCTCACTAATACTGTTTACAAAATAATTTCAAAAATTTTAACTAATCGTTTAAAACCTGTTTTAGATTCTTTAATATCTCCTTATCAGTCTGCATTTATAGCTAATAAGCAAATACATGATAACATCATCATTAGTCATGAAATTCTGCATTCCTTTAAAACTAGAAAGAGGAAAAATAACAAAGATGGTTTCATGGCTATTAAGTTAGATTTATCTAAAGCCTTTGATAGGCTGGAATGGCCATTCATAATTGCTGTGTTTAAAAATTTGGGTTTTTCGGATGACTGGTGCCAGGTTATTCACCAATGCATTAACACTGTCTCTTATTCTATTCTTGTGAATGGATCTCCAGGGTAAATGTTCTTTCCTTCTAAAGGTATTAGGCAGGGAGATTGCTTATCTCCCTATATATTTATCATTTGTATGGAAACTCTTTCTCAACTTTTGATTAAAGGCGAAAATGAGAAAGTTATTCAGGGTTTCAACCTTCGAAAAAATAGCCCTGCCATTTCACATTTATTTTTTGCAGATGACTGCATGCTCTTTTCAAAAGATTCTCTTGTTTATGCTGAGAATTTAATGATAATTATTAATAAGTTTGCTAAGGCTTCTGGGCAGGCCATTAATCTTGAAAAATCTGGTTTCTTTACGAGTAAAAAAATGCATCATAAACATATCAAATTAATCTCTAAAGCTTTAGGAATTAAATTTCTAAGTAGTACAGAGAAGTACCTTGGTACTTCGTTGTTTGTTAATAGAGACAAAACTCAAGCTTTTCATTTTCTCATTGAAATTTTTTATCACAGGCTTGGTAACTCAAAAAAAACTAATCTCAATGGGGCAGGTAGAACTGTAGTGACAAAACATGTTCTTTCTAGTCTCTCTATTTATCATATGTCTTGTTTCCCTTTTCCAAATAAAATTACCTCTAAAATAGACTCTATTCAAAGAACTTTTTGGTGGTCAAAGAAAGATTCTAAAAGAGGGGTTTATTTTCGTTCTTGGGGGATATAGGAAAATCCAAAATTTCTGGTGGTCTGGGTATTAGGAATTCCTTTGCTACTAACAGGGTCCTTATTGCAAAACTGGGATGGAGAATGTGTAAAAATCCTTCTCAGCTGGTAACTATTTTTCTTAAGGATAAATATTACTCTAATCAGAACTTGTTAGAAATCGATAAGGCGACAGACACCTCCTCATGGATTTGGAAGGTATAGTCAGCAGTCTGGTGTTTCTTAGAGCTAATACTGTTTATAAGGTGAATGATGGTAAGTCTACAAAGATATGGAATCATAATTGGTTGCCTGGTTATACTTGTCCTCCTTCTTCGATTAATTCTGATTATGGAAATTATGTCTATGTCAATGAGCTTATTAATCATCATGATAACAACTTCTTTCTTCGCTCTTCTCCCCTGAGGATTGTATTAGAATTAGATCTCTTAATATAAATGTTCATAAATCAGATGAAATAATGTGGGCGCACACTAATAATGGTAATTATTCAGTTAAATCTGCCTATAAAGCTTTCATGAATGAGAATGTCTCAACTGATTATGCTACTTTCTGGAAAAGGGTATGGTCTATTGACTGTTTACCTAAAATTAAATTCTTCATCTGGAAGATGTTTGCGCATATGCTACCTATTAATTCCCTTATCACTTATCAAGTTTTATAATCCTGGTATTGATGAATGTTGTCCGTTATGTTTTAATGAGGTGGAATTTGTCATGCACTTATTTATTCAATGCCCTATAGCATCTCATATTTGGTTTGCCCTCTCCTTTCAGCATCTTATTGCGGGTGACTATTATTGGATTGATGATATTTTCTTGTCTTGGTTTGATAAAAATTTGGGTTGTTCTCCTTATGCTGTGAATTGGCCGAGTATTGGTGTTGTGGTTTTATGGTCAATATGGAAGCTTAGATGTGATGTTATTTTTAGAAAGGTTAAAATTAATCTGGATGCTACTATTATGGATATTAGAAGGTCTTTAAATACTTATATTGTTACTCCTAATCCTCTTAGAGTGCCTGTCATCAACAACAGGCTTCCTATTCAACAGATTAATCATATTTTTTTCATTGATGGCTCCTTCAAGAACTTTAACATGGGTATCGGTTTGATTTTGTGTGACAATGCAGGAAGGATAAAAGGTTGTAGAGCGGATTTTGGTTTGATTCATGGTGTTGTTGCGGCTGAGGCAATGGCCCTAATTTTGGCTTGCTCTTGGGTGGATGAGATTAAACTCTCCAGAATCCTCTTCATCAGTGATTGTCTTCAGTTAGTGGATCTGGTTAATCAAGGAAAAGGGTGATATTGACTGGAGAAGTCAATACTTAGTAAAAGATTGTCAGATTTCTTTTTCTAGTTGTGTGAACTCTAGGATAAATTTTATTATGCGTTCTAAGAATAAGATAGATGATCGACTTGCACGTCGAGGTAGGAAATTCAGCTTGAAAAACACTTGGAATTATTCTCCTTATTTCTTGCACTCTATCATGAGTGGAGAACCCTTAAGAGATATTTGTAATGACTTTTTGTTTTAATGCAATGTTTATGTTTCTCAGCAAAAATAAAAAAATAAAAACCCACTCTGGAATTTTACAATACAACATAAAAAAAAATGAAAACTAAAGAATCTATAATAATGTGTTTAATTTAAGGTGTAGGATCCGTTGACATGGTTATAATGACATAATTTTGACATTTTAGCGCCATTTTCTCTACCAAACCCAACGGGCAATGAATTTGAGGTTAATTTTTTGATGGCATGTTCTTCTTATAAGTCTCTACACTCCCACCAAAAATGAGAGCATTCCGAGATGTATAAGACCACCATCTACCATTTTGAATATCAACTGTTGAAGATTAACGGTTGAAATTAAAATTTGTGGATGGTGAAATTTCGTATTTCGGAATTCTCTCATTTTTAGTAGAAATGTAGAGTTTTATACGAGGAACATGTCGCCAAAATATTAGCTTTAAATTCATTGCCGATTGGGTTTGGTAGAAAAAATGATAACCATGTCAACGGATTATGTCATTATAACCATGTCAACGGATCCTTCTCTCATTTTTAGTAGGAATGTAGAGTTTTATACGAGGAACATGTCTCCAAAATATTAGCTTTAAATTCATTGTCGGTTGGATTTGGTAGAAAAAATGATAACCATGTCAATGGATTATGTCATTATAACCATGTCAACGGATCATTCCCCTTAATTTAATGTACACCAATTACATTTTTAATGTACACCAACTACATTAAAGAGAATCTTAAGTAGTTAAACAGGGGAATTTCACATTTTAATTTTCTTTTTCCAAGAAAACCTTTCGGATATATAAAGTTAAAACTTACAGAAGGCTTTGGCTCTTAATGTCTAGTTATCCAGTTTTTTCACGATGCTCTGCCAGTGAGCTTGGGAGCGTGATCCTTTTACCAAACTTCCACAAAGAGTAACAGGTACGTGTATCACCAACCAAAAATGAAACTATGTCAATCATTTACTACAAGATGTTAGAAAAACTCCATTAATGCAGAAACCTCTATTGCATTTTTGGACGAATTAAATGAAAAGCATCATAACTTTAGTACACTACAGGTAAATGTGGGAAAAAAACTACCTGTATGCACAACTCTCGTAAGCAGTTCCTGCAAAACTGAATTACCAATATTAGTCATAACTTTAGGTTTTTTCGTAAATAACTTACATTTTTAATTTTCGATGTCAGTGACACGCGGCTAAACCTAAAATTATGACTCCGTATTGTTAATGTCAGTGACTCTCGTTTCTAAAAATCATGACACTCAAAATTTGGTTGCCACATAGGTGCCTGGTGTCATGGAATATGAACCTTCACGGTGAGAAGAACTTCAGCCTCCTTGTATTGCAACTAATATCAAAGCATACAGACAACAAGAATACCCAATGAGAAAATAACAATACCAAGAGAAGCATGATAACATACAAAATTCTGGATCCTTATCACTACAGAAAACATAATGGCTGAAACAGTGGCAAATAAATTAATACCGAATCTTATAAAACAAGAACCTGTTTCTGAAGGTTAAGTAATGTGAGAAATTCTGGTCGCAATTCAAAATGCTCAGCACGCTTAATAGGCAATCTTGTTAATGCCACCTATCAACTTCACATTATTACTAAATGTCAGCTTAGGGTTATCCAAACTCCTATAAGTAGTTCCTGCAAAACCAAAAACAACATTTTGTGGATGACAAAACATCTAACAAAAATGTATTGTTTGTGATATACTTTTGCCTAATTAAATTTTCTTACCAGATAATTATGTGAAAAAAAAATTTTCTTCTTAAATTCATAAAGAAAAAAATTCTCCTTGATGCATGGTATACGCGTATATCGCATGGGTCAAAATATGTATTTTGACCACCCGCTAATTTTGATCACCCGCTCCACCCACGTTTTACAATTCATACATAAGTGTATGATTATATAGTGGAGCTCCTCTTTAGTTTTCCACAATGTGGGACTAAAGGTTCCACTTCATTCACCCAAAAATGAGTGAGTATCCTTAGACCCTTAGAGCAACTGCAGTGGTGCGATCAAAACCAAAGATTAAAGATCAAAAAAAAGATCAAAATTTGGGTTTAGTCCGTGTTGTGACGCAACGGTACATGATTAAAATTTCATCAGGCGGACTTTAAAAGTCCGCCCCATTTTTTGTAAATTTCATCAGGCGGACTTTAAAAGTCCGCCCCATTCTTTGTAATTTTCATCAGGCGGACTTTAAAAGTCCGCCTCATTCTTTTTTTTTTTATTTAATTAAAATTTCATCGGGCGTAATTTAAATCTCCGCCCGTTAACAAGCGTATTTTAAATTTACGCCCAGCAACAAGCGTACTTTAAATTTACGCCCGACTATATTAGAATTTGGGATTTGGTCGCGACCATATTTGGTCTGGAATTTGATCTTTGGTTGGGATTTGATCTTTACTCCGTCCCACTGTGTTACGATCTCATCCCAAATTTTTGGTTATACTCGCCCACTGTGGATGCTCTTAGGTCATTAGATCAAACCATACCAAGACCATAAAATCTTTTTAATTAAAACTCATTTTCTCCAACATAAGAGTCAGTAAAGATCAAGTAGGAAGAAGAAGAAGAAAAAGACGAGAGAATACTTATAATTGGCCTATTTGTTTCTGTTAACTTAGTGGTTATATTCTCAATGTCTAGATATTACGACTACTTACTCTGTCGAGTACCACAAATAATCCGGAGCATCTCTAGTCACATTTATCTGCTCCATTAATCCACATTTTGTAGCTGATTTATCATCGTAGGCAGTGGTCTCTTCATTATATAATTCCCAAGCAAACTCGCTGCTCAAAGGGGTCATCTATGTCATGCTGAGTCGATACAGTTGAAAACTCACGGCTATCAAAATCATCAGGCAACCTAAACACATTTTCAAAAAAAATCTAATTATTTCACTAGAATGCTCACAATTAGACCTTGAAACCCGCACACCGTTTTCACTAAGCATGGCACTGTATACTGAGAAGAAAAAAATTACGTTGCATGTTTAGATGCAGAAGCTTTGTCCCAACCATTCTCATCTGGCCAAACAAACAGTAACCTACACCAGTGTTTGAAACTTCTTAGCACAAGCTCTTGGTGATTTCACAAACACGAGATTCTGGTCCTTCACTTGAAGCTTGTGGTATTCTAACAGGTACAACAGCAGCTGCCATCGTCATTTGATAAAAGGAAGCTCTCCTAAAATATAAGAGTGGTTCAGCATGGATGTTGGGATACTTAACAAAGTTACAAATGAAGGGTACTCGAGTAGGCAACGTATGAAGGCTCTCGATATATATTGCGCTATTTTTTAGAAAACAAATTAAAAATACTTACCATTATACAAGGAATTCTGGGACAATCCTCACTAAATGGTCATTCCTTGTATAGTCCATAGTTGGCGCAACAAAAGAATTTGGTTACATTTTGCTGTGAAACTAAAAATAACAATATTGAATATCCTAGTTACATGCATAATGTAAGGATAAATGGTCTTTACCTGGCCAAAAACCTTATGTAAGATAAGGTGTAAATGGGCACACGTTTGCACCTCATCAGTAATCCCACAATCAAGTGTTATTAAATCGGATACAAAACCATTAAAAAGCATCAAAAAAAAATAATTCAATAATTACAAGTACAAAATTCAGGAACAACATATACCTGCTCCAATTTGGCTTTCGGGCTAAGAACTTCCTGGCCACAACTTGCAATGTAGCCAATTCACCTCTTTGAATTGAACCTAAATTCCAGGAGCTAACCAAATTTGAAGCCGGGAAGCAATCATCAGATGACAAGTCCTATTGAATAGATCGCATGAGTACACGTAGTAACTTCAAGCACTCGTCTGATCCCATCATTATGGTTGACATGCCTCGCTTTCCACACCTTGTATAAACCTTATAAAGAACAAGACAAAGTTTTCAAAATTGCTTCCATGCAATAAGATCGTTGTAGATTTAAAAAACATATATACACTGCAATCTTAAACCTTACCTATGAACAGCCATCTTCACATCCAACGGCCCAATCCAAGAAGAGAATCCCAAACCACAATGACACTACCATCTGGAGACCGTTCGACATCCGCTCAGTCTAATGAGTCAACAGGAAAATCATCCTAAATCTCCCATGTGTGACAAGACAAAAGACTAATATAGTCTTTACAGGAAGACATGCATTCACAGATTCAAGCTTACCCTTTATTACTACGCCGTATGCTCTTTCCATCCTCCTTAAGCAGTGGAATATTATATATTGGAAACTTGGTAAGAACGATGAATCCATCCATTTACAGGTAAGATTTTTACGGGATATTCTCCGCAGTCTTAAACAAATCCTATTATGGCATACTGTATAAAAGTATGACCAAAGTACCCTTTCCGGAATAAGTGCAACAAATATGTCAGATATTCCAAAAATGACCAGATTACTTTCCAAATTCATCATAATTGCATATGTTGTTATTTTTATCAAATAAAAATGATCATATTATCCTTATCGATATAAATCCACTAGAAATCCCCAAAATGACTAGATCACCCTCAAATTTCATCACAATACTGTCAAAACGATCGAGAAATGACAAAAATATCCTTACCGGAATAAGCTTAACAAAAAATTCGGGAATCTTGAGAATGACCAAATTACCTTCCAACTCCAACAAAATTTTCCTGAAAACGATCAGGAAATGACCAAAATAACCTTATCGGAAACCAAATTTCGGGAACCGTGAAAATGACCAAACTACCATCTAATGTCATCACAATTTTGTGAAATCAATCGGGAAATGACCAAAATACCTTTATCAGAAGAAAAAAATTTGGGGAACCTTAAATGAGTAAATTACCCTCCAATTGCATCACAAATTTATGATAGCGATCAAGAAATGACTAGAATATGCGTAACGGAATTAGTGTGGCAAATTTTGGGAACCGTGAAAATGACCAAATTACCTTCCAATTTCATCACAATTTTGTGAAAGCGATCAGGAAATGACCAGAATACCCTTATCAGAAACGAAAAATTGGGGAACCGTGAACTGAAGATGTCTAATATGGAACCCAGCTTACAATATTACTAGAAATAGACCTCGAATTCTCATTCAGATGAACTAGAAATGTCAAATATCAGATTCTATGGTTCCTTAGTGAATTTATGATAAGTTCATAATTTGCACTTTTATTATAATATTTCCTTGCTTTGTTGCTATTTTCTTGCGAACATTTGCATTATTATTTTTATTTTCTAGTTTTGTAGGAGTTTTGGTGCTTATAGGTGTGAAGAAGATTTTTTCCAAAAGGGCAAATGATCATTTTACGGACAAGTGTTATTCGGACCCACCAACTGGATAGTGGGCAACCAGGTCCATTACATTTATCACGACCAGGGAAGCATATTTTATGGAACATAATTGTTTGAAATGTTATTATGGAGGGAGTTTGAGGTGCTTGATAAAGACAAACAAAAAGTGTTGATGTTCTCCTGCTTGATAAGGACAAAACGAAATATTGTTGAAATAAAAAAAGAAGAAGACAAGCTGGACCTGCGAGAAGTTTGAAAACAAATCAAGTTTTGTTTACTGTTGGTGGTGACGTCAGAGGGGCTCATGATTGGGACGTCCCAAATTCAAGTTGACGGACCACACCTATTCCATCTCCATGTGCGTGTCAAGATGGGGTTCAAGAAAAAATAAATAAATAAATAAAACTGATTTGTTTTGTGTGACAGGAAAGAAGCAAGCGGAGCCAGCTACACTTTGATAAGGAAGAAAAGACCGACAATATATGATAGGAAGAAAAAATCTCTGACAGGTTTTGGAAAAGGTGAAGACCTGACTGGAAGCATTATACGGTGCCAGGAAGATGGATGACTTCACACGGGACCCTACAGAAGATCCAACCAGTAAGAATCTTGCAGGTTGGTTTTGAAAGATTTGATAGCACAAAATCAACCCCTAACATGGTACAAGGTACAAGGTGAATCTAGGTCGCTGACGTCGAAAGCAGGTCCCAGATTTTGAAAACTCATACTAGAATTGTGAACTTGACTTTACGTTTGAGCTCTTAGCGCTCGCACTTGCCAAAATTCCACTGGTAAGGGTTGTTGAGATATTCTTCTTGTATTTGCTGCAAGTTCATATTTGCTATCGTTAGGCGATTTGCCATGGCAGCTAATGCAGAAGTGGAGAATAGCGAAGACCTTTTATAACAATATTAGCTATATTCATAGCTACAGAGAGGCTAATTTTTCAGCAGATGTCTCGGTCAAACAAGCATGTTTGTTAGCTGAGGATCATTATGAGTTTTACGAGGGTAGGCCAGGTTTTATTCATTCTGTTGAATGGCCTGGAGAGGTTTACTATCGTTTTTAGGCTTTTTAGTGTGCGGCCTTTTTGGCTTAGCACTAACTTAGCCTGATCCTTGTACATTTTCGCTTTTTTATTCTATTTTATTGACCGAGTAAAAAAAATACTTTCCTTGCTACAACCACATTTTGATCTCTAATTTTTCTTTCGAATGTAGTCCTTAATGATGAGGAATTCTTAGGGCTCTCAATGGAAAATCAAATATTCGATATTTGTCCGAGTCCGTTCGAATCGTTGGGATATTATCCAAAATTTCGGATAATCCTTATCGGATATTCTTACTTTAACGAAACGGATACGGTTAATGCATTATTCTATAGGATAATATCCGTTAAAGAATGTATACACAATTTTGTTTGAATAATTTATTTAGTTGTTAACTTGCTAATAATATAACATTAAGAAATAAAAATATTATGGAAGAACAAAAACACAACCAATTTTGTTGGTTGTTAGAAAAGCGGAGAATTTTTCAATTCTGGAAGAGAAGGTTTGAGTTTTGTTTAAAACTAACTTAATATAATAATTTATAAAATGAAATTTTTGCATTTGATCAAGGTATTTGATTTTATTTAGTTGAATTTTCTTAAGGTTTTTTTAATTTATGAAATGTAGAGAAAGAATAAAAAAAAAAAATTATTTTTATTACAATAAAATACTATCGGATATTATCAGATATCTGAAATTCTTATCGGAACGGATATGGAAAATATTTTTAAATATCCGTCGGATACTATCTGATATCGAATATCCGGTAACCCTTATCGATAACGAATACGGTAGAGGCGATATTTGTTTCGATAAATATCTTTGACAGGCCTAGGGATTATGATGTGTATTGACAATGATGATGAGTAGTTAAAACTATGGATGTTTGTCGGATGCATTTCTGATTTCTTTCTTACAGTTAGAACCTCCTCTAGATTCTCCAAACTGTACCTTAGTTTCATGTGTTGCTTTTTTGTTTTTTTAAGTTCTCAGTATCTACATATTTAATCTAAAAATGGATCATATTTAGGTAGTGTCAGATTACTTAAGAATATTTTCTCGTAAACAACTTAACTTTTTTTTCTTGATGTTAATGACACGGCTATCCTAGAATCATGGCACATAGTTGTTAATGTGGGTGATCCTCGATTCTAAAAATCATGACACCGAAAATTTGGTCCCACATAAGCTCCATATTGGTATTAGGTAGTGTCAGAATATTCTCTCGTAAACAAGTTTATTTTTATTTATTTTTATGTCAGTGATACGACTAACCTAAAATCATGACACGGAGTTGCAAATGTCGGTGACCCTCGATTATAAAAATCATGACACTGAAAATTTGGCTACACATAAGCTCCACATTGGTATTAGGTAGGGTCAGAATAATTAAGAATATTTCCTCGTAAACAACTTACATTTTTTCTTGATGTCAGTGCAACGGCTAACCTAAAATCATGACACAGAGTTGCTAATGTCGGTGACCCTCGACTCTAAAAATCATGACACTGAAAATTTGGTTGCACATAGGCTCCACATTGGTATTAGGTAGGGTCAGAACGAAATCTTAAACAAACCATATTCTGGCATATTATGTGCATAACCTGGCTTCGAGATCGAAACCTGGTCGTGAGTGGACTACTATAAGTCGGAAACTTGGTAAGAAGGATGAATTCGTCCATTTACAGGTAAGATTCCTTCGGAATATTCCTCGAAACATTAAACAAACCTTATTCTGACATATTGTATGCATAACCTGGCTCTGAGATTGAAACCCGGCCGTGAGTTGACTAATATAAGTCGGAAACTTGGTAAGAAATATGAAGCCATCCATTTACAGGTAAGATTCCTTCGGAATATTCTCTGAAACCTTAAACAACCCATATTCTGGCATATTGTGTGCATACTCTGGTTCCGAGATCGAAACCTGGCCGTGAGTGGACTACTAAAAGTCGAAAACTTGGTAAAATAGATGAATCCTTCCATTTACAGGTAAGAATCCTTCGGAATATTCACTGAAACCTTAAACAAAGCATGTTGTGTGCATACCCTGGCTCCGAGATAGAAACCTGGCCGTGAGTGGACTACTGTAAGTCGGAAACTCGGTAAGAACGATGAATCCATCCATTTACAGGTAAGATTCCTTCAGAATATTCCTCGAAACATTAAACAAACCTTATTCTGACATGTTGTATGCATAACCTGGATATTAGATTGAAACCTGGCCGTGAGTTGACTAATATATGTCGGAAACTTGGTAAGAACGATGAATCCATCCATTACAGGTAAGATTCTTCGGAATATTCTCTGAAACCTTAAACAAACACTATTTTGGCACATTGTATGCATAACCTGGCTCTGAGGTCGAAACTTGGTCATGAGTGGACTACTATAAGTTGGAAACTTGGCAAGAACGAAAAATTCAACCATTTACAGGTAAGATTCCTTCGGAATATTCCATGAAACCTTCAACAAACCCTATTCTTGCATATTGTGTGCATAACCTTGCTCCGAGATCGAAACCTGGCCATGAGCGGACTACTATAAGGCGAAAACTTGGTAAGAACGATGAATCCATCCATTTACAGGTAAGATATATTTATTCAGAATATTCTCTGAAATCTTAAACAAACCCTATTCTAGCATATTGTATGCATACCCTGGCTGCGAGATCAAAACCTGGCCGTGAGTGGACTATTATAAGTCGAAAACTTGGTAAGAACGATGAATCCATCTACTTACAAGTAAGATTCCTTTGGAATATTCTCCGAAACATTTAAAAAAAAACATATTCTGGCATATTGTACGCATACCCAGGCTCTGAGATCAAAAACTGGTCGTGAGTGGACTACTATAAGTCGGAAACTTGGTAAGAACGATGAGTCCGTCCATTTCCAGGTAAGATTCCTTCGGAATATTCCTCGAAACATTAAACAAACCCTATTCTGACATATTGTATGCATAACATGGCCCTGAGATTGGAACCTGGTCTTGAGTAGACTAACATAAGTCGGAAACTTGGAAAGAACGATAATCGATCCATCCATTTACAAGTAAGATTTCTTCGGAATATTCTCTGAAATCTTAAACGAATACTATTTTAGCTTATTGTATGCATAACCTGGCTCCGAGATCGAAACCTGGACGGGAGTGGACTATTATAAGTCGGAAACTTGGCAAGAACGATGAATTCATTCATTTACAGCTAAGATTCCTTCGGAATATTCCCGAAATCTTATATAAATCCTATTCTGGTATATTGTATGCATAATATGGCTCCGAGATCGAAATCTAACCGTGAGTACTACTATAGGTCAGAAATTTGGTAAGAACGATGAATCCATCTATTTACAGGTAAGATTCCTTTGGAATATTCTCTGAAACCTTGAAAAAACCCTATTATGGCATATTGTATGCATAACCTAACTCTGAGATCGAAACCTTGCATTCAGTGGACTATTATAAGTCGGAAACTTGGTAATAACGATGAATCCATCTACTTACAGGTAAGAATTCTTCGGAATATTCTCTGAAACCTTAAACAAACCATGTTCTGGCATATTGTATGCATATTGTATGCATACTACGGTTCCGAGATTGAAACCTGGCCGTGAGTGGACTGCTACAAGTCGGAAACTTGGTAAGAACGATGAATCCATCCATTTACAGGTAAGATTCTTTAGGAATATTCTTCGAAATCTTAAACAAACCCTATTCTGGCATATTGTATGCATACCCTGGTCCGAGATCGAAACCTGCCCGTGAGTGGACTATTATAAGTCGGAAACTTGGTAAGAACGATGAATCCATCCATTTATAAGTAAGATTCCTTTGGAATATTCTCCGAAACATTAAAAAAACCATATTCTGGCATATTGTATGCATATTCTGAGATCGAAACCTGGCCGTGAGTGGACTACTATAAGTCGGAAACTTGGAAGAACGATGAATCCGTCCATTTACAGGTAAGATTCCTTCTGAATATTCTCTGAAATCTTAAACAAACCCTATTCTAGCATATTGTATGCATACCCTGGCTCTGAGATCGAAACCTGGCCATGAGTGGACTATTATAAGTCGGAAAAATTGGTAAGAACGATGAATCCATCCATTTACAAGTAATATTCCTTTGGAATATTCTTCGAAACATTAGAAAAACCATATTCTAGCATATTATATGCATACCCTGGCTTTGAGATCGAAACCTGGACGTGAGTGGACTACTATAAGTCGGAAATTTGGTAAGAACGATGAATCCGTCCATTTTCAGGGAAGATTCCTTTGGAATATTCCTCTAAACATTAAACAAACCTTATCCTGGCATATTGTATGCATAACCTGGCTCTGAGATTGAAACCTGGCCGTGAGTGGACTAATATAAGTTGGAAAATTGGTAAGAACGATGAATCCATCCATTTACAGGTAAGATTTCTTCGGGATATTCTCTGAAACCTTAAACAAATACTAAATTGGCGTATTGTATGCATAACCTGGCTCCGCGATCGAAACCTGGCCGGGAGTGGGCTACTATAAGTGGAAACTTGGCAAGAACGATGAATTCATCCATTTAAAGGTAAGATTCTTTCAGAATATTCCCCGAAATCTTAAACAAACCATGTTATGGCATATTGTATGCATAACATGGCTCCGAGATCGAAATATGACTGTGAGTGGACTATTATAAATCAGAAACTTGGTAAGAACGATGAATTCATCTATTTACAGGTAAGAAAGTTTTGGAATATTCTCTGAAACCTTAAAAAACTTCAGGTGTTATTGTTATTTCTTTTTTCCGCATTATATTGTTTACCTTTATAATTGAAATATCACAGGTTATGCGTTATGAATCAAAGTAGATACACCCATCCTTGTTTGTTGGATATGACTTGATTGATCTTTGGAATCACCAAGTATACTCTCACCCTCAAATCATGTTCACAGACTTGTCTTTGCAAACTTTATGAATATGAGAGAAAGAGATATAACTCTAAAATTATTCCTTGATTGAAAGAATTAGGTCAGTCTTAATGCATAACCCATGATATCGAAAGAATTAGGTCAGTCTCCTCGAGCATCTGTTTGTAAGAACAACCTTTAATAAAACAATCTTCTCTTTTTTTAATCAAGTAACAGGTATGAAATTTCAGAAATAATACCAATGATCCAACAGCAACCAGGGCACAGAATGTTGAATCAACATCTACACTGCCTTCTGCAATCTGTAAATCATATAAACGAGTTCATTTTAATTCATTTAAGATACAATATGTTATAGTGATACTTGACGTGATTCATTAAAAGAATCTATTTGTTACAGAAAAGGACACACTTCAATAGCTACTGAAAGAACTCGAGATTGGCCTTCTTGATATTTCTTTTCAATCATAACAGCATAACTGCGAAAGCAACAAAAAATGAAATTGACATATATTAGCTTGTGCAACTGACAGTCATGGCAGCAACCAGGAACCAGATTAGTATCTAATTAACACATCCAAAAGCTATTTTGACAAACAAATCGTAAGAAAATGAAGCGACACAAAAGGCAGTCAACTCACTTGAGAATCAAAGTCGAATAAGATAACTGTACATTCTTGTTGGATGATGAACAACTTGAGAACACATCAAGCACCTGCAATATCAATGAACAAATGAATCAACATTCATGTACAGCACCAGTGCAGTAGATCTCAATCTGAGGAATATCATTTTAGCATAGAAAACACTAACCTCACTACTGGGTTCCCTTCATGGAAGGATGACATTATCTAATGTGTTTCTTTACACGACACTGAAGCACATTCTACACCACAGCTACAATAGACGTGCTTTAAGTCAATGTTATTGGTAAAAACATTTGAAATCTACAGCAAACTTGCAAGCATGATAATAATTTTCTAATTCCAATCAATTTATCAACAATAAGCAGCAAATATTATATCTAATAATAGGCGAAATATCTGAAAACCGTTGCCAAGTTTTATATGCTAGTGAAGTAACCTTGCCCAATCTGCAGAGATAGTTTCTTAAAGATTAGCCCAAGAAAGTCTAGTGGTAATTCATCCCACCATCTTTATTCACCCCCTTCCATCTCAACAATCCCTGCAGAAACAAACTAAAAATTTTAGACCAAGACTCATTCTTAGACTTCCCACTACACAAAACAGTTTTTGGCACAGTTAGACCAAGAGTCATCCTTAGGTAGAGGCCTTCCCTTGGAATACGAAGATTGTTCTGTCACAATAAATAAGAAAAACCATAGTTTGCCTAAGAACAGAGCTCTACTCTACCTCAGGGGAAGACCAGATTCACCACCAGCCATCTCAGCAGTACCTGCTTAAACCACTTCAAATCAAAAACCCACTTCCATAATAGAGAAGCAAACCCACTTTCAATCAATTCAATGAGAATCAAATCATTGGTGCCACTACTTATAAAAATTCATTGATTTGTACTTGATATACTCATATGCATATTTATGTATCAAAGCAATATGCATGTTGCAGCTGTACTTTACATGGGCGTCAAATCAGGTCGAGTTGCGATTACTAAATTGCATCAACAAGAGATAAAGGGTGCATCTCTTTGGGCATGTTTGTTTGGTAGAGCAGGAAGGGGTACCAACTTTGGAATGTTATCATCATTTATTAGTATGTCCTGGTTCTGAATGCTCATTGGGTTCTCAAAACCTTTAGTACTTCATTTCTCTTCCACTCTTGTGATCATCTATGTTTTGTTACAATGTCACTGTTTAGCATCCATGCTTGTTAGGGTTTCCAAGGCATATTCCAGACTTGTTGATGCATCTATTGTTAGGTCCGTGATGTGATTGTTCATGTGTACGGACTAATATGAATTTTTACTATGTGTATTCTAAATTGCATTCTCTCAATTAGTACTGTACAGCAGGTGAAATAGAATATGTTACCTAGCAAGTACTGTATTGCACTTTGATGCATCATCAATTACATTTTGACATCTAAATGACAGTGAATGGAATGAATGAGTGTAAACTAAGAGAATATTGAGCCTGAAATATAGTGAATAGTGATTGATTGGTTGTCTCTAGGTGTGTAGTTTTGGAGCTTCTGTTGCGGTTGTTATATATCATCTTTGAATTTATATGTTTTTATTATGTCAGCAGTAGCTTGTTATAATGTTGGCTTCTTCTTGTTGCAGGTTTAACATTACAAATTGTGCCGCTCAGGACATAATTCTGCAGTTTATCGTTTTGAAGATTTCAACATATCTTAGGCATTCATAGACTCATTTAGTGCAAATGTGCACCATCTTGTGCACACGGTGACTAACGCCTACAAAAACTTACGCAGTCATTTATTCCGCATGCGCACAGCCCTACAAATGTGCACCAGTTTGTTGAGTATTAACATCGTCAGAGCCTCAGTTTCGCCATCCTCAGCCACAATAAAAAGGGGTCTACTTTTCTGTGTCCATAAAAACATAGAGCATTTAAATATAAATTTTCAAAGTCATATGTTTCCTAGCAAGTATTACACTGCACTTTTATGCATCATCAATTACATTACATTGTATGAACAAGTGGGACTCTGTTCAAGATAAAACTCATCTGCTGCCTCCCATCTGTAAATTTGGTTCATGTATTTGACAACTTATGGCAGATTTTTGGTAAGAGATAATCAAATAGACTACTAGCAGAGACTTCTTTATCAACTGACAGGGCCTGCAGAGCTAAAAAAGCGGGCTACAAGCTGAGGTTAGTCTGACTACGACGCAAATTCTGAAATCAAAACTGGGAAAGGGATTACAGAGTGTATGAACGAAGCAGCTTTATTCAGCTGGTTTCTTTTTGTTGTCGGTTACAAAATACTTGTACTGGTGTGAATTTATGTTTTGATTTTTTGGTGACTTTGAGCCTAAAAATCAACTTCATTCAGCTCCAATTTAGATTCAGTTTAATAAATACAATGACTTCAAGTTTTATGAAATAAGGTTTAATTGCAGTTTAAATGTGCAATGAGTTTCATTTTAGGCTCAGTCAGCCTTACTTAGCTAGTAAGAAGAATGGCAACAACAAAACATTAACAAATATTCTTAACAAATCCTCATTGGGTTTAAATGTGCAATGAATTTTATTTGGTTATCCCTATTTTTCCTATTTTCTATCCTTTCACAATTTTTAAAACCAATTTACTTTTCAATTCTAAATTTTCCCACGTACCACCTACAAAAGTCAAGTTGATTGTGACTATGACTATTATCATATTTATTTGCCTTCTTCTTCGTCAAAATCTCTTTTTCATTAAACAAAACCCATTATCAAGTTAGAAACCCTAAATTAAATTCCAATAGATCATTAAAAAAATCATAATTAGGTTTAGTACGTGATTACCACGTTTGGGGATTTTATTTTAGCATTTATCATCTTTTAGATACAAACCAAACCTAGAAGCAAATATGATTTTGCGTGCAAATATGTGCACAACTCCACGCTATTAACATCGTGATATTTGTTTTCAGTTTGCCACTCTCGGAAAATAATGGCGTGGAGATGTGAACAGTGCCAATCTTTGTTTTTTCAGTGAACAATCCCAATCCTCCGCACGATTATCCCGCCAAAGATTGATCACGTATCCCCTCGACAATGTTCAAATGTAGTGAAATTAATTAACATACGCCATTAATTGACAGTGTATTTTTATTTGATAAACCCCAATATAGTGGACAGATAGAGGATTTTAATTCATGGCTAATATAGTATAATAGTGGTAGCATTGTTTTTTGTGATTGAAGGTGTAAAAACGTGTCATGTGATGGGAGTGCCGATAATTTAATATCAAAACTATTGTTTTGTGGAGACGAAATAGAAGAAGCAGTGGACGGTTGTAAATAGGGCTGCACATGAGTCGGGTTGGGTCGGTTTTGGTCTCACCCATCACCCAACCCATTAATGGCGGGTAACATAAATCATCACCCGCAATCAACCCAATATTATAATGGGTCGGTTTTCACCCGACCCACATTACGGCGGGTTGGATCGGGTGGGTGGCGGGTATACCCGTCCCTCTCTATCGGTCTTCTTCTTCTTCTCCGATTTCGCCTGGAATACAAACATCGTTTTCTCACGCACTCGAAACAATCAAAAATAATAGATAAATCATAAGTAAAACCAACAAAAATCAATTTTTCAGCAAGTTTATCTGAAACTCTAATTTACTACGTCAACCCAACATTAGAAATTTAGAACCAAATCATACTTGGCTCTGCAAATAATCGTTGATAAAATGCTATCATACAGAGACATTGAAAAATAAAACAAGACCTGTAACACCCACAACTCTTTGCAATCTTTTTACTCTCCAACACTCGCATTTACATTCTCTAAATGACAAGAAATATTGAATGAATCAAACCATTTATCTTCTCCACCTGCATCTTATCAATCAACACCCAATCTCTGACCACACCGGAATCCCCCAGATCCATTGCCGTTGTACCATTTCTCAGTCAAAAACCTCCATTAGATCCAATTTTGACTCACATCAAGAATCTCTTAAATCCATTGTTACTGGCTAACATCTAGACCCTACAGAGTGTAAGAAATTAGTAGCCAATCACTCTTATAACAATGAAATCGGATCTCAATCATGGCGTACTAACTATCCATTTTGTCAAGGCGGTGATTTGAACGATAAGTCTGAGACTCTGAATTGAAGAGTGAAGAAGATAACTAGAAGATAAGACTAAGAAAGTTTAGTCTGTTTAGGTTTATTTGTGGTGGAATCTTTGGATTGATGGCTCAGATTCATGGGTGGGAGTTAATCTAAGGGCTTGGGAATATTTAGGCGGGTGGCGGGTTGGATCGGGTGAGATAAGGTTCCACCCGCAACCGACCCAACATATGGCGGGTTTTGGTGTTGTGACCCATAGTTGACCCGTGCCTAAGTGGGTTGGATCGGGTGTGGGTATTTTCCGGCGGGTGTGGGTTGGGTTGGCGGGTTGGGTCGGTTTTGTGCAGTCCTAGTTATAAAGATGAAGAAGAAGCCTTTTTTTTTTCCTTTCCTTTTTGTCCGCTCGGACTATGATGTGGTCGGGCCACATATATTTTGTATGTGGCCCCTCTTCATATTTTGACACGTACTCATATTGAAAACCTACCCCCTCTAAATCTCCGTAATTGCTTTACCTTTTTGAGAAAAAGTAGGAAGTTAAGACAAAAAGTTAGGTAATAAACTATTTTGGAGAACAAAAACACTATGTGTCACTATTTAAAGATGGACCACATACTTGAATGATGTGGCCCGACCACATCGTAGCCGCACCGCTTTTTGTCCAGTTTTGATAGTCTCATTATTTGGGTGTATATAAAATGTCAAACAGGTGGTATTTAGGAAATATGAAAGTATATGTGGATGGTACTTAGGATTATTGGGGATGGGATTTTATGTGGACGGAAAATAGGAAAAGTGGGGATGGAAAATAGGGAAAACCCTTCATTTGAGGTTCTGCCTTAGCTAGTAAGAAGAATGGAAACAACAAAACACTAACAAATATTCTTAACAAATCCTCATTGGTCTAAGTGGTACTCATGGAGTTCAGTTTATTGCTTGGTGCAAGACCTGATCAAACTGAAAATAATTATGTACCATAACTAATATCTGATCAATAGTGTCCTCTATCTTTTTGTGATCTATGGCAAAGCCGCAAGCTTTAGATATTGTAACATCCTGCTTTGAAGTAGGATGTCTTCAATTCTATGTAATGTCTTTAGATACTTGAAGTTGGTTTGCTTCACGGAAGTTAACACTATACCAGTCGATGGTTTTTATTTTTGCGACTGTCTTGGACCCATCACTGGTTGGTAATAGCATTCAATTAAGATTGAAGGTTTCAGAAATACAAGTATATCTCAACCAATTACATTCATCACTTGCCCACTGCCCAGAAATACAAAATAACATGATGAACAAAATATATACAGATACATGTACAAAAAAATCAGGGACCAAAAGGATTCTCTGTGCCAGTCATGGGTACCTAGGCCGACCAATAAAAATTGATAGATCTGACAACCCATACCTGCAGGTAACTCCTAATCGCATGAAAACTGCACCAAAAAATTGCAATACGTCTCTAGAACATGTCAACCAATTCTTCAGTGTCATGACCTGGAGGAATAAAGGTTGGTGACACTGAAACCCAATTTCATGGTTTTAGATACTCGCTCACACTGAAGAAAAAAATGTCCTATTTTCCCTCAGAGTCATGACACTGGGCAATAAAATATTCAAAATAATCTCAGTGTTCACAATTTTTTCGGACTTAACAGTCAACAGTTTTGAACAGTTAAGGTTACACGTTGTAATAAGAAGACGAACCATGAGTTCACCCGTATCAGTCGTGGTCTGCTATGTCGTTGACTTGGAGATGTCATCGACAGAGAAGGGTATGCTGCATTAGAAAAATTCAGAAGTGAAGTGACAAAGGTTGTAGAACGTTGTTAAATAGCTTTTGTAGGAAACAAGGAAAACAGTACCTTGAATCGTAGTTTATTAAGAACGAACTGCTGATGCCATACTTCGAATCCTCAGTCATCAACATTCTCATACTTCAGATTACCTACCAACGAGAGAAGAATTTTATCCACACCAACTGAAAATTCGTATGAATTAAGACAGTAAATCAACCAATTCATCGATGCTAACATCCGATGAGACACCGTGGGTGCTATGTTTGTCATCCCAGTACATCGTACTAATTCTGTATAGCTGTTGTATGCTGAGAACCAGCGAGGCAACAGAGAATAATAAAAAAAACGCTATATATGGAAGAACCAAGACGATGGCAAATTTGCAAAAAGTAATAAGTTAAAACCTCGTAACGGATACTCAGAGAAAGAAAGATTATTTTTGCTTCCTACTTGTAAGTAGCGAAAATCATGACGAACTATCCAGGTCACAGTGTGTTCGTAAGTCATAATGTATTATGTTTCTGCTTGGTTATCAATACAGTTTAAAACAGCCAACAATGACCGAGTTCTTTCGCGCATTATAGGTTGGTGAACAAAATTTGACTCTGGTTAAGGTGACCCAACCGAATCAGATTTTGACAACCAGCAAACAAAGCAACCATATTCATCAAGGTATCTATAAATTAACATCAGTATTTACTTCCATTTTTACCTGCAAACCACATTTGGTAAGTTGAAAGACATACGGGGGTTTCGAAACTCGGCTACTGAAACGAAACCTGCGAGAATTTGGGTTGCACCAGTACTTCTAGGGGCTCCCCGTATCGTGTGTCCACGTATGGACACAGCCACACATGCTGACACACCCAAAATACGGCTGTCCTACTAAAGTCAATATTTTGTACTAAAAGAGATAATATTTTAGTTGTGTAGTAACTGTCGCCTACCTTTTAAAGGAGGTCATAAAAAGAATAAATTTGTAGCACCTGTAAATATTAATCTCTATTCTCTAATCTACCATACTCAGTAGTCAGTACTAGGATTAGGAGCGAAGATCACTTAAGGCATGCAACAAAAACTGGTAAGTAAGCTAACAAAATGGCAGAAACTTAGATACTGCATCATTATGGAATCCTTTTGACAAAATTGCCAATATTAATGTATACCGGCTACCGCCGTGTCGCCGTATCATGGTTTTTGGATTTGCCATATTGGACACATTTTTGGATTTGCCATATTGGACACACCGATACGTATCCATATCGGACACACGTGGCGGTATTTGTGCAACCCCCTGAGAAAAGTTACGAGTCCAGTAATGTTGTTTTATCAATCTGTATCCAATCAACAAGCGTAGCTGAATTTCCAAAGAAATAGAAAAGTATAAAGAAGCATTACCAGAGCGTTATGTTGAACACTACGGTCAAGTGCAAGAAAAGCACAAACATGCTTAATGAACTCTCTAGTTCAGCATCCTCTGTATGTGAGATGGAGCCAGCACATGAGGTAATTCATGAGATTTCTGCCCATCATTCCAAGATTTACTAGTTTCTCCATAGAAAGGGAGGCGACCAGATAGACATTTAAAACTTAAAAAAATATTACAGACTAATAATGTTTGGAACAATCACAAATTCATATAAAATTTTACATGTATCTTTGGCCAGACCTGCTCTTTAAGAAACGTTGTCAGCGGTATTTCGAAAGACCCAGCTGTGAGGCACCAGTTATTGACTTAGTGCACAAGCTTCCATCTCCTAAGAATTCTCTAACTGCAGTTTACGCTTGTGCATAGTTCCAAGGTTTATAAAAATATTCGGAGACAGGGAAGTGCTTGATGTTTAATGATACACTGGATAGAGAACAAAAAAAGTTTAAATGCAAGAATTCATCACATCACACTTCATTAAGAGTAAAAGTTAAAATCTGATTGACGTAGCTTTTCATTCATACCACGGTCTGACAATCATCTCCAGTAACAATATTGCCAACCGTGCGGAGGGCAGGAATAGCAACATTAAGAGATGGGCAACTGCAAAAGGAAATCTACCTCGAATTATCGTACATCTAGCAGAGTTTAGAATTCAATGCTTTGCAGGAAAAAAAACATATAATTCAATATAAAGTTATACTTACAGCAATAGATCAACAAGCCGGCGGCACGCACCAACTTCAATAACAGCTCGAATTTTCTCAACGATTCCTAGGAATGAGAAATTACTTGATTGTCATCAGACACCAAATCTTGCATAGGAAAGCAGGTTTCAATCTTCGAAATGCACTCAGAGGCAGGAAAATTCCAGATTGATAAACTCCTATCACTTGGAGAACAAAAAATAAGCTACTCAATTGAATAAATTGAAGAAGCAAATAATTTCCGAAATAGGAACATAAACACGCTCCATTGCCATGGAAACACAAAGATGCCTCGAACACAGTCAGTGAGCAAGAGCAACTCATCGACAAAACGACCATCAAGTTAATTTCCACTAGGAAATGTCCCATGTATTGGGGAATGAAGCATGGGTTTGTGATACAGTATTTAAAAGATTAAAATGTTTGAGTGTGCATAAGCTACATAGAGAATCTCGTCAACTAGATGAACATAGCTTCATCTTTTGATGCGACTACGACTTGAAATACCACAAAAAATAGGCATTGCAGTATAGGTAAAAGGAATTCTTAGTTTCTTATCAGCCAACTTTCACTTGAATCCAGACCAATGAACCTAAACCATGGGGAAGCTTCCTTTGACTTCATTTGTTTCTCTTGATCTATGACGTTATTATATTTTCCGTTTCTACAATCCATATTACCACACATCAAATGGCAGAAGTGTAAACAAAACTCAAGCATGGCTCAAAATATTAGTTCATGGGAAATACTCCAGTAAAGTCAATCTAACAATTTTGGTCTAGGTATGATCTTGTCTTGTTTGCAATTACACATGTGAGTGGTTAAGGTTACATGTCACACTCATATTGTTACAGTAGATTTCAGAAAAACAAAGCAGGACAGAAGGATCATTTCCACTAAAAATTAGCCGACCCCTGACTCGCATGATCCCATCATCTGAACCAATTATGATCTAGAACCCAAAATGTTGGAGCGGATGAGCGATAATAGTAAGATTAGTTGAAGACTGCCAAGAGCATACGCATATCAGAGAGTAAGACTATGGTAGTTTAATACTGTAATAACCTAGATGTAAACACAACAAAAAGGCTATGTAATGTGAGAACTGAGAACTTACTTATGCTGAGGGTTCAAAGTTAAGCACAGGCATCAAATCAGTTTCTGCAAATGAAAATCTTTTAGCAAGATGTACAAAATCCAAAATACAACATAAAGTTTCTCCCAGAAACACACGGTAATCATCTAGAAGACAAAACTAATTACTCCTACCAACGGACTACCTGCACACCTTGGGCATGAACTGGATAACTTGAACTAAAGATTGTATTCCACCTCCACCCTCGAATACGATCATCACCTCCACAACTGCACAATGTTATTGAAAGAAGTCAGGCATTCATAGTCGGTAATCTCACCTAAACTAGATTTGTGATCCTTTTTTTAAACTAAGGAAAAATACCAGCTTCACAACCGGTTTTGAAATATATGACTTCCCATTGTTCAATTTCCCAACTATACCAGAAATGACTTAAGCAAATTCCACTTTAAAATAGCTTCATAGCAAAGAGTAAGTAATTATTAAGGGAATGAATTCATGCAGTGGGTGTGACTCTAAAAATTGTAACCAATGGACCAAGAAGTGAAGAGTAAGTATTTATATAGCAAAGAGTAAGAATATATTCAGCAAAGAGTAAGTATTTATATAGCCTGGAACTTATCGTTGAGCTGCACAGGTATACGCTTTCTTAGCAATCGTATCATGTTACTAGCGTTGTTTTCGCTGCGTTTTATATTTCATCAAAAAGTCTATCACCTGTTGGTATATATTCAGCAATTACAAGCAGAAACAAAAGCTTGGCATTTTTTGTGTAAATGTTCCAGAAGAACGACATATATGGCATTCAGATTCTCGAGATAAAATATATCTCATTAGTTCAAACTCTTGTCCCCTTCCCAATGATACAACTATATAACTGATCCACGCACCAAAATTCTTATATTTTGGCAATGCTAAGCCCCAATTTCCCTAACAAGGACTGATGAAAATCTAATAAACCCAAAATTGAACATAATCATACAAGGGTTTCACATGCAATTCTAATCTGTATTTCCAGCTCAAGTTTCATAATTCATACTTTCTAATCTTGCACTGTGTTAATCCATCCAGAAAAGAATAAGATTTTATCAAGTTCTCAAAGCCACTATATTTCTAAAGAGAAACTGTCCCTAATAATTCCTCATGTTTTTTCCCAGCATATAAATCCGTAGAGAGTTTGCAACAGGCTCAAGCATGTTTCAGCTCGTACCATAGAAAAAACTCACAAAAGGACAATGAAATTCGTATTATAAATAATTACCAGCATAAGCTACTCTGAGCCTTATAAACTAGCAGGCTATTTTATGGTATCTTTTGAAGTTCTTAACCAAACATAATACCACCATCAATCGAATTTTCACCTTCCTGTAGTATATTTCTGCAGCACCTGCCAGGAACAAAAATTTTAAACTTATTAGACGCAACTAAGACATTTGGGTAGAGCAACAGTAGCTTAATTACTTATCTCAATATTTATATATTGAACTCATTTGTGGAGAACCGTTTGCAATGACCTAGAGAGAGTCTCAAGCTGTATAATGGTTAATTGGTTGGTCAAATTAAGCTAAAAAAAAAAATCAAATTATTGCCACACACGCCCAACCAGTACAACCTGATTTCAACCTAGGTCTTGCTAGTAAATCACCTTTCTCTACAACAGATCTTTCATGTCCGAGCTATTAAATTCATGATTTACCGAATTACGGTTTATAAATGAATAACTGAATCCAGAAAAAAACACCAAATCCACGATTTTCAACGGATAATCAAAACCCTTTATGTGAAACCAAATAGATTTCAACCTATGAAACAAATTAAATTAAAAAAGAAGAGTTACTAAGCACCATGACCAGTCAAATCCTGAATATATAATACGAAAATCGGAAATCCCAAATTCGAGAAATAAAGAAATAAGTTGAGAATTTTACCGATGTTGTAATCAGCTAAGCTTCCCATCTTCGCATCTTCATGAAAATCGAACCCAATCAAGGTCGATAAACAGTAGGTTGAGTACCAATATTGGGGTGAATTTGATATGGGAAGTTTCACGTCTGAAATTGGTGAGCAAACCTAATTCTCACCTGCTTCAATCGATCATGGAAACGATAAGTGAAGTGGGAAGGGAATGGAAACCCTAGAATTTTTAAAGAAAGAGAAAGAAATGGGTAGAATAGCGGGAGGTTTCTGTTTTAAGGTATTAACCCTCCGACGTGTCAGCTGACGAGGCACTAAATAATACGTGTACTACCTGGTGTCATGACCTGTTGGGATATGACGGTAATTAATTATTGTTTTTAACCCTTTTTGTCCTGCTTGGCCTGATTCGGTAAATAGGGTGTACCGCTGGTTAGCGTGTACAATATTGACAAATTTTACCATAAGTTGCATCTTATGCAAATTTCAGGAATTATAAAAAAAAATGGAACCACATAAATAAATATTGGGAGCTTGTGCAGACAACGAACCTGAGTGCGACGAACTTGCTAAAGCAACTAAATTTAATTGATCCATCAGCTGTTTGGCGTCTATGCAGAGCACAAACAGCCTCCATACAAAGGACGGGATCCTTTTCAAACGAGGATAGCATATCATCTTCAGTTTGCCATTTCAATTCAGTAGTTCTGTTCCTTCTTATCATTGCCATAACATGACCAGTATCCAACTTATTAACTGCATCATCCGAGTCACTTGAACTATCCCCAGAGTCAGAAATTCCAGACCTCCTTACCAAAAATCCACCTAAACTGTCACTGTCACCCTCACCCTCACCCTCACTCTCAGAATCAGTCTCTTCTGCCGCTTCCTCTTCCTCTTCGTAAATCTCAGCAGTTTGGTTGCCTACCAGCTCTTTTTCTGACCCATCCATTTCCAGATTATTTGATGTATATTCATCCTTCGATAGTCCATCAGCCCGACTCTTCGTTTCTTCACATGGCATCAGTGAAACAAGTCTTTGATGTGAGCTGCCAACGAATCCTTCGGTGTTTTGACCACCAGAGGAGAGAACACCAGATCTAGAACATTGAGTTTCACCCGAAGTCGTAAGAAGTGATTTCGATATTGGGTGCTTGGAACCATTACTGAAGCTCCCTTCTGAAGGTAGCTCTTCTGTAACTGTGTCCACAGCTAAATCCTCAGGTATTGTGAATGGGTTGAGTTTGAGTAGTATACCTGAAAATGTGCCCCTCCCGTCACCTCGGAACTTGTATGCCGGGATTTTATGAGAAAAACTGTTGAGATTATTAGTCCCACATGGTTGGGTTATTTAAGATCCTGCGGTTTATAATCTAGTAGGGCCTCTCCACTCATTACCAATTGGTTTTGAGTTGGATGCCCGTATTCTAATATGGTATCGGAGCAGGCTATTTGTGTCGAGTCAGTTGATCGCACCTTTACTCCGCAATTACGAGGAGAAATTAGACCAGAGATGTCAGCCCCATCAATTTTGAGTCTTCGAAAAACGTTTCTATACCCTGCCACCCTTACTAGAGATGCAACCATAATACCACTTTCTTTCTCGTTTTAGGATTAGAGCACCAATCAAATGGGTTCCAATCTTTATAAAGTGCCCATACATCCCCTTCTCTTGGATAAAGTTCAACCAGTTCATTTGAGTAAGGATATTCTTGAAATGAAGTGACCAAATCTGAGAAAATTACCAAATTACATTTAACTATCTTAACAACCACAAGAAACAGGCAGCCCTGCTTGATGCCATTTTTTCTCATCTGCATTGATGGGAGCAGGCCTCAGCCACCTAACATATAATGTGTTCTCTGTGCTATTTGTTTCCACATTATAAGAACTTTCTATCCTGTTGATTCTCGCATACTTTCGTGGCATTTTTTCTTTATCATAAACGGCCCAAATCTGACCAAATTCAAAATTTTCAGCCTTTCCGTTGTTGAGCCATGGTTGGTGGTGATCCATCGATTTCAGTAATGGGGATGAGTTCCCAGATGAACTTCTCAACGATGTTCCCACTTTATTTAATGTACAAACTTTTCCTCTGGGTGTATCAAGTTTTTGGGTCTCAGCTATAATCACGCAATCATCCTCATCCAAACTTTTTACCCTCTTTGAACTCTCACTAACAATTCTCTTTGATCCAAGAGAATTTCCATGACTAGTTTCCCTTCCATTATTCGCGACCTTCTCTAGCTGTTTAGCAGAAGCGCAAGGCCTACCTGAAAGCACATTATAGGCTTTATCAATAAGCCCCAAAGCTGATTCGATTCCCGGAAACTTGCTCTTCATAGGTTCCAAGGTTCCTATCAGGTTTACATAGTCTCTATGACAGACTCATCAGCTCCTTTATCAGTCCGGAGAACCGAATACCAATCGATTTCACTCACAGGTAACTCAGCTATACACATATTGTTATCAGCTCATCAATAAACTCAACTTCTTGAAAAATATTCCTTGCTTCCAGTAACTTGTTCTTGGCACCCACATAATCACTGTTCCTCATCAGGATCAGTGCAACTGATCTCCTAACAGCTGCTTCCAATTTAGTTTTTGCCATTAATTTTTTTTAAATTACTAAGAACCCAATAATCAATAATTTCTTATCTCAGCTTCACCTACACATACATTCTTCAAGACCCAGACCCCTCTTTTTTCTTATAATCTTGTTAATTAAAAAGGGGGCTCTCCAAAAATGCCCTAATTTAGAAACACCCTAGTTTTGGAAACAACTTTTTTTTAGTAAAGAAAGATACACACTTTATAAGGCTAAAACACTTCCATACAAAAACCCATCTTCTTATTCAGGACATAAAATCTGGAATTAAGCACTTACCGGAGGCTGGAGCAGTAGCAGCAGTAAGATTGTGGATGGATTTGGAAGTGGTAGTTGACCCTAGAAACCAGAAGTCCATTTCACTGTAAATTTATCGCAGGTAGTTTTCTCCGTGCACTTTGTCGATATGGGGTGTTCAATTAAGATATAAGATGCAATTACCATTCTGCCCCTGCATTGACGATACCGCTTCGGTCTTCAGATCGAATGTAGAGCTAAAAAGTCCAAAAACGAAGTGTCAGCCAGCAACGGTGCCCATGCAATTGTGTAAAACTGAGTGGGAAGGTGAACTAGGGACCTTGCGCCAACCATCAAGTGGTCTGATGGTTGGTATGCTCCCTCCCACTGCGGAGGTAGGGGTTCGAACTCCGTAATTGTCAGAAATAACTCCTTATAAGGAGTTAAGAATGTAGCCCAAGACCACTCTTCCAAACCATCAAAAAAAAAAGAACTAGGGACCTTGCCTTCAAGACGAAGACAATATCGCTAGTCTAGTAAGTTACTAGCGAGCTAGTTATTCTCATCTACGATATTTTGATTTCTTTTTCATTGATTATTAACTTTGATATTGTTAGGCCTATTCCTATGCACATGCCAAAACATGATATTTGGCATATATGCACCCATTATGGGTATGCCAAACTGCCAAACTCATATGCCAATATGATATTCCTAGCATATAGGCATACATGACAGAGTTTCCACCGAGCGATAGAGTTTCGGTCGCTCGATGGTCAAATCATCGCGCGTGGGTCTTTTAATCGACAACGATAGTCAAGCTGTCGCTCGCGACTATGATAATCGCTCATCAGATCTTCATCTAACGACCCCCATCTATAAATACCTAATTTCAAACTCATATCAACTCACATCAGAATTTCTAAATCTCTCTAGAATTTCTTAATCTCTCAATCTTTTTCCAATCTAAAACTATCACACCTCCTCTACAATTATATATTTTCTTGTAAAATGGGTTCACAAGCAGAAACTCAAGGCAAGGGTAAGAAGAACCGAGTCCGTGGTGCAAAATACAGCATGATAGAAGATGAATGTATTTGTCGTAATTATGTTTTTTTACCCAAGATTGTATCGATGGTGCACAACAACATGGTGACACCATGTGGGATAATATATTTCAAAAATATTATGAACAAACCATGAACATTAATGGTCGTGATGCAAAAGGATTGTCAGAACACTTCATTGTAATCAACCGGGAAGTGGCCGCTTATGTTGCATTGATAATGCAAGCCAAGAGAAAAGGGAAGGACAGTGGTCAAACTGATGTTGATTTTGAAAGAGAGGTTCGTACAGATTGGGAACAAAAACATGGTAAACAGTTCGCTTTCGAAAGTTGTTATCATATTTTGAAGTGTTTGAACAAATATAACCCAGATTACTTAGCAAATAATCAAATAGTACCTGAAAGGTCACCATACAATTCTTCTCCCTCAACACCAAATTCTTCACCATTTTCACAAGGTCCATCAAATTCTTCACCAGATACCCCTACAAGCTCAAATTCCAACATAGTTTTCAATAATTATGTTGATAATAATAATAAGACAAAACTTCCAGAGAGGAACAATGCAAAACTGGCTAGAAAATTAGCTCAAGAAGGAGGGAGTTCTAAAGGATTTAACATGATGGAGTTTATGGAACATCAAAAGACCGTCGAGAAGCAAAGATCCACTGAAAGGAAATTTCAAAACCGGGAGAGTAAGAAAAGTCGTCTTTCTCAAGAAAAATTTGGGTTTGATTATGACAAGCATTAGATTCTTCAAGCTAACACCTCAATTATGAACGCCCAACAAAAATATGTATGGCAAATCGAATTTGACAGGATTCAAGCAGAGATTGAAAAGCAATCAAGCAAGCCCAACAACCATGATGATAATGATGATGGAACTGATGATGAGTTTGATGTAATAGTTCCTCTAGATGATTAATGTACTAGTTTAATATAGCAGTTTAAGTTCAAGTTATAATGTTTTAGTTTAAGTTTTAATTTGATATGTTGTTATGCATACCAATATCAGATGATTAATGTATTAGTTTGAAATAAATGTTGAAGTTTATTAATTAGAAAAATAACAGTACATAAAAACATTAAGAAAAATAAATAACATAAGTTAAACTGAAGCTAAAAAATTAAGAAAAATACATAAATCGTCATCTTCCATGCTCTGCCCAAAGACTCAATCTCAGATCATCTCTTAACTGGTCATACAAATTACGGTTCTGAATGTAGTTAGTCATTTGACCATAATTCCTTGCATGGATGCCTTTTTCTGGTTGAATCTCCATCCTCAAATCTTCATCTTCATAGTTAATCCAATCTGAATCACGTCGGGTTTCCTGAATTACCATGTTATGAAGAATAATGCAAGTGAGCATAGTCTTGTGCATTTCACGAGGACTCAACCCACGATATGGGCCACAAATGATAGCAAATTTCTTCTTCAAAATTCCAAAAGCGCGTTCCACATCCTTCCTCAGTGTCATTTGTGCACCGTTAAAATATCGGTATGAAAGGCCCAATGGACCAGCAGGAGGCTGACGGTAGCATTGAACCAATGTGGACCATTTTAGGAAGATATCATCCACAAGATAATAGCCATGCGTGTACTTATGGTCGTTGATCATGAAACGGACAGATGGAGAAATTTCATACTTCAAATCTTCAAACAGAGGCAACTTGTGCAAAACATTAATATCATTTTGTGAACCCGGAAGACCAAAAAAAGCGTGCCATATCCAACAATCATAAGAACCAGCAGCTTCAAGGATAACTGTTGGTTTTGGATGATGACCTTTATATTGACCAGCCCAATAAACAGGGCATCCTTTCCATACCCAATGCATACAATCGAGACTACCTAGCATTCCTGGGAATCCCCTTCCCTCATTCTCCCTTAATATTTTTCTAACATCTTCGTCGGTTGGTTTTCGTAAATATGTTGGACCAAAATGATTAATCATTACTTCACAAAACTATGAAAGGTAAGTGTAAGAAGTTTTTTTACCTATACGAAGGTACTCATCGTTCGCATTCGCTGGAGTGCCATAACCTAGAATCCTTAAAGCCGGAGTAACTTTTTGTTCAGGACTATGATCTCTAATATTCAGTGCATCAAACTGATAATTGAATTGAGTATTT
Source organism: Papaver somniferum (assembly GCF_003573695.1). NCBI lineage: Eukaryota > Viridiplantae > Streptophyta > Magnoliopsida > Ranunculales > Papaveraceae > Papaver > Papaver somniferum. Next base: position 22,371,505 of record NC_039362.1, read on the forward strand.
ACTCGACAAAGCTCTTCAATAATCTTTTTCACCATATGACCAGGCATGCGGAATCGACCTTGAAAATCTCGATCAGAGTACACACAATTGGGAAGAAAATAATCGTGCATGAGCTTCTGATGGTAAAATTCCCTCCCTCGATATGTATATCTTCTCGATTGTACTTCTTTGGGCTCTGGAACTCTTGGTATTTGACCCGTATGTACAAGCATCAAAATTTCGATTAGTTTATTATCTTCAGCTTCCTCTTCGTCAATTTCTTGCAACCTCATACGATACCTTTCTTGTTGTAACCTGAACCGATTCATAATAATATCCCTTTCTTCATTGGATCTCGACATTGAGAAGATTAATGAAACTTAAAATTGAGAATTTAGGTGAAATATCTATATAAGCAGGTGTGAGTTATCTAGAGAGGTAAAAGGGCGTGTATATATATAGGAACCATAGGGGGAAATAGTCGTTGCAGAATAACTACTGGGCGATAACCATTACATCGCCAGCGTTTTATTTAAAACGAGCGATATTGTTGGCGTTCATGTCAATATCGCTCGCTAGAAAGTCTGTCGCTTATCTTTTTTCCCATAGTGGCCCAGATGGTCTGCCATGCCACCTGGCATGCCAAACACCATTTTTTTGGCATGTGCATAGGAATAGGCCTTAACATCATGATCTGACTCATCCCCATAAACTTTGATGGCACATTTAGCAACTCAACGAATTGGGGGTGGCTATCCACCCCAAAATTTTAAACTTTAGGAAAGTGTTAATATACGAGCATTTATCACGAGGATTATTTGACAATGAGATTTTATTTTAACATGTACACATCTCGATGTTAGAACAACAACTCAAATCCCACTGGATCCCCTAAGAGAATGTATGGATGTGGGTTTAATAGTTTCGTCAAATCAACTAAATTGTCAATGTTATTTGTTCCCATTAAATACGTTGCTAAATCGATTTTTTCTTTATAATATGTTTAAGGGGTTAAATACCATCTAAGCAACATATAAATATAGATCTTTTTGATTTAACCCTTAAAATGTCTATGTTTTGAGAGGTACATAATATATTTTCTAAAAAATAAATTGATACGTTATTGTTTGTATTGTAGGTACCTCAAATGACTTTTAATTTCACTAAAATTAGTTTACCACACCACATCAAAAACATAAAAGAAGGACCCAAAAACACTACTCAACTCATCATGTACGACTCCATCTCTCTCATCTTCTCTTAAGTTCACCGTGAAAATAATTCCCCCGACTACTTCTAGCCGTTTTCTTTGTCCTCTTGCCTCTCAACGTTCTTCCCAACGGCTAGTTCTCACCGTCTCTCACCGGAATTCCATGCCGGAAATCAATATTTGATTGATGTTCCTTCTTCACTTACTCTAAACTATGAAATCTTCGATCTATACAGGAATCACCAGTATCACTATCATCACAGACATCACAAATATCATCGGCATCTCAAAAATTACCAAAACTAAACTTACCCAGTACTACTATCATCTATATGGCTTCAACAATCACTATTACTTCTGATATTGGCTCAATCATCATGGAAAACTGGAAGGAATTCTACTCTCAAGATCATGATAGACAATTACTCAGAAACCAGAAACACACCAACATTCTTAGATCCTACTGGATAAAAACAAGAAATTTTAACCCTCCCCCTGAAACTTTTCAATCCAAGCCTACCCATATGAATACAGTTTACCTCCCACAAGGTCAATTTCATCACCATCATCCCCCACACTTTCAATTCAACAACAATTGCATCCATATCACACAAACCAATATCACAATTTATCTCATGGAAAAATCTAATTACCATTCAATAAAGACAAAGTATAAACAGCATAATCCATGTCTAAACATAGTTTCAATCCTTCAACATCAAATCCGCTACCAAAAGAGAAGAAATATCCATAACAACTACAAACCCACATCTAAAAGTCACCCAAACATCCAAAATAATCCCTGAAATCTAAATAAAGAAGATAAAGAAGCAAGATCTAACAAGCTACTGTGGAGTACCTCGAGTCTTGCTCTGTGTTCCCTGACTAACACTTCTAGTTCGACTGCGAGTCAAACAAACTCTAGATGTTACTCTTTGCGAACCAGGATCGGTAGATTGAATCTCATCAACATCAGCACCACCTTCAGCAACATCAGGAGCATAAATCGAAGGTTCAGGAGCAGTTGTAGAAGCACTTCCCTCAGGCACAAATGCATGAGAAGTTGGATTAGCAGCTGGTTGGGTTCCTGGAGATCCAGAACCTGCAAAAATAGCACAACCTATTCTCCTTGTAGAAGGACAAAGAGCATCCATCACTGGAAACCGCATAGTCTCGTCTCTGTGCATCGGTTGACCATCCAAATGACGAATGATCCTCCTTTCTCGAGCATCAAGAGTGATAGATTGGTAACCAATCCGACTAACACCAGACACCAGGAATCGATCAGCTACTACAGCAACACCCTCATGAACCTCAAAAGGTCCATATTTGGGATGGAAAGCATACAAAATCCAATGATCATCTCCGCCCATTTGAGGATGTGTTGTAGATTTGGGCATCCCAGTAATATAGCTCTCACCATTATCTCCATTCATAGTCGCATCACCTTGATTCACACCTTCAGCTTCATGTTGAGCGCTACTGCCAAATCCAAATTTAGAATATATATCTGCAAATGGGTTACTTGTATCTTGTCCAACGGCTACAGGTTTGGGTTGATTGAAGTGTCGTCGAAGACGATCTACTGGAGAATCCATCAACGACTCATGCATAATTGCACCTGGTGGTCGGTCTTCTTGCAAACCTTGCTCAAGATTCACTTCAACATTATGATGCAAATCCTCCAAATACCAGGAGAAATCGGCTTCATACTTAGGGGATTCACAACCCTGTGGAAAAGGAATTCCATACGGCAACCAAGTAATACAATGCTCTCGAGGATACCAATGGATTCTTGGTTCATCCTCAACCTCGTGAATTTTCCGCTTTCCCTTTCGATCATCATCATTTCCCATATCAGACATAGCAATTGGAGAACTCTAATTATCAAAAATTATGAAGAAAGAGAAGAAGGAAGTTCAACAGAGCAATTGAAGTTTCATTTCCCTTCAACTGACGCTTTTATAAAGATTATAGGGGACAATTTCTGGGGTCTATCTTCTTTAAGAGACAACGGTTTCCAAAACGAATTTTTTTTTCGTATTCCTTACTTCACACCCTATCTATGTCGCTTCATTTATCCTCTCTAAAGGGCATTATTACCTACATCCTACGGATTACATCCATCTTAAATTTAAACCAACTAACCTCATGTTTCGCTGTGTGACAGATGGCAATTGGAAGGAGGAAATTCTTACATTTGCCAACATAGAACATTCGGCGCCAATAACTACTCCAATTCATCTCCCACGAAGTACTCACTTAAGTGCAATTCAGTTAGACAGGTTCCCAATTCAGCTAGCGGTTTATCTGACTCAAAGAACTCTCAAGGCTGACTGGAAATTCTCACTGCAACAAAACTTCTTACTTGTTCTACAAATTGAACTCCTCAATGCTAGTATCAATCACATGTTTGAAAGATACCACATTCAAGGAGAGACCAGACATGTGTTTCACTGCAAAACTTTTGAACAGTTCTCCCTCCTCAGGAGGCTTAATCAAGGTTTGCCCTTCTTTAGCACTGCTCAATTAGTCAACAAGGTAATCCTACTCTCCTCTGACAATCTAAGTCTTATTATTACTTCTCTCATAAATAGTACTATTATCACTGATAAGTCTACTGATTCTAAAGTTTACCCTGGCCACACTCTGCCAAGCATAACTAAAGGCATCATCATACATAGTACTTTGTGGATAGCTAACCCCATTAGTTATTATAAATTATTCTATGATAGAGTTTGTTCTTTTCTCAGGTCAACCCCTCAAGGTACATCAATAGTCAAACAATCCAAGATAGTCAGTAAAGCTCAGCAACACAGACTATGGAGAAGGACTACTAGCACATGGTACCTGTACTTTTCTTCAGATCAAATTTGGAATTTTAAGCCACGTCAATATCAAGAACAACTAAACAACAAAATGAACCACCACAAGCCATTCTATCTACACATTCAAATTCAAATTAAAGTTATCAGAACTAGTACTTATCACAATACAATTCTCTATACCATTCTCACAACCATTATTAGTTTCACAACACCTCTCATGGCCTCCACCTCAGAAACTAATTCCACCCATCAAGTTGAAAATTTGGTTGAACAAATAAACTCCTCACTAAACATCCATGAAGATCTATTCCCAAAAGTCTTCATCAATGCTGAAAACACCTTACCCAAAAAGAAAGAGGATTGGAAATGGGTCTTTATAGGAAGGTACTACAACAAAATCTCTCATGAAACTAGAACCATCTCAAGGTTCATCAATACAAACTGGGAGCTTAGAAGACAAGCAAAAGTTAATTTATGGAGGAAAAAAAGAAACTATTACTCTATCAGACTTGGCAGCATAGAAGATTACCAGGTATTTAGAAAAGGAGGAACTAGAGGAATCTTTGATAAACTTATAGTCTTAACAGAAGTTCCACCATCTGGTCCAGACTACATTGATGAAGCTAATTTTTATTGAGTTCAGATATGGGCTCTTATCAAAAGAGTACCAAGACACATCATCCCTGATATTAGCAACGTCATCAAACCAGCAGGAATCTTTCAAGGAGCCAAGAAAGCTTATGGAAGAGATGAAGATGAGAAGAACTTGGAAGTCTTCTTAACCATTGATGTTACCTGAGCACTCAAATATGGTATTGATGCTTATGAAACACCTACTTTGTCCCACTGGCTTGAAATGGCTTATGCCTTACATGGCATTGCTTTCTGCAAGGTATGTAGAATCCTATACCATCCTGGTCCCCTTTGTGAAGAAAAGGAAAAACAATCACCAACAGTTAACCAAAGAATTCACCCATCCAATATAAACAATGCCTTCCCATCAACATCCAATACCCCAACCAACTCCAACATCATTAGCTCTCAAAGTAATATCAAAATAAGACACTATTCTGACAGAGATACTGCTGAGGAATTTTTAATCAAGATGAGACTAGCACAAAGGCAGATTTTTCCTAAGAATAGAAGTGAGGAGTTAGCTGGTCTAGAGGATTACATAATCTTCAAAGTTGGACTGAATCAACCATTAGAGGGAGAAATACCTACTATCAACCCAGAGGTTATAGCCTGTCAAAAGAATCACAAAAGGATCATGGACCAGCACAAAAACAAGAGCAAAATGCTTAAAAAGAAGAATATCAACATCAAAACTACTGTTAGAAAGCAAAATCCTACTACTGAAGATGGGGGAATAAGTGATATCAATCCTGATACTATCTTTCCAAAAGTTCAAAATCCATATACAAACCTCTCAATACCTACTGTTTTTGCCACAACCCCATCTCTAACAGAAATCCAACAACAAATCAATGATGACTTCAACAACCAGAAGAAGTTGTTATGGGAAAGAAGGAAAAAAGAGTTCAAACTTAAAGCTGTAGACGCTAACCTGCACCCTCAGCTAATTGACCCAAAAAGGAAGCTCTTTATCTCCTCCACACCTATTGAGCACCTCACACAGCTTGGGGATTAGAATCATCCAGCCAAAAGGAGCAATAACACTGTCATGCAAATGGAGGAAGATCAACTGACTAACTTGACTATTGGTGGCCCTGAGGGAGCAAATCCTTCCCCAAATCTCAAGGTAATATATTGCACTCCCTGTCATTTTTTACACTTTAAACAACATGATAATAGGAACAAAATATTTCTTCTGAAATTTTTATCTATCCTTAGATTAAGTAAAAAGAATGACAATACCACTCACTCAACTATCTCTTGCATATGATATCTTATTATCATATTTTCTTATCCCAATGTGTCTTACTTCCGGCAATTCTACACTGCCATGGCTTGGAATTGTCAAGGCCTGGGACAACCCCAAACTAGTAGACAGCTAAATAACATGCTAGATAAACATAATCCTGATATCTTCTTTTTATCTGAAACTAAACAACAGTCTAGCAACTTAAAATCATTCTTGGAAACATAGGAGTCACTAATTTCTGGTTTATTGAACCTAAAGGAAAAAACAATACTGTTGGAGGCCTAGTGTTAGCTTGGAAAACAAATCTTAAGGTCACTATAGAAGACTTCTCCAATCACCACATTACTGCCACAATCTATCCTATTATAGGCACACCCTGGCTCTTCACAGGATACTATGGTAGTCCCTATACCACATCTGATAAAATCAATTCTTGGAAAATGATAGAGAACACTGATAAAACTAATACTCTTCCTTGGTTGATAATGGGAGACTTGAATGTTGTCCTTCATGAAAATGGGAAATTCAGCCAACATCCTATTGATACTTCTGAAGCTAACAATTTTCTGGAGAAAATTGAAGAAGCAAATCTTACTGATCTGGGCTATAATGAGTGTCCTTTTACCTGGACAAACAGAAGAACTGGTATTCACCTTACTGAACAAAGATTGGATAGAGGGTTGGATAATGAAACCTGGCTTGAAATACACCCAAATACCACTATATCAAATCCCCCTGCCATTGGCTCTGATCACAACCCAATTTTTCTCAATACCAACCCAATTGGAAGCAAGGTCACATCCCATTCAAATTCTTTGGCCCCTGGCTTGATCACCAATACTGCAAAGACATCATTACAGAATGTTGGAGTACTCATCACAAAGGATCTCTTACTATAAAGATTGCTAGGAAATTAAGAGATATCAAAGTTAAGTTAAAAAAAGTGGAATAAGGAGGTCTATGGAAACATCAAAACTAATCGAGAAGACAACATACAACACTTGGACTGGATTACAAAAAATCAGTTTAACAGCAACAGAGGCAAGGAAATAAGAGAAGCTAAAAGGAAAGTTGAACACTGGCAGAATATTCAAGAAAACTTCTGGAAGACCAAAAGCAGAGATCAACTTAGCAAACTTGGAGATAAGAATACTAGCTTCTTCCACTTATCAGCCAAGAAAAGGTACAGAAGAAATAAAATTGACTCTACTCAACAAGCTGATGGCTCCTGGCTTCACAACAAAGAGGAAGTTGCTGCCTGTTTCACCAATAACTTTGCTACTATGGCCACTGCTGAACACATAAACATAAATCCCTCTCTCATAAACCTCGTACCCACTACCATCACCAATATTGAAAATGATGATCTCTTTAAGATTCCTGAAGCTGAGGAGATCAAAAATATTCTCTTTAGCATGGCTGGTGACAAAGCCCCAAGACTAAATGGTTTTCCACCCAACTTTTTCCAGGCAAACTGGGATGTTGTGGGTGCAGACATCATTTTTATGGTCCAAAATTTCTTCACATCTGGCTATATTCTCAAAGAGATGAACTCTACTTTTATTTCCCTTATTCCCAAAAATGATAACCCCATTACCCCTGCCCACTTCAGGCTTATATCTTTGTGTAATACTACCTACAAAATCATATCAAAACTTCTGGCCCAAAGATTAAAACCTCTTTTACCTTCCCTCATATCCCCCTTTCAGTCTGCTTTCATCCATGGCAGACAAATATCTGACAACGTAGCTATTGCCCATGAGATTATTCATCACATGAATACTAGAAGAGGCAAAAAAAGAGATAATGGCACCATGGGAATCAAAATTGATATGGCCAAGGCGTTTGACAGAGTTAATTGGGAATTCCTTATGCAAGTTATGAAACAATTGGGATTCAACACTCAATGGTGCAATCTGGTTCATCAATGCATATCCACCACCACCATGACTGTCTTGGTGAATAGTTCTCCTTGAAAGTTCTTTAAACAACTAGAGGTCTCAGACAAGGAGATCATTTGTCTCCTTATCTATTTATGTTCTGCATGGAAGCCTTATCTAGATATCTGACTGCTGCCGAAGCTGAGGGTCTTATTCATGGAACCAAAATCTACAGTGAAGCACCTAATATCAGTCACCTCCTCTTTGCAGATGATTGTATGATTTTTTGCAAAGCTAATTTGGAAGAATCAAGATTTTTCAAGACTTTGGGCACTCCTCAGGACAGCTCATAAACTTCTCCAAATCTGGTATATTCTTCAGTAAGAATACTGATCCTAGCATTGCTGACAGCATAAGTGATACTATGAAAGTCCAAAAAATTGATACTTCTGACAAGTACCTGGGGTCCCCCCTCTTCACCAACAAAAGCAAGATTCAAGCTTTCAAACCTGGTGTGGACAAACTGAAGCTTAGACTGGCAGGTTGGAAATCTACTCTATCTACAGCTGGCAAAGTTATTATGATCCAAACAGTTACCTCAACATCAAGCATATATCAAATGAATTGCTTCAAGCTCCCAAAAGGCACCTGCAAAGAGATAAATACTATACAAAGAAATTTCTTACGGAATAAAGATCAAGACAAACCCAAAGGTCTCTTCTACATTGCTTGGGATGCTGTCAACAAACCAAAAGAGCTAGGAGGCCTGGGTTTCAAAAACATGGAATAATTCAATCTGGATATGATTTCTAAAATTACTTGGAGATTAATAGAAGAACCACACTCTCTATGGACCAGTAATATGAAGGCTTCTCACTTCCCAAACAAGGAAGTCATTAAAATGGAAGCAAAGCCAAAGAACACTGATTCCTGGATTTGGAAAGGAATTTTAGAGGGAATCACGTGCATTCAAAAGTACTATATCTGGAAAATAGGGGATGAAACCAACATACATATCTGGGAAGATAGATGGATAGAAAATCTACCTGACATTCTCCAAAAACCACTTCACTGCCCCTCCAACCTGAAAACTGTTAACCAACTCTTCAATACCAATGGGGAATGGGATCATCACATTATTTCCCTCTGGTTTCCTCACATCATCACCCTAACTCTGTGGACACCATCCAATGGAGCTTAACTCATATTAGAAAATTCACAGTTAAATCCCTTTATGATAAACAGATTGAGGATAAATATGCTGGAGATACTCTTACAGCTCCATGGGGAGATATTTGGAAATTAGATACCAACCCAGCCATCCAACTATTCATATGGAAATGTTCTCATGGAATAATTACAACTAATGCCAAGTCTGCTGGTATCCTAACCTATATTGACCCTCTCTGTAATATCTGCAAGTGTGCAAATGAAGACATTACTATGTGCTCTTAGCCTGACCTGCTGCTTCAGATGTTTGGAGGCATCTCTTTGGGGAGAATCACCAACTATTTATTAATCACAGATCTTTTCATGATTGGTTTAATAGTTGGTTTTCACCCGACAATACCACAACCAGCTGGAACTCTTCTTATGCCACCATATGCTGGTTTACCTGGAAAGCTAGATGTGACAAAATTTTCAGGAACATTGATCCTAATGCTGCTGCTACTGCTTTGAAAATCACTCAACACCTTTGCTCCCATGACAGGGTTCTTCACAAACCCAGTCATATCTTAAACAATATCTACTATCAAGCTAGCAGTACTGAGGATAACTTGAGCACTCACACCAGAGACAGACAATTACAAGAAAAATTTGGAATCACTATTAGCATACATATTATGGAAGTTTATAATAATTTGGCTAATGGTGATGGATTTCAGTATACTAACTTTGCTTTGGTGGCTCTTTCTTTCTCAGGCCAATGCATGGGATCCAGGAATGTTAAAGACCCGGCAATTGGACTCAGCAGATCAAGCAGAGCCTGCAGAGGAGCTCAACTAGCACTGACCTGGGGAAAAGAGATGAAAAAGACCAATATCAACTTTGAAGCAGAAAAGATATGAAAAAAACTTCTAAAAGTTATCTTCTCCACCACCGAGATCATCATGATATGTATCTGTCTTTGACATTATTTTCTTCACCTGTTTTAATTACTCACTTAAACATGTATATGTAATCGGACACATTTGAGCTGTGAGTGTCACATCGAGATGGAGTGATTATAAGTCAGTTCATGGGCTCACCTAAGAGTGATGCTATGTTGACTGCGGGCTTCACCGCCAAAAATCCCGCAAAAGAGAACCCAGGGATTTGCTGGAGTTGATAGGGGGTGGACATATGGGTCCCACTAAAAGGTGTGAGGGGCGGGATTTCTGGCGGTTGAAATCCCGTGGTAGACTAAGCATTACTGCTCACCTTATCAGCTGATAGGCTAATGTATCGCTTTAAGAAAATTGATAAAATATTAACACATCACCGCTGCGCACCTTCCTCCCTAAATTTGGAAGCACAACAATATGATCTGCGATTTTTTTTTGTTAACATAGAATTTGACCTAAATTTTCTATTGAGGAATTTCCTGTTTAGTCCATAAAATCCGACCCGGGTTAGTCGGTAGTCCATCCAGAAAAAACATTTAATAGGAGGTCCAAAAAAGTTCTGGTCTTTGCAAAAAGATCCGAGTACCCTTTTTATCATACGTGTGAATACTAAAGAACCAACCTCTCTCTGAAATTCTTCCATTAAACAACTTTTCCCTATTACTTCCTCTCTTTTTTTTCTACCTCATCGTATTCAAGTGATCTTCTTAATCGGTCATCAACAAACAAAAGAAAAATCAACGACAAAACCCTAGATTTGATGAAATCATTACAAAAATCCGTTGAAACCATCACAAAATCAACTGAAAAAAATCAGATCTAAACGAAAATTCGTATAAGATTGACATAGTTGTTTTGATGGAGATTTATTTTGGATCTGATTTTATGATTCATTTTCTTGTTACTCATAACTGTTTAATACAGGATTATTGTGTTTTGGCTCATATATGTCTAATACTTGTTGTAGTTAATGAGGATTATTTGATGATGCAGTTGAAGTCTCTACCAGATTCAATTGGATGTTGCTTATCTTCGGAAGAATTACAAGTAAATGGTTCAAAACAAATCCTTCTCTGCTTCTTCAGTTTTAAGTCATTCATTTTTCATTTCTATTTTTCTGTTTTGAGGACATATCAATATGTACTTGTAGATGGTGGATTTTCGACAAAGGGTAGAATTGTAAAACTATACTCCAGATTCGGCAACCGGATGAGTATTGAGACTCATGTCTCTCATTAAAGCATGAAAGCTCATGTCATAAATCTCTGACTGAGAAGGCTGTCTCTCAGAGTACGTGTAGATGTGTAGTCTCTCAGCTGAGGCCACGACACATCTCATAAATACTGAGCAATTTCAGTAATTACTCCGGATCCGGCAATCAGATGAGTATCGAGACTCATGTCTCTGTGCATGAAAGCTCATGCCACCTCTGATGGAGAAAGTCTCTCAGAGAAGATGAAGATGTGCAGTCTCTCAGCTGAGGCCACGGCACATCTCATACTGTATAGAATCGAAAGATTGGGTGGCTCCTAGACAGCATGTCTGCTAGTATAAAGCGACAACGTCTTCGGGATGTAACCATATTTTCCCCGACTATGCAAGAGGAATATGACACTCCAGCAAGTTCATATTGCTCAACCCTCAGATAATTAATGCTCCTAGACAGGAAGCCCTTCTAGTACAAAGCCAACAATTAATTATCTTAAATCGTCTGAATATCCATCAATATTCTACGAGCCATCGTCTGAATATCCAGCTATATTCTACGAGTCGTCAATTAATCGCCTGAATATTCAGCAATATTCTACGATTCCTCGTTATATTTTGTTACTTCAATATGTGGTTCTTCTCTGCAGAATTCCACAGGTTAGTAATAAATATTCAACGAAACAGGCATCTGGGAGTCGAATAAGCCCTGACAAAATGGTGCAACTGTAATTAGCAGATAATACACAGACCATCATTTTGAATGCACGAACGAGCATTTTAAAAATACGAACGAACGAGGAACCTATGCAAAATAGGAAGGGAAAATAATAATAATACAATATTAAACAAAAGCGCCACGGGACTAGGCTCACCAGCCTGCCAGTCATGGCGTGACTAGTCCCGCGCCCAATTTTATATTTTACCATATTTTCACGATCTCATGAAACTCCTCTCGTTCGAGCAAATTTCCTTTATTTCAAAGAAATTATCTAAATCACATGATTTTATCAAAAAATAATAAAATTAGGGAAAGGTGTCACGGGAACGAGCACCAGCCGGCCATGTCTTGGCCGTGGCCGATCCCACATCTCACGTCTCCATTATTTTATTATTTATCTCAAATTATGAAAATTCCTTGATTTTATGAATTTTTCCTAAAATCATGAAAATTACCTAATTTCATGTATTTTTATCTAAATCACATGATTTTATCAAAAAATATTAAAATTAGGGAAAGGTGTCGCGGGACCGCTGACCGGCCGGTCATGCCTTGGCCGTGGCCGGTCCTACATCTCACGTCCCATTATTTTATTATTCCTTCTCAAATTATGAAAATTCCTTGATTTTATGAATTTTCCCTAAAATTATCTAATTTAATGTATTTTCTCTAAAATCATGGAAAATATTAAAAAAAATTAGGAAAACTTGTGGGACTGGGCTCTAGCCGGCCGGCCATGCCCTAGCTGGTCCCACATGCCCGTTATTTTATTATTATTTGGTGTTTGGCTTCTTGATTTCATGAAAACTCCCTGATTTCAACAAAATATCTTGGTTTTCAACAAATCCCTTTGATTTTATGAAAACAATATCTAAAATCATCAAAATTACATAAAATTGGGAAGAGTGCCTTGGAGGCCGCGCCCATTGGCCGGCCGGCCATGCCACGACCATTGCCGGTCCCACACTCCCATTCCCTATTTTATATTTTAATTTATGTCTCTCATCTCATGGAAGTTCCATAATTTCGCCAAACTCTCCAGTTTCATGGAATTTCCCTTAAATCAGAGAAAAATACATAAAATTGGGAAAAGCATGTGGGACCGCGTGTCAGCCGGTCGACCATGCCCTAGCCGTGGCCGGTCCCACAACTTATGATTCCTTGTTTATTTATTATTTTCATCATCTCATGTATTATTGCCGGTTTCAGCAAAACCATGGATTTTGCATATTTTCTCCAAATGTTGCTTAAACGTGCATCAGAAAATATCAAAATTCTCAAGACTGAAGCACGAACACTATGGTGACACGGGCACATCCCCTTGCAAACAGCTGTTCCCGCATGTTTTAATGATTTTAACCTAATTTGCTCAGTTGCTCATATTAGGTTCGAACTCTTTCCAAACAATTGGAAGTTCGCTCAAACGACCAACTACTGGTCCCACGACCATCTACTGGTCCACGACCATCAAGATCCGGTCTCATGACCTCTTGGTCGGCCGCTCATATTTTATACTTCAGGTTTTATGATTTGTTGCTCGTACGAGCATTATTTCAGTAAATGATTAAACCAGCATTTAATCATTCTTTCACCAACTGGTCCTCAAGAGACTTTGGTATTTTTTGCTCATTCGAGCATCTGGCGTTATATGGTGAACCCGTCATCCCATGTAGTCGGTCCTGTGTTGATTTGCAATAAATCATCATTTCGGTAAAATTAGGGTTTTGAATCCAGAGCTCTGCAGAAACGTGATTCTGTGCAGATTCGAACACTCTGATAATTTTATGTTGATTCCATGATTGATATTCATATTTATTTTGCTCGACCCGCAGAAAGTAACTTAAATTAATATTTTATTTGGTCCAGCTACCAACAATTCATCAAAAGAATAATATTTGCTCGAACTAGCAATATTCGCTCGAACCGGCAATATTTATTCAATTAGCAATATTCGCTCAGACTAGAAATATTTGCTCAAATCAAAGAATATTGGTTCAACTACCAATATTCAACAATTTAGCAACACAGTTTTGCTTGTCTTAGGTTATAGTGATACCTCGTCTCAGCAGACACTTTAAATTCATGAGTTTCGAAACATTTGCTAATCATGTTCAACTCAGCGCTACATGGACTCATCGTCCCATAAAGTCAGCAACTGACTCCACAATCACGAGATTTCAATCGTGTCACATGGGGGGATATTAACTAGGGTTTTGGTCTGGCGATCTACGGCACGTGTGTTCACCCACGACGAGAATGTGAGCAAGTCGTGCAATCAGTTGGAAGAGTCAGCAAAGTAGTGGGTGGAAAGTTAACCAAGTATCCGCACGATGAGTAATTGGTTTTAACACGATTTCCCCATTTCCCACTCTCTGATTCCAGCAACTGTCACACTTCATGGGATCATGGTGTTTTCAACTCCGGCAATATAAAATGTCTCTGAATCCTGATTGAAAAAAAGAGGTTTTTCGAACAATCGAACAACATTCGCCAAAACGAGCAATTTCTCATCAAAGTTCATACAGACAATCTTTCGTCTACACGAACTCACAGAAATTACTCTCAATTGAGAAAAATTCAATCATTCAGAGCATTTTCACGTTGAATTCACAACACACCTACAATCTCAGATCACCATTGATCTCACGCATTTCTCAGCTTCCCTCCTACAGATCAACCCATCCTCTCTTGTGACCGAATTGACTATGGAACGACCATTGTTCTTGGTTTAGGCCGGGGTGTTACAGATTGATCTCTCAAACTTAAAGCACTCCCATCTTGTAGTGCATCTGTGTGAGGTTCAACATTTCGCTCGATTCAAGGAGTCTCCACACGGTCGACTCTTCAATTCCGTAAAAACCAGCAAATCATTTTTCCCCATTCACAGATTGGCGACCACAGTGGGAGGTTAATCTCTCGGTTGCAATCTCACGATTTCACAAGATGGATGGTCTTAGGTTTGGGTTAGTTACAGGTTCCAACACAAATGACGCTAGTACAAGCAACAACAACAATGACAATCAGAATATCCCGGAAACGATTCCGGCCTCCAAAACTGATGGTGGTGACATTACTCCTCCTCACGCTGAAGGTCATCCCTTGTTCGGTCGACACCCTGAAGAAGTTAGAGGAAATCCACCACCTACCATTGCCGATCTTATCAAAGTGTTGGAGACTCTCGCAAAGAACCAGACTGACATGGCTGCACACAGAAGGAGCTGTGTAATTATCTCAAAACTCTTACTGATAAGATGACAGAGAAGACTCAAGAAAAGGGAAAAGAGAAGGAGAAATCCTCAGATGTTGCTGATCCTGAGTAATCCCAATCCATACTGGATGATGATGATGAAACTGGCAAAGTTGCAGATTCGTCAGCAAAGGAACCATCAAATTTCATTACTCGGGAAGACGTGGAGCGCCTTCTGGAGAACCGTGGAAAAGACAAGACATCACATGTCCATCGTCACCAACCTCCTTATCCTGCCGCTACGCAGAGGATTCCCCTTCCAAAAGGTTACATTTCTCCAACTTTACTCTGTATGACGGAACTGGCAATGCTCGAGAACATGTCTCTCGTTTCCTCGAAGCCTTGGGAGAGCATGAACATAACCATGTTGTTCGCCTCAAGGAGTTTTCAAAATCCTTGAAAGGCAGAGCATACACCTGGTACAACAACATCGCACCGGGGACTATCAACAATTGGGGAGAAATGATCAACGCCTTCTACAGGAAGTACTTTTTCGTGTCAGAGCAAGTCACTCTCTCTGATCTTGGAAGAATGTTCCAGAGGGTCAGTGAAATCCCAATGATTACGTGAAAAGATTCAGAGTCCAGGCCCTGGACTGTCATGACCCAAATGTCACAGAGCAGCAGCTGGTAGATTTGTGTATCAACGGCATGCTCCCGGTTTACAGAGCTCTATTGGAGAATCTTCGATTCCAGACTTTCTCAGAGCTTCACGAAGCCGCGAAGAGATCAGCAACCACTGCACCTGCCTGTTAGAAAGAGCAAAGTCCACAAAGACTGAGGAATCACGTGACACTCGAGGAAGCAGACGCCTGATCAACAAGCAGTACAACCTGCAGCCCTCTGCAAACGTTGAAGGGAGCAAGCGCAAGGCAGAATCCCCGAACAAGCATACTGCAGCTCCTCCAAAGACGCAAAAGAAGGACAACCAGAGACACAGGCTCCTGGCCACGCACAGAAGCTCCTGATGATGCACCTGATTTTCCTCTCCCCATTGGAGAAGTGCTCGAACTATTAGACCTGGATCCAAGATGGTGCAATCAAATTCCATATGTCAGGAGAGACCCAACTGAGGAAGACATGGAAAATCCTCGTTACTGCCGATTCCACAGGTTCGTCAATCACCCCACAAGTAGCTGCAAAGTTTTGAAACGCATATTCAGAGAAAAGTTGAGTCAGGAGAACTTAACCTTGGAGCCGAAGGAGTACACAGAGATCCTCTTCCTGTCAGGACTTTCTCCATTTCTGAAGCACCAGTCAAGGAAGCGGTTCAGTCATTGATAGAGCATGTTTGAATTGCTCTATCTGTCAAAAGCACAAAGGGAGACATGTTCACAGCTTTGAACCACATAGTGACTGGGAAACGCCTATTGATTCCAGAAGTACCTCCTGAACCTTCAGCCACCGACAAAGAAATGTATGACTGGGGACTGCTCACCACCGTGCATATTAAAGGAAATGAGTTCAAAAGAGCATTCGTTGATGTCGGCACCGCCGTCAACATCATCCCTTTGAAAACTCTCAGAGCTGCTGGCATTACTCGACAAGAGGCTACTCATGCTCCCATAGCAATCAGGACCACGAAGGAATCTCCAGAGATGCATACGGCTTCATCATTCTCAAAGTCAAGAGAATTTGGTCTGCACTGAGACCAAGTTTTACATAATTCGAGAAGATCCTGGATATGACATGATCCTTGGAAGAACTTGGATTCATGCTGGAAGGGTAATTTCAAAGCTTTCAACACGCTCTGTCGTCGACAAAGACTCCAAGTTGGAAGAGGAAACAGAGGCACCCACCGTTCGAGCATCTGGAGGAAGTAAAAACCTTGATGGGACTTACGCAAGAACCTGGGGAAAATCCACATACCTTTGTCAAAAGGTTTCGAGCTCAGGCAAGTCTTATTCCTTTTCGTGCTCCAATATTACCAATGTTCAAATATGATGCTTTGATTCAAGGACTTCTCCCTACAAACGATTTAGCAATTACCAAAAGTTATGAATGGACAACTTCACCCGCCAATATTATACCCAATGGTTGGGTTCAGAGCTTCTCCAAGTCGGTCATTCTATCAAGAGGTTTATTGCTGAAGACCTGGCTAAGCACGACAGACAGTATGCTGGGTACTCTCCTCTACATGAGTGCCCATACGTGCCACAACCATGGAATCAACAAAAGATATTCAAGGCGCGAACTACTAAGCCGAACAAATTCGAGGAAGGGAATTTGGTTCTCAAGGCGGCTAAACGAGATCTCCACTCCGCAAGGAGCTCCAATTGGGAAGGACCATTTATGGTTGCTAAGTCCATAACTGGAGGATACTACAAATTGGTCAACACGGATGGCAGAACCCTGCCAGTAATTCACGAGAATTGGCTTAAGGCGTTTGTCTGAAATTATTGGGTATTTGAGGTACTGAGCGTTTGAGCACTCATGATGTCTGGATTTGGCATTTAGGATTTTCTTTCATTGTATTTCAATTCCTCCAAAACGTTTGCAATACTTGCAATCAGTATTTGAATTCACAATTTATCAAAATTCAGTTCACTTTACTTAAAGGAAAATCTCAATCAAATCCAAAAGAAAATCCTTAACCATCTAGCAATCCAAAACCAGCTAATATCAAAACCCAAATGAAAACCTCACATCTCTCAGAAGTTCAGAAATTCATGGGATTATGGAAAGGAAACTAAAGAAAACCATCGAAGAAAGATTTCTGCTCCTCTGCCTCCTCCAAGACTTTCAGAGCCGCCTTTTCCACCTCCAGCTTCCTGGTTAGATCAGCAACTTCATTCATCTTCTTCAACACGGCATCACTGGTAGGGAAGGGAACATCCCTTTACTGCTTTCCTGATAACTTCAAGTCTTTGACGGAGCCACTTCAGATTGAAGCCAAGATCTTCAGCATTCTTCAAGTTGTATTCCCAATCAAAGAGTACATCTTGAGTAACAATATTTCTGGCAGTAATCCGGATATCATCTATGACACGCAAGATAGCCTCCACTTGTTTTTCAGAAATAACTACGTTCTGGATCCCGAGTGACAACAATGTGTCCATACATTTCCCACAGTTCCTTGTACATAGCAGCATATCCGATAGGAACGCTAAATCCTCCAACAAGTTGGTGATACGGGAGTAACTCACCAAATTGAGGATCAAAGGAAATCCCTGCAGTCGAATACTCGTGCACTATCATCTGGTTCTCAACTACTGGAGCAACATCAGTGATCATAGAGACAATTTCAGAAGAAGTAGCTTCCGATATTTCGGGTTCGAGTTCCACCGTCTGAGGCACAATTAGAGTTTCTTCTACCTCCACGGCACCAACGACTAGCGCTTCATCATATTGAGGCACAGATATGGAAGTCTTGTCACCGAAAACTCCTGGATTTCCCAAACCATCATTACTGGATTCATAATTCCCAACTTCGTTATTCGGCACCTAATGCGAAGATTACATGGGATTAGAATGATTCAAGGATGGAAATCCAATACGATTATAAAATTAAGAAAGTAAGTGAAGTAACATCATCTAAGTTCCTTATCATACATCTAAGACGTGTACAAGTAGCATCAAAGTCATGAAACACGTTTTCAAAGAAACTCAGCTGAAGAAATTTTACACTGCCCTGTGTTCAATGACGAACTGGGAGCAATTGGTATGGAGTCTAGAGTTGGGTCATATACCATTATTTTCGTATGGAGGTCCTCTACAACATGTCAAAATTTCATGGCAATTGGCGAACGAGCTAGGAGCTGTGGTCAAAACATCGGGCAACATGCAATCTGAAAAAAGTTCTGAAAGTCTCCTGGAAGTTTACTATTTCGTCTTTTTCAGGCTCTAAAAGTGCTCAAAACTTAAAAAGCTTCTTTGCTAAAGCTTGGAAATTTCCTGGGCTTGAGGATACATATGCATATATTGAAAATCCGATCCAGATGAAGATTTCACGGCGTTTTTTGTAAAAAACTGGGTTCTGAATTTTCTGACGACGAAGTTCGACCAAGTTTTTTCATATATACACATAGATTCTCATTCATTCATTCATTCATAAATCAGCACTTTCATACTTCTATGAACAGGGTACAGAGTATATACTTACTTTGGAGGTCTCCGAAGTACTCGAGGAATTATGATCGTCCGTATTAACGACAAGGGGTTCATTACTTCTATTTGGCTCCGAATCTTTGGAAGCGCCTTCATCTATATTCTCAGAGGAAGGTCGAACATCAGCACTTTCCGCCTCCATGATGACATCCTCCTGGACATATTATCAAGTAATTAGCATCTTCACATGGAACTTTTATGTCCAACGGTAAAGGAAATTACTCACGACGACTTCTTCTTCAACGCTTATATCAGAAGTCGTCTACTCAGCAGCAGAGAATCGAAGACCATCAATACTAGACGGAGCAAAGTCCTGTAACCAAATAACAAATATTGGTTTTGAGATCCTGATAATGCGGATGGAAGAAGTCACAGCGGAAAAATATCAACAACTCACCAAAAAGTCGACTGGGGACTTTATGGTATTGGGCAACAACTTGCAATTCTTGCTCCTGCCTTATCCACCGTGGGCAATTGCCTCCGCCTCTGAGAAATTCACTTCAACCAGGTCTCACAGCACGACCCTCCTGCAAAATAAATTGATGTAGTAATTAAAGACGATTATACGAGTTGTATGAGGAATATGCAAAAGAATACATACCGGTGAACCTCCTGGAGATGTCTTTCGTTTGTCACCACCAGAAATATTCCTTAGTCTAGGACGAGAGGCACTCATCTCAGAAGAAGGGGGATCCTTCACTAAACGTTGGGAGGCCGTCACATAATCATTAAGACGCTCAAGCTGCTGATCCTAGAATTCCATGTAACCTGGAGTCACGTACGTGGTTTGATCAAGGGAACCAATAGGAGCTCCCTTCATCATGTGTGTGATCTAAACAAGTCTTAAGTTGTTCCACTGATGGTCTTATCCTTCTAAAGGTTGGAACACATTGGTCCATCCCCATCTGAGAGGCGGTTATGTCAATATTATACTCCTCCACCGAAAAATCTCCATACGCTGCTGATATTATGTGACCGGGAGTACAACTCAGCATGAAAGATCTTTCTCCATCACTCAAATCAGCACCGAATTTCAAATACTTACTTTCTCCAGCATTGAAAGTCTTCAATTGAGAAACGTGAGGAGGAACCACCACCCAAGGACGGAAGTTGAACTCAGACTCGTCATCTAATACGTCGATGAAGCGTGTCTTGGACTGAATTTGCTTCGTAGACTAGCGCATAATCCTAACGTTGTCTTTCTCATGGAAGATACGTCGAGCATCATCATAGTTCAGACTTTGTAAGACACTACGGGGAATGGGTGCATAGTTTCCGAAACGCTCCCACATCAGAGCTTGGAGGTACATCGTATTGGCGTAGCATTCAATCTTCATGAAGCCATTCGAAACACTGGAGTCTACGACTAAAGAGTCCAGGTTAGAATATAAAGAACCCAAGAATAAGCCACCAAGCGGAAGTTGTTCACCTTGAGCCAATTTAATATGGAAAGTAATTACAAACGGATTCAACAAGGTACCAGCATCTTCAAACACATCTCTGGACAACCATAAGCACAAGAAAGCAGCAATAGACAACATACTGTCGGGTTCATCAAGAGGGGCGTCTCGTGGCCACCAATGTGTCAACCAATGAGCGCAACAACCTTTACCAAAAACTTTGTTGATTCTCTCCATCTCACCTGTTAAAGTTTTGGAAACTGCTTTCTCTTCCGCCGTCCAAAGTTCTTCAGGAAAGTTACCTGTAATTGGAAGATGCAACAAAGCAACTACATCTTCCAAGGTAATAGTGAACTCTCCCCAGCTGCATATAAACGTATGAGTTGGGATGCACCAGCGAGCAAGAAGAGCTACAATACCTCGTATGTCATGAAATATATACAAATCTCCAGATGTTTGAACGACACTGGTAATTTGTCCTTTATCCAGCATAGCTCTAACATGAGGAAATCCCAGCATATGCCTAGACCATCCCGAGAACTTCTCTAAAGGGCGTCGAGAAAGCTTGAATTCAATCGTTCAAGCCTGGAATAATCCTCGTTCAAGAGGGGACCGAATAGCAGCACGAGGAGTCACCAATTTCTTTTGAGTGACCGTCTTGGCGCGTCATCTATGTTTGGGACATTCTTGACTCCAGGTGTTTCGTCTAACTCACCAACGGAAGTCTCATCCGTGCATGTTTCCTCTATGGAGGTATCATCATCTGCACACCTTTCATCTCTGGAAGCGTCATTGGCTGGAGAATCATACATCCTCGCAAAGCTGCTGTGAAATCCACACAATGTTTCAGTCATCCGCGAATTTAATAAGATGATGGAATCATGCAAATTAAAACGCCTGTGTCTACAAACGGTAAATCTTGAACTCTTACCTCTTTCAATTTCACTAACAATATTGGTTGCAATACAAGAGTTAACACACGAAATCAATTCGTTCCTTGAAACCTGCAATAACGAACAACACTTCATTAGTTCATGGAAAATGGTTTTCTCATAAAATCATGTACATAATTTTCATAAGGTGAACATTCACACAACTGAACTATGATATTTACAATAAGACGTGACTTCATCACAAATAAGTTGTATAGTTTGAAGGTTACTCAAAACCCATGTCTTGATTTTACAAAACAATAATTAATGCAATTTGTTCATATAAATTTTCAGAATTTATATAATAAGAACAAATCCATGTGAATAAAATACGTCATCATGTTTCACATAAAATATGTCACGGCTACATGTAAAAAAAATCTATTTTCCTTCGTATTAGTGTTTTATTAAAAACGAAGGTTTATGCTAGTTTTGTGAAAGCTCACACCTATTGTGATAAAATACTAACTCTCATGAAAGCTCATAAATAACACTGGACATAAGTTTACATACACAAAAATATATATGTATATTTTCCTCGAATAAACATTATCCTTTAAAACGGAGTTTATTTCGGTTTTATGAAAGCTCGCATCTATTAAGGTAAAATCTCGGTTCACATGAAAGCTCATACACTAAGTTTTATCACTGGACCAAAGTCCACATATATAAAAAAAATCTCTCATAAATTAGGGATTTTTATTAGTTTTCAAAACTAACGATCGAACGAACATACGTTTGATAAAACAAGGGTTTTCTACAAAACCCACATCAACATATACACATGTATTGGATTTTGATATGGTGAAAGCATGAAACACTCATGGAATCATCAAACATCTAAAAAAAATAAAAAAAAATTTGGAAGCACCTGGTCGGCGCCGCCCGGAAGTTGGCTGGACGGTGCTAGCTCCGGTCGGACGGACGGTGACGCTCCGGCGAAAATCCTTCCTGCTCCTGTCAAGATCGTACGTGAAGGTGATGAAGAGGATGGTGGTCGTGGGAAGGAGAATAAAAAAAAGAGAGAGAATTAATCCCTTTTATACCTAATTTTATTTCCAAAACCTAATTCCATAAGGATTTCCCTTTTGGGCCCGACCCGTGAATCCTAAACCAACCAAGGTTCCACCATCGAACCATAGGTTCTACACGGTTTTATGTTCACTGGATGACGCTCTATTATGCCACAAAGGTTTCCGCTCAAACCATGGTTTGCTCATTAAGTCGAAATCCGGTAATATCTTATCTTATGACTAAGTTTAATTACTTATTTTTATTTATACCTGGAAAATCACCATTAAATGCTGACTGAGGAACATGACTGTTCCTCACTAAGCAGGGGACTTAATGTAAATGGTGGATTTTCGATAAAGTGTAGAATTGTAAACTATAATTTAGATTTGGCAACCGGATGAGTATTGAGACTCATGTCTCTCATTAAAGCATGAAAGCTCATGTCATAAATCTCTGACTGAGAAGGATGTCTCTCAGAATACGTGTATATGTGTAGTCTCTCAGCTGAGGCCACGACACATCTCATAAATACTGAGCAATTTCAGTAATTACTCCGGATCCGGCAATCAGATGGGTATCGAGACTCATGTCTCTGTGCATGAAATCTCATGCCACCTCCGATGGAGAAAGTCTCTCAGAGAAGATGAAGATGTGCAGTCTCTCAGCTGAGGCCACGGAACATCTCATATTGTATAGAATCGAAAGATTGGGTGGCTCCTAGACAGCATGTCTGCTAGTATAAAGCGACAACGTCTTCGGGATGTAACCATATTTTCCCCGACTATGCAAGAGGAATATGACACTCCAGCAAGTTCATATTGCTCAACCCTCAGATAATTAATGTTCCTAGACAGGAAGCCCTTCTAGTACAGATCCATCAATTAATTATCTTAAATCGTCTAAATATCCATCAATATTCTACGAGCCATCGTCTGAATATCCAGCAATATTCTACGAGTCGTCAATTAATCGCCTGAATATTCAGCAATATTCTACGATTCCTCGTTATATTTCGTTACTTCAATCTGTGGTTCTTCTCAGCATAATTCCACAGGTTAGTAATAAATATTCAACGAAACAGGCATCTGGGCGTCGAATAAGCCCTGACAAAATGGTGCAAGTGTAATTAGCAGATAATACACATACCATCATTTTGAATGCACGAACGAGCATTTTAAAAATACGAACGAACGAGGAACCTATGCAAAATAGGAAGGGAAAATAATAATAATACAATATTAAACAAAAGCGCCAGGGGACTAGGCTCACCAGCCGTCCAGTCATGTCGTGACTAGTCTCGTGCCTAATTTTATATTTTACCATATTTTTACTATTTTCACGATCTCATGAAACTCCTCTCGTTCGAGCAAATTTCCTTTATTTCAAAGAAATTATCTAAATCACATGATTTTATCAAAAAATAATAAAATTAGAGAAAGGTGTCACAGGACGGAGCACCAGCCGGCCATGTCTTGGCCGTGGCCGGTCCCACATCTCACGTCTCCATTATTTTATTATTTCTCTCAAATTATGAAAATTCCTTGATTTTATGAATTTTCCCTAAAATCATGAAAATTACCTAATTTCATGTATTTTTTTATCTAAATCACATGATTTTATCAAAAAATAATAAAATTAGGGAAAGGTGTCGCGGGACCGCTGACCGGCCGATCATGCCTTGGCCGTGGCCGGTCCTACATCTCACGTCCCATTATTTTATTATTCCTTCTCAAATTATGAAAATTCCATGATTTTATGAATTTTCCCTAAAATTACCTAATTTAATGTATTTTCTCTAAAATCATGGAAAATATTAAAAAAAAATTAGGAAAACTTGTGGGACCGGGCTCTAGCCGGCCGGCCATGCCCTAGCTGGTCCCATATGCCAATTATTTTATTATTATTTGGTGTTTGGTTTCCTGATTTCATGAAAACTCCCTGATTTCAACAAAATATCTTGGTTTTCAACAAATCCCTTTGATTTTATGAAAAAATATCTAAAATCAACAAAATTATATAAAATTGGGAAGATTGCCTTGGGGCCCGCGCCCATTGGCCGGCCGGCCATGCCACGACTATTGCCGGTCCCACACTCCCATTCCCTATTTATATTTTAATTTATGCCTCTCATCTCATGGGAGTTCCCTAATTTCACCAAACTCTCCAGCTTCATGGAATTTCCCTTAAATCAGAGAAAAATACATAAAATCACATAAAACTGAGAAAAACATGTGGGACCGCGTGTCATCCGGCCGACCGTGCCCTAGCCGTGGCCGGTCCCACACCTTGTGATTCCTTGTTTATTTATTATTTTCATCATCTCATGTATTTTTGTCGGTTTCAGCAAAACCATGAATTTTGCATATTTTCTCCAATGTTGCTCAAACGTGCATCAGAAAATATCAAAATTCTCAGTACTGAAGCACAGACACTATGGTAACACGGGCACATATCCTTGACCTACCAAGGGTGACCCTGAGGCTTGCAAACAGCTGGTCCCGCATGTTTTAATGATTTTAACCTAATTTGCTCAGTTGCTCATATTAGGTTCGAACTTTTTCCAAACAATTGGAAGTTCGCTTAAACGACCATCTACTTGTCCCACGACCATCTACTAGTCCCACGACCATCAAGATCCGGTCTCATGACCTCTTGGTCGGCCCCTCATATTTTCTACATCAGGTTTTATGATTTGTTGCTCACACGAGCATTATTTCAGTAAATGATTAAACCAGCATTTAATCATTCTTTCACCAACTGGTCCTCAAAAGACTTTGATATTTTTTGCTCATTCGAGCATCTCGACGTTATATGGTGAACCCGTCATCCCATGTAGCCGGTCCTGTGTTGATTTGCAATAAATCATCATTTCGGTAAAATTTAGGTTTTGAATCCAGAGCTCTGCAGATTCGTGATTCTGTGCAGATTCGAACACTCTGATAATTTTATATTGATTCCATGATTGATATTCATATTTATTTTGCTCGACCCAGCAGTCAGTAACTTAAATTAATATTTTATTTGGTCCAGCTACCAACAATTCATCAAAAGAACAATATTCGCTCGAACTAGCAATATTCGCTCGAACCGGCAATATTTATTCAATTAGCAATATTCGCTCAGACTAGCAATATTTGCTCAAATCAAAGAATATTGGTTCAACTACCAATATTCAACAATTTAGCAACACAGTTTTGCTCGTCTTAGGTTATAATGATACCTCGTCTCAGCAGACACATTAAATTCATGAGTTTCGAAACATTTGCTAATCATGTTCAACTCAGCGCTACATGGACTCGTTGTCCCATAAAGTCAACAACTGACTCCACAATCACGAGATTTCAATCGTGTCACATGGGGGGATATTAACTATGGTTTTGGTCTGGCGGTCTACGGCACGTGTGTTCACCCACGACGAGAATGTGAGCAAGTCGTGCAATCAGTTGGAAGAGTCAGCAAAGTAGTGGGGTGAAAATTTAACCAAGTCTCCGCACGGTGAGTAATTGGTTTTAACACGATTTCCCCATTTCCCACTCTCTGATTCCAGCAACTGTCACACTTCATGGGATCATGGTGTTTTCAACTCTGGCATTATAAAATGTCTTTGAATCCTGATTGAAAAAAAAGAGGTTTTTCGAACAATCGAACAACATTCGCCAAGACGAGCAATTTCTCATCAAAGTTCATACAGACAATCTTTCGTCTACACGAACTCACAGAAATTACTCTCAATTGAGAAAAATTCAATCATTCAGAGCATTTTCACGTTGAATTCACAACACACCTACAATCTCAGATCACCATTGATCTCACGCATTTCTCAGCTTCCCTCCTACAGATCAACCCATCCTCTCTTGTGACCGAATTGACTCTGGAACGACCATTGTTCTTGGTTTAGGCCGGGGTCTTACAGATTGATCTCTCGATCTTAAAGCACTCCCTTATTGCAGTGCATCTGTGTGAGGTTCAACATTTCGCTCGGTTCAAGGAATCTCCACACGGTCGACTCTTCAATTCCGTAAAAACCTGCAAATCTCTTTCCCCCATTCACAGTACTGCATACAAATCCCTAGAAGAAAAACTGCTGATTACAGAAGTAATTACAGAAAAATAACAATTACAGGAATAATTGCATAAAAAATATGTAGTGGTCAATAAGTAGCATATTAAGAAATTGAAACTACATATTGACATGTGAAAAACCTGTCAATATAGGTATGTAGTATGTGAAAACCTCCATCTCAATATGTAGTGTTACTTACTATTTTGTGGTATTTTGTGTGTAAAAATTATCAGTATGTAGTGATTCATAAGTAGCCTATTAACACATTGAAACTACATATTGACATGTGAAAACCTATCAATACGGATATGTAGTATGTGAAAACCTTATTTACCCTGTCAATATGTAGTGTTACTTACTATCAATATGTAGTGGATACTTACGTATTAATTGTGTCAATATGTATAACAGCAAAAACCAAACGAAAAACAATAGCAACTACTTCACCAAAAGCAAAAGGAAGAGAAATGCTGAATGTTTTGAGTATATCCAAGTGGGGGTGGCAGGAATGGTGGTGGTAGTAAGAACAAAGAATTTTGCAACCTATGGCCATAACATGTGAAATGGTTGTGGACGCCGTTTCGTTGTCAGATGCCCGTGGAACTCCTGCTATGTTTCAGAGAAATACACAATCTCTAGTATTGTCTGTGGCCATGAAGATCAACTACAAAAGTTAGAAAATTTGAGGGCATCAAGCATGAAAGACAGGAGGATCATCTTATCAATTTGAAGCATCTGATACCCAATTCATATTGAATATGTACTGAAGTTTCGCTGAGTAAATATCGATATGTAATGGGTTATCACCGTCACATATCAATACGTACTAAAGACTGCTAAATTATATTTTTGGCAGAGTTTTCTTTTGCGTGCCAGGATTTTACACTACAGAAAGATATGTACTGCCAGTAGATAAGGATTTATACTTTTTCATTATTTTTATATTAGGTTAATGCATATGATTAGTATGTAGCTGTATTATAAGTATTGAAGCAAATTAGTATTTTTTACATGCCCTTTTTTGTAATAAAAAAGTTCTGAGTAAAAGTTACGGTTTTCTATGATACTTTGTATTAATTGCGACCTTTTTCTCTAACAACGGTACAATATTCCAAAAAAATGATAGAGAGAATAATACTAGAGACAATAATATACTAAACCAATTGTGTTAATTGCGAACATTTTTTCAGCAAAACATAATGCATCCGTACATATCTATATCTGCTAGGTACTTATTCAGTGCATAAAGTAATTTAAGATCACAAAATGATTCTCGACATTTTGCGTTGAGAAGAATACAATAAAGAAACCTACAACAACATCCATGAACATCATGTCTTCATAGTTTTACCTACAACAACATCCACGAACATCATGACTCCATCTTTGTGCGTTAAGTACATGGGCATCTAAGTTTAGAGCCTAAACTTGCCTTTCCAGAAAACAGAGTGCCAAGGAAGTATTTTCACCGCATATTGATGCTAAAACAAGGGATAAGGCTATGTCTTACATCTTCCTCGCATTAAGCAACTCATCCCCGTCTCCGAACTGCACTCGAACTTCCTGAAAATATCATAGACTGAAAATGAGGAAGACAGAGAAGAGAACCCATCTTGCACTTCAAAAGAACATAAAGGTATATCAAAAAAATAATGGTTTACTAGAAAATACTGGATCACCTGTGTCAAAAAGCTTATCATAGAAATGTCGCAACATTATACCTAAGCAAAAAGTTTGTAAATATTAGATTAAATGAATAGTGAGAACTGTAGTTTCTCAAACCTAAAAGCAAGTTACTGTTACCAGGCTCTATCCCTTGTTTGACTTGGCTTTAAACTCAGTTTGATTCATACGGTATGATCAATTTGTATACAATACATATTGACATTTACTGCATAACCATATCAATTTTCCCTTAGGCACATACAAAAATGTATTGCAGGATCATACCCAAACATAAACTAGGGGTTTATATGTAGTACATATTCAGATGTACTGCACCAGTGAATCGCTTTTTCCATATGTACACATCGATGGGTATTTCATGGCCATATTCAAGCAAAACCTAAGGTTCATACAGTACATAATGACATGTACTGGATCAACAAATCACGTTTTTCCTAAATACAACTGTAGAATCACATTCAAGTACAAACCAGGGGTTTACATACAATACATATTGACATGTACTGCATAACCAAACCAATTTTTCCCTACGTACATATGGAGGGTCATATTCAAACAAACGAGGGGTTTATATACAGTATATATTGATATGTATTGCGTCAATGCATCACTTTTTTTTACGCACATACGATAGGTATTGCAGGATCTATTCAAGCATAAAGTTGGTTCGTAGAACACATAATGATATGTACATATCAATATGTACTGAATGAAAACCTAGTAGATACCTATATATGCTGAGTGAAAACCTTGTAGATATCAATATGTACTGAATGAAAATCTAGTACATAATGACATGTACTGGATCAACAAATCACGTTTTACCTAAATACAACTATATAATCACATTCAAGTACAAACCAGGGGTTTACATACAATACATATTAACATGTACTGCATAACCAAACCATTTTTTCCCTACGTACATATGGAGGGTCATATTCAAATGAACTATGGGTTTATATACAGTATATATTGATATGTATTGCGCCAATCACTTTTTTCTTATGCACATACATTGCAGGATCTATTCAAGCATAAAGTTGGTTCGTAGAACACATAATAATATGTACATATCAATATTTATTGAATGAAAACCTAGTAGATACCTATATATACTGAGTGAAAACCTTATAGATATCAATATGTACTGAATGAAAATCTAGTACATAATGAAATGTACTGGATCAACAAATCACGTTTTACCTAAATAAAACTATAAAATCACATTCAAGTACAAACCCAGGGGTTTACATACAATACATATTGACATGTACTGCATAACCAAACCATTTGTTCCCTACGTACATATGGAGGGTCATATTCAAACAAACTAGGGATTTATATACAATATATATTGATATGTATTGCGTCAATGAATCACTTTTTTCTTATGCACATACGATAGGTATTGCAGTATCTATTCAAGCATAAAGTTAAACCCCCGCCTTCCAACTAACGAAAATCCTATGATACTCAATTTCAGGTAAACATAACCTCAACAATACTACTGTTTATGATACATCAAGGTAAACATGGACCTAGCCTTCCTACTAACGATAATATAAAAACTACCACTCATTTCCTTAAAATTTCATAGCTACTGCAAATTATAGGCAGATATATAGTTTGGAGGTTGAAATACATAGCTAACAAACTTTCCAAGTAAGATATTATATTCAGTACATACATATATGTATCGTTTGATCATACATACAAATGCACAAGAAGCAAGTCTCGATTAATTTTCTTTTTTTACTATTCATATAAGAACTGCTAAAAGCAGCTCTTCTGGAAACACAATCCACTGCAAGAAAAATATAAAAATATACACATTAAAGTGCACAGAGATCCTCAAATTAACAAATCCAAACATTAAAGAATCACTTAAAAAAATCTCAAATTAACAAATCCAAGCATTACAGAATCACTTAAAAATAAAGAAAATATACAGAATTATCTGTTGGGCATTTTAACAAACAGGTTCATCCCCAACTTTTGATATTGAAATTAAAACTTTGTAACCTTTGCGGTATTCCAAAAATTCGTCGGTATATGATATAAACAATCATGGAAACTCAACCTAATCGAGCGTTTTAAGACTAACAACAAAGGTACAAATAAAAATCCAGTGGAGATTAAAAACGAAACAAACCCAAATCATTAAACCTTAATTCTAACGAGTTCACCAAAATGAAGATCATGAAGACTAAAACGAATGGAATAACATAGAATAAACAAAAATCTTACATCCAAGAGAGAGAGGGAGAGATGAAAGCTTTGTGCTACTGGATCCAAGATTGGCATGTGTTGAAATCAAATTGAATTGGTATGAGTAAAAATAGAATCAAACTGGTGTAATATCAGTTTTTTTAAAATTACGAAATTTTCTGTAATTGAATCGGAAGCGGCGGAAGAGGGTGGTTGGTGGTGATGATTTTGTTGGTTCTGATGGTGGTGGAGAATGAGTATTTTGGTGGTGATAGCCAGAAGGTGAAATTGAAGTAGGTTGTGACAATTGAAAGTATGAGCGAAAATTTCTTACTATACCAGTAGAGTTGCAGAAAGGGTATGTTCGGTACATTAGAAAAAGTGTCTTGTGTCAACCGCACGTTTTTGGACTAGGGAATAAACATTCTGGTCCAAAAACATGTTTTTGGACCAACAGATAATTTTGTTCTAGAGGTGGACTACACATTAACCAGTCCTGGGTTTTTTGGACTAAACAGTAATTTCTAGTTTTTATTTGGACCACTCATATAATAAGTGTTATCATTAGGGTTTGAATGATATTATAGATGATTTGAAGAAGAAATTTTCCAGTACTCCTAAAATAAATCCTCACGATTAATATATGATTTTTTTTAAAAGAAATTTTATGAACGGGCCCTAGCTCAGCTGGCCATCCCCGTTTCCCAAAGTTTAATGCGCTCCAGGAGGTCCTAGGTTCGAGTCCCCAATGGCGTAATATTGCATTGAATTAACATGGAAGGTAGTGTTAGCTTCCCCCCCTTGTGACACAATCTCATCCCCTCCTCCCGCCGTTTCGGCTCCCTTGGCTAGGTTACCCATGAGGCTCGCTGGTATGTTAGCACAACAACCTGTTCAATTAATGTAGTAGTATGTCGTTGGAGCTTAGCTTGTTAGGTTTCCAATTAGTTTCATGTAATAATATTTATCCAATAATATAATAATATAACTAGGATATGACCCGTGACGTAACGGCACGGGATTGTTATTGTCTTGGCGAAGTGCAACTTCATTGGATGTTTCTATAATGCTTCAAGATACTCACTCCATGTACTGGGTTCAAGAATCATGATCATAAACCTATAACTTAATAATAGACACCACAAATTTATGTATTATTTGAATTTATGTACTCCCCCATCTCTAAAAGATAGGCAGGTTTGTGTGTTAATTGGTATTTCGCATGCAAAGAATTCAAGATGTATCCATGTAGTTGAATCATATAATCATAATCAGCAAAATATCGGCCAAATAACTATTAAACAAAATATTTTAGCATTTCTCAATGAATTTTTCATACGATAGCTTGACCATTAATCAATTCCTTTTAGCCTCTCCCCTTGTCAAACCCAACTACCGCCTAAACAGACATTTTAGCTTCCCTGATTTGCTCCAGTTACCCGTCGGTCGTGGCATTGAATTGAAGTCCCTTTTTAGCTCTTTTCCATCCTGTTGTAGTACGTTCTCTAGAAGGTACAACCCATAATCGAGAATTTGATCTTCCGTCAGAATTTTTTTCCCGTACTGCGTTGTAAGCCAGTGTGCGAGATCATCGCACATATGCAGTCCAAATTTCTCCCATATTATTTCTGGTCTCGTTAGGCTACATTGAGTGACTATGATACAAAAAAAGTCACTTCATCATCGCCGCCTCTTCTAGGCATTTCTCTCATTCTCCTCCGTCGTTTTCCAATTGCCTCGGTGCCAAAAAGTCAACTTCTTTCCATGTTTGGGAAATCGCGAACCAAGTCTTCCAGAGTTCCCCTTTCGGCATGTCATTCAACTGATCAAATCTCTTGTAATTGTTTTCTGGCACTGTTTTAGATGGGCTACATGTTATTTGGCTCCCCATCAGTGTGTTCTGCGTGGTTTTTCACTGGATAAAATGATTAATAAGACATAGTTTTTGTAGGCACACATTTCATCTTCCGCCACGTGTCCACAAAGACACACGTGGAGGACATGCGGCTGAAAGCATCAAGATATGATATCACACGTGGACAGCCAAGAGACACGTCTTTTCAAGATAGCGTCGCCACCCACCAGATCCAACGGTAGAGGATCGAGGAGACAGAAACACTAGAACACTGCGAAGCACTGGAGGATAACCCAAGAGTCACTTTATCCTATCCCCAGAAAGATCTAAGATCTACGGCTGGGGATAGTCTAACTGACGCAGACAAGACAGGGGCAGAGGACAGCTGTCTGCGGCGGACAGACATCTCAACTACCCGCATTAAATACCCTCAAACAGCATACGTGTCAGTCAGCCTGTGGAGGAAGCGCAAATAGCACTGCATATTCAAACGGAACACGCAGAGAGAACCGAGAACACGAAGACCTCTGCGTAAGCGGCACAAGACACAAGAGGATAAGGTTATAACGGGCTTCAGAAGTGGACCCCACGTAACCACCCTATAAATACCCCTCTCTCCCAAGTGAAGAGGGGGATCGGAGAACACTTAGAGGAGAATAGGAGAGAGATAGAGAAAGTGTAAGTGAAACCCCTCCTGATACGTAGGCCTACGTTGATCTCAAAGTAATTCGACTATTTCTGTAACCATCGTACACATAATGAAAAACCCAAACCCGCAGACAGAGATCTGAGTGCTGAATCACATAAGTTAATCGTTTCATCTATATTCATGCATTTATATTTTGCATCTTCGATTCGATACTTATGGTACATCATGTTCGTACGTTTTATACTTCATCCATTATTTATCTTATTATGCGAGTTAAGAAAAATGATTGTAGTTGATGAGACGAGGAAGAGTTTTAGGACTCTGAGTCAAGGAATCAACATAACCGATTCATCCCCCTCAGGCGCAGCCTATTTACTATATTGTCGTGAGTCTGCGCGCATTATTTGTGAACACGCAGATGACAATGATCTTTGTGTTCACAATCTGGCGCTAGAAACATGGATCTTCATCCCGGTAAAAGATTTATCTTCTCCTGTGAATGTTTCAGGCTTCGTTCTCTGAAAATAACGATGCATAGAACAGTACGGTTTTTTCCGTGCATTTTTTTTAAGTTTTCAAAAACCAAAATTATGAACATATCTAGGTTTATCTAAGTAGATCTGATTTTCCATGCATTTTCTAAGTTTTCACATCTTTGAAAATCAAAACTTCGAACAAATCTACGTTTATCTAAGTAGATCTACGTTTTCATACATTTTCAAGATGTCACGTCTTTGATAATCAAAACTATGAACAAATCCACGTTTATCTAAGTAGATATGATTTTCCATGCATTTTCTAAGTTTTCACATCTTTGAAAATCAAAACTTCGAACAGATCTGCGGTCATCTAAATAAATGGGCGCCTTATGTATTTTAAAGATTTTACACCTTTGAGAACTCAAAACTCTAATAGATATCACGTGGGGCCCATTGTCTTCGTGATTTTTTCTCTCTCTTTCAGGAAAACATTAAAGGTGGAAAAAAGCAAAGATGTCGGGAAGGCAAAAGATTTGTCAAAAGATACGCCAAGGACAACCCCAGTTGTAACCAGGAGTAAGCAGAGAGGTGAAAATCTAAAAGCAGCGGATAGGGTACAGGATAATTCAGAAAGCATGGCCCCCATCAATGCCAACATCATCGCAACAAACGCATTAAAAGCCGCGGCAGCCAAAGCTGGAGCTTCAATAGCTGGCGGATCAAATTTGGAGCTCCCAGAGTAACCAATGCTCGACTACAGGAACATCTGGAAGTCGTAGAAGAGTTCAGGAATACAACAACCCCTATATGCGATGCCCTTAACCAACGAACAGAACATACCCTTTCCAGCCAAACAACCGCTTATAATAGCAGGTCAACCCGCACAACAACCGTCGGGATCCCAAGGTACACGGTTAGACCCACCAGAACCAGTGATACAAATCGTGGATGAGGAAAAAACCATAGACGATGGTGAACAATTGCGGGCAGGAACACGAAATCAAGGGTCAAACCATTCCGCTCAGATGATGGCCGAGCTGACAGAATTAAGGAAGAACCAGAAGGCATACGCAGATGCTGTGGCGATATTAGCACAAGAGAACCAAACACTCAAGGAAAGAATCATTCATAGCGCAGAGGTAGAAAACCAACGCGAAGAAGCTAACTCCAAGGCCCTAGCACCTAATCAAGACAGAAGAATGGTGGTCGCAAACAATGGATGGACGCCCCCATGACCTTCGATGCGGACGATGTGGAAGAAGACATGAAAGACCATAATGATCCTATAGTCCTCACACTCCCAATAGCAGGGTGCAATGTCAAGAAAATTCTCATCGACGGAGGAAGCTCGGTCAACGTCCCGTTCTATGACACGTTCAAGCGTATGGAACTCAACGACGAGCAACTGCTGTCATCTTACTACACCATCTACGTATTCAACAACGCAGCTACAAAGCCCCTAGGGGATATTGTCTTGCAAGTGGACGCGGGTCCCATGAAAGTGGACACTCGATTCAGCGTCGTAGACGCACCTTCACCCTACAATGCCATAATCGGAAGAAGATGGGTTCACAAGCTCAAGGGAGTAGCTACAACCTACCATCAATATCTCAGATTCCCAACACCTCTGGGAGTGATGGAAATTAAAGGAGACCAAGTAACTGCGCGGGAATGTCAGACCTTACAGAATCAGATCAATAATGAGCAGGAAGAGAAGCACCGGTCCCGAAGAGCCAAAAATAAGAAGATAACCATAGATGCGTATCTGGAAGAAATCTCCGGAAAAAGCCTTCTGAACGTAAGCACCACGGGCAGCGCAGAAGCAAGCACTTCCGCGACAAGAGAAGACGGAGAGCCTACCAAATAGCAATTAAAGAATGTTCCTCTCTTGGGGGAACCAAAACCCACGTTTACACCCGTGGAAGCAGCTAAAGAAGTCAATATAGGGACTGAGGAAAACCCGAAGATGATCAAAATAGGCACCTTGATGGATGAAGAAAGAGAGACCGCGCTAATCAAACTTCTAAAGGAATACGTGGATATCTTTGCTTGGAAATCGGAGGACATGCCGGGGATTGACCCAAATTTAGTTCATCATGAACTTCGAATAAAACCAGGTACCCCCCCCCCCCTTTAGGAAGAAGGTGCACAAAGTAGCTCCAGAATACCATCGAGCAGTTGAAGTGGAACTCCGCAAACTACTG
Source organism: Papaver somniferum (assembly GCF_003573695.1). NCBI lineage: Eukaryota > Viridiplantae > Streptophyta > Magnoliopsida > Ranunculales > Papaveraceae > Papaver > Papaver somniferum. The sequence goes on from NC_039362.1 coordinate 22,407,165, forward strand.
GACGCAGTATTCATCAAAGAAGTTAAATACCTAACATGGATCTCTAACATGGTCATCGTACCGAATAAAAATGGCGGAGTAAGGATATGCATCGACTTCACCAACCTTAATAAGGCTTGCCCAAAAGATAGCTATCCACTGCCAAGCATTGACCAACTTGTCGAGGCAGTCGAAGGGTACGAAGAAATGTCATTCATGGATGGATACTCTGGATAAAACCAATTATTCCTAGCATAAGAAGATCATCAACATACAACATTCTATACACCGCACGACCTCTATTGCTACGTAAGAATGCCCTTTGGACTTCGAAACGCAGGTGCAACCTACCAAAGAATGGTGGATGCAATTTTCAAACAGTGGATTGGAAGTACACTGGAAGTATATGTGGATGATATGCTCGTCAAAAGCAAGCTGGGCAAATATCATCACCAAGACCTAAAAGATATTTTCCAAGCAATGAGAGAGCACAACATGAAGGTAAACCCAGAGAAGTGCACTTTTGGTGTAACTTCCGGAAAGTTCCTCGGATATTTGGTGACGAAGAGGGGCATTGAGGTCGATCCCGCTAAAATTGAAGCCATCCTAAGAATGCCATCCCCAAAGAACTTAAAAGAGGTTCAGAAACTCAATGGTTCACTGGCTGCGCTAGGGAGGTTCATACCCAGGTCCTCGGATAGATGTAAGCACTTCTTTAACATTCTAAAAAAAGGAAGCAAATTCGAATGGACGGCAGAGTGCGAAGAAGCCTTTCAAAATATCAAAGAATACCTAGATGAGATCCCTATACTACAAAAACCAGACCCCGATGAAGTGTTGGCACTATACATAGCAGCAACAGAAGATGCAGTCAGCGCAGTGTTGGTTAAAACCAACATGAAGATAGAGAAACCCATCTATTACATCAGCAAGACTCTGAACGCAGCAGAGAGGAACTACACGAAGATCGAGCAGCTCATCTTGGCATTAGTATGGGCAACCCTGAAACTCAGAACTTACTTTTTGACTCACTACGTCCGCGTCCCAAGCAAAGCTCCGCTAGAAGCAGTCCTTAAAAACGCAGGGAGAGTAGGAATAATTGCAAAATGGTATACTCACCTAGATCAATTCAATATCATCCATGAGCTACATCACTCTCAGAAGTCACAAGTATTAGCAGATTTCCTAGCAGACTTACCGTTGGATAACTACGAAGAAGTCATCATCGAAGGGCAAAAGGCAGCAGGACTACTAGAAATCGACGAAGGTAAAGACCCTATAGACATCTTGGAACCAAAAAATCCTAGGCAATGGGAAGTCTTCGCAGATGGATCGAAAAATAAAGAAGGGGCATGGATAGGCATCGTAATCACCACTCCAACAGGAGACAAGATCATACATGCTTTCAGGTTAGATTTCAAGGGGCATACCAACAACATAGTTGAATATGAAGCAGTGGTGCATGCCCTTCAGTTGATAATAGAAATGGGCATAAATGACGTGCGTCTGACAAGCGATTCGCAGCTGGTCATCCGACAAATAGGATTGCAATATAATGTTTATGACAGAACATTGTCCGCATACATGGAATTGGTGCAAACACTGGCATCAGAAATTCCAAACATCAAATTCCGACACCTGGCGTGGAAGGAGCTCAGGCACGCGGACGCCCTAGCCTACATATCATCGATGCTCAGAAACGAGGACGTCAAAGCAATCAAAGTAACCAGGATTTACGAGCCTTCAATTGATATTCAAGAATTCTGCGCTGCAAAGCAAGGGAACAACGCAGAAGAAGACATTGCAGATGATGACGTGGGAGAATTCATCGCGGATGATTTCCAAGAAGACGACATCATGACTAAGGCATACCAAGATGAAGACTTCAGCAAAAAAGAAGATTGGAGATCTGAGATTCATCTTTTCCTAAAAGAAGGAATACTACCCTCGGATCTAAAGCAAGCCAGAAAAATACAGTCAAAGGCAGGAAGATATGACCTGAGAGAAGAGATTTTGTACAAAAAATCTTTTCTCGGACCGTTATTACGCTGCCTAACCAGATCCGAAGGCCATTTGATTTTGAAAGATATACACCGCGGCGACGCAGGCAATCACAACGGAATGAGATCCCTAACAGATAAGGCGAAAACTCAAGGATATTACTGGCCAACAATGATACGAGATGCTGCAAGAATGTCACGAAGATGCGAAGAATGCCAGCGTTTCGCCAAAAAAATCCACGCACCCGCAACAATGTTGATTCCAGTAGACAGCCCTTGGCCATTCTCAAAATGGGGCATAAACATCGTGGGTCCCCTAATCGAAGGATCAGGGAAGAGAAAATTTTTGATAGTGGCCACGGACTATTTCAGCAAATGGGTAGAGGCTAAAGCCCTGGCAAGGATCCGAGACGCAGATGTCTTCACATTCATCTTTCAAAACATCATTTGCAGGTTTGGCATACCAGCTGAGATTGTATCTGACAATGACAAGCAATTCTAGGGAAAAAACATCGACTTACTCTTCGATACTTTCAAAATTCGAAAGAACAAGTCAACACCAATTTACCCTCAAAGCAATGGTCAGGCAGAAGCCATAAACAAAACCCTCGCACTCATCCTCAAAAAGAAGTTAGACGAATACAAGAAGCGTTGGTGCGAGCAACTACACAACTTTTTGTGGGCTTATAGGACAACTCGAAGATCAGCCACGGGAGAATCCCCATTCTTACTCACCTATGGAGCCGAAGCTATTATCCCAACAGAAATAATCATGCCAACTACGAAGACTGAAGCATGGGAGAAGAACCTCACAGCGGACATGATGTTGGAAAGGTTGGATGATCTAGAAGAGAGGAGGGAGGCAGCACTACAAAAAATGGAAAACTATCAAAGGAAATTAGCAAGGGAGTACAATAAGAGGGTTAATCTTAGAAATTTCGTAGAATGGCAATATGTGCTGAGGACCATTCCCCAATACCAACGAGAAAAGAAGTGGAGAAAATTAGCACCAACATGAGGGGGGACCCTTCGTCATACATGATGTTGCAGGAAATGGATCTTATTATCTACGCAACCTAAAAGGGGAGATCCTCAGACACCCATGGAATGCAAAATATCTCAAGCCATACTACCCGTAGAAAGCAACGCAGACCTGCATCTGCGTGAAAAGCACCAGAAGAAGAAAACGACGCTTGCAATCGACATGTTTCTATCTCTGAGAGAGGAGTAGCAAACCTCAACCTATCAATCAAGCAAACTTTTGGCAAAAAAATATTCAAAATACATGGAGCAACATAGTAACAAGACGACCGGGTGTAAATACAACACCTCACGAGAACCCTACACCTGTAAATACAGGAAATGACCTCCGCGTCAATACTTCATTCTCCTATTTTTTGCTATTTACTACCTCAGAGGTTCCATCAATGAAATTCTTCTAAAAGTAACTCCACAAACTAAATAGACACTTTAACCCTCTTTCACCCGTGGACGTAGACACTCTGCTGTCGAACCACGTAAATACTTGTGTTAATTGTTGTTTTATTTTACTTGGGGAAAGTAGTCACCTACAATCTCTCGGGACTCCCCTATCAGCATCTATAAGTGTAGGACCATGGGGAAGGCATCCAGCAGAAAGAGATACCCAACCAATCTTATGGCAGCGGGTTGACGGAATGAATGTACATTCCAAACAACTCATATCCTAGAACGCTGCCCCGACACCCACCATCTGGGATCCTCTGGCCCAGGATTAGCCAGCGGGGTGACAGGTCTCAAGACGTTCACGAAGATACACATATCTTCGGGTTCGCACTCAAACACTTCGCTATCCTTGATTACATTCAGTTATATTCCAAATTAACCGTAACAATACTTAAAAGGAAATCGAACAACACAGATAAAAATTAGAACGATGATCAATTCATTAAAAGTTGATTACAGGCTTGACAATGATACGCGGGAACAAGAAAATACAAAAGGAATCTCACGAAGCCTTATAATCAACGAAGATCAACTTTCTAAAATAATCTACTTGGATAGTTCAACCTCACCAGCAGGTTTAGCAGTCTTCCCCTTCTGCGACGAAGGTACGCTCCCACCCGAGGAAGGCCCTGAAGAACCAGACATAGGAGGCGGGGGTTTCTCACGGCGAGGATAATCCTTGATAAGGCCATTCTCGGTCTTAAGATCATACTCGATGTTGTCCAGAATCTAGTCTCTTCCACTAGTTGACAGCGAGCCTTGTACGTAATAATAGTATTCATCATCTCAACCTTCGACAACAACGAGGAAAGGCGACTCACTTCCTTCGAAGCGGCTTGGGCAGCCTCATCCCTTGCTGTAGCTAAACCTCTGTGATGACTAATCTGGCTTTCCTGATGCACTAATTTAGATTGAGCCTTCGCAAGTTCTTCATTTGCAGTGCGAAGCTGTCCCTTGAGCTCTGCAAAGAAAAGAAAAATGCAGATAGTTAGGTCCAGGAATTACAGAATCACACTCGATAATATAAGCATATACCTTCGACTCTCGCCGAAGCTATTTCATATTCGTTAACAACAGCATCACGGGCTTCATCAAGAAATTAATACTCATCTGACAACTTCTTATAATCCGCTTGAAGGGTTGAAAGAGCGTAATGGCTCGCATCTAATTCTACCTGTTTCATTGAATCCAAATGAATAAGATGGTTGACTTCGTTGTTTAATTCCTCCAGACCCTTGTTGAGCCGATACATATTTACTTCAAGATTCCTCTCAGACTCAGCTTGGCGTACCACATCGGCCCTAGACGCAGCTAAAGCTTTGTTAAGAGCGCCAACCTCAGCCTTAGCGTCATCTCTCTCCCTAGCAAGACGCTATATGTAATCTCTAACATCAGAAGACTGAGAAGAAAGAGCTTGACGCAATTCTTCTTCCAAGAGATTTATTCTAGCTTCTAAAGATGAGACCTGTTCTCGGGATTCACGAAGATTATCATGCGTCCACAACAACGCTCCATTAAACAAACGACGATCATTGTTATATTTGTTCTGCATATCAACCATTTGGACTCGTCTGCCCCGCCACTCCTCTGCCAGAGCATTATGTTCATCGGCACGAGCATTCCACTTATCAGCCTCGCTCTTTATCTTCTCTACCAACTCTGCGATATGAGATTTTTGACGTTGCCGCTCATTCCGAATCCATACTAACTCGGAACTCCACCCACTGAAGATAGGGTGGGGGAGGAAGACTCAGACAGAATACTAATTACAGTAAAGGACAACAGCAAGGAAGAGAAAACAGATAATCGAACCTGTAACATCCGAAGAATTCTTCTTAGCCTCTTCCAACTCACTACAAGCCATAGAAAGTTCCAAGTGAAGCTTCTCCTCCTCCTTGCCTTGTTGCTCCTTAGCCTTGAGGAGACTCTTCAAATCACCTATCTCCCTATCCCTATCAGAGATAACAGTCTCAGCCGCGGTAAGCTCCTCTTCCCGAAGACGAATCTTAGCTTCCAACTTGAGGGATTTGGCTTTAAAAAACTTGTACAACATGTGGTTGCAATGCTCACTCCTCATCATCTGCGAATCAGAAATTAGAACACCCAGACTCCAAAATTGCTAAATATTGATACAAGGCGAAATGATAAGAGAACTCACTTCTAACATCCTCTGCTGGGGATATCCATAATGATACCCATCAGCCAAGGCCATCATGTCAGCAGCAGTCGAGGGAGCGTCGATCACTAGAGCAGCCTCCAAGGCCCGAAGATTCTTATCCAACGCTTCTGCGACCTGGTCCTTGGGAGACAATTGCATCATCTTACGTGTATATGCATCAAATTTCTTCTCACCCTCCACCACAAGAGATGGATTGGGTACGAACATCAAATTCTTCTTTTTGAACCAAGCTAAGATGGCATCATCACCTTCAAGGATCAATGACTGAGGAAAATCATCTCCAGAAGACCCAACCGAGGCCCCACCCATGTCTGTGAACTTAGCGTCCGAAGAGTTCGGGGCTATTCCCGCATCCAAATCTGGAAGATCTCTAGCACCGGTCCCCTATGGAATATCACTAGAATTCACGACTCCCTTGCCATTTCCATCCTCCTTGCTAGAGTTACCAATCACATCCCAATCATCGTTTGGGGAAAGCAGGTTGAACTCAGAAGCCAGGCCCAGGGCAGCGTTTATATCGAAACTATCCCCCGCAGAGTAATTCCGGCCAAAGGAAAACTCCTGGGACGCAACGGGAATTTCACCACCAACATCCTGATCACCAAGGGAAATGTCATCATCACCAGCATCGCTGCCACCCGCGGGATTAGCTTCGGCACCAGCACCATTTCCACCTGCGGGATTAATTTCACCACCAATACCGCTGCCACCAGCGGTAGTATTCCCTTCAACAAATTCTTCATCATCATGACCTGGGGGGATGTATCAGTACGCTCCTCCCTATCAGACATATCTTCATCCTCTCCAAGCTCAGTCACAGGACTGCTAACTTCTTCATGAACCTCCGCCTCCTCGATTGTTGCGGTGGTGGACTGCTTGGGATTTATCCTCCTATTCTTCGTCGCCTAAAAAGACAAGGCATATAGAAATAAAAATCCCTGGCTTTGAAAAGAATTAAAACTGCCTCAACTAAAGAAGGACAAGGCATATGGAAATCTTACCTTGACAACCGCAGTATTCTTCGTCTGAAGATCAGCATCGGAACACTCTTCGTCATCTCCATCAACAACATCGAGGGCATACTGGAAATTCATGCCCTCAAAATTCAAATGCCAAGGACGGAAATTCCCATAACGAGCAGGAGGAGCCTAACGTATCTGGCTATCTGCGGTAGGACGCCATCCTTGCGGACCTGGAACCCACCCCCAAGCCCAAGGACCAACAACCTCAATAACAGTCGCGTGCCACTCATAATCATGATCACGCTTGATCCGCTCATGAGTAGGAAACACCAATTTGTTAGTAGAATTCTCTGTACCCGGGACGTACTTCACCTTAGCACCACTTACTTCACTCAGAAGACGGATTTCACCACGCAGAGCGGCAATATTACGAAGACTCACACTCCACGGTTTACGATTCCTACTGTTAACATAGTCACCAAAAGACTTGTTAAAATTCTCAGGCGTATACCACTATCTTTCTTCAGGTTTGGGAACATAAAGGGTCATCATTGTCTCTCCTTTGATCCGAAGATAACACTCCCTCAGTGCACGAAGATAATTCCCATGAAGTTGGGAAATAGAGAGACAGTGAGTGTTCTTCGAAGAGCCCTCTCGACCAGCCATCACATCATAATAAAAGGAATCCCCAGACTTGTACAAAGGCAACATAAGACCCACTACAAAGGCCCCCACCGTGGTAAGCAGATGAAATTCATCGAACTTATACGTCGATATCATCTCATAAGTAATATCATCATCAGCAGCGTAAAAACGAACATCGAATAGCTGAAGACCATGCTTTTCCTTAAAAACCTCCAGATCAATATGTTTGAAGGTCACTTTCTTCTCCCCAACAGCGACGCTGCGTACTTCCTGAGAAATATCTTCCTCCTCTGCGGGATCAGGCGCAGAATCCTTCGAAGGATTTTTATCGGAAGCTTTTCTCTTAGGAGGAACCTTAGATGCCTCAGTCTTCAAAACCACTTCTTTCGAAGAACTTCCCTTGGGTTGAGACACTGGAGGGGAAGGTAGAGGATGTTGCTGAGACACGGAAGGAGGCGTCATTAATCGAAGAGGCGGGACATCCCGCGTTTTCTTGGGATCATCACGCGGATTAACAAAGGGGCGAGAAATAGCATACCGGGAACCAGGAGCCTCTTTTGGCCGGTCCCCTTTCTGCGTGTTCCCTATCTGCGACTCGCCCTTTTAGAAGATGAGTGCCTCTGACCAGAAGAAGACTAAAACCTATGAACCCGGGAATCACCTTGGGAAGACTTAGACGAACCTCCACCAGGCGGAGAAACATCAGGATCTCTACGCGGAGGAGATCTACGCGGACTCGGCGGTGGAGTTTGATAAGAAACCCGCGGACGATCAGCCATGTCTGCGAAATACACAAACAAGTTTCAGATTTCCTCGGAGACAAAACGAAAATCAAAAAACCCAATTTCATCCAGTTCTTCATAATCATGAACCAGATGGAAAATAAGAACAAACCCTAAATAAAAAGGGGAAATAACAAATAGGGGCAAGCATACAGGAAGGAAGATATCATTACTGTTTGTAATGACGAACATGGGCAATCATACACACATGTATATATATGTTCTTCATCACAAACACATATAGCAACAGCAAAAAACGAATATATTTTTCATCAAAAGATAATCAAACACAGTAGAACCACTTACCTATAAATGAAAAATCAGGGTCGTGAAGAAAGTCTCGACGAACAACAGCAGCAACAAAAAGCTTCGAGGAACAACAACAGCAGCAGCAGAAAGCTTCGAGGAACAACAACAACAGCAGCAACAAAGACAAAAACAACAGTAGCTGCAGCAGCAACAAAGACAAAAACAACAGTAGCTGCAGCAGCAATTAATAACAAGGAAACAAAAGCAGAGAACAAAAAATAAAAGTTCTGAGGAAAGAGAAGGAATGAAATTTATGACTAGAGAATTTTCACATTCCTTCTCATATATATATACAAAGAGAAATAAAACCGCCCCACTAGCCAAGAAGAAGTTATTGCAAATAATGGGGAACGTGCCCTAAAATCTAGGAAAATAATAAAGAGAAGATGAAGAGAGTAACACGTTTTTTCTTCCCACTTCGACTAACCGCCCAGTAGGATGAAAATGGGCAAATTGTAGGTACACATTTCATCTTCCGCCACATGTCCACATAGACATACGTGGAGGACATGCGGCTGAAAGCATCAAGATATGATATCACACGTGGACAGCCAAGAGACGCCTCTTGTCAAGATAGCGTCGCCACCCACCAGATCCAACGGTAGAGGATCGAGGAGACAGAAACACTAGAACACTGCGAAGCACTGGAGGATAACCCAAGAGTCACTTTATCCTATCCCCAGAAAGATCTAAGATCTATGGCTGGGGATAGTCTAACTGACGCAGACAAGACAGGGGCAGAGGACAGCTGTCTGCGGCGGACAGACATCTCAACTACCCGCATTAAATACCCTCAAACAGCATACGTGTCAGTCATCCTGTGGAGGAAGCGCAGCTAGCACTGCATATTCAAACGGAACACGCAGAGAGAACCGAGAACACGAAGACCTCTGCGGAAGCGGCACAAGACACAAGAGGATAAGGTTATAACGGGCTTCAGAAATGGACCCCACGTAACCACCCTATAAATACCCCTCTCTCCCAAGTGAAGAGGGGGATCGGAGAACACTTAGAGGAGAATAGGAGAGAGACAGAGAGAGATAGAGAAAGTGTAAGTGAAACCCCTCCTGCTAGCAGGCCTACGTTAATCTCAAAGTCATTCGACTATTTCTGTAACCATCGTACACATAATGAAAAACCCAAACCCGCAGACAGAGATCTGAGTGCTGAATCATATAAGTTAATCGTTTCATCTATATTCATGCATTTATATTTTGCATCTTCGATTCGATACTTATGGTACATCATGTTCGTACGTTTTATACTTCATCCATTATTTATCTTATTATGCGAGTTAAGAAAAATGATTGTACTTGATGCGACGAGAAAGAATTTTAGGACTCCGAGTCAAGAAATCAACATAACCGATTCATCCCCTCAGGCGCAGCCTATTTACTATATTGTCGTGAGTCTGCGCACATTATTTATGAACACGCAGATGACAATGATCTTTGTGTTCACAGTTTTTTCGTAGTTAAAGACAGTTTTTATATAAGCCTAAAGCAGGGTTTAGAAAAATACCTGGTATCCGTGCAAGAGTCTTGCGAATGAGCAGTAGGTGGTGGTCACCGAGGATAACAACTATATATATTTTCCACATTACTATTTCATGACCTATGCAACCCCCAAAAAAAGTCAATAATAAGATTCAGGTCTTTCAATTTTTTCACGACTTCTGTATCGTCCAAACTCTACAATTAATCCTCCAATTAACTTCCTTAATTTGCACTATGGACCTACTCACTGCATAAGTCCCTCTTAAAACTTGAAATCTTTACTCTAAGAAATGAGCATGTCTTTTTTTTTTTTTATCAATCAATGAGCATGTCAAGGGATGCTAAAGGAATAATTAAAAAAAAACAAATGTTAAAAATTTGATGAAAAGTCTCGGAGTGACTTACCGTGACGTAATCAAGCAATGGAAAAGCACAATGTCGACTAATGAAATATGAATGTACAACAGTACGTAATTAGTATTTTTGGGCTAAACAAAGTCACAAAGGATATGAATAACAAATTAGCAAATTAAGAAATGAGCACCGCAAAATTGGGCCCTAAAAAGTCTGTAGATTCTTTATTTTTTTTTGAAGCAGAAAATCTGTAGCGTTCTGCATGTCACTTTTGAAATACAAAACTAGTCATAAAAATTCTAGGTGACCAAACTTGTGGTATAAAAACCCCACTCAAATGTTGGGATCCATTAAAACTCCATCATAAACAAAATTGATACAAAAATCCCAAATTTAAATGTTGGTTTCATCAAACTTTATTTTGGTTTCATCAAATTTTATTCAAATTAAAGTGGATGATTATCCGGATGGCAACGGATCCTACAAATTTCTAAGGTTGGAAGCCAACTTCATAAAAATACATGATTTTTTTAGATGATTCGCAGTTCAAAAGAGTGTTAAACATAAAAATACATGCATACCGACTAATTAACGTGTTTGGAGAAAATAATAACGTGGTTAGAGAAAAACAACAAATTATTGTTACCTTGACTAAATAGGTTTTTCCTCCTCTCATCCATAACTTGTCCATGAAAGCATCATCTCATTGAGATCATTTTGGTGGTTATCTTTTTGTCCACCCAAATGGTCAGTTTGTTGCTCATTAGTTTTCGGGAGGCCTAAGCTATTGAAGAGATTTTGTTCGGAATTTTTTGCTTTTTATTTTGGTGTCCATCTTAGACTTAAGCTGTCAAAGAGATTCTCAAAATTTATGTGGTTGTGTATTTGGCTTGAGCCATCATATAAAATTACTCATGTTCTCTTTCAAATCCTTCCGGTTACCCTCACATTTAATTTAACATGGTGTGTTTTTATAACACAAACCAGAAACCATGCAAGGGCATTTGCAAAATGAAAAAGCCCCATGGTCTTGACTTTGAGAAGCTTGTTCACAAATATTCAAGGCTACGATGCATTAGATGAAGCCTCATAACTACCTCCAATTTGAAGAGTTCAAGCACCAAATAAGCGTGCTAACACCATGAACGTTAAATAATTATCCACGACTGACAATGGGAACAAAATCAAATATCTTAAATGAGCTCAAATGGAAGATGTATTAATATATTAACAAAGCCAACGGAATGTGCTTAAGTAATCCAACTGGCCAAGCAGTAGTAGTTATACACCTATTATCACCATCTCCAAAAGCAGAATAGATTAGATGTAAAAAAACACTAATCCGATTCAGTCAAAAGCTGAATCTTTTTCTAAACCTTCAAAAGAAAATTTGAAAGAAAAAAAAATTTGATGGGAACTTGCACATAACTTTGTTATGTGTTTTATGTTAACACAGTATATAGTCCGTGTGTGAAATAACACACGATAGCTTCTTAGGCAAGTAGTCATGTCTTTTGTATATTAGGAAATAAGGATTTGTTTAGGAAATCAGTTTCTCTACGGTTCAAGGAACCGTGTATATAAATAGTGTATGAAATTCACAATTGTATAATATCCTTAACATCAATAAAATTCAGTTACAGTTATCTCTTCTTCTATTATCTTCTTGTTTAAATCTCTGTTCTAAATCTAAGTAGTTCTAGCTTGGTATCAGCTAGGTTTAGGTCCTTTTACCCCTTTCATCAATTATCCTTTCTTAACCCAAAATCATGTCTACCGAAGGTTCTACAGTTTCTGCATTAATTACATCATCTTCTCCTTCTCTACTTTCAACAATGGCCTATGTTCAATTCTCTCAACCTCACCATATCATCACTGTTAAGCTGGATGAAACCAACTACTCTTTGTGGCGAGCTCAGTTTTTGCCATACCTCCAAGGTTACGATCTTGATGGTCATATTAATGGTACGAAACCCTGTCCAACACCTCATGTTGTCGATCCATCTCCTACTCCAGCGTTTCTTTCATGGAAAAAACAGGATAAAGTCCTGGTAAGTTGGTTATTCTCCTCTCTTACACCTGCTGTTTTCCGTCATGTTCATCGTCTTACAACTTCCAAAGCAATATGGGACTCTCTTGAAGCTCAATATGCCTCTAAATCTGATGCTCAAATTCATCATCTTCACTGTGAGCTACGTGCTCTTAAGAAGGGTTCAAAGACTATGCGTGAGTATATCAATCATGATCGAGACTTGGTAGATAGTCTTGCAGCTGCTAATACAACCGCTACGGACACAGAATTCCGTCATTGTCTTCTAGCTGGCCTTGACAGCTCGTATGATGCCATTGTCACATCCTTGACTACCACAATGGGTTCTCTTATTGTAGAGGATTTTATTACTTTTCTTCTAACCTTTGAATTACGTATTGAGCATCTGGAAAAATCATTGCATGCTCAGCCTGTTGCTAACATGGCTGCTACTCCATCCCGTAATGTCTCTTCAACTTCGTCTCGTTTTTCTGGAGCTTACAACTCAGGCCCAACCCACTCCGCTACAGTACCAGCTCGGCCCAACAGTTCAGCTACCTCGTTCAGATTTCTAGCCAACAACAATAATTCTTCTACCTCTCAATCGCAACGCAACCGGTCGGAGATTCCCTGTCAACTTTGTGGTCGTCCAAATCATGAAGCTCCGGACTGTTGGAACCGGTTTGATCGCAGCTTTCGCCCTCCACGTCGTCAACCACCAGCTTCCGCACCGCGTGCCTATACTTCTCAAACTGGTTTATTACCAACTCCTTCATGGACTCCTGATAGTGGTGCTACAGATCATATAACGAATGATCTTTCTTGTCTTCAGTTTTCGAATGAGTACACTGGTCCTGATCAAATTCAAATGGTAATGGCTCTTCTATTCCAATTTTTAATGTTGGATCTTCTGTTTTGGGAACTCCCAACCGTAAGTTACAGCTTCGTAATTTCCTTTTTGCACCAAAAACTTCTCATAACTTATTGTCAGTATCTCGGCTTACAACTGATAATAATTTTTATTTGAATTTCATCCAAATTTTTGTCTTGTGAAGGATCGATGTACCGGGAAAGTTTTAATTTGCGGTAGTAGGAGGAGTGGTCTCTATCAACTTGATGATTCGTCTAAGTTCCCTACAGTTTGCATAGGTGAACATGCTAGCTTACAAGACTGGCACTCTAGATTGGGACATCCAATGATGCGTACAGTTCGTATAGTTGTCTCTCAGTTTTCACTTCCGGTTTCTAGTCAGACTATTAAATTTTGTTCCTCTTGTCATGAGCATAGGAGTCATAAGTTACCTTTTAATTCTAGTAAAACTACTTATTTGAATCCATTAGATTTAATTGTCTCAGATGTTTGGGGACCTTCTCATATTTTATCTAATGAAGGATACAAATATTATATTATTTTTATTGATGCTTTTAGTCGTTTTACTTGGATGTTTCCTATGTCTCAAAAGTCTGATGTTTTTTCTATATTTTTTCTGTTTCAAAAGCATGTTGAAAATCTTTTCAATCGAAAAATCAAAAATTTTCAATCTGATAATGCACTAGAGTATCGCAAACTTACTCCGCATCTTCAGAAACTTGATATTTTTCATAGATTTTCATGTCCACATACTTCTGAACAAAATGGTTTAGTGGAACGCCGTCATCATCATATTCGTGAAACTGGTCTTACAATCCTAAACATGGCTTTTGTACCCTCCTTGTATTGGTATGATTTTTTTTACACTGCTTGTTATCTAATGAATCGTGTTCCCTCCACCTCTATTAATAATTCATCTCCATATGAAGCTCTTTTTGGTCTTCCACCATCTTACACCTCTCTTCGTGTCTTTGGTTGTTTATGTTATCCTTACCTACGTCCGTATCGATCTCATAAATGGAACCTCTTTCATCTCCGTGTGTGTTTATTGGTTATAGTCCATCTCAAAAAGGTTACAAATGCCTTCATATTCCTACGGGTCGTATATATGTTAGTCGTCATGTCATTTTTGATGAGACTACCTTTCTTTTTGCCTCCACATCATCACCTTCGCCGACGTCGATCACTTCTCAGGTACATACTTCTTTACCCTTATCTATTTCATTACCACCAGTTTCGGTTAATGACCCTATCCAACAATTTGATACAGTTTCTCTCGATTCTAGTGGCTCCAGACGCACTGAACAGTCTCAACAGGTGTCTCCTCCACTTGTACAACATTTTGTACAGTCTCCACTGCCAGCCGCCACAAATGTATCCTCTTCAACCAATGATTACTCTCTGACTATGCAGTCAGATGCTGCCAGTTTGCTGCCCACTCATGCATCGTCAACTGCTACAAAATCTTCTTTTTGCTCGGGTCCAATACCAATCATTACGAGCCTATTTCCAAGCACTACTTCAGCTACTACATCAACCTCCTCCTTGGGTACTGCACCAGCTTCAGTTACTACATCAACCTCCTCCTTGGGTAATGCACCAGCTTCAGTTTCCACTACCGAAACAACCTCATACTCGGGTACTGCACAAGCTTCCGTTTCTACTACAACGTCAGTCTCTAACTCGACCTCTACTTCTATTCTTGGTACACATCCAATGGTGACTAGAGCAAAGGATGGAATTTTTAAACCCAAGACTCTTAGTGCTTCTAAATATGCTCTAGTATGTGATTCTCTTAGAGAACCAACTTGTATTTCGGAAGCGCACAAGGATCCAGATTGGCGCGCCTCATCGGATGATGAAATCAATGCCTTATTTCGAAACGGTATGTGGACTTTAGTACCATATCATCTCTCTATGAATGTTATTGGATGTAAATGGGTATTTCGTATCAAACGTAAGTCTAATGGTGAAATTGAACGTCGCAAGTCTCGCCTGGTTGCTAAAGGGTACAATCAACAAGAAGGTATAGATTTTTCTGAAACGTTTAGTCCGGTTGTTAAACCATGCACTATTCGTATTATTCTTACATTGGCTTTGACTTCTAATTGTTCTATTCATCAACTTGACGTACAAAATGCCTTCTTACATGGTGAGCTTCAAGAAGAGGTCTACATGAAACAACCTCCAGGTTATGTTGATTCTCGGTTTCCTACACACGTTTGCAAGTTGCATCGTTCTCTTTATGGTCTTAAACAAGCTCCTCTGCATGGTACCATAGGCTCAGTACTTTTTTGTTACAAATTGGGTTTGTTACTTCAAAGTGTGACTCGTCTGTGTTTATCTACAACGGTTCATATGGAACTATTTATCTGTTAGTGTATGTGGATGATATTATTGTTACAGGATGCAATTCTACTGGGATTAAATCTACTCTTGAACGTTTGCAACAAGAATTTGCAATTAAGGATCTTGGATCTTTGTCTTATTTTCTTGGAATTGAAGCATTTCGTACTTCCTCCGGATTATTTCTTTCTCAACAAAGGTATGCTCATGATCTTCTTATTCGTGAAAAAATGGATGGTGTTAAACCTATTCAAACACCACTTAGTACTTCTGGTGATATCTCCTATGATCGTAGTACCTTATTAATTGATGCTACTGAGTATCGTAGTATTGTTGGAGCCTTACAATATTTGACATTTACTCGTCCCGATCTGGCATATGATGTTAATAAGGTATGTCAGTTTATGCATGCACCCACTGTTTTTCACTGGGGTCTGGTAAAGCGTATACTTCGTTATCTTAAAAATACGTCTACGTTTGGCATATATCTGCGGCCATCTTCTTCTCTAAAGTTATCTTTCAGTGCGTATACTGATTCTAATTGGGATGGTTCTCTTGATGATCGACGTTCTACTAGTGGTTATTGTATTTACTTGAGTGGTAATATTATTTCTTGGAGTGCTCGTAAGCAGAAAACAATGTCTCGTTCTAGTACTGAAGCAGAATATAGGGGACTTGCAATTGCTACTGCTGAAATTATGTGGATTCATTCACTTCTTTCAGAACTTCGTGTTTCCACTCAATCCCCTCTTGTTCTATGGTGTGATAATCTTGGTGTTACTTATCTCACTGTTAATCATATTTTTCATGCAAGGACAAAGCATATTGAGATTGATTATCATTTTGTTCGTGATCAAGTTGCTTCTAAACTTCTTGATGTCCGGTTTATATCTTCCAAGGATCAAATTGCGGATATATTTACAAAGCCACTATCTAAGGATCGATTTTCTCTTTTAAGGTTCAAGCTAACGGTTCAGGATAACCTGTTACGCTTGCGGGAGGGTGTTAACACAGTATATAGTCTGTGTGTGAAATAACACACGATAGCTTCTTAGGCAAGTAGTTCTGTCTTTTGTATATTAAGAAATAAGGATTTATTTAGGAAATCAGTTTCCCTACGGTTCAAGGAACCGTGTATATAAATAGTGTATGAAATTCACAATTGTATAATATCCTTAACATCAATAAAATCCAGTCACAGTTATCTCTTCTTCTATTATCTTCTTGTTTAAATCTCTGTTCTAAATCTAAGTAGTTCTAGCTTTTTTCTGTTTTGCAAAAACTTTAAAAAAGAGATTGGAGAGTTGGTTAGAGTTAGGTCTGTCTTTATCTACGCTAAGCTATCAAGTATGGTAATTATTTTAACCAACAATAAAAATGTATGTATGATCATTACCATAAACATCTATTTAACACACAACCATCATGTGCATATGCTACTCCCCGATATATCGAAAATGCCTAGACATTGCTTGGGTGCTCCAAATCCTGCTATCACCTTTTATGACCAAGATACTTCTACCAATCTGATTACAGAGCTACTCTTTCAACCTCAAAATTGAAAACAGTAGTTAAGTTAAATAATTAGAGTCAGATATCAAATCTTACCTTTAATTAATATATCACTTTATACCACATGACATTAGTAGTAATAAAAAAAACATTGATATAAAATCTTACCTTCAAGGTGTAGCATAGATTAT
Organism: Papaver somniferum; assembly: GCF_003573695.1. NCBI lineage: Eukaryota > Viridiplantae > Streptophyta > Magnoliopsida > Ranunculales > Papaveraceae > Papaver > Papaver somniferum. The sequence goes on from NC_039362.1 coordinate 22,424,305, forward strand.
CAAAAAGTGTACGAATAAGAAACTCAAGTTGGTAACAACATTTATGGTTGTTTGAACATATTAATCTCTAAAAACCCAAGGTGATATTCTTTGAGTTACAAAAACACCAGCCATATTATTTGTCCTTAATAAAAACCGTTTGAAGAAGAAATGGCACAAAAACCCCATTTCATTAGATTATATGTAAATTTAGTTTTTAGGATCTTTCAAAAATCCAGAACTAACCTTCCGTGCATATTCGATCGATTTCAAAGGAAAGTTTCACGGAATTTAATTGAAAATCTTCTCCCTGTTTCTTCGTGTTTTCTTAGGGTTTCAATTCAAAAATTCGATTTCACAGAAGAAAAAAGAAGTTAATTGAAGAGAAGAGAAGTTGGTTCGAGATCATCTCCTGCCGATATTTGAATTCAGATCGATTTCTTAGTTTTTAATCATCTCCTAAGAAATCATATTAAAAAAAAATCTGAATCTTCATATTATTATTCTCTTTGTGTTTTTAGGTTTTGATTTCATCATTCAGAGAAGAGAAGTTAATTCAAGATCAATTTCATGCCGATTTTCTTTTAGTTTATTTGATGAATAGAACTGAAGTTATAGTTTCACTTTATTTTAGATCTGTTTTCAATTCATTTTATATCTCGGCTTTATTATCAGTTGAAATTGCATCAATTGAAGTTATTTCGACTATAATTCATTGAATTTCAGTTTTCAGATTTCATTTTGATATTTGTTTTGACTGGATTTTTTCATTTATTCTCTTGTGTACATCTTTTTACAGTTAAACATGTTGATTATGTTAATTTTCTGTAGATGTATTATGTATGTTTCATTTTAGATTAAGTTTGTCAGAGTTTTGAAGGCTTTGATAATTTGTTGGAACCAAAACAGGTTTCACCGTATTATGTTGGAACCAAAATAGGTTTCATCATATTACATATGTGTTTCATCTGGAATATATTGGGACCATTTTTGGTTTCATCATTTTTTACTGTTTTTTTTCTTCCATGGATTCATCTGCACTACGTTGGAATTTTTCATTTGAAAGCAATCAAATATTTGAATCAATTCTACAAGACAAAGTAAATTTGACAGTTGAAATCATGCATAAGAAATTTAAATGTGTTATAAACTATTATAAGTATCTTGAATCGAAACATATAATTTTGCAAAATGCTATTACATCTAGTTAACAACAAGTATTACAACTAGTTTATTCATATTGTTGTAACCTATCCTCTGTATCATATTTTTCCAGCAGTGCTTCATATTCTCTAGAGATCCCATTGCTACCAGCGGTTTTAAGCTTTTCGATCAAAGTTCTCGTCCATCGGTATTTGGCTTTATAAGAGTTTTCTTCAGCGCCAACATTTTCTTCACTTTGATCAGGCACTCCATTGCTAGTACCAACAATCTACTCATTTGCGATATGCTCTTTATTCACTGAACTTCCAGCACCAACATTCGCTTCACTTCCAGCAACGCACTTTTCATTCCCATCAGCAACATGCAGTTCAGGAACAATGTATTCTTCAACACTAATATCCTCTTCCCCTATGCGCTGGACAAATACTTTTTCATGTTCACTATACGGAAGTAACAATGATCCTTTATGGTGACCCACATTCATCTGCAGAACACAAAAAAAATGGTTTCTAGTTAAATTGTTTGATGTAACCAAGATTGGCTTCATCAAAAAAATTGTAGACAAAGACGTATGGAACCAAACATTGTTTCAGCAAATATTAACAACATTTTTATCATTAAAAAGTGCAACCAATACGAAACATATGGAACCAAACATTGCACTGTTACGACTCTGTTTCTCTTTTCTCCCTGTTATTAAACCATATCTAAACCATAAGCACCTAGAAAATGATGAAACCAATAACTAAAAATGGTGAAACCAAAAATATGGAACCAAACATTGTACCGATACGGCTCTGTTTCTCTTTTTCTCCATGTTGTTAAACCATATCTAAACTATAAGCACCAACAAAATGATGAAACCATAAGCATAACTGAACAATTATGAAACCAATAAATGAAAATGGTGAAACCAAATCTGGTTACATCAATTAAACACGCCCAATAACAGAGAGCACACCCAACAGAAATATGTAACCATATATTTGGTTTCACCAACAAAATGAAGACAATATAACACACCAACAGGAAATGGTCAAGCATATGTAAACCACAAGTGGAAATGATGAAACCAAATCTGGTTTCATCAGAAAAATAAGAAATGAAACCCACCAACATAATTTTTTAAAATTGAAATGTTTCACATTCAATTGAAAAAAAATGTAACCTAAGACTAATTAATATGGTAAGACTCTGATCAGTTTACCAGATTAAACCTAAACCTAACAAATGAAACCTAAATTAAACAAAAAACCCAAAAATCAAAAAAGATTAAAACTAATAATCTTTATTTCACATTCAATTGAAAAGAAATGAAGCATCAAACTAATTAATGGCTACGCTCATGTTGATTTCATCAAAAAAAGACCAAAAATATTAACATCATCAACACCGAAACCATGGAGTTGGTACGATTCTTACTTTTTGGAGTTTTTTTCACTGTTTCCTTTAACTTTTCATCTCTCTTTTTTCTCTTATTTAATTCGCTTCTTCACCATTTTGTTGTTTGAGAGGATTTAGGTCAGGAAATTGAGACGATTTAGGTCACAATTGGTTTCATCGGTTGAAGTAAGTAATCATTGAAGAAGAGAAGAAGGGAAAATCGAAAATGGAGAATGATATTCGCTAATGAATTTCTTAGATCTGATATTTTTCTTATGTTTGAGAGACCAAGAAAGAGAACTAGAACAAGATACGTGGTGGAACGTGAAATACGCGAGGGTATTTTAGACAGTTGGGGGAAATTTGAGGTTTATTTACACCATTTGTTTTGTTGGAGTTTTATTGCTCGGATGGTGACAGCTCTGGGACTGTAACCCGCACATTAATATAGCCCTTTATTCCATGAGATTGGAAATCCGGGAGCTACTTAAGAATCTTTTGTCACCATAAAAAACGCATACATCCAAAAAGTTAAAAGTCACTCAAATCACTGTTTCAAGTCTACCGTTTTAATGCATTTCTGTAACATTTTTCCAGTTCATTGTACAAACCATTTTGGCACCGAGTGTCGTACTTAATTTCTTACCCATTGTGAAGGCTCGGAAGATCCGCCATCACCGCCTAGTACTTCCCTTGAGTTTGGATTCTGATATGCAGTTCCAAGTGTACAAACCTGATTAAATAAGTGAATTCATATGAATTCTTTTAATGGACGTCAAATATAAAAGCATTTTTTAACCTAACTATAAATTTGATTTGCATAAACTCCCTCAAATGTTAAGTTGAATGGCATATGAATCGAGCCCAATGGATTTAATTCTCTGAATGTTACCTTGGAAACCAATGTATCCAGCGAAGATTTGTCACTTAGTGGAGGTATCATCAGCATCGTCAATCCTAGGCCGGATTAGACAACTAATCATCATAAGGAACATTTGATGGTCGCACTACAGGTGGACCACAAAATTACTAATTTTACCCATTTAATGCAAGTAGTGTTATCTATCTTTGACTACCTTGCTAAGTGCAACATGAAAGAGTTATTGGACAATTTAGGGTTGGGATTAAATTATTTGCAATTCATGTTTTCTAATTCTAAGATTGTTGGCATTCTTTCCCTATGGGTACTGAGATGATATATGACATGTTTTTTAAACTTGGCGCATGTGTATTGCAGAGCTAATAATGCCAACGGAAGCAGGCAAGTTTTAGCCTACTCAATTAAGTTAATTGTGCCATTTGTGGGAGTCGAACCCACAACTACATGGTTGAGAACCATGCACTCTACCATTTGAGATAAGATAGAAAATACCAATATTAATAACTGTGCCATCAGAACTGACCACTAAATCACATCATCTGGCATCTTTTTGCCCCATTAATGGCATCTGATGGACGTGCAGCTAAAAATAGGTTTTTTGGCTACAGATTATAAAACCTAAGCATGGTCATAAGAATATATATTGTGCTTTTAAAATTATCCATTTCTGAAAATATATTAGTGTAATAACAACTCTTTCTGTAATTCGCATCATTAGTATATGAAATATCAAATGAAAAGAAGATAAGCAACTAACTGAACTAATGTTGCCCACTAACGCATAAAGATATATAATCGTAAAAAGCTAAAGGTATAAGTTGTGTGTGCATAATAAGACAAATGATCAATTCCACCGCTAACTTGCACAGCTGAAGTTCTGCAACTGTCTTTGTAGACAATTTAGTGAAGCGTGGTCTTTGCTTCTACTAATGCTACCTGAGCATATAAGTTTATTTATGTGTGTGCATTGTTATTCATAGTTCCTATAAATTTGCTCATGGTACATATATTGTACTTTAATTGAAATTACTAACAATAATCAGGTAAAGTTCTGATAAGTTTCACTTTATAAAAGCATTTACTTAACGGATCGTTGTGAAGATTGTTTTTCATCTTCCTGAAAATGGGATCTAAAGCGTGTAGGACCAACCTTGTAATCAGAAAATAAAAACAACATCCCACTATCTAGCCAAAGTCCATTGATGTTATAGTCACTAAGTTCACACTGTTTCCAAGGATCCACAAATACAATTTTATTTTAGTTTATGGAGATTCAGCCATGGTCATTATCCAAATAAAATGGTAAAAAATAATAATACCTTTGTTTGCTACAACCGCATCCATGCTGCATTCCACCATTGTGTTTTAATTGGCTCAGCGACTTCAGACCAGCTGAACTTCTGCATTCGGACCTCATGCATGCGAGGATTTGAGCTTGAAGTTTAATGAGTTCTAGGCCAAGAAGAGATTATAATTAAGCTTGCGGCGTCTGAACTCGTACCTTATATTTTCCTCTAGAGATGTTGGATTCTCGAGCTTTAGCAAATACGTGGTGCTGCAAACCTCCAAGATTGGTACCTTAATAATTTACAAAAGAGAAATCTTATTTTCTCAATTAATTTTATAATTAAATACTTGGTGCTGCAAACCTTTCAGATTGGTACCTTAATAATTACAAAAGATAAATCTTATTTTCTCAATTAATTTATTAATCTTACAATGAATCACATTGAACGATAAATATAGCTAGCTTATGTGCATTGTTTATTGGAAAGGTAGTTCTGTCTGCTTCATAGTATGTGCATCAGGAAAAGCAAAAATAGATACTTCTAATGCTACTACCATACTAACCCACATAAATTAGTAAGGCTTTCGATAATCAGATTTACACATTTGTGAGCAATCTGAGAGGTGATCTTAACCTTTTCCTAAGTAGTGGCTCTCTATTTATAATATTTTCGAGTAAATCTAAACCATTCTCAGAATAATTTTTCACCCCATTTGTCGATCGCTAACTCTCTACGTCGTTCCGAGTATTAATAATTGTAATCCAACTATGTGACTAACCATAGAAAATTTAGTGCCACCATGGTGTGAACTTACGACAACAACCAAAATCTTTTGGAGAATCCATATTATAATGCTATCAAGCCATGAAGTTGTTGGATTATCTATAAAACATGATTCTGGTATTGTTGACCCTCTAAATATCTGTAAAAGAAAAGAAACAAAATACAATTAGCTAGAGATACAACTCATGAACAACATGTGGAAAAAGAAAAATAAATGAACCTTCTCATCCGAGGTGAAGTATGCACCAGCATAAGTTACCACTTAGCTCATTAAGCATGGAGTTTGAATCTCATAGACTGATTGAGCACAATTTGTTGGTCTGTCCAGTTTCTCTGACCTGAGACAGCGAAAATTGAGTAATTAATGAGTAAGAGATTTGTTATTAAAGAGTTGCCTAATCAAATGGACAAACGATGATATCTAAGTAAAGCACGCAATAAAATGCGTAGGGATGTGGAGTTACTACTGCATATTCTTGTCTTTCATATCATCCTAACTAATAGGTAATTTTTCCACTGGTACAGAGTACATAAAAGTTGGAAAAGACGTCTATAGATGTAGCTCTTCAGAAAAAATACCAAGTAATCAACCTGTAGGTTGGAAAAAAAATAAAAGCTTGAATAATTGATAAGTAACTTAAATAAGTTTTACTGTTTCTTTAAAACTGCCTTCCATTTGTGACCTTTTCTCTCCTCATCTCAAAATGATGTTTTGGTAGAAATTGAATCTAGAAGCAGCAAATCTCAGTCAATTATTGCAAAAAGTTTTGAATTTTACCGTTGCAAAGTTCCAAATTCTTGTCGAGGTCTTAACTGAAAATACTCATCACCAGAACCCAGGAACAGGGTCATGGATGATGGTAACGAGGAAGAACCAAAATCAAGTAATGTGCTTCAATTTTATAAGAAACAACCCTACATTAGATGATTAGAACTAAATTTTCAAATGAATGTAACAATACACTGACTTATAAAGTTCAACTTCCTGCTTAGGAGCAACAAAAAGAAAAATATAATCAAGTTCTAAACCAAAATACCAAACACCACATAATTATGAAACAAATCCAATATTGATAAAGACATAGAGAAATTAGGGGAGGGTACCTGAAATAACTTGATTGTGTGCTGCGAGAAGGCCTAATCACCAAAAGAAAAATTAAATAATATCTTTTGAAAACACATCAAAAATCAAAAATCATAGTTTCAAGGAGAACAACTAAAATAATAAGAACCCTAATTTAATATACCTGGGATTATAATGGATTTGACAGATTTTTCACGCGTCTGGATTTATAATGGAGCGTTTGCACAAATCCTTCATGGGTATGTTTTAATCTCATTGACTGCAAAGAAGAAAACGGAAAAGCATTATTTAATGGATTCAACAAAGTTATAAAATCCAATGTTGTCATGGGCGTAAGGCGCCGCGCGGCGTCGGGTGTAAAATCCTGAGCCGCAGCGAGGCGCGGCGAAGAACTATAATTCCCACGCAGGTTTTTATACTATCAAAAAATAACTAATAAATGTTATGTTTTTGACATAACTCATAATTACTTTAAGATTTTCTATATTAGCTTGTAAATCTTAATGAAAAATATTTTCAAAGAATTTGGAATTGTTCTTTTTCCTTTAACATAAACAGCTAGGAATGATCTGTGTGTTGACATAATTATCTTAGGATATTAATGTATGACTTAATGATAAATATTTTCAAAAGATTTTGGCAATATCTATTTTCCTTTTTTGGCATAAAATACCACTTTGGAGCCCTGCAAACTGGCGCCTTGGATGGAGCGCCTAGAAAGGCGACGCCTGGGCGTCACATTTTAAAAGTGGCATCTCCTCACCCACTGCGAGGCGCCCAGTTCAAAATAAGGCCACTTTGGCACCTAGGCGACGCCTTTGACAACATGGATAAAATCTCAAGATATGGCACTTAGTCAAAACACCTTGTCAGTTCATAACAAACTAACAAAAAGAAAATAGACTTGCCAAGTCGTGCCTTCACCAATCTGCTCCAATATCTCGAAACAATCCACGAAGAAGGATACCGAGAAAAATTAACCCCAAAGAAACAGTATTCCACTTCTAATTACTTACTAAACAACTATTGAAATCAAGTAAATTTACTATTAAAACATACTTTGCACACAGAATCTTACCAAGGCCGAAACCCACCTAAGAATCGAAAAAAACACAACAGGTTTCCTTAAATTCAAAGCTAGGGTTTTCATTAAAATTTCATGTTAATTTGAAATTCAGTAATCAAATCCATACAAAAAAGAAGAAACAAACGAACCTCTTAAGAAAGACACTCAGGATAATCTTCTCTGAGAAGAGCACAATATTCAGGTTCTCTAAAATTTGACATACACTCACTGAAATCTGTCCAGTTTGTTCCCTGTAATTCCCCTTCCTGATGCCATATCGATAACAAATCTCTCACTCTCAGGAGATTGATCGATTTAATTTCAGCTCCGAATGAATCTTCTGGGTGATGTCAATGGCTATCAATCTTTGATGACAAAGTCTTTTACTTTTCACCCACACCTACCAACCTAACAATTTCGTAAGTTTTCCAGCCGTCCAATCACTACTCCATCCGGAGCTTACCGACCGCCGGATCGAGGTCCCCATTAGATCCTGTCCGTTGATTGACTCTTTGATCACATAGTCAAAGTGCATGTCTTTTTATCACAATAAACTAGGTATCACCGGGCCTTACGGCCCCAGCTCAACCTCTCATTACAGTTTTAAGTGTATATACATTAAAATAGACTACAACTTAGTTAATGTATCCAAATATTTTAAAAGACTACAACGTAGTCAATGTAATTATTTGGACCCTTATGGTCTTCACATGTACTTCTGATAGTCATTTAATCCGAAACCAAACCTATGTCGTCAAATTGCACTCGGCTTCCCACATTCTTTCTTCAGTTATCCATGTTAACATTGTATTTTTGTTGCAGATGTTCTTTGAACCTTAACATCATACATTTTTTTAAACATTTCGTTCATCTTTGTTATAGTATTTCCCAAAAATTTCAATTTGCTTTTCAGATCCATGATTATGGAAAAGACTCTTATTATCACGCTCTTTGTATATTTATTCAATTACTTGTTCTCCTGGAAATGTAATCAGTTCTCCGTCTATTTATTTCACTATTTTCTTCTTTAAAACAATATCTGCAAAACAAAAATTGCCTAATGTTTTTAATGCTACAAAGAATTTTTGTAGTTCTTTTGCATTCAACCCTCCATTAGACTCTGAATCTTCTCTGAAAGTTTTCCCAGTAATAAGCTTCAAGCATATTACTCTCACGCGAAAATAGATGGGTTGTAGAATTTGTTTTCTGCATTGTTGATTTCGTCATGTCATCCAATTCTAAAAATTGACTAAACGTGAAGCTATTCAGTCTTTTTCTAACTTTTGATATTGTCCAAACTTTGTCAGCTCATGTTTTGTCTTCTCTTTTCATTGTACATATATATGATCCAATTGTAATGATCTTTAATATGATTTTTTCTAGATTTCGAAAACTCAATTGGATAATACTACGAAAACATGGTCTCTTACCAATATTGTTCTCCATTTATATACCGTGTGAACTCATATTTGTCATCGTAATCCATTAGTTTTATATTAAGGAAAAAAGGGTGTCGTGTGTATGCTTTCTTTTATGGTGTCGTACCTAACAATGATTGTTTGATAATGATTTTTTCTTCATATATTGAACTATATATTTTGATCTGAAGTTTTAATTATATCTAGTCAAGGAGAGATATTTTTCTCTTTCTATTGTTCAATAGTCCATATCTTTTATTGTTCTTAAACTTAAGCGGTTGTAATATGAAAACTTTGTTATTTTCGAGTTTATATAGTAGCAGACCCTGTTATTCTGTTGATAACAACTTGTGATTTGTATGCTTAATTACATGCCATTTTTTTTACTCTCTTATATATCTGCACATAATATCGCATACAGAGATGTAATAAGTAAACATTTATAAAAATATGTTAAAAAAAGTATAATTATAATGCAAAAGAATGATCTCAAACATTGTTTGTTGTTGTCCTATTTATAGGTTTTATAGAAGCATGGTTAAGGAAATCAATATTTCCATATGATTCAAACTGTAGTAGTTTCCCCATTGAGGAAATCGATTTCCTAAGAGAACTTAAACTGCTGAATCTAATTTGTCGTTCTTTATCACAACTAAGTTAAAATTGAATTTATATTGTAACTGACTTTGAAAATTGTCTAGTTTCAGGAAACTGTATAGATTGTTTCACAAATTTTTGTAACTTTTTAGGTATTCTGGAATTAGTAGGACCTGTAGATTAGATTTATCCATTAAATTTAAAAACTACTGTTGTAAAATCTTAAATTGAGCATTACAAAGATATGACAATTTTTAGGTTATCAAAATTGAATATTATCGTTATATTGTCTATGTTATTGAAATTTATATTTTCTTGAAATGAATCATTATATTGTTAAAGGCACATTATTCAATCGCTAGAAATGTGCACTCTTGTACGAATTGTAGTCATTCTTGTTTCGCATAGTTCGTAGGGTTTGAAATGCTATCAGGTGTGCTTGTATTTCAAGGTTGGTAGTGCATATATCATCTAGATGAGTCACCTTATCTTTTTCAGGGTAAGACATGTCAATGAACATCATCTATATATAACTAAGTGGTGATGCGACAGAGATGTGCTTACTGAGATCCTTGGTTCCAGACCTTATTATGGTACAAATAATGCTACTTTGCTCAGTGAAATCCTTAGTGATAGATATCATATTTTTGCATGGTAAAACATTGAAAATCTATAATGCTCTAAAAAAATGTCTAACTACTCAAACGAAGGAACTAAAGAAAGCATATATCTAACACACTTTGGAGTTCAAGAAGGTACAAAATATAATACCTCCTATGAAATTCTTTAACTTTTTTATAGTCCATGTTACTTCAACCCGAGTACTACCCCTCCTATAAATATACAACATATATTTCATGTATATAAATATACTATGACTTTCAAAAGTTGTTATACAACGCCATGGATCTAAGTAAAATCCAATGATTATAGTTGATATGAACGGAATAAATCAGACATATTTAAGAACTTAATTCTGGAAATACAGTTACTCCTCATGTACTGCAATTACATTATAAAAATATATGCCTTTCTCATCACACCGTTGAATAGTGTCAATCCCTTTTCTATTTTGTTTACCTAGACTTTATCATGCAAATTTGTGATTACAATAAATGTCAATATTTAATACAATAATTGGCTTTGTTTTTATTGGGGTTCAAAAAAGCCATAGATTGATCTAGTTGTGTTGGCTGTGAATTAGCTCCTTATCTTAAATCTATTATTCAAGAGATAACTGTATATCATAGGTTCATTTAAGTCGTGAGAATTTTATCTTTAATTGCAGAGAATTGGTGCTTTTACTCTTGTTCATTCAACCTTCCATGTATATAAGAAGATGATGAAATCAAGGGTAGTTGTCGGTCGGTTGTGTGCAGGTACATGGGTATTAGAACCACATGCACTACTGCCATTAGCAGTCTCACTACCATCTGCGTTACTATAGTTAGTAACAGTGTTACATTTCGGTGCTACGATGAAAAATGAACATCACATGACCTGTAGATTACCAAATAACTAATCATAAACATCCCGAAAAACTTGCACTCGTGACTTGTTAACAATGAAAGTCTTATTTTCCTTAAATTTCCGTTGTAAATTTGTAGCATGGATTATAATTTTTCCATCAACGTTAATCCGTATCTCTGATTCTCTTGGACATGTTTTTGAATTTTCAACAACAATTTCATGTTCTTTCTGCTTTTGGATCTAAATTTTCTCTTGTTGAAAAATATTCCTTTCTAAGGATTTTTTTTTTCTTATTAATTATTGTAGCATCTATTAATGAAGGTCAAGATTTGGTTCTTTTGTATGCTTTTTCTTAATATATCCGGACAAAAGAACAACCTCATTTTCTGATACCAATACAACATAATAATATGTTGAAGGCTCAGGGACTACCTGCGAATTTGGTAGAAAAAAGATCTGAAATGCATTTACTCGTTTCTGTTTTCTATATTGGTGAAACAATTCGCCATAAACTCCAGTTATCTTTCTCAGCTGCATTTCCAGACACTTCACGTAATCCCACTGGGTTGTCCAGATAATTTATTTAGGCAAAAGAGGATGAACTGTTATAATTATATCATGCTTACTTGCCAACATGGACAAAAACGTAGGAGCCAAAATGATTCTTGAGCTTCCATTAAATAAATCAAAAAAGAACATATCATACCCTAAAAAGTTAAAAGTGACCAAATTCGAAAATACTCAAAACTAAACTAAGATTATAACTGTGGCATCTGCTTTTATACACAAATTTTTTAAAAGGACTCAAAGATTGGGAAATAATTAGTTTAAACGACAAATTTAAGTTTCAATTCCACATACAAAAAAAACTCAAGGAGAACCTAACTAACTCTAGCTCGTTGTTGCTGTTAGACGATAAAAGATGTAACTAAATGAGGAATGTGTGATGATCTGTAATTCTTTCTCTTTATCTATGTTCTCACTTAGTCTTAGTAGTATAATGTGTGTAGGGGGTCTATAGCGGGTTGCAACGCTATAGCATTTAAAAAAAGATGTAGTTATGTTTTCTATGGTTCCACCTAATCTTGTTATTGTGCCTCAGGAGTGTGGAAATTTAAAAAGAAAAGACATGTATTGTGATGGATACTGGAACTGCAACTATCTATTATCTATTTTATCGTTGATTCTTCACATGTTCATGCTTGAGTTAAGTTAATGTAACCACCTATCGTCAATTGCATTGCTAAATTAAATATCCAAGCATCTTGAGAAACTATACCCGATTATTGTAAATATTATTTTTCCAACTCAGTAAGTACGATCTGTTGTCAGAAGTACTGACCATATAACTTGATAAATATTTTCTCAGAGATGATACCTTGTCATATCCCCAGTTCACTAACACCTGGAGATATTCACTTGACTACCCCAACTTGTATTAAAATGTTGTAAGTGCTTGTTGCAGCGAGCAGTTGGAGCTTGACTGAACTGGGAAGACTGGTGCTTCAAGCTATTGGGATAACACCCGAACCTATGTGACATAGTTGTTAAGCAAAAAACTTTACCACAATATGGTCAAATCTGCCAACGAACTCCGGAAACTATGGTAAACAATAAAATATTTCCCTAAGCTAAATTGTCAATAAACTGATTGGTTCAGTATCTAATAAGCACCAGCCGTAAAACCAAAAAAAATAAAATTACTTGATCTTTCATAAGCATTATTATTATAAATACTGCACATCAGGATTCTAGGGAAGAGCATCAATAATCCAAAAACATTATTATTATAAATATGCCACATAAATTCATATAGAATAATAACCCAAAACATTCTAAAAAAAAATCTAAAACAGTGTAACTGGACCTTAAAGTACGTAGAAGCTAGTAACGAACAGAAAATCTTCTAAGAATCCAGTTTTTAAGAAATTGATATATCTAAACTAATCCTTCATTTATGCAGATTAGTTTTCAAAAAATCATTGATCGCGCTCTCTTCATCAACGGAGTCCACTTTTTCTTTTTAGTTTGCGACGGGTGGTTTTGGTTGCTTTGCTTCTTTGTAGTGGTTTAATGTATCGATTCTACCCGTCTAATTAGATGTCTCCTTGTCCTTATCTTTTCTAGCATGTGTAACACTGCTTTCGCAACCTGAACCATGTAAAGAAAAAGAGTTTCATATGTAAACAGTGATTTTTCTAGAAGAATACGGTCCAAATATTTAGTTATGTTTATGGTTTGTTATAGAAGTTAGATAAAATCAACCAAATATAAACTAACCATATTCTTACTATAATATATCACAGCAGTTGCTTCCTGTATATATGGTCTTTTTATTTTCGTTGGGTCATCTCATTTTGGTTGTTGCAGTTGGTTATCATGGGCTGAACGATGTTATATAACACTGCTTACTGCTTTGCGATTAAGATGACTCCATTTAAATATTTATACAACATACCACCATCAACCTTTTGTACTTATTTTCTAGGTAAAACTGATGTTAATGTAATCCAACGATCGTTTTTAATTTAGTATGTCACATGAAAACACTTAAAAATATCATTAACATGCCTATGTTATCCAAGTATATTATCCCATCGATATCGTCCAGTTTTTGTTGCCTAGGTATCATAAGCTAATGATTACTCTTCGTGTATGGGATTTGTTATTGTTCTGGGATTTTAGGCTCACGCCCTTCTTTTGATTTTTTCTTATATTAGGTGTTGGCTTTTTCTTTTCTCTGAATATTCTCAGGGACAACTTTTTCTTGTATTATTATTATTTTTTTATTTGCAGTTTGATGAAGTTTAACATTCCCCACGCGCACATACCAGAAAAGGAGAAAAAACTCTTCTTGCCTTTTTTATTCGTCGATTCTAGGATAACTGAATGACGACCATTGTTAAATGTGAACATCACCATCCCATTAGATGAGAGTCAAAGTACAACGTAACTTACGTGGATCGTGATGGGCATTTTTTATCTAACAATTCAAAACATGTAAGGGACCTAGTAAAAGTGCAAGCTTACAATGCCCAAATATATCCTAAGTAACTGAGAACGATGTTGGATTCCTACACAACAACTATGTCTCACGTGTTCTCATTAACATTACATTTACTTGTTCGATGACCTAATTATTGACACTTGGTTCTTGATAATTTGTTTTCTTGACAACTCTTGACACTCGGCATATCACGAAGACCAAGATCCCCTCATCCCATTTTTCTTTCAAACATTGTACAACTCTTGAGTGAAGACTTGACACATCGTAAGTACAACTGGATGCATAATATTCATCAACATGTGACAGTAATAAGAACAAACATACACGTTGATGTGGCAACTAAACATTTGTGTCGGATTCAGTTGGAAGGAAAACATATTTGCGTGGTATGTCTTACGTTAATTACATATTATTAGGTCTTTTATATCATTAATTCTGCCAACGATAAATAGGATATCCAGGTTCGTCCGAACATATACAACCACTTAACGTTTGAAAAAGAATTGGGTCAGTTTTTTCCCCAAAATTTCAAAACTTTTCAAGATTTTTTTACCCGATGTTGGGTTAACAATAGTGGCTGCATCTGATCAAGAAACTGTTAAGGCATGCAGATGCTCAAAACCTACCTTCTTTTTACTCTGTAATCTTACCTTCTTAACTGGGACACTCATATGAAAATTCTTTTCTCTGAAAAAGACATCAGTTAGGACGTGCTATTCCTTCCAACCATAACTCGATCTAACCATATTTTGAAGATGTACAGTTGCAAGATAAGTGAAGATTCCAAAGGCATGCTATGAACGAAGGAATTAAATTAGATGAATCAGATGAGTATTATTCGAATCATTGAAGGGCACACTGGGAACATCATGGGGACTTTGTGAAGTTTTTTTTTAATATCCGGGATTTCGGACACCTTAGATGAAGCTTTATATTCCAGTTTGAAGAGTTCAAGTGAGTCCCTGATTTTTAATCAGTACTTAAGTGCAAGTATCCAACAAAGGATGACTTTGCTGAAATAAGCTTTAAATAAAAGACCCTCGTAATACTATATTCCGACTCGAGCATTTGAGGGTCTTCCTAGTGCATGACTTACATGGGTAAAGAATCCCAAGTTAAAGGAAAAGTTGTTGTTTCTTCTTCTGTACATGTATAATTTATTTTTCCCTTGTTTCGTCATGGCACACACCGCCCAAAAACATAAATATTGTACATCATATGATGATAGTAGTAAAGAAATGATGAATCTTTACCTACTCAGGTCGAAAACCAACCCTTTATGTCCCTTTACTCTCATGGTAGGCCTGGTGGCGCTGTTGTTGATTTACTGTGGCTCTTATTCTTTCTGTTAGAAGAGTGGGCATAACAACAACAACAAAAAGAAACGGACAAAACTGTTACAGGTTTTAGTATGTTATCGGTAGAAATCTGTTGTTTCAAGTTAGGAATCTGTTGTAAGTTGTTATAAAAAAAGTTAGGAATCTGTTGTTTCAACTCATGCTTAGACCTGAAGAACCCCTTTGGTATTCCTTTTGTCCTTCGGTATTTTTTCCCCAGGAATTTCTGGGTTTAAGCATGAGACTATAACAATAAAAATATGTGTACTTGAAGAGAAGGAAATGGCTATGCTGATATTTGGAGAAGTGGGGTGCTACTGCCTTCATTTTCATTGCTCAACGGTGATATGATCCTATTATGATTCGTTCCGTAATAAGGAGCGACAGAGATATCCTCCCTATTTTTGATTTTTTATATTCCTTTTTTCTTTCTTTTTGTGGAGGGCTTGAGCCCCTTTTGTTCTCTTTTTCAATTTTGATTATAAAATCGCCTTCTTTTTTTTTGGGTCTTGCTTAAGAAAAAAAAGTGTACTTGGGAAGAGGTATCAGAGTAGAGGTCCAAAAGATAAATGATAGTACTCCATAAACCTCCCGATAAATCTCATGTAGGGCTCAATTTCCTAGAGAAAGTAATTTTGTACACAGAGAGGAGAAAGAGTGATTCTGCACTCACAGTGGTTTGAAACCGTGAAATGTCCAATCACCTAAAATCACTCCGAGACTCTAGTAGGGCTCATTTCCTAGCGAATGAGGACTGTTTTGATTTGAACCATCTTCAAGTTCTGGTGAAGATACCAAATCTTAACATGATTAAAAAAATTAATATCCACCGAGCTCTTCGGAGTGCACACAAAAAGTTTAGTGTCAACCAAATCAACTAATAACAAATCTCATTGTGTATTTATGTTGATACAATAAAAATTATTCAGATTTAACTTACTTTAACCACAAATAAGAAATCAACCACATTAATGATGGAGTTCACTGTAGCTTTGGATAGTTCAAAGAAACTTCAAACGATGTAAGCCAGGTAAGAGCAGAATAAGAACAATATTTCAAGATGCAAAGTTGTATGCTTCCAACTTCACTTCACTGATTGCTACATCAATACTCTTTGGGACATAGACACTAAAAGACCAATTCCTGATAGTGTTAGTACCATACTCCTTGGTCCGCCGCCACCCGTACAGGTAAACGGCAAAACCATCCTCTAACCACTTTGTTTTGGGATTGTCCTAAATTATAAAATAATGGGACGAAAAGCAGAAACACTAACCTGGTGCAGAAACACTTTCCCTATCTTTGTTCCAAGGGTCCAATGATTCCACTGGCTTTAGAAATCAAGCAGCGATGCAGTACTGGAAACTCTAATGCGCCCAAAACCACAGTGAGGATAGTTCCACAGTTGCATAGTTTCAAGGTCGAAACATAGTTATATGAGGAAACCAAGGAACGGACAGCAGGTTATATCTCTCCCGCACTAACGACCCCAGCCGCATGACAGCAAAATCAAGGATTGGGTTTGTCCAATATAAGCACCATGAGTTAAGGATTTGTTGAAAAAAGTCACGAATTTAATTATAATCAAATTTCTTTATGTCGGTTATCAATGACCAACAAAGAAATCCCAGTAGACTGGAGTCATAAGAACATGAAAAGAAACTCAGAAATCAAAATAAAAAAGAAAACATCTTAACAACAAAAAAAAATAATTTCTATTCATCATTGCAGGTGTTGAGCTTAGCAAATTCGGGATACTTAACAACAAAGAACAAAAGTAAGATGAAAATTAGGAATTTACCTGTGTTCACAGGTTTGTGTGATAACGCATAATAGAACCCCTAGGTCATTCTGTCCACCTGAAGGACAAAATAGTTGATAAAGTAGTGGAAAATCGAAGTGGATTTTAATTAACACATACTCACCAACTTGGTTTTCTATTTTCTGTTTATCCAGTAAGATTCTAGAAAGAGAGCATATCACATTAATGATTTCGCTATGCAAATCTAGCAAGCTACCCTGCCTTTCTAATGAAACACCTCAAGCTTCTGTGGGGTTGCTTATAGGCTTATATCAAACAGTATGTTTTGTCCCTCAACTGCTGACATGCACAGGAAGGCGGGCTCCGTTGGACTTTCTCCTGTTGCGGCCTTGGCCAGAAACTTAATGGACAACATAATTTCACTTGAATTACCATAATAGTAATTAATAACGTCACCTTATTCCGCCCATAACATACAGACAACTGGTCCTGTCCTTGTTCTTCAAACTGATATTGGGTTAGTGTTGATATATCTAACGACATATGCTTTTATAGGCAGTAAATATTAGATGTCGAAACACTAACTCAATTCGGTCAGAAATCAAAACAATGTCACATCAAAAGCCACCACTCCGTCTATATTTGTCATTTCGCTTCTCAATCATGTGTTGGTTGCGTAACAATTCTACATAGATATCAAATCTTGGCTCTCCCTTATTCACAGATATATATATAGAGATACTTTAAAATGCTTACATGCAATAATTTCATGGTAAAACTGTACATCTTACCAAGCAATGTATAAAGATACAACAGTTTAGAGTTGAAAAATTACCCGTATAAATTATCTTTGTACAAACTCCATAATGGTTATCTCGCATTATCTTTTAGACCTGCATCACTATCGATATCTTATTCTACTTCAGTGAACAAAACATCAACCTTTGTAGTGCCTAATTGCCAGTCGGCTATCATCCTATATAGTTTATATGAACTAAATTGCCAGCCTAACAAATTATATAGCAAATAATGTGTACTTTCTTGACATCTTCAAGGATGATTAACCGGGAATTGGGCTAAACTGATAGCTATGATGTTATGCTAAATAGCTAAGACAACAATATGATCTTACGGGGGCCTCAAAGTTGGATGGCTATAAACAGGAGTGTACAAACATTAATTCATAAACTCACCTTAGAGTGTGACAAATTAAAAATGTATATTAGATCAAAAACAGTAAGCACATTAACCCATTATGGGTATCATCTGCAGGTCAACAAATAATTGAACATTAACCTCGGTAAGAAGTGAGTGATACTGCTGCTAAATGATTTTAATTAAACATGAAGGGAAATGCCTCTTGGTGGGTAAGGAGCTTCAGTATTGTGTGCCAAATTAGATCACCCATTGAAAAATACTAATCTATCTCAAGAAACTACACCAAGTATCTTACTGAATTCTTTTGTTTTTGACTAATATATATTAGTTAATTTAGAAGATGTTGAATAAACTAAAACGTAGTTCTACCTTGCATGAATCCTAGACAACGGTGCAGATCAGAGCTCCTATCACCCACTGAAAGGCTACCGGCGAAGAGAGAGATTTAATTATATCATTTGAAAACTTACTTATAGGTAGTACAGAGTGAATGTTGGTTGATTTAAATATATTTCATTTCTGTAGATCTTATGTCTCGGCATTAGGTACTACTGGGATAGGTAATAGACCCCAATATCTTAAAGTTGTCTACATCTGTCTGATTTATGTGGATCCTTGCAAACTGGTTGAACATGATATGACTTGGGAATGTCAAGTTAAAAAGTGCAGTATGCTTGATCGCAATAAACAGTCAGGCCATCCTATCTTTGTCTGCTAGATAAATGTACGAAAGCTGTTCTCATATTCTGTAAACCGCAGTCACAACTAAGTACACAGAAATATCTCTAGCGACCCTTGAACCCAGCAATTAAGTTGGAGTTATGGAGAAGTAATATTGGCGCAAGCAAGAATATCGTATGGCCTGAGCCACCAGTGAAATTAAAGTTCAAAATTAAGCATATAGAAAAGCACATCACAGAACAATGAGAACATTACCAACTGATAGCATGGCATCCAAGCACCTTCAGCAGGTAATCTCTTAATCATGGATGCAGCAGGCACTGTTGAGACACATCTCTTTAATTAGCATAAACCACTAAAGATTATATAAGCTACTACAGATCCTAGAAAAAGCTACAGAATATCAGCATCATAATTCAGAATTAGGCATATATCAAAGGATTCAAAACAAATCACGTAACAGTGACAATATTACCAAATAATGCCATCCAAGCACCTTAAACAGCCCTAGTTTCAGTATCCTCTCTTGTTGTTGTTGATGATGTTGTTCTTTGCACACAGGTCATTTCCTCCGTCACTGTGGATCGATGGCAGACAATTATCCCCATCAACTAATTTCTCGCCTAAACCCTAACCCAGATCAGTGAACACTACCCAATCTTCAGTTCCATATCAACTTCAAAATCTTCTTCTAACTCATTGTAAACAGCCAACGAATCCATGGAAGCAACCCAATGGAACTAAGCTAGTAATGGTTCAGGCTTTTTGTCGAGCACTCTATATGTTTTCCAATTGGAGGTCTTGTTTCTTGCTTTAGGCCTCGATTTGGTTGCCCCAAGGCTAAGAATCCAAAGCAAACCTATAACGACTTTATCAGACTATCAAGTATTCATGCAAAACACATCCTTCTTCCTTATCTGCTGCCATTGTTGCAGAGAAAGATGCAGAAACAACGAACTGGAGAAGATGTCAGACAAACTGCAGCGTTTTTATAGGTTTTGGAACACGGTTGTATCTAAACTCTTAATTCTTAAACAGGTGAAAGTATTTTATATGGAAACAAATTGGTACGGCGAGTCTTTCCTAGCCGTCCAAGTCAAATTCAATCCGGAACTTCCGGACCTCCGGATGGCAATTTTTGATAAATCTTGTCCACTGATTGACTTTTTGATCAAGGAGACAAACACCACCTTTTTTTTATAACTATGACTAGTTGTCACCCCGGTCTACGGCCGGGTTCAACCTTTTTCGATCTTTGTTTGTTATTTGGCCGGTTGGTCAATATCCTTCCACAAAATTTAAGTCAGTCTGTTATTCTTGGGGTCATGTTTAGTTAATAGGGTCATAGTAACCGAGGCCAACAACCCCGTCCTCGGATTAGAAAATCTATTGTTAAACATAGTCCCCAAATTAAAGTTAGTCGTGTTAACATAGGGCCCTCGACCCGCAATCCCCATGTTTTGTTGATTAGCCGGGGATTATAGCACCGGTCATTGTTGTTTAATCAAGCCTCGGTGTTTAGTTGGTTGGACCAAATTAGCTGGGACCCCGAATACTATATTTTGTTGGTCAGATCAAATCAGTCGGGCTTACAGCCGTGGCCCCTTTTAATACTTACTAACAATAGCCCGTAGTGAGAAATACTAGAACCCCCTACTATATGGGTTCAATATATAGAAACCCCACTAAATGGATCCTTCCCTATCAACTCCATACTTTCACTTTTTAATATTTCTAGACCCAGAACTTTAGATTTCAGGGCTTGGTAATAAAGTTTACGGTTTGCGGAAAACTCGTAATACCAAAAATGCCCTTTACTATATATACCTAATGAAATAGGCTATAGGTTTCATTTCCAGATTCATTTTCATTTTCACTTTATCTCACTTCTCTCTCGTTTTTGCACTGAAGAAAACTAGGGTTCTTTCATCAAACCGAAAAAAACAATTGCAGAGAACAAGAAAACGATTCTCGCTCCATCGATCTTCGCTGATGAAGTTTACGTATTACAGAAGAACGAAAGTAATCGATTTATAGATTTAATCGATTTGATTCAAACAGGTTTAAGAACTGATCATCAATCTACAAGTTCGAATCAGAGGACGAACTTCAAATCTCTACAACTTCGGCACAAATTCAATTTGAATCAGAGTATAAAGATAAGTTTATCTTCTTTTGTAATTCATTTGATACATTTAAGTTGTTCGATTTCGAAAAAGAGGGAGAGAGTAAAAAGCTAGGTTTCAGTGAAGAGGTCGATTTCGAGAAATTTCAATGGCAGAAGTTATTAAAGGAAGTAGTGGAAAACGAAGGGGAAAGACAACAACTGAAGTACCGAGAAATGAAAAAGACAAGACAATGATTTAGATCTTAATCTTTCTAGGTTGTAATCTTTATCTAATTTCAATTCTCGGATCTGTTTATGAAAGATCTATTGAATAATATTTTGTTTTCTGAATTTTATTTTTTTGATTTTTTTCATTATTGCAGCACTACAAGATATTAGGGAAAAAGGTCATAAAGATATAAGAAGAAGAGTGAACAAACGATTGCTAGGTAATATCTCTTTTTGTTTGATTTTATTTGATGAATTTAGGGATTTGATGTGTTATAATTTCCTCTTAAGATTTTAATGTTAAGTCGCAATTCGGATTCGATTTTGTTTATATCTGATTTCTATTGAACAAATTGTGGTGGAATTTCATGGTTTGAACTTACTTTTTGAATCAATGTGTCTTCTGAAGTCAAGACAATACTAAATGATGCCAAATCAAAACTCGAGAAAAAACGGTGAGAGCTTGAACAATTTGATGTTCTTTTAGATCTGATTGTGTATTTGGTTTCATCACTCTCTTGTCAATTTTATGATGTTTTTAATTACAGGCAGACTTTTGTGAAGGCACTTTCAAAGAGCTCTAAAGAGGTATAAACACAAAACAAATTTGTTAATATTTTGGGTTTATAGACAGTTATATTATGAGTAAAAATTCTGAGTATGCTGAGTCTGGTGGATTAAATGGTTTGTTTGAATTGCAGTGTGAGAACTCTCTTAAGGATGAGTTTGCCAAGAATCTACCAGCAAATAAAATCTCCTATTCTTAAAGACAATTACCTTCAAACGCCTGCATATGGGTTGCTTTCTCTTTAGAAAATTTCTCTTCGTAGGCCTACGACCGGGCTCAACCTTTTTCGATTTTTGTTTGTTATTTGGCCTGTTGGTCCTTCCACAAAATTTAAGTCAGTTTGTTATTCTTGGGGTCATGTTTAGTTAATAGGGTCATAGTAACCGAGGCCTACGACCCCGTCCGAAAATTAGAAAATCTACTGTTAAACATAGTCCCCAAATTAAAGTTAGTCGTGTTAACGTAGGGAACGCGGCTCGCAATCTCCATGTTTTGTTGATTAGCCAGGGATTATAGCACCGGTCATTGTTGTTTAATCAAGCCTCGGTGTTTAGTTGGTTGGACCAAATTAGCTGGGACCCCGAATACTATATTTTGTTGGTCAGATCAAATCAACGGGGCTTACAGTCGTGGCCCCTTTTAATACTTACTAACAATAGCCCGTAGTGAAAAATACTAGAACCCCCTACTATATGGGTTCAATATATAGAATCCCCACTAAATGGGTCCTCCCCTATCAACTCCATACTTTCACTTTTTAATATTTATAGGCCCAGAACTTTAGATTTCAGGGCTTGGTAATAAAGTCTACAGTTTGCGGAAAATTCGTAATACCAAAAGTGCCCTTTACTATATATACCTAATGAAATAGGTTATAAGTTTCATTTCCATATTCATTTTCATTTTCACTTTCTCTCACTTCTCTCTCTCTCTCGTTTTTGCACTGAAGAAAACTAGGGTTCTTTCATCAAACCGAAGAAAACAATTGCAAAGAACAAGAAAACGATTTCTTGCTCCATCGATCTTCGATGATGAAGTTTACGTATTACAGAAGAACGAAAGTAATCGATTTATAGATTTAATCGATTTGATTCAAACAGTTTTTAGAACTGATCATCAATCTACAAGTTCGAAGCAGATGACGAACTTCAAATCTCTACAACTTCGGCACAAATTCAATTTGAATCAGAGTATAAAGATAAGTTTATCTTCTTTTGTGCTTCATTTGATATATTTAAGTTGTTCGATTTCGAAAAAGAGGGAGAGAGTAAAAAGCTAGGGTTTCAGTGAAGAGGTCGATTTCGAGAAATTTCAATGGCAGAAGTTATTAAAGGAAGTAGTGGAAAACGAAGGGGAAAGACAACAACTGAAGTACCGAGAAATGAAAAAGAGAAGAGGATGATTTAGATCTTAATCTTTCTAGGTTGTAATCTTTATCTAATTTCAATTCTCGGATCTGTTTATGAAAGATCTATTGAATAATATTTTGTTTTCTGAATTTTTTTTTTTGATTTTTTTTCATGATTGCAGCACTGCAAAATATTAGGGAAAAAGGTCATAAAGATATAAGAAGAAGAGTGAACAAACGATTGCTAGGTAATATCTCTTTTTGTTTGATTTTATTTGATGAATTTAGGGATTTGATGTGTTATAATTTCCTCTTAAGATTTTAATGTTAAGTCGCAATTCGGATTCGATTTTGTTTATATCTGATTTCTATTGAACAAATTGTGGTGGAATTTCATGGTTTGAACTTACTTTTTGAATCAATGTGTCTTTTGAAGTCAAGACAATACTAAATGATGCCAAATCAAAACTCGAGAAAAATCAGTGAGAGCTTGAACAATTTGATGTTCTTTTAGACCTGATTGTGTATTTGGTTTCATCACTCTCTTGTAAATTGTTTTATGATGTTTTTAATTACATGCAGACTTTTGTGAAGGCACTTTCAAAGAGCTCTAAAGAGGTATAAACACAAAACAAATTTGTTAATATTTTGGGTTTATAGACAGTTATATTATGAGTAAAAATTCTGAGTATGCTGGGTATGGTGAATTAAATGGTTTGTTTGAATTGTAGTGTGAGAACTCTCTCAAGGATGAGTTTGTCAAGTTCCAGTCAGTTTATGAGAAATTTTCTAAGGAGAAAGCAGCACATTTGCAGGCGTTTGAAGGTAACTGTCTTTAAGAATAGGAGATTTCATTTGCTGGTAGATTCTTGTTTGAACTCTTGGTAAGGTCAAATTAACATTACAGTAGCAAATATTGGGAAAAACATTATCTTACAGGAAATCATTGTTGCTCATATCAAAATGTTAGCCTAACTCGTTTGGAAAATGAGATTCATTAATAACGACACCACTTATTTTGGAAATCACACTGAATGTTCAACTAGCGGAGTGTACTCATTGCTTCTGACCAATGTTTTCATCCATTTCCATAAATCTCATTAGGTAACTAGGTTTGTTCTCAGAACAAGATGACTGATATTCTCAATATAGCTGTAGTTGGTATTCTTGAAAGGGTTAAATTTGACAGGAAAAGCAATGTTGTTAAAACAAGTCTCTCATTTTTATGCCTATCGACTATTTGATTGGCTTGTGATGAATTTTAACACTTACTCATAAGCTTAACTCTAGACCAGATTTATTGTTGTTGTCTCCCAGTTTACTGGCATGTTTCTTTGCTGAGCTAATTTAAGCATTTTGGTCACTATTATTATCATGTTTTTCAATATTTTCCCTAATAAAAATATTATTTATGTTCTTTAATGCTTGTTATAGTTTCAATCGGAGGATTACATCTATAATTCCTGCCGTAGTAAAACAGGAATAAGGTTTTTAATTCAAAATTTTATAGTATAATGATAATTAATTAAGAGAATCTGATTTTCTGTTTTCAGAATCACTTCCACAGGTCCTTAAAATTTTGGTGAAGTTACTGATTCACAAATGCTATGTGTTTTTGCAACTGCCGTGAGTACATGGATATCTGAATGCATATACGTTTTTGCAACTGTAAGCAAATGCTATAAAAGTATAGAAGCCTGCATCAGTGGGGAAAAGAATGTTGCAGAATAATGAACATCTATGAGAATCCACTGATTCGTAAGTGACTAAATATACAGGTAAGGTGTCTCTGTTTTCAATTTTTTGCTATATTACAAATTTGTTTACTTGGATGAAAGCTTATAGTTTAAACTAGCATTAGAAGTTTACAATTTGGTTCGCATGTGAATGATAAATAAATTGTCACAATTCATACATAAGTAGTATTCGTTAATGAATCATTTATGAAGTGGTACTCGTTAATGAATCATTTGGAATTTATGATTTTCATGTGTTTGTGTTTGAGGCAGCTGTGAAGCATGTGTATTGGTCGAATATGTGGTGATTTTGGTGGTGGAGGTGCAGGTTTTGGAGGAGGATGAGAAGGTAGTGGTGGTGGCCAGCAGTGGTTCATGTGTGTCTGTTGAAAGGTAAATATTGAGCAATACTCATTTCCATTTTTCTTTTGGCACTAGTTCATGTGTGTATAGTGTATTGGTTCATTGCATTTATCATCAACACGCATTGGTATGGACTATTAGCTTTTGAAGTATGATGCCTTCAGACTTTACAAGTACGCAAGTTATTTGAATGTGTAGCTGCTAGTTACACATGCTAATAAGAACTGTAACTACCAGTTAAACATGCTAATTAGATGTATAACCGCCAGTTACATATGCTAATTTGATAGAGCTAGGTGTGGAAAAAGTGATCCGAATCGAAACCTACAGATAAGAGTACTGCTTTAGAACGTAGAAGAGCTTGCTGACCAGTTGGGTCTAAGATCAAAATTCTATGTGATTGGATTTTCTATGGGAGGCAAGGAGACTTGGGGCTGCGTCAAATACATCCCTGACATGTATGGTTTTGCACCTTCACTTTTATCTTTATTGAACTTGATTTGCTGAACAACTTTTGATGTACTATACATTGGACATTTCTTACGAGTTTAGATGTAAGACATTAGACATTTCTTTGCATTATATGGATGTGTAACACTCAGTTACACAAGTCAGGTGCATCTGTAACTCTCAGTTACACTTTTCAGATGCATCTGTAACTCCTAGTTATACTATTCAAATGCATGTGTAACTCTTATTTACAGTTGTTAATCTTCTCACATCATGCATTCATGTTTTTTATGTTCTGGTCTGATACTGAAATACTACTCGTTTTATGTTTGTCTTAGTGAAATTCTTAATACGAAGTATTTCCTCTTTTTCATACGTCGTCGTGGTGGTGTAGGTAGAGGTTTCAGAGGAGTATTTTGGAGTCAGTGGTGCAAGTAAATCCATTTTTCAACTTTTTTGCTTAGCGGCTGGACAAAATTCACATGAAATTTCTGTGAAGTTTAGGTTTTATCTTTTGCTATATTTTGTAGGCGTTCTTCTACTATGTTCCTTTCACTTGTTGCAGAACTGATATCAATTTTACATCTAGGCAGTACAAACGGGTTGGGTCCATCCAAATACCTCAATTTTACATCTTCAATTTCACTTGAAAACCTCGAGGCAGGCGTGGTAATTAAGATCCCTACTTTAATTGTTTACAGTTACAAATATTTTTTGTTTATCTGCAATTAGATGCTTGAGATCTTTAGAATGTCATGAATCATTTATCAACAATACACTAGTTAATGATGGCGTGCTGTAATTTGTGATTTGTCTGCTTATTTCTTGTTGTCTCTCTTGTACTAATGTGATTGAAATTCAATGCTTCAGGACATTGAGAAAGAAAAGTTGAAGAAGCTCGCATGCAAGGTAAGGATTGATTTTCATCATATTTTGTTCAATTGAACAACAGTATGCTATTATAATATAAAACTCTTGCATAATCATAATTATAGTATACTAGTTATCATTATTATAACTATTATAGCTACACATCTGACCCATATATTTCCTGTATTTCCTACTTATAACTCTTAGATACTATACATTTGACCCATATATATTTCCTGTATGTACTACAGTATAGAATGAAACACTCGGCTCATCCGCAGTCGGCTGCCATGTGTAACTCTTAACTACACATGCCAAATGCATGTGTAACTTTTAGTTACGCAAGCCAGATACATGTGTAAATTATAGTTACACAAGCCGGATACGTGTGTAATTCCTAGTTACACATGCTAAGATTAGCATAACTTACAAACAGTTACACATGTCAGGTACACAAGTTTATATGGATGTGGTTTTTGTTATATAATTTTCGCCTTGATATTATTCTATGATTTTGTTTCTTTATTTTTTGACCATCCTACCTAATTCCATGGATTTTTATTCTTGTTTGCAGATGTGCAAATATATTGAACTCTAGAAAGACAAAAAAGGAAGGCATTTCTATTATAGGATATAGTGGATCTTTTCTAGGATTTCGCTTTTCATATCTCTTGTTTTAATTCTTTCATTGTGTTCAAACAACCAATTACTATAATTGTAATAATTGATGAATGTACAAATTATTGTAAACGAAAATTAAAGTAATACAAATATTTTATGATGAATAACTTGTAGATAACCTTATATATAGCATGTGTAATAAAAAGTTACACATGTATATGGATGTGTAACTTGTAGATACACACGCCATACGCATGTGTAACTTCTACGTAGACACGCGTACTACAGAGTACACAACTATGTACAAGTGTAACTTTGCATTACACATTTTATATGAATGTGTAACTTCTGGATACAC
This sequence comes from Papaver somniferum, assembly GCF_003573695.1. Classification (NCBI taxonomy): domain Eukaryota; kingdom Viridiplantae; phylum Streptophyta; class Magnoliopsida; order Ranunculales; family Papaveraceae; genus Papaver; species Papaver somniferum. Next base: position 22,452,012 of record NC_039362.1, read on the forward strand.
ATGTCATAGGCATGTGTAACTTTTGTGTACACATTCATATGTTGGTGGTGGTCGGTAGTGGTGGCGGGAGGTGGTTGGTGGCGACGGCGTTTATCCGTGGCCGCGGGCAGCGGGGGTTGGCGGTGGTGGATGGCGGTGGTGGTCGGAGGTGGTTTGACTAGCGGTGGTGTTTTGACAGTGGTGGTCGGAGTGGTGGTGGCTAGCGGCGATGTATGGCGGTGGTGGTCGGAGGTGGTTCGACGGTCGTGGTCGGAGGTTGCTGGCGGTGGTGGTCGGAGGTGGTTCGACGGTGGTGGTCGGAGGTGGTTGGCGGTGGTGGCGCTCTTGGTTGACGGTGGTTGTGGTGGTCTGGAGGTGCTTGAACATCATCACATAATATTTTAATAATTTTTGGGCCTGAATTTAAATTTTACTTAATTATGGGCTTGACAATATGCATAAAGGTATCAAGGTCCTTTAATAGTTAGGGGCCTAGATTTAAACTTCTTTTAATTAAGGGCCTCATATTATGGGTTATACATGGATGAAGCCTTAGCCTAATTTTTCCAGGAGTGAAAAGGGGTATTTGTGGAGGACCCATGGATAATAGGGGTGTTTATAACGTTCTCACTTTATAAAACTGCTGATATCATCATGAGTCAATTTGGACTAAATTGTAAATATTTGGACTAAATTGTAAACCAAAAGGTTATTTGTGTACTTTTCATAAAAAGAACTAATTTGTACCTAATTGAATGGGTTAGGATTAAATAGTATATCTTGATGGAATTTTGGACTAAACCGTATTTTTTCTTTGCATGTAGTCCTCTTAGCCGCACTGTCAAGTATGATGATCACCTTTTAGATGGTATGACTGATACGATTAATGTTGAGCATTCTTATAATTTCCGACGTTAAATTAGGCCAATTCCTCCTTGTACAGTCAAATTTATCTGTGCTATGAACTGTGTTGATGCATTAGTAAATAAAGCATGGCGTGAAGGTGTGGTTTTCCATTACTTTTTTTAGTAGATAAACCAGGACAACTGTCCTGAGGTTACAAATCAAAATCTGTTATTCATGAGAATGTAGAAGATCTAAAAAAATAGGAGAAAGAGAGTTTTCATCCTAAGATCTTGACAAATTCTGGTCCAAGCATAGAGCCGCTATCTTAGTACTAAAGAAATTTTCGAAAGTCGGGATCAAATTTAGAGTTTTGATTCCCTTCATACATAACTGGAAATTCGACATGTTGCCTGCATGCAACCTTGGTGTTTCGTTTTTTGTGTTGATGATGTCCTTCCTAACAGCTTCAAGGGCTTTCATATTGTCACTTTGGAACTGCACTCTGCTAAAGTTCATTCTTCGTGTCCAGTTGATTGCCATAGAAGCTGCTTTCTCCTCTATTTCCTTTGTTGTTGTTCCTGCGATTCCTGCGCATTTCGCTCCTGTATAAGTACCTGTATTTTCTGAAACTATTAGTGCTACTCCACATTGATCTTTGTTGTTCCCAAAAGCTAGACCAATATTTATCCTGACACCATCATTGTCGACTGGTGTAAGACCAGATGAGTGTGATATTGTTATATCATGATTACGAAGACGGGGTTTCAGAAAGACTAAAATATTTTTCCCTGACATAGGTGATGCACATGATTTTTACGGATCCGAACAATACTCGTACGTTTGTGGAATCCAGAATTGCTAACTAGAAGATTCTGCATTTCTTTGAAACTGACCTCAAAACCTCAGATCCGCAACGAAAGGTTATGTCAAATTGTCAATGAAAGTTAGCCAAACAGAAGAAAACAAAAATTATCCCTACAAGCAAAACAGGAACAAGCCCATTGGTGTCATGTAATGCAGCGTGAAAGTTATAGGTGATGTTACCAGAGACCTGAGTTTCGTTCGAAACTGGTTAGCATCAAATTGAGATTGAAACTCGTTAGCATCAAATTCTTAAGAACAAAAAAAGAAGGAACAAATCTAAGGCAGACAAGAATTCAATTGTTGCAAAGGTATTGTAGGACAAACAACAATTTGGAAGACAACATTTAAAGAACAAGGAGAATACTAGAGTTCAAAAAATTTATGATCATCTCTTCATATAATTAGTACTTTCAAGTATGGAACAAACTGGATTTTACAGTCAATGTATAGAAGCAAAAGATCAAACTTGTACAAAACATTAAACAAAACCATGCCCATTTTGGTTCTTGGAGTGGCCTAAAAAAATATCCTAATTTCAAAACGAAAAGATTTGCAACAAGCTAATCTAAGACCACAATAAACTAGTACCTGCAAGACCATGATAACAATCGAGCAAAGTTGTCTCTAGTTTTTATCGCACTCGTAGATCTCAAACTGTCTTCCGGTATCATTTCATCGTCGAATAATTTATCAACTATGCACTAGTTATCAACTACACACTAGTTAACACCCATATAGTCTTGTAATAAAATGTGACTAATAAAAGATGGGATTGTCTGGTCTCGTATTTTGGTTGAATAATTTCCTGTTTGGCTTCCATTTGCTGCCTGATTTTCTAATCCGTCGGTTGCTTGATTTCCTTCCCTGTAATTATGTTGATTAGCAACTTGCGGGATCTGCCTGAGTCTATTTTTTATTTCTTCTGTAGTTGCGTATTTTCTGATGACTACATCCAAGTAAAATTAAAGACTAAAAACTACTAAAACATACAAGATTCAATATGAACAAGATGTAAAGAGCATGAAATGTAAAAGCTGAAGCACAACAACATAAGAATGCTCCTCCGGCGTCCCACCCTCCAAAAGCACCAAGGAAGGACAGAAATGCACAACCACCGATTCAGCATCAATAGAATGATCAGGAAGTGCCCGACTTCCCCTTTTCCATTGAAGAAGTGATCGAATTATTGGAAGTCTGGATTCAAGGCGGTGCAATCCAACCACCACCTGCTAAAAGGGAGCCAACTGAGGAACAAATAGAGAATCCGCGCTACTTTCGTTTCCATAGATAAGTCACTCATCCAACAAGTGATTGCAGAACTTTGAAGCGCATCTTCAAAGAAAAGGATGATTCAGGAGAACTGGGGATTGAAGGAGTACACAAAAATCCTCTTCCAATCAGAACATTTACACTCGCTGAGCATCCAGTCAAAGAAGCATTCCAATCCTTGATTGAACATGTCTATGAATTGTTGTACTTGTCAAAAGCTAAAAGAGATGATATGTTTGTCGCATTGAACCACAACGTGTCAGGGAAACGATTAATGATTCAAGAGGCTCTCCCCGAACCTCCAATCACTGACAAAGAGATGTATGACTGGGGATTGCTCACCACAGTGCATCTCAAGGGAAATGAATTCAGAAGAGTGCTAATCGATGTTGGCACATCCATCAACATCATTTCTTTGAAGACTCTCAGGGCTGCAGGCATTACTCGTCAAGAAGCAACACTCCTGTTTCAGTCAGAGATCACGAAGGAATCTCCTGATAAGCATACGATTTTATCATCCTCAAGATAAAAATTGACTCGACTTGGACTGAAACCAAATTCCACAAAGATCCCGGATATGATATGGTTCTTGGGCGGACATGGATTCATGCCGGCAAAAAGAATCCAACATCCTTAGTCGTGAATTTACCCATTGATGGAGACTCCGATCCAGAGGAAACATAAGACATCTGGAAGCAGTCAAGGCCTTGATGGAACTGACACAAAACCCTGAAGAAAATGCATATACTTTCATTAAGAGGTTCCGCATTCAGGCAAGTCTTATTCCTCCTTATGAGTCCATATTATCAACTTTTAGAATTGCTACCCTGGCCCGAGGGCTTAATTCTGCCAGTCAGTTGGCACTCACCAAACGTTATGAGTGGTTAGTCTCGCCTCAACGATATTTCACCAAGTGGTTAGATGCGGAACCTCTCGAAATTCAACACTCCACTGACACGGTCATCTCCAGAATAATGGCCGATTTTGATAAGCAATATCCTAGGTGCTTCGCTTTTCACGAGTGTCCATATGTGCCGCAAGATTGGAAAACCCCACCAGCATGGAACCCCGTGGTGCGTGGAATTCCAAACCAACTGAAAATATTCAGGGCACGTGCAACTAAACCAAACAAGTTTCGTGAAACTAATTTGGTTCTCAAAGCAGCCAAACACAATCTCCATTCGACAAGGAATTCCAATTGGGAAGAGCCTTTTATGATTGCTAAGTCAGTTACTGGAGGATATTAAAAGTTGGCTGACATGAAGGGAAAGGCATGCGTGCCAATAGTTCATGAGAATTGGCTCAAAACTTTTGATGCCTGAGGTATTCGTCAATTCAGACGTTCCCTGCCTAGTCACAAAAATATTTTATTTGTTTTAGGATTTTCTTTCACATGTATTTTCAATTCCTCCAAAACGTTTGCAATACTTGCATCCATACAAAAATGTTTGTTTTAGAATAAAACGGATTTGCTTGGAATTCTATTTAAAATGTACACAGCATAACGAAGAGCATACATCCATAAACTTAAGGGTAAACTCGCATGACTAATCATGCTTCTAACCATTTCCATTATAGTACGATTTCGCCTTTCTACTACACCATTCTGCCAAGGTGAACCTGGCGTTGTGTATTGAGCAACAATTCCAAGCTTTTGAAGAAGTAAATCAAAAGGTCCAGGATGTTGTCATGTTTCGTCATACCTTCCATAATTCTCTCCACCCCTATCAGACCTGATGATTTTCACCTTATTTTCTAATTGCCTCTCAACTTTGGTAATGAATTGCTCTACAACATTCACAACTTGAGATTTATCTTGCAATAAGTAAAGATAACAATAACGTGAAAAATCATCAATAAAGGTGATAAAATATTTTTCTCCTCCAAAAGTTGGAACATCGAAGGGTCCACAAATATATGTATGTGTTATTTCAAGGAGTTCAGAACTTCTTGTGGCACATTTCTTTGTGTGTTTTGTCATCTTGCCTTTAATACAATCCACACAACTCTTATAATCAGTAAAATCAAGGTTCTGTAGAATCCCATCTTTTACCAATCTTTGAAGCTTTTCACGAGATATGTGTCCAAGCTTCTTATGCCACAAGAATTAGGAATTATCCTCAGCATGTTCAGTTCTATCATTATGATGCATCGTTAAATAATTTCTTGGCATCGATGATGATGATAAATTTAACTTGTAAAGACCATAATAAAGATAACCAGAACCAATAACTTTAAAATATTTAAATAAACTAAAACATCTATTGGCAATTTGAAATTGAAAACCTTGTCTATCTAATTGAGAAACTGAAATTAAATTGCGAGAAATAGTTGGAATATAAAGAGTGTTTTCTAAATGAAGAAAGTATCCATGATCTAGAATTAGATGATGGGTGCCTACAACATTAACTGGGGCTTTATTGCCAACGCCCATAAAGAGGAAGTTTTCATTCTGGTTTGTGAGTTGGGTTGAAAGGTATCCTTGCATCGAATTAGAAACATGAACATTGGCACTAAAATCAAACCACCATGATAAAGAAGATTCTTTAACAGTCAAATTTGTTTCAAAATAGCTTACGAATCCCAATGGATTATCTTTCTTTTCGAACCATTTTTGACGCTTAGAGCAATCTTTCTGAAAATGACCAGGTTTCTTACAGAAACGACACTTATTGTCATCTTGCTTTGGCTTCTTCTTTTAAGGTTGACCAGAATTATTCTGTGGTACTCCCTTATTTCCATTTGCAGGCTTACGCTTATTGTTCACTCCTCAGTTGATAAAATGCGTTTGATTAAGACCTTGCTGGTTTAGCTTAGCTTCCTCTTGAACCAACATGTTTCCCAGTTCATTTGCAGTACATTTTTCCTTAATAGTGTTGTAATGCACTTGAAAAGGGGCATATTGAGGTGGAAGCGAAATGAGAATGAATTTGACAAGAAAGTTCTCATCCACAGTTAATTTCATCTCAATGAGCTTAACAACAATGTTACGCATTTCTATCACGTGCTGGTGCATTGACCTTACACCAGTATACTTCATGGTGGTCAGATCTGCCATCAACTTCCCAGATAGAGACTTATCTGCTGTCTTAAAGCGTTCCTTTACGATTTCCATAAAGTCCTTAGCATTATTAGGTTCGGGAAGCGATCTTTTAATGTTTGCATCAATATGCATTCGTATCAACTGTATGCTCAGCCTATCACTTCTCTCCCACTTTTTTAAGAGATCCTTATCTTCAGGGGAACTCTTATAATTCGTAATTGGCTTTTTAATTAGGAGCGCGAGGTAAATATTCTGCACACCCAAAGTGAACTCATCATTCTCTTTCTATTCTGAGAAGTTGGTGGCATTGAAGAATGGTATAGACGAAGTATAGGAATGCAAAGATTTACAACTAGAAGCTGTAAAACATGACAAAGATACACAAAGTCAAACTCACACACATATAAATTAAGAAACTCATGTGGGTAGAATCTTAAATAAAACAACAATCATGTCATAAAGTTAATATTCACACATATATAAGCAAGCAAAGACAAACTTCTGTGGACATTATGCCTTCCATGGTTATATACATAATCATAATATTTATTCAAACATGTGAATTAGAGTTACCTGTGGGTAACTTTTCATTCTAATATGTATGACTAAATAGTTAATTTCTTTATGTTTATATATACAAACACTTAAACAAACATTTCCTGTGAGTGATAGTTATTTTCATGTGATTGCACAAAACTATGTAGACTTACAATGACATGTTAATATAACATAATACTTTAGTATCACTGTGGTGATAGCTAAAGACTATACAATTCAAACATTTTAGTCATCTAAAACATGTTATAGTTATTACCATATAATAAAATCCTATACATGTTCATATATAGGATCATATTATAGCCCAAAACCATAAGTCAAAAGTTAAAGTCAACAGTCAATAGCAGAAGTCAAATAGCCAGTCAAAGTAAACGTAGAAGTCAAACAGTCAGTCAAAGTCACCAATCAAAAAATCGTCAACAGTCGAAAAAAGTCAACAGTCAAAGCAGTCAACAGTCAATAGAGGAAGTCAAACAGACACTTCAAAGTTAACATGTGGAAGTCAAACAGACACTTTAAATTTTCTTTTCATGTCAGACGAACATTTTATGTCCAACCTTTGAAAACAGAGACACATAACCTATTGGGCCAAACTCAACAAACCAAAGAAACATCATTATAGTGAGCCCATACAAATCCAGAATAAAAAAAAGTGAAATTAACATATTGTTTTAACATCATTATGGGGATAAAAAGTTGTTGAAGGAGGTGGTGTTAAAACAGGTGGTGAAGTATAAGGAGAGGTTTAAGAAGGTGAATGAAGAGAAGAAGGAAGAAGCAGTGAGAAGAATTAATGAAATTTGGGAAAAGGAGTTGCCATTGATTGTGGTGGAGGAAGAGCAGATTGGTGTTGATGAGGTTAATGGATCTTAAAATTATAAGTTGGAATATTAGAGGGCTTAATGCATTTGAGAAGATGGTGGCTTTGAGGGATTTGGTTGTATCTCATAAATGTACTATCTGTATGATTCAGGAGACTAAGATGCAGAAGATGGATCAGTGGTTGGTTCAAAATTTATGGTATGATTCTAATTTTGATTGGAGTTATATGCCATCCATAGGAAGCAGTGGCGGATTGCTCACAATTTGGGATAAGAACAAGGTGGTGAAAGAAGGGGAGAGGATGGGTGTTAATAATATTTCAGTTAGTTTCATTATGAAATCTAATGGGGTGAAGTTTGATGTCTTAATGTATTCACCCTGTGATTACAATGCAAGGGAAGTGTTTTGGAGAGATATGGAGGAGGTTAGGAGCTGGTGGAGTGGGTCTTTGTGTTATGCTGGAGATGTTAATGCAGTTAGAAATAGTCAGGAGAGGAATATGGGGAGGGTGATAGTATAAACAATAACTTCTCGAATAGTTTCATCTATAATCAGGAGTTGGTGGATATGCCATTGCTGGGAGGAGCTTATACTTGGTCTGATATCCAGGAGGATCCATTTTTGTGTAGACTGGATAGGTTTATGTTGAGTGTGACTTTGCTGTGCTGTGTCAAGAAGCTGTGCAAATGGATCTTACAAGAGTGCTATCAGACCATAAATCAATTATGTTGGTGACAAAGCCAGGTATTGTTAGTAAGCCTTATTTCAAGTTTGAGAATAGTTGGATTTTTCATAAGAATTTTAAGAAGATGGTTGAGCTTTGGTGGGGAATTATGAAGTTTGAAGGTTCAGACAGTTTTATTTTCTTTAAGAAGCTGCAGAATCTGAAGTACTTTTTAAATAATTGGAGTAAGGTGGAATTTGGTGGTGTAAGAAGAGAGAAAAAGGAGTTGAAGGAGAAGATTGATTTTTTGGACCAGATGGAGGAAACTTATCCATTAACTGAAAATCAATTTGGAGATAGATTACAAAGTAAATTGAAGCTGAAGAATATTTCTGTGATGGAAGCAAGGAAATGGCATTCAAGGGAAAAGCAAAATGAATTTAAATGGGGAGATTCAAATACCTCATATTTTTTTAGAATTGCAAATGCTAGGAAGAAGAGGAATACCATTGTGAAGTTGGATGTGGAAGGGGTAGAATGCTTTGATCAAAGTATCATAAAGATGGAGATGAGGAATTTTTATCAGATGTTGTATACTGAAGAAAATAATGTGGCTTTTACTCTGGATAATTTGGAGTTTCCAAGGATAGATGAGGGGGAGCAAATGGAGATGGAAAAAGAGTTCACTGAGGAGGAGGTGTATGGGGTCATCAAGAAATCAGGAGAAAACAAATCTCCAGGCCCTGATGGGTTTTCTATGGAGTTTTATAAATGTTGTTGATCTATTATAAAAGATGATTTCATGAAGGTGATGGGGGAATTTACAGGTATGGTACTTGGGATTGGAGATTGAATTGCTCATTTCTTTCTTTTATTCCTAAGAAGGAGGATTCAAGTGCACCTAAAGATTTTAGGCCTCTTAGTTTATTGAGTAGTTCTTATAAAAAATTTTCTAAAGTTCTTGCTTATAGATAGAGGGGTGTGATGGATAAGTTGGTGGCAGAAAATCAAGGACCTTTTGTTAAAGAAAGACAGATCTTGGATGGAGTGCTTATAGCTGGTGAATGTATTGACAGCAGGTTGAGGGAGAAGAAACCAGGAGTGCTTTGTAAGATAGATATGGAGAAGGCTTTTGATCATGTGAAGTGGAAGACTTTATTAAGAATTCTGGAAAAACATGGTTTTGGAGGCAGGTGGATATCATGGATTAAATGGTGTATTACTTCTGCTAATATTGCAGTTTTGGTGAATGATAGCAGCTCTGAAAGATTCAAACCATCAAAAGGGCTGAGACAAGGAGACTCCTTATCTACTTTTCTCTTTTTGTTGGTGGTTGAAGTGTTGTCTAAATTAGTGAAAGATGTAGTTTTAAGAGGTCAAATGCATGGGTTTCAGGTGGTGGAAAATGGTATCATGGTTTCTCATCTGCAATTTGCAGATGATACTTTGATTTTCATCAATGCTGAGGTGGAGGAGATAAGAAGATTGTTTATAATTTTAAACACTTTTGAAATGCTGACAGGGTAGAAATTGAATTTTGGAGAAGAGTTCAATGATCAGTGTTGGTGTTGATGAAGTGGTAAAGATGCTTGCTTTGGAATTAGGGTGTAAAGTGGAGCATCTTCCAATAAAGTAATTAGGATTGACTCTTGGTGCAACTTCTAGATGTGGTACGATTTGGAATGAAGTGGTGCATAGAATGGAGGCTAAATTAGCAACATGGCAGAAGAGGTTTTTATCTAAGGTAGGGAGGTTAGTTTTGATAAAAAGTTGTTTGGAAAGTTTACCATTATACTTCTTGTCATTAATCCACATGCCAGTTGAGGTGGAAAACAAGCTAAACAAGTTGATGGGGAATTTTTTGTGGGACTCAAGTAATGAAAAGAGGAAGATGTGTTTGGTTTCATGGTTGAAGATATGCAAACCAAAGGCTTTAGGTGGGCTGGGAATAAAGAACTTGAGAGGAACTAGTAAAGCATTAAAAGCTAAGTGGATTTGGAGGTACACTAGGGAGAAGAGGGATTTATGGAATAGAATTGTTCAGCAGGAGTTTAACAATAATGAGAACATTTTACTTCCAAGTGATGATGTGAGACCCATAGGTAGAAGTGTGTGGAAGAACATCATGAATTCTTCTATTTTTTTGCAGGGACACTTGGATTTCAAGTTGAATAATGGAAAATCTCTGAGATTTTGGTTAGATGATTGGACTGCTGGGGGATTGTTGAAGTATAGATATCCAGTAATTTATAAGGCTTGTAACACTAAAAGGGCTTTAGTTGAAGACATGATTCAGAATGGCACTTTGTATTGCAGTTCAAGAAGGAGGTTGTCTGCAATGGAGCAGTTACAGTGGGATTTGCTATGCAATGAATTGGGTCCAGTTCATGGGCTAAATGAAGAGGAGGATACAATGGAGTTTTTTGGAGGTTTCACAATCAAAAAATGCTATGATTTACCGGTGCAGGATGAGCCAGTTGGGGATTTCAGCAAGTTTTTATCGAAGAAATATGTCCCTCCAGAGGTTAGTTTTATGGTTTGGGCTTACTTTCATGATTCACTGCCAACACGTACTATGCTTACTCATAGGGGGTGGAGGTGCAGAGTGAAAACTATGTCTTCTGTAATACTGTTTTGGAGACATCAGATCATATGTTGTTACACTGTGATTATGCTTTTCAGGTTTGGTCTAGGTTTATGAAAGATTTTAAAATTTGTTGGGTAGTTCCAGAGACATTGTTGAATCAATTTGAAGCCTGGAAGTTAAATAACTTGACAGGGAGGAGTAGGAAAATATGGGAGCTTTTGATATATGCAATCATATGGCATGTGTGGAAGGAGAGGAATGTTAGAGTGTTTGGGTGCAGAAGTAAGGGGGTGGAGGAGATTTGTTTAATTGCTAGACAAACGCTAATTCTGTGGCTTTCAGAAACTAATGTTTAAGACAATTTCTATGGAAATTCAATTCTTTTCAATTGGGACACAATCTTAAACATGTGATGTATGTTAAGATTTGTTCCTAGGTTGTAAACTTTGTACAATTTTTCTCTTTAATGTAACCTTTTTTACTCAAAAAAAAAAAAAAAAAAAACTGTTCAACCCTAGCCGCATACGTTACAAACACTATACAGACTTTTTGTCTTCACGCATGAATGAAAAACAAAAAACAGGCTATTGATCAGTAACAAATCACATCATATCATCACGTTAAATCATGTTAATCCAAGATCAAATGGAATCATGTTATTTTCTCAATCAAGACAAATCAATCATATGATCTTTCGTACATAACAAAACCATCATTAATTAATACCGATTCCATGTTAAATAATAATCATTGAAATAATGGTATTCTTATCCAAACAGACAAAGCAATATACATGCATATTTTGTTGCTTACAAACACCAAAGAAACACATAATCGCATCATGTGATTTTACAAAACAGAGAAGAAACACAATCATGTATTATGGATTCATATCAACACAGTTATACACAGAATATCATGGAAAATCATGGAGTTCTAAACCAGTCTCTCGATGCCAAATACAAGATTTATTTTTATATAATAGTGGTTGGTGTTTGTACCCAAAATAAATTCTAGGCACTAAACACGATGATTTGATGATTATTATTGAGAATTAGGGCTAGAAAACGATTGAAAACATGAACAAAGAGACGGATTTAACGTGTTTCGGCAAGTTGTGCCTACATCCACAGAGGAACCGAGAAATAGTTTATTGATTGTAGGATACAATAATTTTCCCTGGGTTAGCTAACCTAAAATTCCATAACCTTTTTAGGGTCTAGGATACATGTATTTATAGTGTATCTGTAACCCTAATTCTGGTATAAACTTCATGTGCAAGCAACTTGGGCAACAAGACTTCTGGAAACTTCTAGAATCTTCCTTCTCGGACTTAATTTACGGGCCTTCCATAATAATCTTTGTGGGTTTCCATAATAACCCACCTATTTCCATAATAAACCGTATTTGGGCTTCCATAATCAGCCATGCGGGTTTCCTCAATAAACCCACAGGTTTCCACAATAAACCCATTTTGGCTTCCACAATAAGCCATGTGGGTTTCCTCAATAAACCCACGGGTTTCCACAATAAACCCGTTTTGGCTTCCACAATAAGCCATGTGGGTTTCCACAATAAACCCATTTTGGCTTCCACAATAAGCCATACCGATATCAAATAGCTTGTGCGGTTCGCACGTATACTACTTTGTACACTATTTTAATAGGGTACAAACATCGCCCCCTCTTAATTCACAACTTGTTGATGGATTAAGAAAATCAAAAGAAGAACTAACCTTCGCGGCTCGTTCAAATTCTCCATATGCTACTTATCCGATAACCTTTTGTGGACTTGGCCAGTTTGTTGTGTGGATTAAGAAAATCAAAAGAAGAAATAACCTTCGCGGCTCGTTCAAATTCGCCATATGTTGCTTATCCAATAACCTTTCGTGGCCTTGGCCAGCTTGTTGTGTGGCTGATCGTTGTCGTATGCGTCAAAAATAATTTCACTTTCCTAAAGTATATGATAAGAAAGAGTTCGTTTCTACAGAGAGGCAATTGTAGTTATTATGTATTCAATTTCCTAAAGTAACCAATTGGGGATTTCTGATTTTTATGTAAACAATAAAAGTAAATCAAAAGCAAAGTAAATTGGATAAATAATCAATGAGAGAAAGTATTGGTCAAGGAATTCATCTTCAATCTTAAACGAGTGCTTGCATACATGATTAGAATTACAATTTAATCTCTTTTATTATCAAAAGCCTAGAGTATCAAGAGAGCAAGATATTCCATTAATTTCCTAAGTTCATCAACACACACATTAGAGCTGCGTATGTGAATTCTACCTAAAGAGTAACCTAACGCCTTGCGCTAATTAAGTTCAATTCCTAGGAGCATTAAGTTTTGGAAATAGGCTAATCAATGCAATTGTCACACATTGCGCATGACAACTCGGATAATGATCAAACTCTATATATGATGACGAGAGTGTACCACTACAAACCGTAATCATATCATGCTACTTGTATTCGGGATTATCGCTTGATGAAAAACCCTAAAATAGCTATGGAAAAGGATGCAAGTTCAATTAATTGGCCACTTGACTAAACAAACACCTAAATCCTATCACAATACATCAATCATGTGATTATTAAAAACAGTAGAGATTTAAATGATAATCAAGAGAGAAAACTAATGCATTAATCAAGCACAAGTTTTAGAAATATGACTACATCCTTAACCAATAATGAATAAATTAGCTACTCATAGCTATGGAGTTCATCATAATCAATAGTCAAATAAAGAAGATGAAAGCAAAGCAAACCCTAGAAGTGTAAACAAAAGCGGCTCTCTCCTTAGCTCCAAGAATAATACGTCGTCTCAAAGTTGTAGAAAGACTTCTCTTTTATAGATCCTTTTGTTCCAAAATTAGGTCCAAATCTTCAAAATCCATTAGATAAAAATCCACCAAGACCAAATGTGAGAAAAACCCATGTAGAAATTATCCCAAAAATATGTCGCCGGAAAACTGGGCCCACCGCCGAAAGTTGGCCGAAAAAGTGACCGGAGAAGTATCTCAGGTGACCGGCAAAGTCCACCTGGTCACCGGTCAAACGGGTCAACTCGGTCAAAGTCAGATCGAGTCAGAGGCTGAATCAAACAACTCAGCTGAGTCAGAGTCTAACTGGTCTGACTCGTCAGGCCATAGTCTTGCACAAGCCTTAAGTTGTGTTGCACCATCATTGTGCTTCACTGCCATCCATGATGGCCCTGCACAACCCATTAGCAGCATCAGCAGCACCTTCTGTGATTGAATCTACATTCATGTTCTTGACAACCACCATCTACACCCATCTGTAGCTTTCCTTCACCACCAGAAGTATACCACCTGCAACACCTCTTACTGCACTTCATTCCCATCCATCTCAGGCACCAAATCTCAGTACCCACATGCTCTGAAATCCTTGTTTCTCCGTCTGCGGTTCCATTCAACCAAACTCATTCTTCATCCTTTATTACAGTGAGCTTCAAATACCCATGACAATCATCACTAGCTTCTTTGGTAGCCCTGAATTCTTGAAAAGCAATGGCACCTGCTTAACCACAAACCCATGTCGAATTCACCTTCACTTCCTCCTTCTCATTCATTCTTCATATATAACAGCAGAAACCCATCTCAACTTAAACCCTAGTTTGCTAATTTCTCATCACTGCCATCATCTACAGCTCCAAGCATCTCCTCATATTCAATTAACAACACATCATTCATAATATTTCTTCTTCCTGCTGCAAACCCTAACTCCAATTTCTTCCATGAACATCATCATCTTCTTTGGGTTCACTCAATCAACAGACTCAAATCTAATCTGAACAGCAACAGATTCTCTTTCTATGTGTTAAATCACACAAATTCTTCACTGTAGTCTTCTCTTCATCTCTGAATTCTCGATATGCAGTTATGAATCAACAGCAACACCATCTAATTCCTCCCAGATTAATTGTGAACTTCATTGATTTCATCACAAACAGATCCATCTTTTCTCCTCTCTGCCAGCCGCCTTGCTAATTCCTCTTTTTTCTCAATTTCAGACACAGATATAATGAGAAGAGAAATTCTGATTTTTATGTTTTGTGTTGGAATGGCATTGGTTACAACCACCCAGGGAGAGTAGATAAGGGATACCCAAATAACTCTAGGCACCCTAAAAGTTGATATGAGCCATCAAGGAATGACAACTCCTTTTTCTCCATTGTGCTTCTGATAGCGCTTGCCTGTGCAACGACGATTCTTCCCTCCTTGCTCTAAGTGAACGCTCTTTTTTTCTCTCAAATATTTCCACCAACAACATTTGTCTCTTCCTTATTCCTCAAATTCACTTATTCTCTTCAATTTCAATTCATCACTAAAGTTGTCGTGTTTTTCAGACAAATAATTTGCATCACTAAAGACGACATGCTTCTCAGACAGAGATGAAGAAATAAAAGCAAATAATGAGAAATAGTTCGCCTCCAACAGCAGTTGCACTTGGAATGATACTTTTGCCATGTTTCTTCTTCTTTTGTTCCAAATGACTCCAAAGTACCTAAATACTCAAAAACAAACATAAGATACATAATCTACAAGAAAACTTAGCAAAGAAAGCATAAACATTAGATAAATATTAAGGTGTTTTAGAAACCTATCAAATTCCCCCACACTTAGACTTTGCTAGTCCTCGAGCAAATCAAACAAAAAAAATTCTAAAACATACATACAACTCTGTGTCGCTGAGGATACGGTTACTCTTAGCATGAATAACATGCCTTTGAACCTCTAGGTGTCCCTAGTGGACGAGTTATAGTCTCGTGAAGGTTTACAAGAGGTGTACCTACAAAACCTTTTACTCCAAATTCCAACTACCTGTGAAAAGTCTAAAAATGACAGTAAAATTTTTGTACTTGGCATACTATCAATGATTACAGGAGGAAGTACCCACTTTCAAATCTAATTTATAAATTAGTGATAAAGCTTCATTCGGAAAGTTGAACACAACCACAATACTCGGAATCTAATCAACCACAATCACATGAAAAGATTAAGAAGATGAATATAGAAAATAGATGGTGGCGGATTGTTGACTAAGGTGAACGGTGTTTCCCATATCTGTCTGAGTCACTTCCAAAACAAACCTAAAAGTCCTATTGGATTGAGCTACTGGTCTGAATTCTAATATCAACACAACTGGCAAATACAAGGGAACCAGCGGTCGACAAACTTAATTCTAGATCAATTCACTGGCATATACAAGGGAACCAATGATCGATTTTATTCAACACAATAATAATATTTTTTTTCCTTTTTTTTTATTTTGTTTTTGACATCATGATTGGATCTTGTGGATCCAAGCGCATGTTTCTTGTCAGCAGATTACATGATAGTTCCCTTGGATCCTGCACTCCACGCTTGCTTAGGCGACGGAGACAGGGAGAACACACACATATTGCTTTATCCAAGTGTCATATTTATTCCTTTTGGTCAATTGGTCGGTCTCTTTTTTTTTTGTAGTAATTTAATCACTCTATTTCATCCTAGCAGTGATAACAATTCGATGTTCGTTCTCCACCAATTCACTTAGAGAAACAATAGATAAATATGGAAAATAAAAATAGAACGTGATATGGTGACAACTCCGAGATATGGTGACAACTAACATATTATTTATTCTTATATTTTGTTCGTTTTCATATGAATAGACTCTACTAATGGATTCATCAACTCTTACAACCACGATGTTTCCATTAGTGCAAGACACAAGTTGCTAGACTTTGGAGTTTATCATCTTTTTTATCTTTTTTCCTTCTTTTTCTAATTTTTTCATTAAAGGCATCAAATCAACTAACTATACAAACATATAAATGCTCCCCCACACTTAAGCTTTACATTGTCCTCAATGTAAAATTTAGTCATTCAAAGTAAAGTTCAAGATGGGAAATTCCGCAAGTGATATGCAAAAACAAAGATAAAATGCTTAAAATAAAAAGATAAAGATACAAAACTGATGTGTTGCCTCCCATTTATCACTTGGTTTAAAGTCGTCAGCCCGACTATCTCCTTGCATGCTAAGGCTCCTCCAGAGGGAGTACTTCCACAAGGTTAACTCCTTCCACGATTTCCGAAGAGAAGTTCTCATAATATGGTTTCAACCGGTGCCCATTTACTTTAAGTTCATTTCTTGTAGCTAAACTACGAATTTCCACTGCACCATGAGAAAACACATTAGTCACAATAAAAGGTCCAATCCAACGTGACCTTAATTTACCCGGAAATAATTTCAAATGAGAATTAAACAAAAGCACTTTCTGCCCAATGCAAAATTGTTTCTTTGTAATCATACTATCATGAAACACCTTCGTCTTTTCCTTGTAAATTCGTGAGCTTTCAAATGCATCATTGCGAATCTCCTCTAACTCTTGGAGTTGCAACTTCCTTTGATTTCCAGCACCATCCAACTCCATATTACATTGCTTAATATCCCAAAACGCCTTATGCTCAATTTCCACGGGTAAGTGACAAGGTTTACCATACACAAGCCTAAAGGGAGACATCCCAATAGGTGTCTTGTATGCGGTTCTATACGCCCACAAAGCATCATTGAGTCTCAAACTCCAATCTTTCCTTGTTGGATTCACCGTCTTCTCAAGAATGGATTTCACCTCCCGGTTGGAAACCTCGGCTTGTCCATTTGTTTGTGGGTGATAGGGTGTTGCAATCCTATGCGACACATTGTATTTCCTTAACAAGTTTTGCAAGAACCTGTTTTTGAAGTGTGAACCTCCATCGCTAATTAGAGCCCTTGGAATTCCAAACCTTGCAAAAATATTTGCTTGCACAAAATCTGAAACAACTTTAGAATCATTAGTTGGGGTGGCTTTAACTTCCACCTATTTCGAGACATAATCCACAACAAGCAAGATATAATAATTCCCACTAGAATTGACAAAAGGGCCCATAAAATCAATTCCCCATACATCAACAACCTCAACAAATTGAATAATAGTTTGTGGCATTTGATTTTGGGCACCTAGATTGCCCGTTCTTTGGCACCTATCACATGTGATACAAAATGCATGCGCATCCTTAAACAAAGTTGGCCAAAAGAAACCACATTCTAGTACCTTGAGAGCGGTTCTCTTGCTCCCAAAGTGTCCTCCACAAGCATATGAGTGGCAAAAAGACAAGATAGAATTAAATTCTGATTCGGGAACGCACCTTCTTATTACTTGGTCACTACAATGTTTCCATAAGTATGGATCATCCCATATATATTGGTTTCCTAACTTCTTAAGTTTGTCCCTCTCAGCACGAGACAAGTTCTTTGGGATTTGTTTAGAAACTAAGAAATTAACAATATCAGCGTACCATGGTTCTCCAAAGGCAATTGAGAATAGTTGCTCATCCGGGAAACTTTCACGCAATGGGATAGCTTCCTTGTCCACAGCAAGACGGCTCAAATGATCCGCAACGGTGCTCTCAATTCCTTTCTTGTCTTTGATCTCTATATCAAATTCTTGCAAGAGAAAAATCCATCGTATAAGCCTCGGTTTCGCCTCTTTCTTCATTAGCAAGTACCTAAGTGCTGCATGATCAGAAAAGACAACAACTTTTGTACCAATTAGATAAGAGCGAAACTTTTCCAAAGCAAAAACAATAGCTAACAACTCTTTTTCAGTGGTTGTGTAGTTTTTTTTGGGCTTCATTGAGTGTCATAGAAACATAATAAATGGCATGAGGTATCTTCCCCACACACTGCCCAAACACCGCACCAACCGCAGAATCACTTGTATCGCACATGAGCTCAAAAGGCTTGCTCCAATCCGGTGGTTTAATGATAGGGGCTGAAATCAAAAGTTCTTTCAAATGATTGAATGCCGCCACACACTTTTCATCAAAGTTAAAAACCACATCTTTTTGCAATAAATTGCAAAGTGGTGATGCTATCTTGGAAAAGTCCTTGA
This sequence comes from Papaver somniferum, assembly GCF_003573695.1. NCBI lineage: Eukaryota > Viridiplantae > Streptophyta > Magnoliopsida > Ranunculales > Papaveraceae > Papaver > Papaver somniferum. Next base: position 22,470,581 of record NC_039362.1, read on the forward strand.
TGAATCTACGATAAGAACCTGCATGACCAAGAAAAGAGCGTATCTCCCTCACCGTAGTGGGAGGGTTTAGAGCACGAATAAGGTCTATCTTAGATTTATCGACTTCCAAGCCTTTAGAAGATATTATATGGCCTAAAACTATGCCATGAGTTACCATGAAATGGCACTTCTCCCAATTTAGCACAAGATTTGTTCCAACATATCGTTCAAGGATTAATGATAAATTGTGGAAGCAAAGGTCAAATGAATCACCAACGACACTAAAGTCATCCATGAAGACTTCGATTATGTTTTCAACATATTCTGAAAAAATATATATCATACACCTTTGGAAGGTAGCTGGAGCATTGCATAAGCCAAAAGGCATCTTTCTATAAGCAAAAGTACCGAAAGGACAAGTGAAAGTAGTTTTCTCTTGATCCTCCGACGCTATCACAATTTGATTGTAATCTGAATAGCCATCAAGGAAGCAATAGTAAGAATGTCCAGCTAAACGTTCAAGCATTTGATCAATAAAAGGTAATGGAAAGTGATCCTTCCTAGTGGTGGCATTCAATTTTCTATAATTAATACAAACCCTCCAACGGTTTGCACACGAGTTGGGAAAAGTTCATTCTTATCATTCTCCACCACCGTCACACCTGATTTCTTTGGTACTACTTGTACCGGGCTTACCCACTTGTTATCGGATATGGGGTAGATAACATCCACATCCAAAAGCTTGAGTATCTCCTTTTTCACAACTTCCATCATGGGAGGGTTCAAACGACGTTGTGCTTCCCTTGTAGGCTTTGCATCATGCTCCAAACGTATCTTGTGCATACAAACGGCAGGGATTATACCCTTGATATCGGCAATTGTCCATCCTATGGCAGTCTTGTACATCCTTAGCACCCTTAGAAGTTTTTGCTCCTGTAATTCATTAATCTCATTAGAAACAATCACAGGTAATTCTTCGTTATCACCCAAGTACAAGTACTTTAAGTGACTTGGAAGAGGTTTCAATTCTAACTTTAGAGATTTAACAATAGAAGGCACAAGCTTTTCATCATTGCAAGGTAAAGAAGCATATGAAATTTTTTTAATTGCTGATTTTTCCGGTAATGAGTCAAGAGAACCAATGGTTTCTTTAATCTCATCATCATACTCCAAACCATCATCAACGGGTGTAGTGAGCACGGTTTCCAAAGTATCAACACCATTCAACTCAAACATTTTTTGTGCCAATGTATCCATCACATCAATGGAGAAACAAGAGTGGACATCACTAGGATATCTCATCGTCTCGAAAATGTTGAAACGTATTATTTCTCCATAAAACATTATAGTTAGCGTTCCCTTGTCCACATCAATAATGGTTTTCGTCGTTTTCATGAAGAGACGCCCAGGTAGCAATGGAAAAGATGAGTCTGGTGAACCTTCATCCATCTCTAACACGCAAAAGTCATCTGGAAATACAAGTTGATTAACCTGCACAAGAACATCCTCAACAATACCCATTGGGTAAACATTAGAGCGATCGTCTAATTGCAATACAATTCCAGCCTTTTTAAGAGGACCAAGATCGAGTAAGTTATACATAGATGCATGCATAACATTAACGGATGCACCTAAGTCCAACATAGCTTTGTTAAATGTGGTGTTACCAATTGTGACGGGAATTTCAAAGCTACCGGGATCCTTGCACTTAAGTGGGAGTTTGTGTTGTAAGATTGCCGAAGCATTCTCCCCCACACTTAGCACTTCATTACCTTTGAGCCTTTGCTTATTGGTACACAAGTCCTTCAACACCCTTGCATACTTTGGAACTTGCTTGATTGCATCTATGAGTGGTATGTTCACATGGATCTTCTTGAGAACGTCTAAAATCTCCTTTTCTAGTTCCGCCTTCTTGGAGTTTGCAAATCTATGAGGAAAAGGTATAGGAGGAACATAAGTAGAAACCAGAGTTTTAGAGTTAGAAATAGGTACCTCATAAGTTTGGGGAGAATCCTCATTTTTCTCCTCCAAAACAGGTTCCTTTGGTGTTTCCACCTTGCCGAATCAGTAACTTCGGGTTGCACAAGTTGTGTACCACTTCTCAAAGTAATTGCATTGACACCCTCTTTTGGGTTGATAGGTTGAGAAGGGAGTTTCCCACCATTTTGTGCCTTCAACTGGTTCAACTCAATAGCCATAGAACCAACTTGAGTTTGCAACTCCTTCACCGTACTCTCCGTTCTTTGTATAAAATATTTCAGCAACTCTTCCATACTTGACCCCTGATTTTGAGGTTGTTGTGGAAATTGTTGTTGCTGAAATTATTGTTGTTATGGTTGAAATCCACTCGGACGATTGAAAGTAGGTTGCTGAACAACTCCTTGCTTGTTGGCATAGATAAAATTAGGGTGATCTCTCCATCCCGGATTGTAAGTGTTGGAGTAGGGATCATACCGTCTTTGTTGATTTGGAAAGACCGCATTAGCTTGTTCATTGGCGTCTCCATACCCTTGAAGAGAACTTGGTATCACCGGGGCTGCAACTTGTTGCATCATTGTTGTCATGTTACCCATTTGTTGACGAAGTTCCTCGACCTCGCTCACTTCATTTACTCTCCTAAGAAGCACATCTGATCCACGACTTGAAAATTGTTGCGAGTTCGCTGACATGTTCTCAATCAACTCTCTAGCTTGTGCCACCGTTTTGTTCACTACTGCACCACCACCCGCAGCGTCAAGAAGATTCCTATCACTTGTTTGTAGTCCTTCATAGAAATATTGGATTATCATAGCGTCACTGAATTGGTGGTGAGGACAGCTTGCCACCAATCTCTTGTATCCTTCCCAACATTCATATAAAGATTCTCCCACATTTTGCTTCATCCCGCAAATCTCCTTGCGAATTTGAGTAGCCTTTGATGCTGGAAAATATCTCTCTAAAAAAGAGTTTCTTCAACCCATTCCATGTTGTGACACTTCCGGAGGGCAAATAATACAACCAATCCTTAGCACTATCCGCCAAAGAGAATCGGAAAACTTTCAACATTGTACCATCCACATCAGTATCCGCTGGAAGCATGGCCTTGACAATGGTGTGGAAGTCCATAAGATGATTGTTTGGGTCTTCATTCACCATGCCATGTAACTTTGGTAATTCTCTAAGCAACCCAGGCTTGATCTCAAAAGTAGAGTTTGTTTGAATACACCATTGATGTGTATCCAGCTTGTGAGAAGCAAGTCCTTGAGTGTACGATTTGCATCACCCATTGCTTCTTCTTCTTCAAAAGGTGGTTCTTGTTCAACCGGAACCTCTTGTTCTTCTTCTAGTTGTAACTCTTCTTCCACTTCTAACTCTTGTTCTTCCGTCGTGTCTTGATTTGGTTGGAGTATTGTGCCTCTTCGAGTATCTATCCTGCACCTTGGATAGTTCCAATCTTTAAAAGTCAGGGATTAGGTACCTGAACTCACAAACAAGTAAGAAAAACGAAACAAGAAACAAAAATCAAATACTGAAGCAGAAATGATGATAAGAAACTAAAAACTTACATATGCTTCCCCGGCAACGGCGCCAAAATTTGATCGTTGTCGTATGCGTCAAAAATAATTTCACTTTCCTAAAGTATATGATAAGAAAGAGTTCGTTTCCACAGAGAGGCAATTGTAGTTATAATGTATTCAATTTCCTATAGTAACCAGTTGGGGGATTTCTGATTTTTATGTAAACAATAAAAGTAAATCAAAAGCAAAGTAAATTTGGGAAATAATCAATGAGAGAAAGTATTGGTCAAGGAATTCATCTTCAATCTTAAACGAGTGCTTGCATACATGATTAGAATTACAACTTAATCTCTTTTATTATCAAAAGCCTAGAGTATCAAGAGAGCAAGATATTCCATTAATTTCCTAAGTTCATCAACACACACATTAGAGCTGCGTATGTGAATTCTACTTAAAGAATAACCTAACGCCTTGCGCTAATTAAGTTCAATTCCTAGGAGCATTAAGTTTTGGAAATAGGCTAATCAATGCAATTGTCACACATTGCGCATGACAACTCGGATAATGGTCAAACTCTACATATGATGACGAGAGTGTATCACTACAAACCGTAATCATATCATGCTACTTGTATTCGGGATTATCGCTTGATGAAAAACCCTAAAATAGCTATGGAAAAGGATGCAAGTTCAATTAATTGGCCACTTAACTAAACAAACACCTAAATCCTATCACAATACATCAATCATGTGATTATTAAAAACAGTAGAGATTTGAACGATAATCAAGAGAGAAAACTAATGCATTAATCAAGCACAAGTTTTAGAAATAGGACTACATCCTTAACCAATAATGAATAAATTAGCTACTCATAGCTATGGAGTTCATCATAATCAATATTCAAATAAAGAAGATGAAAGCAAAGCAAACCCTAGTAGCGTAAACAAAAGCGGCTCTCTCCTTAGATCCAAGAATAATACGTCGTCTCAAAGTTGTAGAAAGACTTCTCTTTTATAGTATAGTTGCAGGAATTCCAACACTACACCCCTCACAATATTTCATTAACATTCAACTCATTTTTGGATTAACAATCTTAATTTTATTGATGAATCTTTGAACAATCTTACAAGAAAAGATAAAGGAATCATTAATAACCACTGCTTTAGATTTTCTCTCTTCAATTTACTTGCTTCTCACTCAAAGAAGATCTCTCCCTTTCCTTTACAACTGAATCGGCTATTTATAGGAAATTACATAGTGGATGACAGCTAATTTGTCCTTTATTTTCGGATATGTCCTGCGACATTCTCGCAACCTTACAAATGTTAATCTCGCAAACTCTCTAATTTTCGCAGGACCATCACATTTTTCTTATGATTTAGCTGACGTCGTTTATCATGTCATTTCTGAAATTGTTCTGCGACACTGTTGTGTTGTGTTGTTGATAATTTCGCTGAGGCATTATTGCTGCGAGATTCTGATCCTACATCTTGCCTCTTCTCATATCTTCTCTGCGAAGTAGAGAACGATGTGAGAAATGCCGCAGTTGTTCATCTCTTCATATTCTGCTTTTATCACACGTATCCTTTCTTCCATCTATTTCTTGACACGTCTTCTGTAACCGCTGCTTTTTAACCGCTCACGTATTTTCGTATTAATGGTGTTTATCTCTTCGAGTAAAAAAAATCTTCTCTATATATTCTTCTTACTCTTCTTTCCATTTTCTTTTTACTTTCTCTTCTCTTTTTATTCTCTCATCTCTGCAACTCTATTGTTCTTCCATAAATTCTGCCATTGCAACTTTTTCTTCTTTCTTCTTCTTTTAATCTTTTTAATTTCTTCTTCATCTCCATATTGTTCCCACTGTAGATCTTCACTTTTCGTAACTTTCTTCCGAATTAATCTTCCTACTGGTGTTTTCCATGGATTCATCGAGGTTAGTTTTCTTTTTCTTTCTTATGGGTTTTGCTGAAATTGATCTTGCTTACTGCTTTATTTGATGATGTTTCTTATGTGATTCCCATACTGTTGTTATTTCAGCAAAAACGCCTCTAACACCAAATTTACGGTTCAGAACCCTAATATTCCCATATCGCAGCATAAGATTGTTGTAAACAAAAGAAAATCTGCGAATCAGAAGGTGGTAAGAAACATTACTCTTTTCTAATAACAATATTGTTGCCTCTGTTTCTTATCTGGATTGTAATTCGCAGGGTAATAAGGATGCCAACAAACCTCTCAAGAAATATCGCCACCTTAAAACCGTTGAAACCTCTGTTCCATTCCACTTACTTATCTCTTCTAAATCTCCTGCGACATCTTCGCAAGTTAAACCATTATCTCCAATTCGCGAAAAGGCTGCCTCAGATTTCATTTCTTCAACTGACCTTTCAATGATTGAACCCCCCTTATTAATCCTTCTGTGAATGAAACTCCTTCTCCTCCTATTGATAATGTTTCTCAACCTTCTATCATTTCCAGTTCCCTACCTAAGCCTCTTCCTTTTTCGAAAGAAATCATGGAAGGAATAGATATTGCTTTCAAAGTTTTGTCTGGGGTCCTGGATGATGGCAAGAAGTCTCCCATTGATCCTGTCAATTTTGGTATTTGCGAAATTCTGAGTAAGTATTTTGGCTCTGACAGAGCTGGTTCACAAACAACTTTGGAAAAAGAGTGTAATGCTCTTCGTCTCGAAAATCAAAAGCTCCAAAATGCTTCGCTGGATCGCGACAATCTTCGCAAGAAGAATGATGAACTGAGAGGTATGATTTCCTTATCTGTGTCTTCAATTTGCCTTTCTAATGATTTTATCCTTTCCATATTTAATTATCCTTGAAATCCTTCTTTCGCATGTTAAGCCTTAAACCAGAAACGAATAATGGAGAGATATCAATTTGAATCTGTTGTTGAAGAAGCCTGTGTTGATAGACATATTTTGATGGATCAATATAACCAATTATATAACCTCTCATACTCTGTTGATCATATAAATAATCTCACCAATGAAAATACTCAATTAGTTCGGAGGCAAGATTTATTAAGTAATGAAATATCTCGCCTCTCTTATTCTTTAACTAAAGCTAATCTAGGGATGAAATCTTTATCAGATGAGAATAAAACTCTATCTCAAAAGAAACGAACTTGTTTAAACAAGATGGCGATATCTTCGCAACAACTTAGCATCCTTCAGAAAGTATGTGATGACCAAGAACAATCTCTTCGCTCTTTGAGAAATGAACTTAAAGAAGTAACAGAGTCATCTATCGCTGAAAAAGATACACTCATTCAAGGTAGAATAGCTTTAAGTGTAAAGGCGAACCAGCTTAAAGAACAATATTCCAAATTAGAAGAATCTTATTCTTCACTTGCGAAGAAAAATGCTTTTCTTATTTCAAAAGAGAAAAATCTTCAGTCTCGACTTAAAGGTTTAGTTGGTGATAAATTTGATAATGTGATGGACCGTTGGGAAAATAGTTGTCTGACCTTGATTTAACACCTTATTTCACAAAAGGAAGGTAGTCATAACAGTTTGTCTGCCTTAAATATCTTTTCTTTGTAATACCTTTTTGAGTTCTTCATCTTACTGAAATTTTGTATTCTATTTTTTGCATACTCTGAGAAAAATCTTCATTCCTCCATTTCTGTTTTGGAGGCTAAATATGCCAAAATTCGCAAAGAAAATGCAATACTCGTCTCTGTCCTTACTGGTTCTCGCGACCGAGTAGAAAGAAGACTTGATTATCTTGCTTACTTTAAGGATATCCAAGATAGGAATCATCAGAGAGCACTTCTTTGTCAAGTTCATCTCCGGGCTGAAGTTCTTGTGAATGATATTTTATTGTCCAAATCTCTTCCTTCTACATCAATCGAACCTTTGGAAGTAGATGATGATGAAATTCCTCGTCCTGCTGACAGTGATAATGATTATGAAAGTGGTGGAGAAAATAGTCTTTTGGAAGATGGAGAAGAGATCCCTTCTAAGGAAGCAACTGCTGGTGCTAATCAAGATGAAAATGAAAAAGAAATCTCTTCTGAAGAAATAATTGCTTGCGAAAATCAAGGTGGCGGGAAAAAGAAGTCCCTCTCAAAGGAATTATTGTTGGTGAAGATCAGAATCGAAATGAAGAAGAGGTTGGCGATAATGAGAACATTGGCGAAGAGCGTCCATTATCTCCTTCTACTGGAATTAATACTGAAGCATGAGCTTCTTATCTAGTTCTATCTTCTTGAATTGTTCATCTTTATTATTTCTTGCGAATAATATTCTTCAACCAACTTTGGAATTAATTTTCTCTTTTAGTATTTTGCTGGCGAGAAAGATAATGCCTCTTGTTTACTGATTCCCATACTTGCCTCTCATTATCTTTCTTGCGAGAAATGATCTGTTATGAATACTTATAAATATTTTGTTTTGTCATATGGTCTTATTTTGCCTTCCTAATTAAAGGTATTATTATGCCACCTCTTGTCATTGCGACAAAATCACAGGACGTCCTTGCACTTTCATGCAAAACCCATTGATCTTGCCTTAACTTTTTCTTTTGTATTATCGCCTCTTCAGGAATGTTGCGACAATATAATAGGCTTAAATATTCTTTCGAAAATAAATCCCCATTACATTGTCGTCTTGCGACGAAATCGCAGGACGTCTTCGCACTTTCATGCAAAAACCCATTGATCTCGTATTATCTTTTTCTCTAGTATTATTGCCTCTTCAGTATTGTTTCACAAATATGACAAGCCTTAATACCCTTGCGAGTAAAAAGCCTCATGACATTTGCGTCTTAAGACACTTATCAGCTCCCTAATGGAGGGTGCCGCGCTTATCTCCCCCTTGGTTGCCCCTTCAAGGAGGCGTACTTCTACCATACAAGGTTAGCTCCTCCCATCCAGTCTTAACAACAACCAGTTTTTTTCGCAGCCTCTTATCCCTTTTACCTATAGGGTTTATGGTTACGAGACTGCACCCTAAGTGGGGTTTTCTTCGGGCCGAGTGCAGTATAAGCCAAGACTTGTCAAGAATGGCAAGGTACGCTCCAGACGCCCCTGGCACTCTTGACTCAACCGTGTACCTCGGCGCCTTGATCAGATTCTGCACTCCTTGGGAGAGTCCTTATTACCTTAGTCGCCCAACCTAAGTCATATGCTTAAGCTGAGAATCCAAGGTGCCTCTCCCGGATGGGCTTTATTGACCCCAAATCTCCATGACTCAGGTTCCGGTGGCGGTGTAGCCTTTCCCTGAGCCATGCAACAGGTACCCCCTTATATGACGTACTTTAGGTCTTACATTTGCCTCTTGCGAAATTTTATTCGCGAACTAGGGTGTACGCCATAAAGGTTCGCCCCTTTCTTTTATGTCATTGTTCTATGATTATCTCTGCGAAAGTTTCGCACATCATGATCTTGTTTTGATATGAATAATCTCGCAACTATTCTTTCAGAATCCATAACTTCTCAAAGCTTCTTACGGATAATATCTTTTTAAGTACAATCTGTTCCATGGTCTGTCAAGTCTATGACCAACATCTCTACCTTCTGGATCCATTAATTTATAAGCTCCTGTTCCAACTATCTCCTTAATGATGTAAGGTCCATCCCATTTTTTCGCTAATTTCCACCATTTTCTCGCTGATATATTGGTGTCTCTCGCAGAACTAAATCTCCTGGTTGGAATTCGCGTACTTTGACACGTTTATTATATTCTCGGGCTAATCTTCGCTGATAATTCTCCATATGTTGTAAATCTTTCTCTTTTTTCTTCTAATTCATCAAGTTTGCTTAAGATCAAACCCGCACTAAGATTTTTCTCCCAAGCTTCTCTCTTTGTTGTCGGAATAACAACTTCTGTTGGTAACACCGCTTCAACTCCGTATGTTAAACAAAAAGGTGACATTCCAGTAGCTTCTCTTCTAGTTGTATTATAAGCCCATACTGCATTATGTACTTGTTCGCACCATGCTCTATGATGTCCTTCTAATTTCTTCTTTAATATATCTGCAATTGTTTTGTTTGTTGCCTCTACCTGCCCATTAGCTTGTGGATACAAAGGAGTAGACTTTCCACATTTTATCTTAAATGCATTAAGTAACATTTCTATGTTCTGTCCTTCAAACTGTTTCCCATTATCAGATACCAACTGCGCAGGAATTCCGAATCTGCAAATGATATTTTCGAATATGAATGTAAAGATATCTTTGTCGCGAATATGTACTTACCTTCACTTCTGTCCATTTTGTGAAATAATCTGTTGCGACTATTAAGTATCTTCTTTGTCCAGATGGTAAAAATGGCCCCACAATATCTAAGCCCCACTTTCCAAAAGGCCACACACTGGTTGAAGATGACAATGGTGCTCCAGGTGCATGTATTTTCTTTCCATGCCGCTGACAATCTTCGCAACGTCTTGATATTTGTTTTGCATCTTCGTGCATGTATGGCCAGTAATAGCCTTGCATTTTTGCTCTATGTGCCAAAGATCTTCCCCCTATGATTGCCAGCATCCCCACTATGTAACATTTTTAGCACCTTTTCTCCTTCTTCTCGTGTCAAACATCTGAGTGATGGTCCATTAAAGGATTTTCGGTATAGCCCCATCTCTTAATTCATAATTTGTTGCGCGGCTTTTTAACTTGTGTGCTTCCAATCTATTTCTTGGTGTTTCTCCTTTCGCCAAATATGCATGAAGTTCTGTTCTCCAATCTGCGATATTGTTCGTTTGTTCTTCTTCTTCACCGTCTATTATCATCACGTTCACTTCTTCTTCTTCTTTATTGATTGATGGTGACAGAAGTGTTGTATTTTTATGCATCTCGCAGTTGGATCTGTCATCATGCTTGAGATGAAAGCAAAAGCGTCTGCGAGTCTGTTATCCTTCCTTGAAATGTGCCTCCATTTTATTTTTGGGATTTTCGCTGACAATTCTTCAACGAGCTTCTTGTATTTCTTCAAGGATGGTTCATTTGTAGTGTACTCTCCCTTTATTTGGCGAATAACTAGCTGCGAATCACTAGTGATCCTGGCATTTTCTAGTTTCATTTCTATTGCGAACTTTAAGGCATGTATCACAGCTTCATATTCCGTTTCGTTATTAGTGGATGCGAATTCCAATCTGAATGAAAAAGCCATCTTCTCCTTCTGGCGAAATTAAAACAATTCCAACTCCATTGCCTTCTCCATTTGATGATCCATCTACCAATATCTCCCATCTATTTGGTTCTGTTAATAAGTCTTTTGGATCTCCGTGTTCTTCTTCTATATCCATCATTTCTTCTACCGCTTCATCTTCTTCTAAAGGAAATTCTGCCAAGAAATCTGCAACAACTTGTGATTTTGGTGAAGACAAAATTTCATATTTAATATCAAAGTGGCCTACTTGTGCATTCCATCTCTCCACTCTTCCTGATCTTTTTGAATTCTTCATCACTGATTCAATTGGTACTTTTGTTAATACCTTTATTTGTGCGCTTGAAAATATATGCGGAGCTTAAATGATGCATAAACTAATGCTAAGATTAGCTTCTCAATCTTTGAGTTTAATTCTTCTCGGCAGTATTAAAAGTTTTGCTAATGTAATAGATGGGTTTCTCCACTCCTGCGTCTATTCGCAATAACACGCACTTAATGCATGCGACGTCGTCGCAAGATAGATTAATAATTCTTCTCCTGATTCTGCTTTTTGTAAAATAGTGTATTCATAAGATGTTCTTTGATCCCTTGAAAAGCTTTTTCGCATTCATCAGTCCATTTGAATTTCGCACCCTTCTTGAGTATATCGAAAAAATATTGCATTTGTCTGATGATCGCGAAATGAATCTCCCTAGCGAAGCTAAAAGTCCATTCAACTTTGTACATCTTTTATTGTTGCTGGTGTTGGCATGTCACGAACTGCTTGCACTTTTTCTGGATCAACCTGTATTCCTTCCTTTGATACAATGTAGCCTAAAAATTTTCCCGATGCAACTCCAATGTACACTTCTCAGGATTCAGTTTAATGTTATACTGCCGCATTTGTTCAAAAATCTCCCTCAGGTCCTGTACATGGTCTTTGGCTTCTTTACTCTTTACTAACATGTCGTCCACGTATACTTCTAATGTTTTGTGTATCCATTTCGCGAACACCTTCTCTACCATTCTTTGGTATGTTGCTCCCGCATTTCGCAAACCAAATGGCATTTTCGTGTAACAATATAAACCTCTAGGGGCGAAAAAAGCAGTATGCTCTTGATCTTCTTCAGCGAGAGGGATCTGGTTATATCCTTTGTACCCATCTAAAGACGATACCCTATCATTTCCCGCTGCTGATTCCACCATTTGAGGAATATCTGGTAACGGAAAGCTATCTTTAGGGCAGCTTTGTTTAAATCAGTGAAATCTATGCAAATCCTTATTCCTTTGTTTTTCTTTGGAACAATGACCATGTTCGCTATCCACTCTGGGTATTTAGCTTCTCTTATAATTCCTGCATCAAGCATTTTCTGTAGTTCTTCTTCTATTTGGGAATGGTAGCTGTTGCGATTTTTCTTATTCTTTGTTTAAATGGTCTCACATTCTTGTTAATCTCCACTTGTGACATGCAATTGATGGATCTATTCCCGGTATCTCATCCATGCTCCCTGCGAAAATGTCTTTATATTCTCGCAAAAGGTTAACAGTTCTTTCTTCTTCTTCTTCTACATCCATCTTGGTTCCAATTCTCAATATTAGAGGTTCTTCTATAGTCCCAACGTTTACTTCTTTTGTTGGTTCTGCGGCAGTGTAACTGGACTTGGGTTCTCCCATTGGTGTTGGTTCTTTTATTGTTTTCACAGGTCCTTCTCCTTCTTCCGAAATTTCGCTGGGTATTCCCTGCCTTTTTTGCCCTTATCGTGTACACTCTAAATTCTTCTTCTTTCTTTGCCTCCTTTGCCAACTTTCTGCGAAATTGTTTCTTTTTTGCTCGTCCTTCATAATGCTTTACTTCAATTTGATGACATAATTTCGCATTGTCAACATCTCCTCTGATTTCACCTATTCCATTTGGTGTGGGAATTTAATACATTGATGCAACGTTGATACTACAACTTTTATTGCATGCATCCATGGTCTTCCTAGCAACATATTATATGGAGATTCCATATCCATCACGCATAGTGTCACGTGTGTTTCGATCTCTCCTAGTGGAATTCGTACCACTATTTCTCCTTTAGGTTTTGTTGTGGATTTTCCAAAGTCATGAACAAGATATGTTGAACTGGACATTTCTTCATCTTTAAATCCCATTTCCCTGAACGCATGATAAAATATTATATCCATTGAACTTCCTGTATCGACTAAAGTTCTGTTCAATATCCATCCTTCCGTGGATTTTGTTGTTGTCCCCTTCTCTTTTCGCGTAATAGGCACTGTAATAACCAATGGAGATGTGTGGTTCAAATTTTCTTTTGGTATTTCTGCCGCCATGAATGTGATTTTTTGCTTTTCCCAATCTTTCAAGGATGATGTCTTTTCTACCGCCATAACCTTCCTTCCTTCAAAATTTCGTTTATGTATCCTTCCTTTGATGTTTTCATGGAATTCATTAACCATTGTTTTTGTTATCATATTACACTCCAATCTTTTGTCATCTTCATTGACTCTAATCATTTTTCTTTTAACTGGTTCACTGATTTGTTTAATCACTTTTTTGATTTGAACAATCTCAACAACAATCTTCAACTTTCAATCTTCAGCCTCCCTGTTTCTAGCGCCATTATGTAGTTGCAGGAATTCCAACACTACACCCCTCACAAGATTTCATTAACATTCAACTCATTTTTGGATTAACAATCTTAATTTTATTGATGAATCTTTGAACAATCTTACAAGAAAAGATAAAGGAATCAAGAATAACCACTGCTCTAGATTTTCTCTCTCCTATTTACTTGCTTCTCACTCAAAAAAGATCTCTCCCTTTCCTTTACAACTGAATCGGCTATTTATAGGGAATTACATAGTGGATGTCAGTTAATCTGTCCTTTATTTTCGGATATGGCCTGCGACATTCTCGCAACCTTACAAATGTTAATCTCGCAAACTCTTTAATTTTCGCAGGACTATCACATTTTTCTTATGATTTAGCTGACGTCGTTTATTATGTCATTTCTGAAATTGTTATGCGACACTGTTGTGTTGTGTTGTTGATAATTTTGCTGAGGCATTATTGCTGCGAGATTCTGATCCTACATATAGCTCCGCTTTCTCCAAAACATTAGGTCCAAGTCTTCAAAGTCCATTAGATAAAAACCCACCAAGCCCAATTGTGAGAAAAACCCATGTAGAAATTATCCCAAAAATATGTCGCCGGAAAACTGGGCCCACCGCCGGAAGTTGGCCGAAAAAGTGGCAGGAGAAGTATCTCAGGTGACCGGCAAAGTCCACCCGGTCACCGGTCAAATGGGTCAACTCGGTCAAAGTCAGACCGAGTCAGAGACTGAATCAAATAACTCAGCTGAGTCAGAGTCTAACTGGTCTGACTTGTCATGCCATAGTCTTGCACAAGCCTTAAGTTGTGTTGCACCATCATTGTGCTTCACTTCCAGCCATGTTGTCCCTGCACAACCCATTAGCAGCATCAGCAGCACCTTCTATGATTGAATCTACATTCATGTTCTTGACAACCACCATCTACACCCATCTGTAGCTTTCCTTCACCACCAGAAGTATACCACCTGCAACACCTCTTACTGCACTTCATTCCCATCCATCTCAGACACCAAATCTCAGTACCCACATGCTCTGAAATCCTTGTTTCTCCGTCTGCAGTTCCATTCAACCAAACTCATTCTTCATACTTCATCACAGTGAGCTTCAAATACCATGACAATCATCACTAGCTTCTTTGGTAGCCCTGAATTCTTGAAAATCAATGGCACCTGCTTAACCACAAACCCATGTCGAATTCACCTTCACTTCCTCCTTCTCATTCATTCTTCATATATAACAGCAGAAACCCATCTCAACTTAAACCCTAGTTTGCCAATTTCTCATCACTGCCATCATCTACAGCTCCAAGCATCTCCTCAGATTCAATTAACAACACATCATTCATAATATTTCTTCTTCTTGTTGCAAATCCTAACTCCAATTTCTTCCATGAACAGCACCATCTTCTTTGGGTTCACTCAATCAACAGACTCAAATCTAATCTGAACAGCAACAGATTCTCTTTCTCTGTGTTAAATCACACAAATTCTTCATTGTAGTCTTCTCTTCATCTCTGAGTTCTCGATATGCAGTTATGAATCAACAACAACACCAACTAATTCCTCCTAGATTAATTCTGAACTTCATTGATTTCATCACAAACAGATTCATCTCTTCTCCTCTCTGCCAGCCGCCTTGCTAATTCCTCTCTTTTCTCAATTTCAGACACAGAAATAATGAGAAGAGAAATTCTGGTTTTTAGGTTTTGTGTTGGAATGGCAATGGTTACATCCACCCAGGGAGAGTAGATAAGGGATACCCAAATAACTCTAGGCACCCTAAAAGTTGATTTGAGCCATCAAGGAATGACAACTCCTTTTTCTCCATTGTGCTTCCGACAGCGCTTGCCTGTGCAACAACGATTCTGCGCTCCTTGCTCTAAGTGAACGCTCTTTTCTTCTCTCAAATATTTCCACCAACAGCATTCGTCTCTTCCTTATTCCTCAAATTCACTTCTTTTCTTCAACTTCAATTCATCACTAAAGTTGTCGTGCTTTTCAGACAGATAATTTGCATCACTAAAGCCGACATGCTTTTCAGACAGAGATGAAGAAATAAAAGCAAATAATGAGAAATAGTTCGCCTCCAATAGCAGTTGCACTTGGAATGATACTTTTGCCATGTTTCTTCTTCTTTTGTTCCAAATGACTCCAAAGTACCTAAATACTCAAAAACAAACATAAGATACATAATTTACAAGAAAACTTAGCAAATAAAGCATAAACATTAGATAAATATTAAGGTGTTTTAGACACCTATCAGTGGCCTCGCCCCGAGCTCGGCTTGATAATTCAAAGTAACAAAAATGGACTTAACCATCTCAAATCACCAAACATGTTCAAAGTACCAACAATGTACTTAAAACTCCATACAGTAATTACCCAAATGTCAAACAGATCGGCATGTTATGTTCTCTTGCTCTTCCATTAGCTAACATATGACCTAAGTGTTGGTCTTGTAAATCTTATCTAATCTCATCTCCCACCCTTATGGTGAATGAAGTGTTTCCTTGGTTTTTCTCTTTGATAGAAAAACACTTCAATTTATCTCTTTAATAGAAAAATTATCAGGATTAAATAATAAACCAACTTCAACTTCGAGAACATACCTCACTTCGAATGCAGGTTGGTCCCCTAACTTTCTAGGCACATTGGTTACCCATTTGTTCTCGTACTGGCTTGGAATTTGTCGACTCAATGCTCGTGTGTCTGCGAATAATAAATGTACGACAATATCTGGTGTACAGGTTGACTGTCTCTAGCTTTTCGTCATACATTTCCTTTCTTTCGGTCTACCTACTTTTCTAAACGCTTTTCATTTTTCTCCTTTTGTTTCATATTTTATTGAAACATCTTCCTTTTCGTTTTCTCTTTATTAGAAAGCCATTGCAGCTATTTCCTTAACAATCGAAATACTTCTTCTTTGTCTTCCTCTTTTATAGAAAGATATTGCACGTATTTCTTTAATAAATACATGCAATCTTTAATATTTTCTTTTCGCCCCCTTCGCTCCATTTTTAGCTTCATCTTTTATTGAAAAACTTTCCTTTTCTCTTTCTCTTTATTAGAAAGACATTGCAATAATTTCCTTTATAATCAAATACTTCGTCTGTCTTTCTCTTTATTAGAAAGACATTGCAATTATTCCCTTGATAGCCAAAATACTTCGTCTTTGTCTTTCTCTTTTATAGAAAGACATTGCACGTATTTCTTTAATAAATACATGCAAAAAGTGTTCTTAATTTTGACTATAAACTTGATTTATAATGTAATCGGGGAAGACTTACCTCCCCAGGTGTTCGTTTCTTCCACCTTAGTCTCCCCCATTACTTCTAGTGATATTGAAAATGATGTTTCCTATTGTTTGACTTCCTTAACCATGTTGGTTTTGATTGCATGCTAGGCTTCACTTTAGCCGCCCCCAATATTTGTACAAATATTTCCAAATAGCAAAGACGCCCCCATGTGAAGCATGAACTAGATCTATAATATTTGATCCTCACTTGCTAGATGGATCTGGGCTTATGATATCTTATTCGTTGCCATCTTATTTCTGGGTTCATCGTGATTTTTCCTCTTGGAATCGCCCTCAAAATGTTGTCTTGGTGTGGCGTGTCCCTCGGTTCCGGACCCTGTCGCCCTACATGAAAACTTTGCTTTATTTGTTTATCTTCAATTGATTATGTTGCTGACGAAACTCGAGCAATAAATCAAAAGAACTTCGAATTCGATCATGTTGCTATCCAGGAACCTCGAACTCGGTCATACTGCTGCCCCAAGTGCATGCAAAAGTTTCTCGAATATAGAAATTTTTGCTAGAATGCTGTAGGGAATCGAAAGACGGTTCAAACGAGCCAAAAATCACTCAATTCGGACTTAAAGCGAAGAAGTTATTGGCGAAACAAGATTTGAATGAAGCGCACGCTAAATAACCTTACTGAGTCATGTCTTGTTGCACAAAACAAGTGGTAGCACAGATGGTTGAAGGATGGAAGTTGGAACCTACAGGTCATGAGCTCGATTCCCCCCTCTGAACATTTTTTCTTCTTTTTCTTGAACTGCCAAGGCACTATCCTGACTGGATCCGAATGCTGACATGGCAGTCAATGAGTGGACTGATACTGCTGACATGGCACCTAACATACTGACTGGACCAAAAGCTGTGATGTGGCATGGCGGTCGCTGAGGTGTCAGACGCTGATTGGTCGCTGAGTTGTCTGACCCAGTTGGACTGATTTGGACCGAAACACGTGTCATCCCTAGAATGGATGAGCTATGTTGATCCGGTACGTTGAATCTGAAGCTGGATCGAGGCTGGACAGATCCTATGGACTAGATCCTATGGCTCCGTTGATCCGGTACGTTGAATCTAAAGCTTGATCGAGGCTAGACAGATCCGATGGACTCGATCCTGTGAATCTGATGGTGAAGGTTCGCTTCATCAGGAGTTGTACGTGAGGCTAGATGAACATTAGGTTTCCGCAACACTTGCTGCTACTGCTTTCGCCACGCTTTTTCCGCAACACTACTGCTTTTGCACGCTTTTTCCGCAACGCTTCTGCTTTCGCCACGCTTTATTCAACTCGTGCAACGGTTTCTTCAACTGTTTCGACGTTTCTGCAACGCTGGACACTTTTATGAAACTTTCTGCAACTTTTCTCCAGAAAAGTTATAAACATTTTGCAACTCTGTTCGCAACTTTCTCTATTACAACTTTTCTGAAAGCTTTCTGCATCTTTAAACTAAGAAGTTGTAAGGTTTCTGCAACTTAACGGCTGATGTTTTAGAAACTTTCTGTAACTTTTAATCGCAACTTTCTGGATCTTTCTGCTACGTTTCCGGAAACGTTGTGAACTTCCTGCAGCTTCTGGATCGCAACTTTCTTTGTTAAAAGACCTTTAACAACATTTAGGGTTTTCTGCAACTTTTCTGAAAAGTTGTGAACATCTTTTTTGCTTCTTTGAAACCCTAAAACACTTGGAAAGAAAACTTCTCTCAAAAGGGGAGCACGATCTTTTGCTCGGTTCCCCTTAGTCGGCGCCAATGTTTGTACCCAAAATAAATTCTAGGCACTAAACACGATGATTTGATGATGATTATTGAGAATTAGGGCTAGAAAACGATTGAAAAGATGAACAAAGAGACGGATTTAACGTGGTTCGGCAAGTTGTGCCTACATCCACGGAGGAACAGAGAAATAGTTTATTGATTGTAGGATACAATAATTTTCCCTGGGTTAGCTAACCTAAAATTCCATAACCTTTTTAGGGTTTAGGATACGTGTATTTATAGTGTATATGTAACCCTAATTCTGGTATAAACTGCATGTGCAAGCAACTTGGGCAACAAGACTTCTGGAAACTTCTAGAATCTTCTTTCTCGGGCTTAATTTACGGGCCTTCCATAATAATCCTTGTGGGTTTCCATAATAAACCGGAATAAACCGTATTTGGGCTTCCATAATAAGTCATGCGGGTTTCCTCAATAAACCAACGGGTTTCCACAATAAACCCATTTTGGCTTCCACAATAAGCCATGTGGGTTTCCTCAATAAACCCACGGGTTTCCACAATAAACCCGTTTTGGCTTCCACAATAAGCCATGTGGGTTTCCACAATAAACCCATTTTGGCTTCCACAATAAGCCATACCGATATCAAATAGCTTGTGCGGCTCGCAGCATGAAAGTTGGATCTTCGAACAACATGATAATCACAATACGCATAGTTGTGTCAAAATATAATACCTGATGAAGCCATTGATTGAATCCAAGAAATCCTCCAAGTCCGCAAGCACACCCGTAAAACAAAATACAATGGAATATCTTGGTTTCTCCTTCTTGACCTTTTGTGTAATGAATAATAAAATTCTCAAACCAATACTAATGGCTATTGAGTCCCTTTTATAGGTAGAAGGAGAACAAAAGTTCCTAAGATTAGAGTTAGCAATGAATCTCGACCATCCATCAAGAAAGAGCTAATAGGAATTAATCACCTAGAATAGTAACCGAAATATTTAACAATATTCTTAATTAACAAAAATTATTACATGGGCCCATAGGAAATTTCTATGTAAAGAAATATTCTAACATATTCTTCACCAACAGATTCTTTTTTTTTTCCATTTGTGTTCTTGCACTGCCTTTCCAATTTCACTAGCAGAACGTTCAGGGTTTCTAGCAGTTTGTTTGATACACTTCGGCATCCTTAGAGATTAATCAGCGATAATATTTTCGAATCCACGGTTACGACGAGTTTTTCAAACGAAAAAAATGATAGAAAATGAGAAGAAAACGATAAAGAGGGAGAAGATTTCTCCTAGATTAACACTAGGAGAATGAAATGAAATGAGTTTGACAAAAACTAGATTAATTTAATTAGGATTGACAGGTGTATTTTCATAACTTTATCCCGTCTTAACACCCTTATCCAAATCCACTTAAATTTTTGGATACCCCATTTAATTTAGATATCACCCGGATGTTTTGGGCATGTGAAAATTTCCTTGGACCCAAAACCATTTTGCCGACGCACCACAATGAACGGTTCACAATATCAAAAGAGTATTCCAAACTAAGATTTAGTTATCTAGACAAAGTACCACAGGAATATATTTTTGTGAATCGAATTTCGGTTGCAAAGATAAATCAGACAAAAATGGGTGATACCCAATAACGTGGTCCTGAATGAAAAAGCAACAAGTGGCTCTTATTCTCAAAAGATAGAAAGATAAGAGAGGCAGGCAATTGAGTCTTGTTTAGTTGATTTGAGTGTTTAGATGAATTTGGATATTCCTTAGAGATATTTGTTTCTTTTATAAGACCTCCTCCCCATGCTGCCCCTCCATATTGATTCCTTGGAACTTAATACCCGAATATATTGAGCGATGATGCAACATGCTCGTCATCTTTTTTATGCTGCATTCACATAAATAAGAACCACTACGTATCTTTTCTTTCCTTAAGTTGGTTACAACCATCATCATCATCATCATCTTCACTGCCTTTATAACTCACTGGTTTCCCTTCACTTTTGAAAACCGAAAAATGAGTCATTTTTAAGTATCGGATTCAGTTTCTTTCTTTGTTTCTTGCATCCACGAGCGCGAAACTTGAAGAAGATCAATGGCGAGAAACGAGTGGATAAATGGATATTTGGAGGCGATTCTTGATGCAGGAAGTAAACTTCAAAAGCAAGGTTCAAGCATCACCAGTAAAATAGAAGCGAAGAACAGAAACTTGAAAGGAGACGTTATATTTTCTGCTGCTTTGGAAGTTGATGATAACAATAACAAGGAAACGGCGGTATCCGCCGGGAAGGCTTTCAGTCCGACTAAATATTTTGTTGAGGAAGTTGTTAACAGTTTTGACGAATCTGATCTCCACAGAACATGGATTAAGGTAATCATTTTGCAGCCATTTGTGTTCTGTTTTTGTTTTTTTTTATTAAAAAGGCGATCAAAGTTTTACGAGGTTAACAAACTTTACAGCAGGGAGTCAAACTATGATTTTTAGCAAGCCCCTTTCTGTCTCTCTTTTTCTTTTTCGGTGTATTATTTGGACTGAGGCGCATTTTCTGAGTACCTCCTTCCGGTGAATATTGAAGTGAATATATATGTGTAAAGTTAAAAACGAATGTGATACCCCGTGAGATGCTAGCTTATGCAGAGAGATAAGCGTGACTCTCACAAGTGGTAATGCCTGCCTGCTACAGGTAATAGCAACAAGGAATACGCGTGAACGCAATAACAGACTGGAGAATATGTGCTGGCGTATATGGCATCTTGCTCGCAGTAAAAAACAGGTATTTAATCATCATTATACTTGAATAATAACGACGACCAAGTAGAAAATACAGTATATTTTACACGGTCTAATATATATATATATGTGACATAATAATAGATTGCATGGGAAGCGGCACAAAGTTTAGCGATTCGCCGCCTTGAGCGCGAGCAAGTTCGCATTGATGCATCCGAGGATTTATCAGAACTGTCTGAGGGAGAGACGAAAGAGAAGGAGAAAGGAGAAAGCAACTATCGATCAGAATCATTCAAGCCTGAAAAGCTTTTCCGGATCAACTCTGATCTCCAAATTTGGACCGATGACAACAGCAAATCCAAGCGACTATACATAATATTGATCAGGTATGTATATGCATAATTCGTAATATAAGCAGCATTTTTTCTATGAACCCGTTTAGCAAACCTGAAAGGGAATCTCACACTATAGCTGGCAACTTCAATTACTTCTCTTTTCTAGTTTTGGTGATAATAGCATGACTTCTGGAGGATTTACACGAAAATGAAAGGACCTCCATGCAATAATCAGTAAATTTAGGGTTGTGAAATCAAAGCAGACTAATTGTTCTGTTTCAAATATTTACGAAAATGCCATTATCTAAATTTATCGACTAAAGAGTTTGTATGATAATTTAGCAAGGTAAATGCTTCAAAAAAGAAGCAAGGTAAAAGTTTATTTGGTAAAATTTCATCTTAATTTATTTTTTACATGTGTTCTAAGTCGGCATGGCATTATATTGTACTGTTGCTGGTTGTTAATAAAATCTTTGGTCATCAAAAAAAATGAAATCCACTTGAACAAGCATGTCCGGCATAAGGGTCAAATTTTATAGGGTCCTGATATTTATTTGGAATGCTATAAATTCCCTCTATTTATGAAGAATTAATACAGATTGGCGGCTAAATTCATGAATTTTTGTAATCCGTGTAACGGGTTTTCTAACATCAAATAGAACAGTACGTTGCTCGACAAATGTAGTTGCTAAAACAAAAATGAAAAAAATATTATTAAGCCCCTTAGATATATAGTTGTTAAAAGAAAAAAATATTACTTGATTTTATTCTTTTCTATAAATAATATTAACACAAAATTGATTAAAAAGATCAAAATCAACAATTCCTGTGTGAAAAGGACATTTAGATTTTGATATTGTTTAAATGGATAAAAATGTAAAAATAGCCAGGATGTAAACAGTGTCATCCTACCCATTTTCAAATATTTTTTTTTATTTTTAATTTACATCAGGATGTATCCAGTTTCATCCTTGCTATTTTTTAAGTTTAAGTCAGGATGAATCCAGTTTCATACTTGCTATTTTTTTTTGTGTTCATTTCACCCATACTAATTTTTACTCGTCCATTTGAGCCATGTTTTAAAAATATTTGGACAAATGAGCCATTTTCCGTAATATTAAGCTTCAGATTTTTGTTTTTATTTATTTTAATATCAAGCTTGTGAGATTTTTGTTTAAATTTATTTATTTTTTCTTTTTCTGGTTAGCTTACATGGTCTGGTGCGTGGGGAAAATATGGAGTTGGGAAGAGATTCAGACACAGGCGGGCAGGTGAAATATGTCGTAGAGTTAGCCAAGGCTCTAGCCAATACCAAAGGGGTCTACCGAGTTGATTTATTGACTCGCCAGATTGCATCATCTGAAGTTGATTCGAGCTATGCTGAGCCCATTGAAATGTTAACTTCTCCCGATGACGCGGATGGCCAAAGTGAAGGTGATAGTTGCGGAGCTTACATAATCCGACTCCCTTGCGGTCCTAGAAACACGTATATACCCAAAGAGTCATTGTGGCCTCACATCCCGGAATTTGTAGACTGTGCATTGTCACACGTAGTGAACATGGCAAGGGCAATAGGGGATGAAATGGAAGGAGGGAAACCGGTATGGCCGTATGTCATACACGGACATTATGCAGATGCAGGAGCGGTGGCCGCGCAACTGTCAGGTGCATTAAATGTTCCGATGGTGCTTACTGGACATTCATTGGGTAGGAACAAATTCGAGCAATTATTGAAACAAGGGAGATTAAGCAGGGAAGATATAAACTCAACGTACAAAATTATGAGAAGGATTGAAGGTGAGGAAATGGGGCTGGATGCTGCTGAAATGGTGGTTACGAGTACTAGACAAGAGATTGAAGAACAATGGGGATTGTATGATGGTTTTGATCCAAAGCTTGAGAGGAAACTTAGAGTCAGAAGACGGCGAGGTGTTAGTTGCCTTGGTAGACACATGCCTAGAATGGTGGTAAGCAAACAATAACACCCCCCTCTTTTCGACGACCAAACAAAATTTCACTTTCTTAGTAAATCCTAGCATGCAATGTTGTGAAAGGCGAGCTAGGCGCTAGCCTAGGCGCCAGAAAAGGGAGATAATATTTTCTGGGCGCATTAGCACGCCTAGGCGTTAGGCGCCTCTCCTAGCGCCTCACACGACATAGATAGCATGTACTTCCATTATTCCTGTTAGTTAGTAGACACTTGAAATTTGGGTACTTTGAATCAGGTGATACCACCAGGGATGGACTTCAGTTATGTGACACAGCAAGATTCTTCCTTAGATGGGGACCTAACCTCCTTGATTGGCTCTGACAGAACAACTCAAAACAAAGGACATCTCCCTCCCATTTGGGTCGAGGTACTTCTGAATTCTCAGACAATCCCACAACTGTACATAAGATCACTTCTACTGTGATTCATTTGAACTTCACTGTTACCGGTAGGAATCCTATCTGTGATTTCCCATTTATGATTTATCATGGCAATGCAGGTAATGCGATTTTTCACCAACCCTCACAAACCCATGATACTAGCCTTGTCACGTCCAGACCCAAAGAAAAATGTCACTACTTTACTCAAGGCGTTTGGCGAGTGTCAACCTCTAAGGGAGCTCGCAAACTTGGTATGAAGCGCATTTCTGACACTGTTACATATCATACATGTGTAAAAGGTTGATCAAGGCTAATAATAGCAAGTACATATTCATTTGCAGACTCTAATCCTCGGAAATAGAGATGACATAGAAGAGATGTCGAACAGCAGCTCAACTGAACTTACAACAGTTTTGAAGCTCATCGACAAGTACGATCTGTATGGTCAGGTTGCATATCCTAAGCATCACAAGCAATCTGACGTACCCGAGATATACCGTTTGGCTGCAAAGACTAAGGTACCCATTTCTTTTCTAAAATCTCCAGAGTATCAAATCAATTGCCACTGTAAATATTACTAATGGGGTTTTTGATGTATTGTCTATACAGGGAGTTTTTATTAATCCTGCGCTGGTAGAGCCGTTCGGCCTAACTCTAATAGAGGTACAAAATTGATTGCTCTAATTTATCTTGTTCTTTTATTCTTAGTAGGAGTGTTGATCTAACTACTTCTACTGCAATATTTTGCAGGCAGCTGCATATGGTTTACCTGTTGTTGCAACTAAAAATGGAGGGCCCGTGGATATTCACAAGGTAAAACTTTCGTGCTCTACAAACTGCAGTTGAACTAAGGATACCAAATGGTGACATTGGAGCTTGCTATGAACTTTTGCACTTACTTTTTTTTCCGGCTCTTACCAGGCGCTGAACAATGGGCTTCTAGTTGATCCACATGACCAGAAAGCAATAGCTGATGCTCTCTTAAAGCTTGTTGCAAACAAAACCCTCTGGTCCGACTGCCGCAAAAATGGTCTAAAAAACATTCATCGTTTCTCATGGCCAGAGCACTGTCGCAACTATCTATCGCACGTTGAACACTGCCGTAACCGACACCCCACAACACGTCTTGAAATTGTGCCTAGTGCTGAAGAACCAATGAGTGATTCTCTAAGAGACGTTGAAGATCTCTCGCTAAGATTCTCCATTGACGGAGATCTCAAGATTAATAATGGTGAACTTGTAGATGCTGCTACTCGGCAAAAAGAGATCATTGATGCATTAATCAAGCGTCGCCTTCGTACTGACCAGCAAATACCAGGTATAGTGCTAACCTCAATGGTGACTGTAAGTCAGATGTCAGATGGTAATGGGTTCCTATTGGCAATGCAGGTGTCAGCTATTCCCCTGGAAGAAGGCAGAGGCTATGTGTCATCGCTGTGGATTGTTATAATGCAGATGGAACACCGTCAGAGAACTTTACAAAGATAATCAAAATGGTAACAACGGTATCTGGAACAGGGTTAGCTGGTATGGTAATATCCACTGGTTCTACATTGCCGGAGACCATTGAGGCATTAAGATCTTGCCAAGTTGAACCTAGTGATTTTGATGCCTTGATTTGTAGCAGTGGCAGCGAAATGTATTACCCATGGAGAGATTTAGTAGCTGACTTGGATTATGCAGCCCATGTAGAGTACAGGTGGCCCGGAGATAACGTGCGTTCTACCATTATTAGGCTTGCCAGGGAAGACGGCGCATCTGAAGATGATGTGACAGAGTATGATGCAGCAAGCAATTCTCGATCCCATGCTTACTTAGTCAAACCAGGAGCCAAGGTCAGAAATTCGCTCACACCTAAGCTCCCTTGGTTAGCTTTATGATTGTGCAGAGTCTGCAGACTGCAGAATATAATCACAGTACTGAATGTTGTATATATTCTCATTGTGCAGACACGGAAAGTGGACGACCTAAGGCATAAGTTGAGAATGAGAGGTTTCAGGTGCAGTCCTGTTTATACACATGCTGGAAATCGCTTGAACATCGTCCCGTTGTTTGCATCGAGAGCTCAGGCACTAAGGTTAGTCCCTATGCTCATACTGAAACACGGTTAACTAGGAAAAATAAATTTTACACTCTGACAAGAATTTCATTTGCTTTCTCAATTGTTGTTATAGGTACTTATCTGTTAGGTGGGCAATTGAGCTCTCCAAAATGATAGTGTTTGTGGGAGAGAAAGGAGACACTGATCATGAAGACTTACTTGTTGGACTCCACAAAACCATAATTCTTGAAGGCTCTGTAGAATGTGGAAGCGAGATGTTTGTGCGTGGTGAATCAAGTTACAAAAGGGAAGATGTAGTTCCACCTGCAAGCCCCAATATCTTCTGCGTAAAACAAGGTTTCAGTGAACAGGATATCTCTCTTGTGTTGGATGCTCTTCTTGTGACAAAGTAAATGCGGATCAGTAGAAGCATGCCTCTCTAGTATGGCGGAAAAATCGTCAGGTGGTGATACTAGCGAGCTCAAAAGTTCGTTAACAACAATACAACATAATTCACTCATCAAATAAATATGTAAATTTTTAATATTCTCAAAAGTTGCCAAACACCAAATTTGATTCTTAATATTCTTCACCAGTAGTTACCACAAGAACATTCACCGTTCCTGAAGTGGTGAAACCGCCTACCATCTCTTACAACAATTTCTCTCTCAACCAACCTTGATATGAACTTGAAGGCAGTGTGACATTCCCCACACATCCTCAAGTTCTTCAGAACTCTGACAGTAGCTCCACGAGGCAACTTTAGAAGCCCAAACCCTACTGCAAGTCTCTCACTATGAGTAGACAAAGCATATTCCTTCTGCTCAGATTCCATATCGTGTAACACATACTTGGTATCAGGGACATAACCCAATTTCCTCATCTTAACTCCCAGTTCTCTAAGATAAGTATAGACTTCGTGCACCTGTGGGTGGCTTGTGTCATCTACCAAGAAGACATGAACTTTGTTTGCCACCTCCAACCAACTACAGCCAGGTTCCTTCTTGACCCCTCGTTCCCTCATCATCATCCTTACTTTTGCCATATCTTCCCTCCGTCCGGCGTCAGCATACATATTAGCCAGCAGAATGTATGTCCCATCATGCTGAGGTGTCAACTGAAAGAGCTGATCTGCAGCTTGAATACCCACTTCCATGTTACCATGAATCCGACAACCATTAAGAAGTGTCTCCCATATAGGTGCCCCTGGTTTGAAAGGCAAGTTTTGAATCAAATCATTAGCTTTTGAGATTTTCCCAGCTCGACAAAGTAAATCAATGAAACGGGCATAATGATCTTCATCAGGGGTTATTCCGTAGACATTATCCATTGATTCAAAATACTCGCACCCTTCTTTGACCAGACCTGAATGGCTACAAGCAGTGAGAACGATTAAGAAAGTAATATGGTCTGGTTTAATATTCTCTTGCAACATCAGATCGAAGACTTTTAGTGCCTGAAGTCCGTGACCATGTTGTCCAAGAGCTGTTATCATGGAATTCCAAGAAACAGAGTCAATGTAAGGCATCGTACGAAATACTACATGGGCTGCTTCAACAACCCCACATCTTGCATACATTGTTATCAATGCATTTCCTGCTGAGAGGCTTGAATTGAACCCTAACTGAATAAGCTGAGCATGGAGCTGCCACCCATGTTCCAATGCTCCAAGAGATGCACATGCGGTTATTGCACCTGCAAACGAAAAGGATACGTATACATAAGGACTATATCGTGAGCGTATACATGTATCTCTTACAAGTTAAATCTATATGTCCTTTGGGTTCAATTCTATAGCTCCAGATTCAATGATATTGCATTTTCTATTAATCACAAAGGGATGGGCTCAGCTATAACCTTTACTATTTCTTATATGGTCTTGGTTCATTTTTTTAAAAGCCTGTCGTCGTTCCTCTATGTATTCTAGTGAAAAGTTTTAACCCCCCAAACACACAAATGTATGCACACCTGCGAACAAGTAATCACATGGCGCAAGGCCCTCGGTTCTCATTCGGTCGAACAGCTTCAGCGCATCTTCTCCATACCCATTCTGTGCAAATCCCGAAATCATCACCATCCATGTTAGGAGATCCTTTTCTGGCATAGCATTGAACACATTTTTAGCACCATCAATTCGTCCAACGCTAACATAACCCCGATAAAATTGCATTCCACGAGACATGGTCCTTGTCCAACATACTATCAAAAATTTGACGAGCCTGGTCGACTTTCCCACATTTACAGTATAATGTAACCACAGCATTGTTCACAAGTAGTGCAAGTTTAGATGCTGGCCTCCATCCTGTCCGCAGAATAGAACCATGGACTTGCTTACCAATAAGAAAGAGTCCAGAATTTGCACAACCACTTACACTTGTATAAGTAAACTCATCGAGCTCGATACCCTCCAAATGCATCCTTTTAAACATCTCTAAAGCCTTTAACATGAAACCATGTTGAACATAACCTGAAATCATCGCATTATATGCAACCTGTAAATTTTCATTCATCCCATCAAAAAGCTCCCTTGCAGATTCAATCTCTCCATTCCTAACATAACCAGTGATCATATTCATCCACGACAGTTCATCTCTCTTCTCCATTTGATCAAACAATTTCCTAGCATCACTCATTGGAGATAACAACGAAAATCCACATTTCACATAAAGAGAAATTAATGCATTTAAAACTGAAACGAATAAATCTGCTCCCGCTTTGACTACATTACAATGTAGCTGTTTACACTCTCTTTCATCATGAGCTACAAGCGCTGCCGCACTTAGAAGACTAGCAAACGTTAGATTATCCGGTTTAAACCCATATTTTCTCATCTCATTAAAAAGTTTGACTGCATTATAACGGCCATTATTATGTGAAAACCCAGTAATCATTGCATTATAAGAAACCGTATCACGAATACTTAAAGGGGCTTCATCAAATATATACTTAGCAAAGTTTACATTTCCTAACTCAGAGTAAGCCGATATTAGAGTTGTTCTTGAGACAATATCTGGTTTAGGAATTTTATCGAACAAATAACGCGCATACACAGTGTTATTTGATTTGCAATAAATATCGATCAGACGATTGAGAATGTGGCCTCGTGGCTTGAAACCAGAGGTGATTATGTTCGCATGAACTGATTGGGCAAGAGAATGAGATATGGGATTCTGGGTACAACAGAACTGTAATTGTGCTGCGTACCCGTTTGCGATGGCACGGACATCTGTTCGGTGGACAAGTATAGAAAGAGGCGGTGACGATGATGATGTTATGGTGATGAAATTCTTCATGGTAACGAAGATTGTCTAGTGTCATGATTCTATAATGTGAAAACTACAGGGAGACCCATTCTTCCTGATGTTTCTACTGTGAAACCCACGCTTCCAAAACTACAGGCGCGCACCCAAATTCTGAAAGAAAATTATTCTCAAACCCAAAATATATAAAAATCATGTTTTCCCGAGATTTCTTTTTTTTCCATGGCTGCCGCTGTATTGAGAAGAAGAGGAAAAAGATTATTATCTGCTTCATTGATATCTGCTTCTAGATTTGTTGATGTTGTTTCTGGACCTTCTTCTTCCCAGTAAAAATATTATTTGAAGTGGTTTTACTGTTGAAAATCGATGTGGGATTTGGAAGTTGAATCGCTGATGTTGTTGACGATTGAGGAGTGTGTTCTGATGGGTTAAATTAGGTCATTATATAGAAGGTTAGGGTTTACTGAAGGTATAAAAATTGAATTATAGGAAGGGGGGTTTGAATTCGTAGATGGAAAAATGGATTTACGGTGGTTGTGTTAGAGTTTACAATGAAGACATGAAGTTGAGCTGCAACATAGAACAAAGAAGGAGAAATTGAAGTTATGTGATGAAATAACAAATGGGTTTTGTTGATTATAGGGTCTGAGAAGGTTAATGGAGCTGTTACTGCCATGGGTTGTTGATATTGAAGAATATAGTGGTTGATGGGGGTTTCAAGCAAGAAACTGCTGTGATGAACATAAAGAGAATCTGGTAGTGAACCGGACACATATGTGGATTTTCAGTGTCAAAAACTTAAAAGCGAAATCGTTTCTTCCAAAATCTGTAGCACTAATCCCGTATTTGACCGTCTGTAGTCAGACCATCTGCACTGATCATCTGTAGGATTGGGTTTCAAATTTTCAAAAACCACTTTATTCATACACATCCAAATTGCCCAGACAATAAGTATTTCATCTTAGTCACTCCATGATTTTCATCCTAAAGAATTATTTCTAAAGGTAGGGCAAGGTATACCTAGACCAAACCAAAAGACCTTACTGAATGGGCATTCAATAAAAAGATGAGAGCTAGATGCAGAACTACACAACACAAAGTGACGGGATACACTTATTGTGCCACTTCCTTATAGGTGTATTCAATCCAATGGTTTTTACTCTAGTAGTGGCGACTGCTATTGGTAGATAATCTCTGCCATGAAGCCATAACGACATGTCAATGGTGGCGGCGACGACAATGACAGCGACGATGGTAGTGGCTGCGATGATGGAGGTGGTCCCCGCCGCACTTGGCTTACATATGTTGATTTTAAAAGGTGTTATAGTCTTTGAACTCGGAGATGGACTGTTTGTTGGATGATTTGAATTCGAAGTGGAGATGTTTGTTGGCTGCACTAGTCGAGAATAGATGAGATATTGTTGTTGGTTAGCTAGTCAGAGAATAAGCAAGGAAGTGGAGGGAAGAGGATGCATGCTGTATGAATAGTCGATTGAATCAGAGGTGTTGCTGCTGCCATGACCTGAACAAGGAAGCTAAGACTTGATTGATGCATTACTCGTTATGCAGATTTGAAAATGGTTGCATAACCTGTTATGCATATACAAAATTTGTTGCATAACTTGTTATGCAATTTAAAAAATGGTTGCATAACATGTTATGTAGTAACTTTTTTGTGACTATTGAAACCAATAAAAATAAAGAGAGCATAACTTGTTACGCACCTATAATAATATCTGCATAACAAAAACAAAGACCGCATAACTTGTCATGCACCTATAATAATATCTGCATAACATGTTATACAGACGCGAAAATGGATGCATAACCTGTTATGCATCCGAAAGTATGTCTGCATAATGCATTATGCATTGAGAAAATTGTTGCACAATCTTTTATGCATCGAGAAAATGGATGCATAATGCATTATGCATCAATTTTTTTATGTAGTTACACACTAATACAATGACTACATAACTTGTTATAGATGCATAACTTTGTTATGCAAATTAGGCAGTGGCATAATTTGTTATACAATGGAGAAAATGGTTGCATAATTCGTTATGCGTCTGCGGAAGGTGTTATGCATCTTTTTTGGTGACTGCATAATGATTATGTATCAAGTTTTCGAAAATTTAGCCTAAAATGAGGATCACCTCCGATTTTTTCGTGAAAAACAAAAATTTGATATTGTTGTTTGTACTCTTTGTGTAGCTCTCTTAAAAAGATTTCCAACAATATAAAATTTGTAAAATTCCAAGGCGCGGATTTTTAAATATGTTATATCCAAGTTGCGTTGCCAATTATACCCCTGAAAAATTAGGCTGCATAACGAGTTATGCCTGAAAAATAGTATGCATAACGAGTTATGTATTAATTCTTAATAATTTTGGATAATTTTGGGTGTCAGAGAAATAATTATGAGTGTCACGGTATACAAAATTAATTGTGGGCCTGGGAATGAGAATATTATTTTTTTGGGGTCTCCCCTTAATTTCCCCATGGTTCAAAATCTTTTTAGATGGAGAAAAC
Organism: Papaver somniferum; assembly: GCF_003573695.1. Classification (NCBI taxonomy): domain Eukaryota; kingdom Viridiplantae; phylum Streptophyta; class Magnoliopsida; order Ranunculales; family Papaveraceae; genus Papaver; species Papaver somniferum. Next base: position 22,502,072 of record NC_039362.1, read on the forward strand.
TAAAATCCCCAATCGCTGGAAACAGGCAAAGGGGCCAACGGCCTTATATATTATATATGGGTGGAACCGGGCGGGAAGCATGAACGGAAACCAATTGGGCCTTATTCCCCCATCAAATAAAAATGTAAATTTTTTCCTTTTTCCAAGAATTTATCATACATCCACACATCTATATTATAAAAAGAAGTGGTGTGTAGCCTTACAAATCCGATCATCGATTTCGTCATCCCACGATGGAGATTGATCGGTTATATGTCCTATATAGACGTCCGTCCGATCTCTTGGCTTCCTAATAAAAATATGATTCTAAAGATTATTTAACGGCGTCGGATCCTTAGATTTCTTAATTTAACTGCAGCGTCGTATTTTCTAATTTGACTAAGTTTCCGTTAATATAGACTGACACTAAGTAGATGTATTTATAGAACAGAAGAGCGTCATTCTTTAACGGTTAATATAGGGTAACCTACGACCCCGACCGTGGATTAGAAAATGTAGAGTCAAATATAGTCCCCGCATTAAAATTTAGTCAACATGTAATGATTGGGTCGTGTTTAGTCAGTCGGGCCATAGCAGCCGGGGCCGTGGATTAGAAAATCAAGAGTCAAATGTAATCCCCTAATTAAGATTTGATTTACTGATTTCCTATATTCCTAACTTCCTAAAATTTATATTTTTTTCCTTTTCTTTTTCTTTTCGTGTTTTCTATATTATAAACGTAGTTAATTTAGAAATCATTATGTAAATAGAATTCTAATACATATCTTAGACGAAAAATATAACTGAGGTAAATCTAACACAGGATACTGCCGTAATGGGGTAGTAATACTCTAAGTTTGTCGTGAACCTTAGCTTATTGAATCTCCTTTGCTAACATTAAATATGATTAACGTGTCGTCCTCCGCATGCACCAATACCGACTCGAGGAATGAAGTTATTGACTTGATAAGTAGATGTTATTTTAGCAAGCAGGTTTACCAACTCTGTATGCATGTCGGGGTGAGCATGGGCCGGTATGGACCAGTTTTCACCTTATCCGCATCCAATCCATTGCACTACGGATTTCAAATTTGGCATCCGCATCCAATCCATATCCAACGGATTTGCATCCAATGGATGCACGGATGGAAGGATTGGATGCGGATAATCCAATGGATTTGTTTTAGTTAAAATTTATAGTAAAGAAAATAAAGCTAACACAAATGACTCCTTATAAAACCTATATATCTTATATATATATGCAAATATAAAAATGCGATGTACGTCACCCCAAGCAAACATCTTAAAAATTCCTAAATGATCCATAACATTTTCTAGAACTATATAAATGTCCTTAATTTAACGGATACGGACCAACGGATTTTCAAGGTTGCATCCGTGACCGATCCTTTATCCGTTGGATTTTAAAAATTCCATCCGCATCAACCCATTAACGAACGGTCCGGACACCCATCCGCAAATGAACGGTTGCGGATGGATTTTAAACATCTTCTAATACTACCAAATACCAAATATGAGATTATTAAGCATATATATATATATATATGCCGGAACTTGCCTGGACGGGATGCAAGCCCCGGACTAATTTGGCCCGACCAACAAAATACCAAAATCTGTGTAGGGCTCCGACTAATTTGCCCAGACCAACAAAATAAAGGAATTTTCCTAGGGGGCTACGGTCGGGGCCATAGGTCCTGGCTAATTTGACACGACCAACAAAATACTGGAATTTGCTTAGGGGACCACGGTCGGGGCTGTAGGTCCCGGCTAATTTGACACGACCAACAAAATACTAGAATTTCCGTAGGGGACCACGGTCGGGGCTGTAGGCCCCGACTAATTTGACACGACCAGAAAACACTAGAATCGCCCCAAACAACAACAACAAAAATCGAAAAAAGGTTGAGCCCCGGCCGTAGGCGGGGTGATACCTAGTATGTTACATATACTGCTTATAAATATATGCAGTCACATTGCCAACATTAGTAACTAGTATTTAGAGATGGAATAGACAAACCGGCATTGCTTTGGGATCTAACTCCCAACATCCTTGAAGCTTTCCGTCTCTTTCATCTGTCAACTGGAATGCAGGAATTTGATGGGAGAATCTAAGCAGTTGACTGTCTGGTATCTCCAGTACCAATTCACACCCCGGCTTACCCTTAAAAACCGTCTCGAAACCAGAAACTTTTTCCAAAACCAACACTTTGATTGTAGCACCCTTCCGCTCCACAACTTCACCTATGTCATATTGGCATGTTTGCAGGTCGTCAGAAGACCATTTTAAACTGAATTTCTTGTATATTGCCCACACCTCCCCTTCCCTTGGGTAGATTTCATACTTGTTTTCCTTCTCACATACTGCTCCAACTGAAAGATGGGAGAACGAAGCAGTATCGTCAAACTCCGCTGTCTCACCACTAGAAAAAACTCCAGTGCATATTGGAATTTTCTTGTCATGCCATTGGAGCACACCCATTGGTGGGGTACAGGCTTCAAGCCATCTTACATTCAGTTTGAATTCCGGTAGTAATTCGACCTTCGTAATCTGAGCATAGTACTTTGGCAAGCCATCCAATTCGCAATATAAAGCCCATATCTGACCAGCCTGGAATCTATCATGAGATTTGTCGATATCAAAGTAATAAAATTCAGTGTCTGGAACTTCCCAATCATCCATAAGGGAATGCGAAAATGGAATTTGCGGGACCAAACTCCCGGTCTTGTGCTTCACACCATCTGATCTACTTAAAGACTGCTCAACACAGTTACCCAGTTTTTGTTCCCTCAGTTTCTTCATGTTGCATTTAGTTGTCAGCCATGTGCCACTTCTTGCATTTCCTCCGCCCAAGGTGTTTTTGTCAGGTTGTTTCCTCTTTTTCGGCACACCAGTCATCTTCTCTGCTTGAGATTTTACCGTCAGGGAATCAGATACTCCGACGTGATTGGCAGGCAGGGAAGCAGGATCAAGTTCATAATAACCTTCAGGGACATCATCTCGTTCCATACCAGACGTTTCAAATGAAGGAACTTTATGTGAAAATCTGAGAAGTTCACTTGGTGGTATATAAAATGAAGCCACTCCACTTGGCTTGAAGAGGCTTACAAACCCTTTATTCTTAACCAAATATGCTACATGAATTCCCGATTGCTCGTTATAGTCTGACAGGACTTCTACATATTCATAATCAAAGTTTCTATGGTTATTCGGATCAGAGCTCCAATTAATATTCCAGTTCTTGAAGAGTGCCCATGTTTCACCTTTTCTAGGATATATGATGCAAGTTTTTGAAGTATTGCCTTTTCTCCAGACAACCTGATGAGAGAAAACACCAATATCATCAAGTGTACCAGCCGCCCCGTGTTTGAATTTACCACAAGCAATGGGTAATCCCTTCTTGTTCCAAACAATATCATCTACGCAGTCGGGTGAAGCATCTAACCAAGTGATATACACCTTGAAACTAGGCAAAGAAGCTTTCTGGGTCTGAGAATAAACAAATAGACCAACTTTGTCAATCCGAGCATAGAGTCGTGGCATGCCATCGAAATCGTCATAAACAGACCACAACTGACCAACTGCAAAACACTCCTCTCTCTTATCCATCTCAAAGTCGAAGAACTCCGGATCAGGATACTCATAGATCGTTGTATTTGTCTTAGCTCTAGCACCGAAATCTTGTCCATTTCCGTTGGGTTTTGTGACTGCTTCATTTATGTTCTCCTCAGAGCACCCAGTTGTTTCATTTCTATCTACCTTGCCCAGATCCAACTTCACCCCTTTTTCTAGTTTTGGCTGCACTACTATATTCTCTTGTAACCCAGCATAAGATTGACAGTTCTTAAGACCAAATAACCTTGTTTTGAACCCTGGAGGGGTCTCTAGTTCTACTTGTGTTTCTTGTTTTATTTGATGAAGCAGATTCATGGCTGTGAACCTTCAAACAAAACAGATCCAAACCCTAGATTAATCCAAAACAGCTCAAAAAACTACTCATGTGCACAACAGAAAGAACTAAAAGGATAGTATAAAAGCAATAAACAGAGAAATGCAGAGCAGAATACCAAGATACAAAAATTAAGAGAAATGTATTTACCCTTGCTTTGTTTCCTTCCTTCTTGAGGGCTGGAGAGAATAAAAATGGAGAATCTCAGAAGATCTCTGTCTCTCTCTGTATGCAAGTCTCCTCTCAGTTCCTTTAGCTGTTGGAAGCAACTAGAGAGTCTGTACAAGTTAAAAGGACGTTATAACGGCATATAGGAGTGTTCTATTTCCCGTATATTTCCGTTATAACTTCTAATAGCTGTCCATCCCGTCTGTTTATGAACTTACAGTCGTTTTCTTCTTTACTACTGGGCTCTGGCAGGCGTCAGCTTTTTCAGAACACGATTCTGACTTTTTGTTGCGCAGAACACCGTTAGTTTAAAACAAAGCTGGTTTTGACTGTTTTCCAAAACACTGTTATTTCGAAAACTTAAGGCTAAGAGAAGCTGTACGAGTATTTCGCCAACTGGATATTGACAATATGGTCACGGCTAAGTTACATTAGCAATACTCTGAGCGTAACTAAGATTGCAAGTTATTAGAACAGAACGACATATATCATTTTCTTTTTTACGTACAGTATAAGGGAAGAGATGACAACAATATATATAGTGAATTCATCAATAAAGTGAAGGAAACATATGCTACTACCTTTCACACAAAAAAACACAGAAGAATAGTGAATGAAAAACACAGAACCCAAAAAGTAAGAAGAAAAAAAATACAAGCAAACTGCGCCTGCTGCCTTCCTTCACCGATTAATGTAACCAATAGTTGTTTAGATCCAACAAGATTGGTTTGCTGCCTTCTCCAGCACACACCACTAGCGCGCTATCACTTTGACGGCAAATTATGAATTCTCTTAAGAACCACAGCAAGCTGATTTTGGTGCGGTTTCAGGCTGGTCTGTTGGGTTAATCCTAACTGTTGAAGGCTGCAACCACATCCAAACCAACCAAAGAAAATTAGACATGAAATGGAGTTTGAGAAGATAGTAATCGAGTGTTTTATCGAAAAGAAAGTATTCGGTTTGGACCAGTTTCGATACCTCGGGTCTTGTGTCAGTTTCAGTAAGCCTTTCTTTTATATCCCTCGCTATGGAAAAGAAAACCTGCTCCACATTTAGATTTGTTTTTGCACTCTGTGGCACACAAAAGAAAGAAAGTTCAGTATATGAAATCTCCAGTTATAATCGAAAAAGATTCAGCCTCAGGGAGATTTTTGCTTACAGTCTCAAAGAATTTGATTCCATACTCGTCAGCAAGTGCTTGACCCTTGGCGGTAGGCACTGCCTAGAAAAAGAAAAAAGGAAAACAGGAAAACAGGAAGTGTTAGAATTGACAACAGCAAACTAAGTTGAATTGATCAAATGAAAATGGCAGTTATATCAGCTCTAAAAGGCTTAAAAATAAGCGGCCATGAAGGCTGCTAATAGTCGCTTGCCATAAAATCTGAAAGTGCTACAGAGAGGGAATGACAACAACAATATAAAACCAGACTTATGGTTTTAACTCGGAATAAACTCTCATCTCCAGTCAAGAAACATGATAGGGAACAGACCATTATGGTAAATGAACAGAAAAAATAAGGTAATTCTAAACAACTAAATGACTTTCGAATCATACCCTCTTACTTTCATCCATATCAGCTTTATTTCCAACGAGAACCTTGTTGACATTGTCAGAGGCATGCTGTTCAATGTTTCTGATCCAGTTTCTGATATCTGTTAATGTAACAATAAGCATCGCGGAAACTGATAGCAAAGATAGGAAATAAAGTCTACAGACTCTACAACATTATGATATAACTTCATTGTGCTGAAGTAAGATGAGCAACCACCTCTTGGATCCAGAAAAATGTACCATACTGAGGGAAATGAATCCAAAAGGTACAGATCCCATGGCCCACAGGTGGATGGCTACATGAATATCATTGTGAATTCTGAAAAGTGAATCTAGCTATCAGACTATAACTATCAGTGAAAGGAGGAATAGGGCAAGTACTATTAAAGGATGATTCATCGGTAACATCATACACCAACAAAATGCCCATGGCTCCACGGTAGTAAGCTGCACAGGAAAGATAACTCCTTAGGTGAAGGTGTTAAACACTTGAATTTGTACATTAAAGTAAAGGGGGTAATAGTGTGTCAAAGCCGAAATAGCAAACATCTACCTGTTGTGATAGTTCTGAACCGTTCCTGTCCAGCAGTGTCCCATATTTGTAGTTTGATACGCTTGCTGTCTAGCTCAATATTTCTTATCTTAAAGTCAATCCTGCAGATGAAGACAAGAGTGAGCCTTGTAAGTCGGATCTAACTGTAAAACAAATATGTTCTTGTAAAATAAGAGAATGAAAAGCTCTTTAGAACAATGGAAATCTAAAAGTATCGCACCCAATAGTAGTAATAAAACTGGTTGTAAAAGATCCATCAGAAAATCGCAAAAGAAGGCAACTTTTACCCACCCCTGCAAGAGTAGTAAGGAACCAAATAGTCAAAATACATATCATAGAGTGGTGGTAATCCAATATACAAAGGTTAAACATCACAAAGTTAGTTCAAAAATAAGTGTCTGCAAGGATTTACTTGGTTCACAGTAAAGAAGAAAATCACAGAAAAACAGTAATAAAAGGTGTTCAGCTGAAAGTTGATCAAACGTCATTACGCCTAACGGAAGGATGAAACTCACCTATCTATTATCTAATGACACGACATAAGAATCGAGCATAACAACTTATGGTAAAAATGAAAAGAAAATGTTTCATTACCCATTAAGAGTCATCTAATTCAATTTCATAGACAACAACAGTTAAAACATCCCCGATGACACAAAATTGCAGAAACTAATTTGCATATTTATGCATGAACTTACAAAAGCATACCTACTCTCCTGATACACATGTTTTTCATTTTTAATCCGTATCTAAGAAATCAGCACAATGCAAGAGTAAAATCAGTCAAACTGAAAAGAGAAATTGCATTATAACGAAATCAACAAAATATTTTGGTACCACCTAAACAACATCAATATTTTCAATAAGCCGTTCGAATTTTAGGTCGTGTTATTTGCCTAATACAGTTTTAAGCTAGGGCCTGACCAAACCATGTCTAAACATGCGCCTTTGGGAAGACAAATGGTGCGCTCAAGGCACTTTAGCCTCGTTGTGTCCCAACCTTTTTAGAATCTCTACAACTAAAAATATGTTAATGATGCATGCTTGCACTATAGACGGAAATGGGACTAACTGGAATCTTGGTATTTCTCATAGGCGTCTTTATGACACCGAAATAACTGAGTTAACTGTCATTTTACCTCTTTTGGAACTTGTGTCTTTAAACTGTGATGTTGATGACGTTTTAGTTTGGACTGGCACAAAGTCTGGCGACTTCACCGTGAAATCTGCCTACGACTTGCAAGTTTCGACTAGCAGAATCGACAATGATTTCCCTAAGAACAAGGTTTGGTCTAAAGATTGGCCTCAAAAGCATGCTTTCTTCCTTTGGCAAGCTGTCTTAGAAAGATTGCCTACTTTGGATAACCTTCAAAAGAGAGGTTCTGCACTTGTAACCTCTAATGGCTCTCTTATTGCTAACCTTTGTATTTTTTGCAAATAATCTCCTGAGAGTTCTAACCACATTTTCCTTGAGTGTCCCTTTGCTTTACAAATATGGGATTTCTTTTTAGATTGTGCAGGAAATCCAAGAGTTATTCACAGCACAGTCAAGGAGCTGATTTCCAATTGGAATTGTCTGGACCTCTCTACAAAAGGAAAAGAAATTTGGAAGCGATTACCTACTAGCATTCTTTGGTCTGTTTGGAACGAGCACAGTGCAAGAACTTTCACAGATAAATCGAAGGATGTTGCTGATCTTATAACGTCCATTAAGTTACAAACTTTTTATTGGGCTTCTACTGAACCTTGCTTCTTAGGTTTCTGTTCAGATGACATTGTTGTAAATTGGAAAGAAAAACCTTTCCAACCTCCATAGTGTTGTCGCGTGAGGTTGGTGTGGTTTGAATCTTGTTTTCTGTTCTTCTGTTTCTGTTTTTCTCCTTTTATAAAATTTCTTTTTACCGAGCAAAAAAAAAAAATGCTACTGTTCTTTCTGGCTCAAGCCTAAGTTTGTGTAATTCATATCCATTCATAAAAACTATGATACAATAAAGAAATTTCATCAAGTAAAACAACAGATTACCAAATTAGATCAAAACAAATTTGACTAGCAAAAGAAAAAAAAAAGAAAAGTGACGATGTTCTTACCGCTATCACCGATTAGGAGAAGTTTTATAAGGTAATCATAATCAGCTCTAGCCCTTGCAGGTGGAGTAGCCATCAAAGATGAGCAAAAATACGGTAACCCGAGAAAAGATCCGTCTAAGATCCGTTTCTCTATCTTTTTTCTGCATAATAATGAAATCAAGAACAGAAATTACAAAAGAAGAAGAAGAAAGAGAGAATTAAGGCGGAGATAGTACCAGAATAAGTGGGGAGTTAGATTCAGACCTCCATTCAGATTGAAATTTCAGAATCCAAGTCTGATTCGTTGTCCTTATTATAAACGGAGTGTAACGAAACACACGTGTCCAGTAATACTTTTGCGAATAATAACGTAACGTAACGTGTATCATTATACAGCCGAGACTAAATATTTCTGTAACCTAAATCAAGGAGAAGAAGGGGGAAAACCAGGACGATTCTGAGTCTTTAACAATGGCGAAGGAAAATGAAGCAATCTCGATGGAAATCGATGACAAAAAGACTGATCAGATGAACCCTAAATTCTCGATTAATGGTTCGTTTTTCTCTCTATTTCATCAATTTAACATTAATTTGATAATATCTGTGATTGATTGGAATCTGTGAATCTATTGCACAGTACTGCAACTATTAAAATCTGCTCAGATGCAACATGGATTACGCCATGGAGATTACACTCGTTATCGGTATGCTCAAATTTAAAATCTGAGTGTGGATTGGTTGATGAAGTTTGTGATTGTGAATTTTGATTAAGATTTGAGTTTTAAGTTGGTGGAATTTAGCCGGTTGGTGTTTTGTTGAATGTAGGAGATACTGTACAGCGCGGTTGAGGAGATTGTATAAGTCGTTGAAGTTTACTCATGGGCAAGGGAAATACAATAAGAGGGCTATAACTGAGACTACTGTTACTGAAGTTAGGTATGTACATTCATGATCCAGTCACATTGTGTATTAATGTGAACTTTCTTTCATTTTTTTGTCTAAGAAATACGAGTAGTTGAGTTCCATTGACATTAAAACTTAAGTTTAGTATCACTAGATAACAGTATACATTTCGATCAAAAAAAAAAAGAAAAAAGAAAAAAGAAGGAGATAACAGTAGACAGTATATTGTTGAATACTGGAGCTGGCTGCCTTTGTCATATATGTTTACAATTCCTAAATTTTGGTTTTAACTGCATAAGGCTGTATGCGGTATGTTTACCAACTTACTAGTCAACGCTACTAGTTATATGGGTTACCTTTGCTTTCAAGGCTATCTATAGCTTGCGTCATATTTGGCGATAAAATCTTGGTTGAAACATTTGTGAAATTGTGGTTTTGAATGTGTTAGATATGGCTTGTTTCCCATGTTACGCAGTTTTGTGGTTTGCTCGAGTGATGTGAGTTTATGTGACTGGTGCACTTGTGATTCTAATGGTGTTGTGGTTTTGGAATTGAATTAGGTACCTCCATGTACTTCTATATACAGCAGAAAGGGCTTGGAGTCATGCCATGGAGAAAAGGCAGTTGCCTAATGGGCCTGTTCCATGCCAACGTATCTATTTGATTGGTCGATTGAGAAAGGCAGTCAAATGGGCTTCACTTTTTGCGCAGTTGTGTGCCGTCAAAGGAGATTCCAGGACATCACTAGAAGCTGAGGTGCATTCTTTAACTCCTTGCTTTTACCTTTAATTCTACCTGTTTTTTGTGCCGTTATTTTATTGCACCTGTGGTAATTTCACCTCTTGTGGTTGGGAACTGCAGGCCTATGCTTCTTTTATGAAGGGCACTCTTCTCTTTGAACTCGAACAGAATTGGGAAACAGCATTAATGAGTTTCAAGAGTGCCAGGTGCATCTCTCTCTCTCTCATGCGTGTGTGTGTATATATATATTTCCTTTCTCAGACTAGACATCAACTTCTTTTCACCTTTGGGTTTGCTACAAAGTGTTGTTAGCTAACTTATATAAGAATGACAGGGCTGTTTATGAACAACTTGGCAAGTACGGTGACATAGAAAATCAAGTCTTATGCCGTGAGCGTGTTCAAGAGCTGGATCCCAACATCAATTACTGCTCAATCAAGGCTGGTAAATCAAACATAAAGACTTCTGAACTTGCAGATATGGGCCAGATGGAAGGGCCTGCATTGGACCTCTTCAAAGCTAAGCTCGAGGTAATACTAGTTTTGATAACAATAAACTACGCTTGTCACTGGGTGTTACGTCACTTCCTACTAGCTTTATACTTCAATGCGAATAAACATATGTTTTGTGTATTTCACGTTTCATGGTCTGCAGGCTGTTATGGATGAGGCAAGGTCCCAACAGGCAGCGTCCATGACAGAGTTTAATTGGCTCGGTCATAGATTTCCAGTTGCAAATGCGAAGACTCGAGTCTCGATTTTAAAAGGTTAGTGATAGTTGGATTATATGCAACTGTATTCTCTGCTTAGATGATGTTTCCTAACAAGAGAAATTTGATCAGCCCAGGAGCTGGAGAAAGATTTGCATGGTTCTGCAGCAGTGCCTGCTGAGAAAAAAGTAGTCATGTATGACAAAATTTTTGCTGCATATCATGAAGCTAGGGGCTGCATCCGCAAGGACTTGGTATAACCTTTTTTTTCCAGATCTGTAGCATGCATCTGCATTGTAAGGATTTCATTGACTTCTCGTGCATCCTTTTTCTAACGTTTTACTGCTTTTAGGTTAATGCTGGTGATACAGAAAATGTAAAGGACGATTTAAGTGGCTTAGACAAAGCTGTTTCCGCTGTCTTGGGACAACGAACGATTGAGCGAAATCAACTGCTGGTTACCATTGCAAAAAGCAAATTTTCAAGAAATCGTGATGACAAGGTTGAAAAAGCCACAAAGCCTGAGGGACTTGTTCGCTTATACGATCTTTTAATACAGGTAGGTGGGGTCTACTAATCCTTGATGAAAGTTGTCCTTCCAATGTTTGCATCGACTCCTATATGTTTTAATAGTGATAAAATTTGGTTATAACGCTGTAGTTAGTTGTAAATAACCCTAAATATCAAATATGGTATAGCATGGTGATCGCTTATAATGTTATTCTCTTTCGTTGCTTTTCTATTTGCAGAATACTAGTGATCTGTCTGACTTAGTAACCTCTAGGAGAGATAGCACTCCAGAAGAAGTGGCATTTGCTGAGGAATTTGAACTGAAAAATCAGGTGTTTCGGGCAGAGAGGTTTGTTTTCTTCTCGTGTATTTCAATGCTTCAGTAGCCATATTTTTTTGTGAATAATAGTTGCATAATTGAACTATGTTTGGATTGAATGACTTTATTAACATTGACACTTGGAGTTCATTTCGAGGTGTCAACTTTATTTGATTGGAAATGGTTATGTATGTTTGCAGGTGCTTCTACTTGGCAAAGTCTTATAGCTTGGCTGGAAAGAGGGCAGAAGCATATGTTTTGTACAGCCGTGCTCGATCCCTTGCTGAAAGCACCCTCCAGAAACTGAAATCTATGAGTAGCTTTGATAAGGTTAGCACTATATACTCTAGCTGAACTTCCTTATAGTTTCCTATTCATGTTACGATTTTCGAAAGTGCTTCCTTCAGTTTGGTGCTAACTTTCTAGTCCATTTCACAGGACATAATCCAAGATCTGGAAGTATTGTACAACAACAGCAGATCGAACATTTGCATAGAGCACGCTGCTGGAATTATGGAGGAGGAGAAGGCTCCAGAGAAACTCACAAAAGGAGTCTCTAACATATCGCTGGCTGAAGGTGGCAACAAGGTAAAAAATCCACAGTTATTTGGTCAGTTCAGATCTTACCAAGATTTTATCTTAAATCTTATTTGTGTCTTACCTTTCACTATCGAACTTGTAGGCTAAGATATTCCTTCTCGAGAAACTTGATGTTTACGAATCATCAGTTGCTGATCCTAACACCAAAGGAGTTCCACATATCGAACCCTTCCCTCCAGTTTTCCAGGCAGTTCCACGGAATCCAATTGTCCTGGATATCGCGTTTAACTCCATCGAGTTCCCATCTCTTGAGAGCAGGATGAAGAAGGAAAAGAAGGGTCTCATCAGTAGGTTTTGGGGATGAAACCTCCTCCTCAGTAGATGATTTTGTTTCAGTATTATCATTTTCTAGAAGAGGAGGATTTTTAAGTTTTCTACAAACTGTGAGTTGAAAAGCTTACCTCTGAAGGGTTTATCTGTGTTCAGATCAATGAGTTTTAGGGTATTAACAGAGTAACAAATAACAGTAATTGCTGAAAAAAGTTTATACAAATTGGTTTCAAATTTAAAAAGGTATTTTGTTACTGCGTACTAATCAACATTTTCTTTCTAACGAATTCTTACGTTCTCAATTTTTTTAGAGTTAAGCTTTCCTGAACAATTTTTTAGAGTTCAGCTTTCATAGCTCTTTACAAGAAAATTATAATGCTTTACTGCTGAGTGTTGCTGATTTTAAAGTTTAGTTTTCCTGTACCTGGTGACTGGGGGTCTTAGAGTCGGAAGAACAACAAAGAAAACAAGAAGTGCTGCAGGGACTCGCAACATTTTCTAGTGGTAAGAACACAAGTAAAAAGTTATCCCATCTTATTTTAGGTGATTCTTAAATATCGAACGCCTTTGTGGTCTGTGTAGCTCAGAACACCACAACAACTTTGCCATTAAAAGTAAGAAAGTAAAATAACTTATTTAAAACATTAGCATCATTAGCCTCACTACTTGTCTCGTACAACTTTCAATTTTTATTAGCATCTTGAAAAAAAAAAGTGTATCCTTAAATTCCTTGTGATCATTAAGTTAATGATATCTCTTGTCATGGTTGTATACTTGCACTCCTCAGATTGAATCAAGCCAGTTATTTTTCGCAGCACCTGCCACTGCCAGTTAGAAGCGCTATATTGTGGAAATAGAAGCTCATGCGCACGCACACACAAAAAAAAAAAAAAAGGTTCACTTCCAAGTAGTTCTCATTTAGATTTAGGTACTAACTAAAAAATGGCGACACACCGAATTTAAATATAGTTCAAGGGTAACATGTCAAGGATTTTTCTCCCCATTATCCCTTAATTAATTGGATTTATGTACAAAATATTATTGTCATACACGTGCTATATAATTTATATTTTCCACTAATTTCCCTGTTTTTATACTTGCACACATTTTTCTGTCTACTAAATTGTATACTAGTTTGCGATGTCTAATCTAACACCCTAATTGACTTTATATATAGTTATTAAGATGAGGTTAGGTATGTCTCTCTCTAAGACAAAGCTAATTTATGTGCTGCGTTGGTGATGGTGGTGGCGGTGTGTACTGTGAACATTGCAATAAACAAACAATGGACCCTGGTCCAGGGTGGTGGTGGTGCATATTTTAAAGAAGGCCTAGATGATGATGATCAATGTATAGACAATGGTATGGTGGTGGTCAAAAGACAAAAGAACACTAGACTAATGATGCTCTCAACAAATGACAGGCTCTTTGTCAGCACATAAACAACAACAGACTGACAGAGAGAGTACTTCACATGAGAAAGTTGGTGGGGCTTTAGTACTTGCTCTCTGTACACTGGTACACGACCCTAAGGGCAACTGCACGCAATGGTGCGATCAAAACCAAAGACCAAATACCAAAAAAAAGATCAAATTTTAGGTTTAGTCCGTGGCAACAAGCAACGGTACCCGACTAAAATTTGATCGAGCGTAATTCAAATATCCGTCCCACATAACTTTTATCAGGCGAATACTATATGTTCGTCCCTCTTTTTTTTATAAAACATTTTTTCATGGGACGAACTAAATATGTCCGCCCAATTCTTTTTAAAAAAATTTTGAAAACAACTTTTCAAGGGGCGGACTCTAGTATGTCCGCCCCATTTTCTCTATTTTAATAAAAAAAAAAAATTTCAAAGAGCGGACATATAATGTCCGCCTCATTTTTTTTTCTTTTTTTAATTCAAAAACTTTCGTCAGGCGCATTTTATACTTACGCCCCACTCCCGACGAACTTTTAATCTCCGCTCGACCAAATTTGGTTTTGGTCTTGGTCCCAGACCAAATATAGTCTGAAATTTGGGTTTTGGTCCAGATTTTAGTCTTTAGTCCGTACCACTGTGTCTCGTTCCTCGACCAAATAAATGGGTTTGATCGCCCACTGTGGATGCTCTAACGGATCAAATATTCAGAATGACCGTTTTACCCTTCATGAATTAGTTTCTCTGGTTCCCAGAAGACCAAAATGCCCTTGCAGATTTGAAGAAAAAAAGAGACGTATACTGCATAGCCTAGTTAGCAATTCGGGATTCGGCAAACGTACGGAACGACAAACGTACGAGTATTATACGGTTTTGTAAAATCCAGATTCGGTCCAAAATTCGGTTAACGGGACGTGATTCGTCATTAATTCGGAACGGCATACGTACGTGTATAATTCGATTTATAAATGTGAGTTCGGCTCTGAAAATTCGGTATCTATATATAACAAATAATTTGTATTTATAAGGTCATAGACCAATTTTTATGCATATGTGTGAGTTATTTAAGGAAAAAATAAACTCAATATGATGATATTAATAATATATACAACATTAGTTATCCAAGAGGACGTCGTATGGTGGTTTAGATGCTTGGTTAGTGAGTTTGAGATTTCTCTCACCTTCACCTTCAAATCTCTTCAGTTGTTTTTGTTTCATAAAAATTACAACACGTCTAATATTCGGTCGTGTATGTTCGGGAGGCAGTAAAGCCCAAAAATGGAGTCTTTGAAAAGTAAAAGCTAAAGAATTTATGACGAATTAAGCGGACGTATCATTCGGGATACGTAAAATTCGTGAACGATTCGCGAATAATCCGGGAATGCCACATAATACGTGATTTGGGTTCGGAGTTGCAAACGTACGCGAATAAGACGGTAAAATTCGTGATACGGAAAAATTCGTGAATGATTCGCGAATGATTCGTGAACTTACTAACTAGGCTGCATAGTGGAAATTTCTAGGTTTACACGAAAATTTGGGTGGCCAAGGATTCCCAAATCAGAAAGTCCTAAACCAAGCTCTCTTAGTCAGGGTTGCACCGAGAATTTGCACTAATCCAGATGAACAGCGGGTAAAAGCAATGAGAGCCAAGTACTTTTGGTGCACATGTTTATTTCATGCCGGTATTAAGAAAAATTGCTCTTAGATATCGAATGGGATACAGAAAAAGATTCCTTGCATAAAAGATAATAGTCGATTGAGAGTAGGGAAAGGAAATAAAATAATTAGTTGGTCGGAAAGGAGATAATAATCGATGTTGTATGGTGGGGAATGTTGGGCGACGAATAGTCGGGACACCTTGAAGTTGCGTAGTACAGAGATACGGATGCTGAGGTGGACATGCGGGCATACGAGGTATGATCGGATCAGTAATGAGTACGTACGTAAGAAGCTTATGGTAGCACCAATCGAGGAGATGCTCACCCAGCACCGGCTGCGCTGGTTTGGGCATCTCCAGCGAAGACCGCCTGATGCACCAGTTTGAATAGGTCGCATTAGGCGCGCCGAAGGAAGGATGAAACGAAGAGGCCGACCGAAACCGACATGGGACGAGTCCGTAAAGCGGGACATGAACAACCGAAACTTATCGCAGGAGCAGGCGTTGGACAGACAAACATGGAGAGCGGCGATCCACGTGAAAGAGGTAGGATTTCGGTACGTAGACTAAACGACCCTCGTTTTCCCTTGTTATTTTCCTTTGTTCCTCAATAAGTGAACACGTAAATGCAACCCTGCAGAGTGTGAAGGGGGGGAATCCCCCTGTAGCGCTGCAGTTGGAAGGATTGTGAAGGGGAAACCCCCCGTAGCTTCTGCAACATGGGTAGGGTGTAAGTATATCCGTGTTAATATTCGAGAATTCGTAATTCCATTTAAACGGTGTTTCTCCACATGGTCCCAAAAATAAACACAAAAGCGGCGCAGGTAGCGTCAAGTATGTGCCTACCATAGTGTGGGTTGTGCAAGGCTTGACAGGCCGGTGTAAAAACTATGTTATCCATTTATGAGATAATCTCTAGCCTACCTGGTACTTGCTAATGGAAAAAGGCTTTGGTTTGGATTGTAGGCATGAATAATCCACCAGTTCCAAGACAGGGTGTAGCTGACAATGACAAGTATATCTGGTTTCAAGAGCTCTTTACTCAGGATAGAAAGAAATAGAATGCAGAGCTGATTCGATATCTTTTTGATTCGGAAACAACTTAGCTGATCATAAATATGAGAATTTCTGTGGCAGCTGAAGATAAGCTTATCTGGAGCTTAACTAACTAGAAATGGGATTTTCTCTCTTAAATCAACTTATAATAAGTTGCATGAGATCAGCTTGGGTAATATGCAGGTCTCTCCTAAAATTCGAAATACTAATGTAAGTTGGAGGAAATTCTGGAGTATTCAAACGTGGCCGAGTGTTAAACACTTTTTCTGGAAATGTCTAACTTATATACTACCGACAAAGGAAAGACTTGCCAGAGCATGCAGATACATTAATCAGTCATGCCCGTTTTGTTTTCAATCTGATGAAAGCACAATGCATGTTCTTTTTTCATGTCCTTTCTCAAGAGTTGTTTGGGTACAAGTTCCTGGTGGATATAGTGTTTTATCGGGAAGACATGATGATATCGCAGAAGTTTTTGAAAGTTTGGTTTTACATGATCAACAACAGGTCATTCAAACAGGTTGGCTAAACACTTAGGCTGTCAATGGATACCGATTAGCCGACATCCGATACCGACAATCCGTTAGCCGTTACTGCTACCATCCGACATAGCGGTAAACGGATATCTGATACCGATAAGCTAACGGATAATTCCTTCTTAACGTAACGGTAGTGGAACCGTGTATTTCCGTTAGGTTAAGTTCAGTAATCCGGAAACGTGCGTACTGCACGTGTAAATTCTTATACCGAGGGTTATTACGTTTGGTTTATCTCATTCTTCACTTCAGTTTTATCGGCACAACAGAGACTCAGAGAGAAAAAGAGAGAAAACTAGGGTTGTTGAATCAATCATCGTCTTCCCTGCCTTAGAAATCATCATCTTCTGAGGGTGATTACTGATTAGAAACTAGGGTTCTCTTCTTCAATTCCTTTGAGTTTAATTTCAATCTTCAAAACTCAATTTTCAATTTAGGGTTTCTGAAATTAGGGTTCACAATTTCATATTTGTGAAATTAATCATGTCCCAAAGCGAAAGAGGAGCATCAAACCATGTTGTGTCTTCACAGAATTTCTCATTTTCAGTTGCATCACATTTACATGCTGCTGCTGCATCCAACCAAGTTCAAGGTTCTGGAATTAATTCAACACCTGCTTCTGTTAGACCTGCAATTCGTCATCGAGAAGAAAAAGAAGAACAAGATATGTAGAAGTAGATGAAGACCCCGTTATAGCTGAAGAGAAGAAAAAACTGCGGTCAGTAAGGTCTGATGTATAGGTTGATATTGACAGGAAAATTGGAAAGAAAGTTGTAAAAAAGAAGGAGGTTGGGATACTGATAGCTGAATGCAAACATTGTCACAAGAGAATACCTGCTCCCAGTAACCAAGGAACAAGCCGCTTGCATTATCATGCGAGAATCTGCAAAGAAAAGCCTGGGAATAAGAAAGGACAAAGGAAGATTACTTCTGTCAAAACAGGTAATGCTCAAACCAAGTTAGCAAATTGGAAGTTTGATCCTGTTGTTACTAGGAGATTAGTTGCCAAAATGATTGCTAAACATGGTTACCCAATCACTATAGTTGAGCATCCTTATTTTAGAGAGTTTGTTAAGTCTCTGAATCCTGCTGCTAAGCTTTACACTTGGAATACAGTTAGGGAATACATCATGAAACTAGCAACTGAGTTCAAAATGGAATTACAAGAACAATTTGAGAATATTACATCTAAATGTAGTTTAACAACAGATATGTGGTCATGTAAGCATACAAAGGATGGTTATTGTTGTGTGACACTGCATTACATAGATGAGGAGTGGAAACTGATTAAGAAAACACTAGCATATACTTTAGTGTCATCACCACACTCTGGAGAGGTTCTAGCATCTGTAGTAAAATCAGTTTGTCTAGAATGGAACATAGACAATAAGCTTTTTGATGTAGCTGCTGACAATACTAGGTCCAACAATGTTATGATAGAACATCTGAAGAAATGGCTTGATAGCAAAGACTGTTTAGTTCTTAATGGGGATATGTTCCAAACGAGGTGTTGTAATCATATATTGCACTTGATTGTTGGGTGGGGAATGAGAGTAGCTGCTCCTTTTATAGATGCAGTTAGAGAGTGTGTAAAATATGTCAAGTCAAGTCAGGCTAGAAAAGAGAGATTTGAATGTGCAATTTCCCAAGTTAAGCTTCCTGCTTCAAGGTCTGTGGGTTTAGATGTGGATACCATGTGGAACTCCACCTTTAAGATGCTAAAGGATGCAATTTTTTTGAGACAAGATTTTGTTAGGCTAGCTGAATTGGATAATGACTTCAAGATACTACCATCTTCTAAGGATTGGCAACAAGGAATAAATATATGTGAATGTTTTGAATTGTTTGATGTCATTTCAACCAAATTTGTTGGGATTAAGTATCCCACAACAAATTTGTATTATAATGGAGTGCAAGAAGTTAATAGATGCATTAAGATCTGGGAATCAAGTGAGCATGAGTATATCAGAGACATACCCAAGAATATGAGGATGAAATTTGATAGCTACTGGAAAGAAAGTAACACTTTGATGGGAATTGGAGTTGTTTTAGATCCTAGGTCCAAAGCTAGATGGGTGGAGTTTGTTATGAAGAGAGTATATGGTGTCAATCACTATCAAAGTCACTATAAAAAATTTGAGCTTGCACTCAATGCTCTTTACTGTGCTTATGAAACAAACACCACAGTTCCAGATTATTAAGATAGTGGAATGAGTTCAGCTGGAATGGAGATCTCTGCAGCTACAACATCATCATATGAATTTGGTTATGATGACTTTATTATGGAAAACAATGTCTTTGAGGTTCAGAAGTCAGAATTGGAGACTTACTTAGCAGAACCAGTTCTTCCTAAAGGCACAACCACTGAAGAAATGAGGTTTGATATCTTAAGTTGGTGGAAGAATCATGCTCCAAAGTACCCAACTCTCTCAAGGATTGCAAGAGAGTGTATTGGAAGTTCCAGTGACAAGTGTAGCTTCAGAATCTATGTTTAGTATTGGTGGCAGGGCTTTCACATCTCACAGAAGTTCATTAGCTCCAGATCTTGTTGAAGCATTGCTTTGTTTGGGTAATTGGCTGCCAGATCTCACTCTCAGTGACAGTGATAGTTGTGTTACTGGTACATCTTAATCTTTTATTTGCAATTTATTGGCTTATTGCACTGACAATGACATTGCCAGCTTAAAATGTATAACACTTTTGATTTTACTTTCAAAATGCAGAAGTTCAGGAGTAAGGTTGAATGCATTGGCAGATGCAGTTTGCACTTGGCAGTAGAGAATCTGGAGATGAAGGAGGAATGGATTTGCAGTTGTTGAAGCAAATGGAGATGGAGATGTCTTTTTTTGCAAAAAACATGGTTTTTTCTTTTGCTAGAACATCTGAAGATTCTGAACTTATTTTCTTGTGTGGCATGAACATCTGTATGTCTTCTTTTTTTTGTGTGGCATGGATTTAGAACCTGTTTTCTTGGATTTAAAAGTTGTTATGTGTATTTGTTCTGTTGTTTTAGCATGTTTTGTGGTTGTCATGTGACATACCGGATGGTAGCGGAAAAATATCCGTTATCCGGTAAGTCCAACGCAACGGTAACGTTTTTGAATTTCCTATTTTCGCCGGAAATTAACGGATAACGGACATCCGCTAACTTTTAATGGCAACGGCAGTGGCAGAGTCATATTTCCGTTACGTTAGCATCCATTGACAGCCCTATAAACACTGCCATGATAATTTCATGGACGATATGGAAGATGTGAAGTTAATTTCCAGAACAGAAAGGCGAATCCAAAAATAACAATTAAGAAGGCATTAAATTTCGCTAGCTATATTGAAAGCCTTGGCACTAAAATGGTTGATGATTCTAATTTACGACATGATATGAGATTAACACCACATTGGAAACCCCTTGTGTATCCTTATTGTACTATCAATGGTGATGCTTCTTATTTCCCTGATACTGGACCAACAGAGATTGCACTTGTTTTGCATGATTTTGTAGGAAAGTAAAGGGGATGCCAATCTAAGTGCTATCCAGGAATAAAGAATTTTGAATAAGCAAAATGTTTAGCGTTTCTTGATGCAGTAAACTGGAGAAAAAAGTTATTTTCTAACTATATAGTCTTTGAAACAGATTCAAAGAGAATTGAAAGATATATCAACAAATCGTCCCAACGGTTGCATGGGGGAATGAAGACATCCTACTTGACGCTATTAATAGTTTAAAAACAATCCTATATTGCGAGTGTAATTTCATTCCTAGGATTTGCAATAAATTTGTTGATAAACTAGCTAAGTTCAGCAGAAGAATTGGTATTACTTGAGTATGGCTTGATAGTCCTCCTGGCATTATTGAAAGCCAATTATTGTCAGAGAATGCACCTGTTTTAAGTTAATAAATCTTTTAATCTTTAGCATCAAAAAAATATGGTCAAAAGCAAAAAACAGAAGGGTACATTTTCGTCAAACAACCAGTCCCACATTTTTCTTCTCTTGTTCTCCCATTTTGTGTTTCTTTCCTTATACTACTTGGCAACTTGTTTGAACCTAATTCGAGCTTGAGAAAGGATTGATGGGAGAAAAATCTGCTCATGCGTTGTTCAAACATTTTAATCAACACCATAATAAACCAACCACTTTAAGATATGAACAATATTTAATTAATCTAGTTAATTTGTAAGCTTTTCATTTAACAATTATTTTTATAAATATTATGATAACCAATAATGTTCTAAATGATTAGTTTATAATGCTGCTAAATCAAAAATGCTCGAACACCACATGAGCAAAACTTTTTCCGGATCAATTGGCATGATTATTTTCGCACTAGCTCATAATTTTGATATAATTTTTCAAAAAAATTGGAATGAAGATTAAACTTAAATATTTTATTTCTTATATTAGCCGGTGTCACTGTAGTACAGTGGTAAAGTCACTGGGTGATGATACCAGTGACGTGAGTTTGAAACTTGCTAGCACCAAACTCTTTAGCGATTAAGTAAGAAAATTGTTCTTATAATATGTTTGGAAACTGGGTACCAGATGATGAAAAATCAGAGAACAAAAAAGAATGTTGTCACACCGATTTCAAGGCCTTCCGATTCTTTTCAGCAAACCCTTCCCAAATAGTTGGCAGGTACAATCGGTCAATGAAATAATAGTTTCAGGATTCAATGAAGCTCTAATAAAGTTGTTGGATTCAAGAGTTGTACTCTCTTAACCCAACCAAGAACACATGGTTATTAGATTCTGATGAAGCATAGAAGAAAAAAAAATTCAGAGATTTTGATATGTTGAAATGGGGGAAAGTCTTCGCAATTTATAGAGGGTTTCATATTTATTGGAGATGTCTCTTCATCTCCAACAAATGCCTTCAAAAGACATCCATTAATGGAATCTCATGTAAGTGACACCTTATGAAAGAGACATGTTTGTATAATTTTCTGGAAAACCAAATTAGGTTTTGCAAATTCAAAACCAAAAAAAATGTCTACGAGACGCTGCCCCCTAGACCCTCGTGCAGGTCGAACACAGCTAGGTGGTGGGGGTACATTTATGAAAATATCCAACATTCTCCCCCTATTTTCCAAAATTAAAAACACAAAACACATAGTAAAAAACTTTTAAGCCTGAGCGGCTGCATCACTAAAGTGACTGCCTACGCACCCGCGCGGGATCAAGCCAACATAGGTCATGCTCGGTTGGGAAAAAAAACATCATCGTAGATTTCAATCATATGCATCTTTTGGATCTAAACATTTACTTAGTGTAAGAACTTCAAATCCTTATCGAGGTTCTGTGGTGAGACCAATCTTGAACCGAGTACCTCATGTGATAAAACCGGAACCTCCACACATACTGATTTTGGAGATTGTGTGTTCTACAGCTCAGCACGTTAATGGTTATGTGTTTATCCTGGATTCATGAGTCTTCTTTAGAGAACAATATTTTCTCTTAGGAAATATCCTGATTTCCACACTCATATAAGTAAGTCTCTAAGGTTCTTCTGTGATACACCAGTGATGACTATAGACTCATTTAAGGATTTACATCCATTTTTTTTTCTCGCAGAACCACTGCACTAATTTGAAATGGGAAGTTGTAATTTAGTGCACTTCCATAACTTGTTGGTACCACATTAAACCTTGTTTATCTTTTTAAAAACAAGGTTGCGTATCTGCTATGGGTGATCAATTTTCTTTCACAAACCTTAGTCTCATTTCCCCACATTTTATTGAAAATATTGTTTTTGGTAGACTCTTTGTAAATGGGTATGCCAAGTTCTTCTTTGATTCAATAAAGTTAACTGTAACTACTCATCTCTTGAGCAATTATCTTATACTTTGATGTCTAAGACTTGCATGTATTGACTTCCCATTATATGTCTTGTTGGTGACATTGAAAATCGTAGCCTGGTTATCACAATTAATCAAGACTGCTAGAGTTGGCTTCTTCAAAGTGGGATCTCAACAAGTAAATTTCTAACTCATTCGGCCTCTTTACATGCATCCATAAGTGATATCAATTATGTCAACATTGTTGAATCATACATACAGGTTTGCTTCATAGAATTCCAAGACACAACAGCACCTTCTAACGTAAATATCCATCCACTAGTAGACTTGGATTTGGATTCTACATTATTCCAGTTAGCATAAATATATCCTTCTAATACGGTGGGATAGCCTTGGTAATACAAACCATAATCAATGGTTCCCTTCAAATAAGCCAACACTCTTGAAACTACTATTCAGTGTTCAACTCCTGGGTTGAGAAGCGACATAATATTCCCACGGCTTAAGCTATGTCCAGTCTTGTGCAGTTCATAACATAAATAAGACTTCTAAAATACTGGAATACTCAAGTTGCTCATGAGCGTGACCAATTTTTTTCATTAACTTTATATTAGGGTCTAAAGGAGTGATGGCCGGGATGTCATCAAAATGACCATACTTCTTGAGAAATTCTCAATGTAACGAGATTGGTTTAAAGCCAACTCATCCCCTTATCTTAGGATTTTAATTCCTAATTAAGATCACTCTAACCTCTCTTAAGTCCTATATATTAAAGTTAAAACTAAAAAACTTCTTTGTGCTTCTACACGAGATATGTCAGATCCAAAAATAAGCATATCATCAACATACAAGCAGATAATTACATATCCAGAATTATCATGCTTACTATATATTTATCAGCATCATTAACAACAAAACCATATGACAAAGTTACTTTGTCAAACTTCTCATGCCATTTCATGGGAGCTTGCTTCAAGCCATAGAGGGATTTTACCAACTTACGAACCTTCTTTTCTTGACCTAGTAATATGAAACCTTCAGGTTGTTCCATATATATCTCTTCTTCTAAATCACTATTTTGAAAAGCAGTTGTGACATCAATTTGATATATAATAAACTTGTGAATAGATGCAAGTGCAATTAAACAATGAATAGATGGGAGCAACGGGAGTATATGTGGTAATCAATTCCATATCTTTGCTTATAAACCTTAGCAATTATCTGGCTTTAAACTTTTCAGTGGAACTATCAGTATTCAACTTTCTCTTGAATATCCATTTACATCCAATAGGCTTGGAGCCTGAAGGTAATCACAATGTATCCAAATACCGTTAGATAAAAGTGAATTCTTTTCATCAGTGATGGATTTTTTCCAGAAATTTGTATTTCTGGAACTCATAGCCTCAGCGTAAGTTTTAGGATCATCATCGACATGCATAACATACTTAGTTATACTAAGAATTTCATTCTTAATACCTTCTATAAGATATGTTATAAAATCTGGACCATGGTCTTTCTCTATTCTTGTTATCTTACTCCTTCTAGGTTCGGTATGTTTAATATGTATTGAATTATCTTCTATGTCTTAAGTGGGAGCAGAATGTTCATCATTATCATTAGTCTCCACAGATTCTAGACTGGGTAACAATGGGTGTTCTATGGGTTGAATTTGGGAACTATTCCTTTTTAAGTTCTCAAAAAATTCAACATCTTCAGATTCTATAATCTCAAAATTTCCAAGGATTAAAAAATTGTAAGTGATATTGTTAAGATTGTAACCTACAAAGGCACATTTATAAGCCCTATTTCCTAACTTGAGTGTTTTAGGATCGAGATTTAACATCCCCAGACATTAAGTCTTCTCAAATGTAAACCACGATTCATAAGGAGAAATATTCTTCTTTTTCAAAGGAACACTATTCAAAATATTGCTTGCAGATAACATAGCTTCACCCCATAAAGAATTAGGCAAATTATAGCTAATACACATAGGATTAATCATCTCACTTGAAGTTCTATTTTGCTTTTCAGCAATACCATTTTGTTGAGGTGTATAAGGTGCAGTAAATTGATGAATTAAACCATGCTCTTGATAAAAGAATTTAAATTCGTTAGGATAATATTCACCACCATGATCAAAACGCATATTCTAATTTTCTGTCCTAATTGTGTCTCTACTTCTGCTTTGTGTATTTTAACAATATCAAAAAATATCATCCTTAGATTTCATCAAGTAGGCATAAGCATACCTAGTACAATCATCAATAAAAGTGACATAGTATCTGTTTCCACCAAGAGTCATATGATTTTTAAGATCAGTAACATAACTGTGTACTAATTCAAGCAAGGAAGAATTTCTTACTACAGATTTGATATTTTATGTATTTTTGCTTGCACACAGATTTCATATTTTAAAAACATTATTAAAATTGCAATCGAAGGTAAACCCTAATCTTCTCAAAATTTCTTATAGACGTTGTCTCGCACTCTGCCTGGGAGGTTTGACACAGCCAAGGGAGCTCCACCCCTAGACCCCCATTTCTTAGCAGCAAACATTTATGAAAATATCCAACATCTACAACTTTGAATATCAATCGTTTCATATTAGTATTAGTAGATGGGTAAATTTTGGTATCTTGAGATGGACTAATTGTTAGAGCACTGCTCGGTCGAACTCGCAAGCGTTGTTAATTTGTCAAGTTTAGTTGATCAAAACTATATACTTGATTTCTAGTCTACTTATAGCTATGTCTCGGATTAGGATAGAAGTGTTTAGTTGAGCTTTAGACTTTACGGCATTCACCAATTGAAGAAGAAGATCTACTGAAGAGTTTGGAGGAACTTCATCAACAAAAGGTATGTGGAGACTGAAACTTATCTATCACTCAGAAGTATATTCTATTATATCTTCTAAAGAGACTAAGTCGTATACATATATATACTTTTAAATTATACACATTTGATATTTCGAACCGAGTTTATCTCGTTTATATATTTATCGAAATATGTGTTGGAAGCTTTTAGCTTTAGCTAAGTTCATCGTATACTTGACAAGTTTAGTTGAAGACAATCTATTTGCTGGAAACCAAATATTAAGTCAAAGATGATCATGTGAAAATTTCTTGAACATGTTACATGATTTGTGTGAGACAGTCATTTGATGGTAACTTGGGAATTTTCGTATTGATTGATTAATCACTTGAAAATTACTTGAAGCTAGTGGTATGTGTAAGATTACCATTGTCGTCTTCTGAGGATGTTTCAATGATTAAATGGGAGTTTATAACGACTAGCAATGCATGGATATATCATAGTATATATACTTTTTATGTGCACCGTGAAGTTCTAGTTCAGGTACGGAACTCTTGTTTGCGAACTATGTTTGCGAACGGGTTACCTGTGAAAAGGTCCGGAGCTATTGTTCGGTACCCAGTTTCCGAACGGATAGACAAGGAAAAGTCCGGAACTGTTGTTCGTGTACCCTGTTTGCGAACGGCTGGACAAAGCCAAAGTCTGAAACTGTTGTTCGCGTACTCAGTTTGCGAACACAGTGGACAAGTTCTAAAATTGGTAAGTATGGGATTTTCATACTCATGAACTCAGGTTCGTTTGCAAACGGAAGTCTCAGGAACTTTAACATAATAAGGTAAGTGAACTAGTTTTACAAACTGTGGCATTATGTTCATGAATTGGTTCTTGTATGAGTACTTTGTACAATTAAAAACCAAACCGATTTTGTTTCAAATTGTTCATATATATATTTCTATGAGATGATGAACATTTGAACAACTCTCTTGGAAAACATTTAGATTCATATTGATTATCTATCATGATTGATTGATCATCATATTTGATCTAGAAGTCTTAGATGAATATGGCTAAGTTATAAATGTTAATATGTCTAATTTCGGTTAACTATTACTGAGCCAACAAGGTATACACGTTTGGGTACGGTTCATCCATATCTAAATATAGGTATATTTCATTTGTGTGTATCAGGCTAATATCATCTAGCGGTGGAGATTGATTGCTTAGTTTTTAAGCAGACTTAGCTTGAATCTTAAATCAGGAGTTCATCTAATGGTGAATAGCAATTGCTTTGTTACTAAGATTTCTTAGGTTTGATTGTAAGCAACCCTGATTTGAAAGACTATATAAGTGAGAACTCTAGCAGCTGGGAAACCTAATCCCGACACGCTCGTGTGTCCTAATTGTAAACTAGATTCGATTCTACTTTAATCTAGGTTTCTCCAAAACTATTATTAGGTTAACGACTTGAAGACTTCATTTGAGATTCGTGAAGCAAGACCCAACTATTTTCTCTGTAGTTGCGTATTCTGATCTTACCAGTTCTATCATATTGAGTTTTATATTCTCTAAGATTTACTCGAGAATCATCTCCGATATGTAATATATAAAAAGTAATCACAATAGTTCTTCATCTCAGACTCTTGTGATTCCACAATAACTTCTTCTGTTAATCATTTAGGTTATTTTGACGTGACTAATATTTCTAGGTTGCTCTCAGGAGTATAAGACCAAATTATTAGTTGAGTTTCATGTTCTCCTTGATTTATCTGAACACGAAAACGAAACCAGAATAGACATATCTGTGGGAGACAGATTTGTTCATAAGTCTTCTACTTTGGGTCGTAGCAACTCTTAGTTGTGGGTGAGATCATCTAAGGGAATCACGTGCGCAGAGTCCTGCTGAGATTCAAGAGGCGTAAGGAACGCGACTGCACCTTAATCGGTATGAGACTTGGTTAGGGATCAACTACATTCCAATCTGAAGTTAACTTGTAGTAGGATAGAGTCTGTAGCGGCTTAATACAGTGTGGTGTTCAAATCTGAACTAGGTCTTGGGGGTTTTCTGCATTTGCGGTTTCCTCGTTAACAAAATTTCTGGTGTCTGTGTTAGTTATTTTCCGCATTATATTTGTATAATTGAAATATCACAGGTTATGCATAGTTCAGTCGGTTGATAAATCCGACCTTGATTGTTAGATAGAATTTGATTGACACTCGGCCATTGGTCTTTGGTACCATCCAAGTTATTCTCATAACAATCAGTCTCACGAGTTTCTATCTAGTTGATTTACTGATTGTATTGAGAAAGAGATAAAGCTTTTTGATATCTTTCTTGATTGAGTCTCACTTTTAAGTTGGCGCTCTTGGAATTATATTGGAGTTTAGTCCATATAGATTGCCGAACGAAATATTGGGTGTGATTATTATAAGTTACTTGGAAGATGATCTTGCAGTATTTAATCTTATTGGTTTTATATATTGCAAACGTCTTATGAGATATTTATGTGTTTACGTTCGTGAACTGTGTTTATCTCTCAAAAGTTAAGTCTATTATGTCTTTATGCAAATATTGGTAAAAGATAGAATGAACTTGTTGAGAAAATTCCGCAGTATTGATCTTTCCCTGATCCACTTTTATGTGAAAGTACTGTATGTGCTCCGTAAGTTTTCTTATGTTGATTTATTTCTGGCTAAATTAATCAATAAGATCTTCTTGTGGTTAATTTATTCGAGTTTACTGGATACAAATCCATCTGATTTGTTAATGTCCAAAGAAATCCTTCTTTTCTCGTAAAAGTAAGGTCGTTCATGTTGTTTTCTTGGGAATGATATCAAATGGGGGAGAGTTCTTAAATGAACTTGTGCTTGATTGTCATATCTTTGTGGGGAGAGCGGTTGTGGAATTTTGTACGAGTTAACTTGTATCTTAATAAATTCCTTGATGAATACACCAATTTTCAACTATGTGAAATCATCGAAACAAAGTTGATATGTTCTCTTTTAGTCATGAATTATCTTTTGAGAATTCATTATGATCCCATAGTTTTCGTACCTTTGCCAATTTATATTGACAAAAAGTGAGAGAATTATTTAGTAGTTCACACTACATAATTGGCTTTGATTCTATATAATAATACTATGACATTGAATAACAATGATTGAGAACTTTTGTTTTCGTATTGTTATTGATACAGATCTTCAACAACAATGATGCTGAGTTGAACACATTCAGAATAGATGGAGAACTTGAAGTAACGAAGAATTCAAGGAAGTTGAAGAGCCAAGGAAATCAAGCATGATGGATCAGAAGTTACAAAGTTTATTTATTTTGTAATTCATATGTATTGATAGATTTGTCACTAAAATTGACAAAGGGGGAGATTGTTAGAGCACTGCTCGGTCGAACTCGCAAGTGGTGCTATCTCAAGCTTGTTTGTCAAGTTTAGTTGATCAAAACTATATACTTGATTTCTACTCTACTTATAGCTATGTCTCGGATTAAGATAAAAGTGTGTAGTTGAGCTTTAGACTTCACGACGTTCACCAATTGAAGAAGAAGATCTACTGAAGATCTTGGAGGAACTTCATCAACAAAAGGTATGTGGAGAAACAAACTTATCTATCACTAAGAAGTCTATTCTATTATATCTTCTAAAGAGACTTAGTCATATATCTATATCTTTTACATTATACACATTTGATATTCCGAACCGAGTTTATCTCGTTTATCTATTTCTCGAAATATGTGTTGGAAGCTTTTAGATCTAGCTAAGTTCATCGTATACTTGACGAGTTTAGTTGGAGACAACTTATTTGTTGGAAACTAAATATTAAGTCAAAGATGATCATGTGAAAATTACCTTGAACATCTTACATGATTTGTGTGAGACAGCCATTTGATGTTAACTTGGGAAGTTTCGAATTGATTGATTAATCACTTGAAAATTACTTGAAGCTAGTGGTATGTGTAAGATTATTATTGTCGTCTTCTAAGGATGTTTCAATGATTAAATGAGAGTTTATAACGGCTACCAATGCCTGGATATATCACCGTATGTATACTTTGTATGTGCAATGTGAAGTTCTAATTCAGGTCCGGAACTCTTGTTTGTGAAATATATTTGTGAACGGGTTTACCTATGAAAAGGTCCGGAGCTATTGTTCCCGTATCCTGTTTGCGAACGGCTAGACAAGGCCAAGTCCGGAACTGTTGTTCGTGTACCCTGTTTGCGAAATGACTGGTGTTCGCGTACTCAGTTTGCGAACACACTGGTCAAGTTCTAAAATCGGTAAGTATGGATTTTCATACCGATGAACTCAGGTTCGTTTGCGAACTAAAGTCTTTGGAACTTTAACGGAATAAGGTATGTGAACTAGTTTTACAAACCATGGAATTATGTTCATGAATTGGCTCTTGTATAAGTACTTTGTACAATTACAAACCAAAACGATTTTGTTTCAAATGGTTCATATATATATATTTCTATGAGATGAAGAATATTTGAACACCTATCTTGAAACACATTTAGATTCATATTGATTATCTATCCTAATTGATTGATCATCATATTTGATCTAGAAGTGTTAGATGAATATGGCTAAGTTATAAGTGTTATAGATAATTTCGGTTAACTATTATTGAGCCAACAAGGTATACATGTTTGGGCACGGTTCATCCATATCTAAATATAAGTATATTTCATTTGTGTGTATCAAGCTAATACCATCTAGCGGTGGAGATTGACTTCTTAGTTTCTAAGTAGACTTAGCTTGAATCTTAAATCATGAGTTCATCTAACGGTGAATATCAATTGCTTTGTTACTAAGCTTTCTTAGCTTTGATTATAAGCAAACCTGATTTGAAAGACTATATAAGGGAGAACTCTAACAGCTGGGAAACCTAATCCCGACACGCCCGTGTGTCCTTGTTGTAAACTAGAGTTCATTCTCCTTTAACCTAGGTTTTTCCAAAACCATTCTTAGGTTAACGACTTGAAGACTTCATTTGGGATTTATGAAGCCAGATCCAACTATTTTCTCCATAGTTTCATATTCTGATCTTACTAGTTCTATCTTATTGAGTTTTATCTTCTCTAAGATTTACTCGAGAATCATCTCCGGTAGGTAAGATATCAAAAGTAATCACAACAGTTCTTCGTCTCATACTCTTGTGATTCCGCAATAACTTCTTATGTTAATCAGTTAGGTTATTGTGAGGTGACTAATATTTCTAGGCTGCTCTTTGGGAGTATAAGACCAGATTATTAGTTGAGTTTCCTGTTCACCTTTATTTAGTTAAAGACGGAAACAAAACCAGAATAGACATATCTGTGGGAGACAGATTTGTTTATAAGTCTTCTACTTTGGGTCGTGACAACTCTTAGTTGTGGGTGAGATCAGCTAAGGAAATCACGTGGGCAGAGACCTGCTGGGATTCAAGAGGCGTAAGGAACGCGACTGTACCTTAACCGGTGTGATACTTGGTTAGGGCTTAACTACATTCAAGTCCTAAGTTAACTTGTAGTTGGCTAGTGTCTGTAGCGGCTTAATATAGTGTGGTGTTCAATCTGGACTAGGTCCCGGGGTTTTCTGCATTTACGATTTCCTCGTTAACAAAATTTCTGGTGTCTGTGTTATTTGTTTTCCGCATTATATTTATTTATATAATTGAAATATCACAGGTTGTGCGTAGTTCAATCAGTTGATAAATCCGACCTTGATTGTTGGATATAATTTGATTGACACTCGTCCATTGGTATTTGGCACCATCCGACTTATTCTCATATCAATCAGTCTCACGGATTTTTATCTAGTTGATTTACTGATTGTATTGAGAAAGAGATAAATCTCTTTGATATCTTTCTTGATTAAGTATCACTTTTAAGTTGGTGCTCTCGGAATTATATTGGAGTTTAGTCCATACAGATTGCCGAACAAAATATTGGGTGTGGTTTTTATACCCCCGTGTTTTCACTAATATTTTGTATGAATAAAGAGCAGTGTAAGAGGAGCATATTGCCAAAACATGAGATGCAAATCCATTATCATTTGGTTTTACAAAAAGAATTTGATTTTAATGAGTAAAACTATGTTAAAGTCTCAACATGCCTTCATTGCATGTAGGTCTATTTTTTATTCTATTATTATTTGTAATGAAATTATTCACTCTTTTTATTCTAAGAAGAGAACCAAAGGTTGGAAGACACTTAATTTGGATTCTGATAAGGCATATGATACGATCGGTTAGCCATTAATAACTAATATTCTTGCGTATACTATTTTCTTAACTAGAATTCTGAATTGGATTATGTGCATTTGTACTGTTTTCTTTGAAATCATGATTAGTGGTACTCCTAGTATGCCTTTTACATATCCATATAATGGGGTTCGACAAGGAGATTCGCTATTTCTATTCATTTTCATTTTATTTCTTGAAGCCCTCTCTAGATTAGTGCAACAAGGTATTGATTCCAAATGTCTGCAGGCTACTATTGCGAAGGGTATTCCTATGATAACTCATTCTCTCTATACAAATGATAGAATAATTTTCCTTTAGGTCAACTATTAGAATGCCTGCAATCTGAGGTTGATACTCGATAAGTCAAGTCGGATGGTCTGGGAAGACTATCAATGATGTTAAGCCCACTTTATTTTTTTCTAGCAATCTCAGTAGAATATTTTCTATGGATATGGATAGAGCTCTTAATATTCAGGTGTCTAAGTCTCCACGTAAATATCTAGGCATTCCTTACAATGGGTACAATTTCGGAAAATGTTTTGTGAGTTATAGGAAATTTGAGTGACAAAATGGTTGGTTGGAAATCGAAATCCTTAAACATAGATGGCAGGAGTGTTTTTATAAAATCCGTGCTTGACAATGTTTCTAATCATGTTATGTCTATGTTGAATTTGTCTAAGAGTTTGTTGAAATTTTTTGATAAATTTAAGAGAAAATTTCTTTGGGGTGGGGATTTAAATGCTAAGAAGATGCATAGTATCAACTAGTCTATGGTGTGTAGACGGATCTTGGCTTGAGAGACTTACAGTTGAACAACTCGGAGTCTCTTAGCCAAAATATCCTGGAGGATTAGTGAAAATCAAAACTATGATGTGGATTTATTGTTGAAAACTAAATACTATAAAATTGTAGGGTTTTTTTATAGTCAACCTAAGAATGGTTGCTCTAGAAGTTGGAGGAGTCTTGTTAAAAATAAAGAGGTTATTAAGGGTAGTCCCAGGTGGTAGGTGGTGTATTGGTAATGGCAGTCAAGTGGATCTTTGGAATTATTCTTGGGTATTGGACCTTCCTTTGGTTGAAATTATCAATACCGATCTTGATAATGTTCATAATCTTAAGGTAAAAGGATGTCATTAATCCTATCTCGAAATAATTGAATCTTTTTGTGGTGGATGGACTTGTGCCTGATCATGTTGAGGAAAAGAATAAATCTATTACTGTACATGTAAATGATAGATGTCGTGATACTAGAGTTTGGGATTATGGCAGGGACGACACCGTGAGTGTGAAGGATTCTTATAATTTTCTTATTTCCAGGAAAGTTGGTAATCATACTACCAACGTGGATTGGAAGTTTTTGTGGAACATCAAATGTCCACAAAAAATTAAACTCTTTTGGCGGAAATTTTTCCGCAACAAACTTAATTTTAAATGAGTCTCTTTCCTGAAAAGGAATAGTTTCTAATCCTTGATGCTCCTTGTGCAATAATCTAAGACAATTTACCATTTGTTTGTCAACTATAATTATATTGCTCCCATCTGGAACAAATTGGCCAAAATAACATGGAGGGTGTACGAGTTGGATGTTATGTCACCAATTTATCTTAGATATTTGCGTTTTGTTGATGCATTTGCCGGGGGTATAAGTTGGTTAAAAGATGGAGCATCTAATTCAAAATATTTCCATATACAGATGAAGCTAAGACAATCTCAAAGTATGATTACTGAACTTGAAAATGATGCAGGAAGGATTATCACTGATCAAAAAGAGATAGCATCTGAGCTGGTGAATCATTATGAAGCAAAATTCAAATATCAAGATGTTAATATTGATGAAAGTATTTTTACATGTATTCCAAACGTTATTACAATAGAAGACAACATCATGATAAATACCACCCCTTCTGCTGAAGAAATAAAAGCTGCAGTCTTTGATTTGAATCCTGAAAGTGCTCCAGGTCCTGATGGATTTTCAAGATGGTTCTATAGATTCTCATGGGAAGTAATTAGTTCTAAATTCATAAGTGCAGTTCAATTTTGCTGGAACAAAGAATTCATCCCAAATGGATTAAATGCTAACTTTTTGAAGTTGTTACCAAAAGTGAACAATGCAAAAAAAGCTAAGCAATTCAGACCAATTGGTCTTATGAACTTCAGCTTCAAAGTATTAATTAAAATTTGGGCTACAAGGTTGGAGAAGATTATAAACAAAATAGTATCCCCTCAGCAAGGAGCTTTTATAAAAGGAAGATCAATTCAAGAACAAGTTGCTCTAGCTTCTGAAATGATAAATGAAATTGAAACTAAGAGGAGAGGTGGTAACTTTGGGTTAAATCTGGATATTACTCAATCTTATGACTCACTTAGCTGGAATTTCCTATTTCACGCACTTCACAGCTTTGGCTTATCTGATAAAGGTTTGCATTGGTTACAAGTTCTACTACAATCTGCAAGAGTGTCAGTGTTAGTGAATGGGAGACCTGAAGGTTACTTTCAAGTTGGTAGAGGCTTAAGACAGGGTGACCCATTGTCACCCATGCTCTTTATCATAGCAGAAGATATACTTAGCAGAAATATTACAAAAATGATTCAAGATGGCAGTTTGAAAGCTATGGTGGACAGAGGAGGTGTTAAACCTTCACACATTCTCTTTGTTGATGACATATTTCTGTTTTGTAATGGTGAAAAAAGAAATGTTAGAAAGTTAATGAACCTCCTTAACAAGTATCAAGCTTCATCAGGGCAACAAGTTAATCTGGAAAAGAGTAAGTGCTTCATTGGTGGTACTTGCCAAGATAGAAGATTGCAAATTTCTGAAGAATGTAATGTGGTGTTGGCTGACTTTCCAGACAAGTACTTGGGGGTAATGTTGATTCAAGGCAGTGTTAAAACTAATCATGTATGGAGTGTGGTAGATATGATGCAAGAGAGATTGGCTGGATGGAAAGGTAAGGTATTATCTTTTCAAGAAAGACTCATACTGGCAAAATTTGTTCTTAGTAGTTTCCCAATATATTCAATGTCAGTGTACAAGTGGCCTAACAGGGTAATAAGGGAGTGCGAAAGAATTATTAGGAACTTTTTATGGTCAGATGACCCTGCAACTAGAAAAATGATAACCCTGAGATGGAAAAAAACTTGTTCTACAATAAGGGAAGGTGGTCTTGGACTGAGAAGACTTGAGATCATCAATAAAGCTCTTTTAATGAAGCTACTCTGGAGAATACAAAATGGTATTGATGATTGGTCAAAAAAAATTTCAAGCAAAATACAAGAATAAAAAGGGTGAATGATCACTTACTACAAGAAATATTCAATTTGATTATTGGTGAAACTGAGGAAAACACAAGATGGATTATTGGAGATGGAAGTAATATATCTGCTTGTGGTGGACCCGGGAAAGCGTATAAAATTGAAGTGAAATGAAACGGGCCTAAAGTAATACCGCAAGTGCACAGTTGTCAGTTGTAGCTCGTACAAGTACGGGTCGATCCACAGAGATTGGGGGTGTTTTGTAGTGTTTAGCTATTTTGGGTTCTAGTTGGCTATTGAGCTTTAGGTATCAAAGGGTTGTGGTACCAATGGGTTATGAATACCCTTTGGAACTGTTGGGCTTGGAATACCCTTTGAGTAAATTGGGCTTAATGGGTTTGTTGTAATGATGAAGTGCTTTAGGCCTTGGGCCTTTGAATGATAATGAACTGTGAACTAGGCTTTGGCCTTAAACTTAGACTTGGGTTCTTTTGATGTGAACTGGGCCTTAGGCCTTAACCTGGGCTTTTGGTATGATTTGGGCCTTAGCTGGAGCTAGGCTTTTTAGCTATGAACCTGGGCTTTTAGTCTTTGGTTCTAAGCTAGCTGTTTGGAGCAGCAGCAGACAAGGCTGGACTGGAGAGGAAGCAGCAGCAGCAGTGGTGGCTTCAGCAGCAGCAAAAGCAGTGCATAGCAGCAGCAAAAGCAGTAGCAAGTAGTAGCATCTGGGGGAGAACAAGGCAGCAGAAGCAAAGGCAGATGCTCAGCAGGGAAAGGGAGAGCAGGAGCTGTGCAGGCAGACAAGGTAAAGCAGGCTCTAGGCAGACAGGAAGCAAAATCACACAGGGCCAAGGATGGCATTTACAATGACAATGAAGATGGTAGTGAAACAAACTAACAATGATCATGGGAAAGAAGCAAAAATCAGTGGCAATGAGGCACAAAGGTAGTTAGCCTAAGGCAAGGGAGCAGCAATGAAACAAATGGTAACAGTGGCAGTTAACAGGAAACAAAACCAAATAAACCAAGGCTGTAAGCCAAGGGCAGGGAGGAGTTTGCAGCTGTGGCTAAGCTAAGGCTTAGAATCCACCTTGTGTCCTAGCTAAACAATGCAAAAACTTAAGCATCCAACTAGAATGGGAAGAGAATCAGCTTGCTCACTGATTTGCCCCTAGCATTGACTGTCTTTTGAAAGCACAGTCAATCACAGGCATATCAGAGCACCAACTTCTTCCCATTACTCAATCAAAACAGGCCTTCCTAGCAATTCATCATTCAATAGTGCACTAAGGTTTCCTCTGAGCTTCAGCAGTGAGACTTAGCTCATGACTAACATGCTAACACTAACATACATCATACAAGATAATTGAAACATGAATTCAAAAATTTAACATAAACAGAACATGAACAGAAATTGAAGAACCCTAAATATTAAATTAAAAATTAAAACTAAAATTAAACAGTGATTAACCCAAATTTGGGGGTATCTCGGCTAACCAAGAACACCCTTTAACATCCTACATCACTTCCCTTTTATAGCTTACAACAAAATACCTAATTTCACCAAAACCCTAAATTTGCAAACCCTAACTTTTGGGGAAAATCAAATTCGACATACCCATGTGTAAATTGGCTTCGACCCATGCTTCTTGATGTCCCTCTGATGCTCTTCTTGCTCCAATTGATGTACTGCAACCCTAGCTCGAGTTGTTTCATCAACTCCACACCTAGGTCAGAGAGATGTGGGTTTGAAAAAGCAACTAGGCTAGAGGGTTGGAGAAAGTGATGTTGTCGGGTGGTTGTGGTGGTGGTGTGGTTCGAGAAGAAGGTGTAGCTGGTGGAGGTGATGGAGTTGCAGAGCAGCTCTCTGCAGACGGAGTGGAGGAGAAGAACTCGATGTTTTTGGGAGAAGGGTGTGTTTGGCGATGGGTATAGGGTGTTCGATACTTGGGTGTTAGGCGGGTTCGGCGAGGTTTGATGATCTGCGACAAGGAGCGATGGATGGGAAGATGGTAGGTGGATCCAACGGCGATACGGAGGTAAGCGTGGAGCGACCGTCGGATGAAGGGATGTAGCAAAACGGACGACCCAAGATGGAGATGGGCGTTGCGATGTAAAGCGGGGGCTTCGGAGTTTGATGTGCGATGATGGAGCGACCGTAGGATGCTGAAATGCTTCGATCTGACGGCTGAAATCCGAGACGGGCTTGGATAGTGGAAATGTGTTTGAGTAAGGGTTTTGGGCCTTGGGTATGCCAAGCCCATATCTTCTTTAAGGACAATTCTTCTTCTTCAAGCCCACTTCTAGCCTTTTGGTCTTGTGCACAACATTCTTCGCGGCTTCCTTGTGTAATTCCTCCCGGCTTTTCACTACTTTTCTGCTCTTTTCCGCTCTGTTATTCATCCAAACTTTATTTATTACCTAAAAATGCAAAGTTAAGTAAGAAAAATATTTATTCTTGAAAACAATGAAAATACAGAATATGGGATAAAATGTAGAATTACTGCACAAAAGATGAGTTAAATGCCAACAAAAAGGGATAAATATATACATTATTTGGCACTCATCAAATACCCCCAAACCTGAATTTTACTTGTCGTCAAGTAAAACAAAACTAAGGAAATCCTACCTATACCACTGTCGCTGGTCTCTCGAATGCATTTAGCGTATGCACTAAGCCTTTTAAACCACTAAGTGTCCCTAGTGGACGAGTTGAAGTCTCGTGAAGGTTTGCTTAGAACGTACCTACAAAGTTCTAGGTCAAAATATAAGCTCAGATTCCATCAAATGTGACATGTGCAAGTCAGTTTAAGCTCACAGCAAAATGGAGATGTCAATCTAGCTATCAAAGGCACAATCCTAGCACTGATAACAAATAAAGACATGTGATAAAAGTGTAAAGTGTATCTACACATGTGTAAAGAAAGATCGGATGTCATGACTACTAATCACCAAGAGATAGTTTCTCAGGCTAAGAACCAAGGTCGAAATCTAGCTAGCTGTCCGGACTTTACGAGAATTGTGAATGAGTTGGAGGTATTTCACAATTACTCGCGTTGTACATCAATGGCATACACCCTCCTTGCTTATTACAATGAAACAACAAAAGATGACTCTTTACATGACTCTTATTTACATTGACTACTCTCTTTTTATTTTTGGAACAAGAGATGATGGAATTGATAAATACTTGATTTTTTTGTATTTTTCTGATATATTTTTTTTTTTTTTAAGAAGAACTTGAAATTGATTTTTACATATGGTAGCTCTTTTGATACATAACAAAAAGAAACAAAAAATTACATGACACTTTGCAAGAGGTAGCCCTTTTTGATGCACCCAGTTAAATTCGATGGTTGTCTTTCTTAATGTAACCTCCACCTTCTATCCCAACCAACCAAAGAACAAGCTAGTCAAGTTTCGTTCAGTATTCTAAAGTGATTGGCAATCGTGACTTCCTATCAAACATCTTGAAGATCGAGGCCATACATGTATTGGTAGATCGTGCGCGTGCAAATTTCTTATCACTATGTGAATTGTGCTAGAATCAGGGTGCCTAAATATCTAGACTAAGACTCCTAATAATTACATATTTGCACAAGAGTCAACATTTCAAGGTAAATGAGCTCCATTTTTATGATTTTTTAATTTTTTAATTTTTTATTTTGATTTTTCAATTATTATTTTTTTGGAATTTTTCAATTTTTTCAAAAAGATGGAGTTTTGTTTTCAATTATGGCATATTATCGTGGTATCTACTCTATACCCCCAAACCTAAACTAAACATTGTCCTCAATGTTTCAAAATATGAACAAAATTATAATACAACATATGAAGAGGATCATGTTGAGTAGAGAAAAAGGAAAGAGAATACCCGATTTCGGCGAAAGCAATATTAGAACTCCGTTATTCAAGGCAAGAATCCAACATATGTCAGCCGATATCATATTGTATTAGCAAAATATATACAAAAGGAACAAAAGGGTTTTTAAGAAATTTTATCCACTGGATTATATACAAAAAAATTCACCATACACTAACAATCTAAAGAGTTGAGGATCAACCCAAAAGACAGAGTGTAGAGGTTTCAACAGCTTCACACAATAATAATATGATAGGCATGCAAGTGAAGCTGTGAAACAAAATGAGCTACCCCCAAACCTGGATTTTACAGAAGATATAATTTTGAAAACAAAATCGCGCAGTTTCGGGGGTTCATCATGCACAAGGTCTAGCTCGAAATGAACTGTGCTAGGGACGGGCAAACATGCTAATTCCAACTGTGGCTCCTCAAATGTATTATACTTAGAAGCAAAATAGTCCAAGAGGACTTGGGAAGCACATAGTTCCAAACCTAGATTAGGGACTCTCAGAAAAGTCGGTTTGACAATATGGGTACAAACCAAATCTAGGTTGGGTGGAAGGCCATCAGATTGTGACTTATGTAGGACGATAGGCACATCATTATTAATCACATCAACATCTCCTAAGTCTTCTACAACATGCTCACAATCATCAAACAAATTGGCAAGATCACAATCAGAGTCATCAACATCATCAACAAATTTATTCTCATGCATCGGCAAATCAGGAGAAATATCACAATGTGACCTAGGTAGAGAATCGGACACATCAAATATATTTTCATGCATATTAGTGTCTACAGAAGATTCAACTATTCCTATGTCATGCTCATCTTCACAGAATAATTGTACGAATCCCATGTCAATATCAAAATCATATGAATTACAATGAGTATTAGAAAGAACAACATGCATGAAGGTCGAGGGCGAGAAGCCATATGTTTTTGAACCAAAAGGTTCCACAATATTTTCATGTTCTTCTAACATATCATCATAATCATCATCATGGTAGCGTGCATATTGGTCCTCATTAACAGTGGTGGTGTCATTAGTCGATTCATGTTCCTCTAAATTAGGTTCATATTCAACATTATTTACATGAATGGGACTAGACACTTCATTAGGGACAACATACATTTCCTCATGAATTTCCTCCTTTTGTAGGTGAAGCAAAATCTGATCTAAATATGCATGAATTCGTGATGTAGATCTATCATAGTCTGGCTTGCAGAGTCTTAAAGCTTCTGTGGTGGAGTCTGAATTCATGGGAGTACCAAATTCTTCATGTTCAAATTGTGGTGAATGGTACATGTGTGCATGGTCATTAGGGTTTACAAAATATTGATCGCAACCCTCAAAGGATTGATTATGGTCCCAATGACTACCATTCTCACAATTTATGGGCATTTCATACCTTGGATTTTCTCTAGATTGCCTAAAATTATGCAAAATATGACAATTCTCAACAGGGTGGTCTAAACTACCACATGCGGGACATGCATAGATTTCAGGTTGCCTAAGAAAATTAGATGTGACAGATTCCTCATGTGATTGGATTTCTAAAGCTGTGATTCGAGCTTCTATTTGATCCATAAGTGATGATTGTGTGAGTGAGGCTCTAGCAGAATGTTCATTTTCACGTTGCGATGAATGATGCATGTATGAATAGTCATTAGGGTTCGTGTATTGCGGCTCGGGACTTTGAAAATGTCCATAATAATTCCTATGACTATTGACATCATGGTCCGTGGAAGGTTCATAACGTGAAGTTTGTCCATATGCAAGTTCTCTAAGGGATTTGTTGTACTCCCCAACTGTAGAAAAAGATCTATTCATGATTGGCTCAAAAGCTAAGTAAAGAGTTTACAAAGCTCAAAATTTGGTTTTTTAAAGGGTTTGGATTTTTGGGAAAAATTTGGTTTTGGTGGGAGACATTTTTTTTGGTTTTTTTTTAAAAATTTGGGAGCAAGTTTGGTTTTAATGGGATAAAGAAGAAAAAATTTGGTTGTTAAAATGGGAGCAAGTAAAATTTGGTTCTTGAATGGGAGAAAAGTAAATTTTTTTATTTTTTTTTAAAAGAAAATAAAATTTGGTTTTTGAATGGGAGCAAGCCCACTGTTGGTTTTGTGTTTGCTTTGGCTCAGCTGGTTTGAAAACGTTTGGTGAAACTGAGTCCAAAATCTCGGCCTAGAATTTGGGTACTCGGCCCACTAACGAGTTAACCTAGCGTGATCGGTTACAAGCTCAGCTGGGTTTAAAAACCCAGAATACAAAATACCAGTCCAAATTAAACAAGCTCACAAAAATTAAAAACAAGCCCACAAATTAAACAAACAAGCCCACAAAAATTAATTACAACCCAACAGAAAATAAAAAGCCCAAAAATTGGCTTTAATATTACAAGCCCACAATTAAAAATTGGAAGCCCACAATTCGGGTTCTCTGAATGGGTTTACCTTTTTAGCAAAGCCCAGCTGCTCTGATATTGTTGCAAAAACCCAGTTGGGCTTTGGTTCTTTTCCTTGGTGGCGTCCCAGCAGAGGAAAAACAGGTTCAGAACAGCAGGTCCAACAGCAAATGAAGTGAAGCAGATGCAGATGCAAATGCTATGCAGTGAAATGCAAAATAGCCAAGAAAACTACAAGAAAAACACAGCACCAATCCCCGGCAGCGACGCCAAAAACTTGGTGGACCCGGGAAAGCGTATAAAATTGAAGTGAAATGAAACGGGCCTACAGTAATACCGCAAGTGCACGGTTGTCAGTTGTAGCTCGTGCAAGTACGGGTCGATCCACAGAGATTGGGGGTGTTTTGTAGTGTTTAGCTATTTTGGGTTCTAGTTGGCTATTGGGCTTTAGGTATCAAAGGGTTGTGGTACCAATGGGTTATGAATACCCTTTGGAACTGTTGGGCTTGGAATACCCTTTGAGTAAATTGGGCTTAATGGGTTTGTTGTAATGATGAAGTGCTTTAGGCCTTGGTCTTTTGAATGATAATGAACTGTGAACTAGGCTTTGGCCTTAAACTTAGGCTTGGGTTCTTTTGATGTGAACTGGGCCTTAGGCCTTAACCTGGGCTTTTGGTATGATTTGGGCCTTAGCTGGAGCTAGGCTTTTTAGCTATGAACCTGGGCTTTTAGTCTTTGGTTCTAAGCTAGCTGTTTGGAGCAGCAGCAGACAAGGCTGGACTGGAGAGGAAGCAGCAGCAGCAGTGGTGGCTTCATCAGCAGCAGAAGCAGTGCACAGCAGCAGCAAAAGCAGTAGCAAGTAGTAGCAGCTGGGGGAGAACAAGGCAGCAGAAGCAAAGGCAGATGCTCAGCAGGGAAAGGGAGAGCAGGAGCTGTGCAGGCAGACAAGGTAAAGCAGGCTCTAGGCAGACAGGAAGCAAAATCACACAGGGCCAAGGATGGCATTTACAATGACAATGAAGATGGTAGTGAAACAAACTAACAATGATCATGGGAAAGAAGCAAAAATCAGTGGCAATGAGGCACAAAGGTAGTTAGCCTAAGGCAAGGGAGCAACAATGAAACAAATGGTAACAGTGGCAGTTAACAGGAAACAAAACCAAATAAACCAAGGCTGTAAGCCAAGGGCAGGGAGGAGTTTGCATCTGTGGCTAAGCTAAGGCTTAGAATCCACCTTGTGTCCTAGCTAAACAATGCAAAAACTTAAGCATCCAACTAGAATGGGAAGAGAATCAGCTTGCTCACTGATTTGCCCCTAGCATTGACTGTCTTTTGAAAGCACAGTCAATCACAGGCATATCAGAGCACCAACTTCTTCCCATTACTCAATCAAAACAGGCCTTCCTAGCAATTCATCATTCAATAGTGCACTAAGGTTTCCTCTGAGCTTCAGCAGTGAGACTTAGCTCATGACTAACATGCTAACACTAACATACATCATACAAGATTATTGAAACATGAATTCAAAAATTTAACATAAACAGAACATGAACAGAAATTGAAGAACCCTAAATATTAAATTGAAAATTAAAACTAAAATTAAACAGTGATTAACCCAAATTTGGGGGTATCTCGGCTAACCAAGAACACCCTTTAACATCCTACATCACTTCCCTTTTATAGCTTACAACAAAATACCTAATTTCACCAAAACCCTAAATTTGCAAACCCTAACTTTTGGGGAAAATCAAATTCGACATACCCATGTGTAAATTGGCTTCGACCCATGCTTCTTGATGTCCCTCTGATGCTCTTCTTGCTCCAATTGATGTACTGCAACCCTAGCTCGAGTTGTTTCATCAACTCCACACCTAGGTCAGAGAGATGTGGGTTTGAAAAAGCAACTAGGCTAGAGGGTTGGAGAAAGTGATGTTGTCGGGTGGTTGTGGTGGTGGTGTGGTTCGAGAAGAAGGTGTAGCTGGTGGAGGTGATGGAGTTGCAGAGAAGCTCTCTGCAGACGGAGTGGAGGAGAAGAACTCGATGTTTTTGGGAGAAGGGTGTGTTTGGCGATGGGTATAGGGTGTTCGATACTTGGGTGTTAGGCGGGTTCGGCGAGGTTTGATGATCTGCGACAAGGAGCGATGGATGGGAAGATGGTAGGTGGATCCAACGGCGATACGGAGGTAAGCGTGGAGCGACCGTCGGATGAAGGGATGTAGCAAAACGGACGACCCAAGATGGAGATGGGCGTTGCGATGTAAAGCGGGGGCTTCGGAGTTTGATGTGCGATGATGGAGCGACCGTAGGATGCTGAAATGCTTCGATCTGACGGCTGAAATCCGAGACGGGCTTGGATAGTGGAAATGTGTTTGAGTAAGGGTTTTGGGCCTTGGGTATGCCAAGCCCATATCTTCTTTAAGGACAATTCTTCTTCTTCAAGCCCAC
The DNA here is from genome assembly GCF_003573695.1 of Papaver somniferum. Lineage (NCBI taxonomy): Eukaryota > Viridiplantae > Streptophyta > Magnoliopsida > Ranunculales > Papaveraceae > Papaver > Papaver somniferum. The sequence goes on from NC_039362.1 coordinate 22,545,891, forward strand.
TTCTAGCCTTTTGGTCTTGTGCACAACATTCTTCGCGGCTTCCTTGTGTAATTCCTCCCGGCTTTTCACTACTTTTCTGCTCTTTTCCGCTCTGCTATTCATCCAAACTTTATTTATTACCTAAAAATGCAAAGTTAAGTAAGAAAAATATTTATTCTTGAAAACAATGAAAATACAGAATATGGGATAAAATGTAGAATTACTGCACAAAAGATGAGTTAAATGCCAACAAAAAGGGATAAATATATACATTATTTGGCACTCATCAGCTTGGAAAGACAAATGGGTGTTGGAGAAACCTCTGCAAGAAATGTTCCCTGAAAATGCATATATGTTGTAGTTCCCAAATATGAAAGTTGCAGACTTTATACTTGATGGTGAATGGATTATACCTACTTATCTAATGAAAATGATAAATATAAATGATTTACTAGTAATTAGTGAAGGTGCGGACAAGAGGGTATGGACTGGCACTATCACAGGGCAATTTACTGTAGCTTCAACAGTAGAGGTCTTGAGACAAAAATTCCCTCCTCTCCATTGGACAAAAAAGGTATGTCACAGTTCAATTCATCCTAGTATTTCTAGTAATATTTGGAAACTAGGTAGAAACATTTATGCAACTGATGAGAATATGAAGAAGAGAAATTTCAATATAGTATCAAGATGCATCTTATGTAGAAAGAGTGAGGAAACAAGAGAAAATATGCTTTGGTATTGCAACTTCAGTGAGAATCATTTGGAGCTGGCTGGGAGGCATATTTAAATTTAAGAATCCAATATCTTTTGAGGATATTTTTCAGTTAGCTAAAAACAAGAATCCAGCTATTAAAGAACTATGGTTATTGAGTGCATTTAGCACTATGAAGGAGCTTTGGTTTTTGAGGAATGAGTGCAATTATGGTAAAGGTAAATGTGATATCAGCACTACTAAACTGAAGATAATGAAAGTCATCTATGACAGTGATGTAAGAATGAAAACACACATGTGGAACAGTCAATATGACCTGTAAATTCTCAAATTGTTTGGATTGAAGACCAGAAGGGTTAAGAGCCTGATAGTCAAAGAAGTTTACTTTCATCTACCAGGTCAGGGTAAAATATTACTCTGTTGTGATGATGCATCTAGAGGAAATCCAGGATTGGATGGTTATGGTATAGTTGGAAGAAACCACACAGGTGATTTTGTGATTGCAATTTCAGGGGGAATAGGGATATCTACTAACTTCTATGTTTTGCAATACTGGTTGCAGGAGAATGGGCTGTGCATAATGGTTTTAGAGAGCTTGTATTTAGAACAAATTCTCAAGTAGTTAAGAATGGTTTCCAAGGTGATAATCTTCCATGGTTTGCTATAACAAGATGGGAGAAAATCTGTTCAGTTGTTCTATCTTGTAGTTTCACTCACAGTTACAGAGAAGTTAACTTCTCTGCTGACAACATGGTTAAAATGGGAGCTGCTCTTAGTTGTGGAGAAAAAAGAATATATGAAAGTAAACCAACATTCTTGGGCTGTCTGGAAAGCCCAGAAAACTCTATTTCAGATTTTGTTAAAAGCCATATGGGCTTTCTTTTTGTATTCTTTACTTTTATCTTTCTTGGGTTGTAATTTTTGAACTCCTTTGGTTTTAATAAATTTGATTGTTAAGCAAAAAAAAAAAAAAAAGTTGGTGCATCCACATGTTCTCTGGAATATATGGAATTGTAGAAACATATTTATTCATAGAGGTGAAAGGTTTGTTACTTTAAAATATTTTGCTTTGGCTATTAAGAGAGCTAGGGAGTTCTATTTTGCCACTATGCCATCCACATGTATGCAATAAATCTTAGTGAAATCGAGGTCTCTTACACCAGGTTATCATGAGTTGAATATGGATGGTTCTTCTTTAAACTCTTTTCTTGCAAGAATTGGAGGGGTGATCAAAAGGGAGGATGGCTAATTTATTACTAGTTTTTCTAAGAACATTTTCCAAAATGGGAGCAATATGGCAGAGGTCTGGACAACAAGAGAGAGTTTACAACTTAATTGGGAATCAGAAAATCTGAAGTTGAATGTGATTCTTCCTATATTATTCCAACCTTGCAAGGATGAAGCTACTTACGTTGGTATCTCAAAGGCTCAAGTCAATACATTGAGAAAACGAAAAATAATTTTGAATATTTAATTTTTGCCCATCATTATAGAGAGGCTAGATAACTATGTGGCAGATTAGTTATCTAAAAAGGCAGCTGAAATGTAGTTGGAAGGAGTGTGTATTAGTAACCCACTGCAAGTTATTTTGAGTGATCTTATGGATGATATTCCGGTTGTTTCTTTCCCTCTAACGCTTAAAGTCACGTAGTTATTTAATTCAGACAATGTATCAAAAGAAAAAGAAAAGAAAAAAATCATTATTTACTTAATTAATCATTTGACATTGTCAAAACAATTAATTATTTGAATTAGACCTACAACCAAAGGTCATCGTAACCGGTCAAACACTTTCATATTAGAATAAAAAAATATTCTGTCACGTCCCTACAATGATCAAAAACCCAACATCAGAAATAAAAATAGTGCAATATCGTTGTGCTACTAGTCAGGGAAGTGAGCTGGATTACTGGATGCAACAAGAAAATCAACTCAGAAGTCAGCGCACGACCCTGATACAATGTCATACAACATACTTGCAACAAAGATCCAGAATTCGATGTCTACAATCGGTCAACAATAACACAACCTTCTTCCACACTAAAGAAACCATTCATCGGAGCAGCAACAATATACAACGATTACAAGACTCGCAGGATAACTGGATCAACAACAAGGATGAGGTGGTACAACTCATAATAAACCACTATACCAACCAATATACATCTCCCAGCACAACTATTGATGAAGATCTCTTCGCGGCAATCACTCTCAGATTAACTTCTATAAAATGTGATTCACGTACTGTAGAAGTAATCGCACCAGAAATCAAACAAGCACTTTTCTCTATAGATTTTGAATGTGCTCCTGGTCCGGATGGCTATACTAGTAAGTTCTTCAAAACCTTCCGGGAAACCACAAATACGCAATTAATAGCTATGGTTCGCAGTTTTTTCAACTCATTCAATATTCACCCCCTCATTAACCATACAAATTACTTTAATCCCAAAAGTACACCATCAATCAAATCCATCACAATTCGGACCTATAGGACTATGTAACGTCGCCTATAAGATCATGGGAAAAATTCTGGTAAATCGAATTCGGACCACTTCTGTCCTTTTTGATAAGCCTCTATCAGAGTGCTTTTGTACCCCACAGGTCGATACATATCGCAGGAGAGTTATTCTGTCACATTAGAGCTTCAACCCGCACTAAGGATGCAAAAATTTCCTTCAAACTGGATATTCGGAAGGCTTATGGCAGTTTAGAGTGGGCTTTATCAAAAAAACTTTCATCAGGCTCGGATTTCCAACAATATCTGTGGAATATATAATGCTTTTCATCACCGCAGTTACATACTCGATCAACATTACCGGTACACCATACGGGTATATCACTCCTACAAGAGGTATTGGACAAGGGGACTCGCTATCTTCCTATGTGTTCATAGAATGTGTGGAAATCCTTTCCACCAACTTGGAAAACTTGGAAATCCGGAAGAGTATAAGAGGAATACGCATATCTCAAAAAGCACCGCCAATCTTATATCTAATATATGCGGATGCCCTCCTCATTACATTTAAATCTTCTTCGCAAAGTAGCAATCTACAATCCTACAGCTCCTCGGGCAAGGTAATTAATATGTCAAAATCCACAATTATTCACCACCCAAGACTGGACGAACATAAGGTGGAAAATCTTCACCAACTTTTCAGCATGCCAACCACCTCAACCCCGCCAATTTATCCGGGGGTCCAATTCAAATTACGAAGATGATGTCGTCACATCATTGAAACTCTGCTTCAACGACTAGCACGAAAAAGCTAAAGGATGAATGACCAAATGCCTAAAGATCGCTGGAAAGTTAGTTCTTATCAAAACATCCTCACACCCACCTATACTAGCTTTTGTGACGAGAAACATCTCAAGTATAAACCAATTCTTTAAGGAACCACAACCATCCTATCCTCGTCTAGCCCACAATGGAAACAATTAGTATCACTCATACCTACATACCAGAAACATATTTTCCATCATATTGGAAAGGGTTTGACAACTCCTATTCAGTTAAAATCATATGACACCACTCCAAATCTGGAAATATGAAAATGCCTCTGGATACAAACGCTTAAGCTTAACCTTAACCCAAGAAGCAAATAAATCTCAACAGAACCCCCTACCAATAACCAAATTTCTTTGAACCTTACCATGTCCACCAAAAAAAATTATCTTTTCTTGTGGAAAGCAATTAATGAAGGCCGGCTATCCTAAGCCGAATCCAAATCGTCAAATACAATTTATGCCCCCATTGTAATTCTGAGAAACAATCAACGATCACCTACTTCTACACTACCTTATAGCATTGCATCCTGGAACACCCTTCTCACTCACCTCTCAAGTACCCAGAATGCCTCCATTACCATCCCAAATGCAATAACTCCCCAAATAACCATCTTGCAACTCCTACAACAGAAAGCCCCTCCCACAACCATCACCTATTTTTGTTTGCTCTTCTGGTCACTCTGGATAACTATAAATGTGTTTGAATACCGCCAAGAGCAAGCAATAGTTAACAACATCCTATTTTCGTCTCAAAAGAAACATCAGGATTACACATGGGATCGGGAATCCCTACTCCCTATTCTACCAGGCGACTTACCGACGTACTCTCTATCAAGCGGAAATAGAACGAAAAAATCAATATCAGTTGGTTGGTCCTACCCCAACTCAGGCTTGATAAATCAACATAAATGGGGCTGTGAGAGGGCACCCAGGAACCACAGGTGTAGGTTTCATTTGCAATGGCTCGAAAGCAAGAACTATCATGGCTTTGACACAACCACTAGGAACTGATACTGCATTAATAGCGAAAACCTGGTCACCGCTACTGGATTCAATAATCACGACAGAGAGACAATGGCCAAAAGTTCTCTTCGAGATGAATTCTGAAAATTTACATCGATTTATTATGTCGCCTACAATGCCTTGGTGTCTTATAGGAATGATAAACGAAATAAAACATTGAATGAACCAGATCTCACATAGCGGCATCCAGTACAATTACACGGAAGAAACCAGGTGGAAGACAACCTAGCTAACCACACAGCGGATGGAAGTCAATCAGGGAATCTTGTAACAAAAATATGGGACCATACAATCTCAGTTTTTATTAGTCTCCACGGGTATTAGATACCCACGTGTAATATTCAACTAACTTCTTTAATAAATCCATGCTTCAACAATAATAAAACTTAAAAAAAAACAATTAGAAACATATTTAATAATGTGAAAAAAAAATTCTGTTGGAAACCTTAATCATAAATAAATATTATATAATAAATATCTTCGTCTGTAAATATATATTTTTTATCCCGATTTATTGTTATTATTGTTTTACTTTTTTTCTAGATATTATCCGATGATCAGGTTAAAAATCGTACACAATTTTAAATGAAATAATCTACAATCACCCATAACATATTTTCATTTGAGATTAGATTTAAATTAATTACAATAAATTAAATTGATAATTAATATTTAAATTTTACGTGGCTTTTGATTATGAATTAATTTTTCATTAAAAAAATAATAAAATTGAATACATTTTGCTAACCATCTGAAAACTATAGAAGGAGCATAATATATAACTATAATTAGATCTAGAATAAAATGAATTTGATAGACTAGTCATTGCATGAATAGGCAACAAAAAAGACCCATAGAAATACCAACGAAACACATGCACTACAAAGGTGATTTTTTTGTAGTGGAAAACATAAAGGAAGTAAAGAGGCAAAGAGATGTTTCCGTTGATCAACATCGTCAGATTACATGGAATAATATCCTATATATACATGTAGGAAGTAAACCATATATACTATATTGGACCGTACATCCATGGGCTACAAGCCCTACAACACTCCCCCTTGTGCGGTCCATTAGAACTTTGTTTGTAGTGCTCCACGTATACTGCTTCGAATGTGGGTCTTCAAATGTCTTCCTCTCTTTGATGACTTGTGCCGAAATCAATTGCCTTATTAAAACTTTGACAAGGAAAAACCCAGTGGGCTAAAACCTTGGTACAAGTTTTCACATGTAGTACTTCACATGTTGTCTTGTACTTTACATGTAGTTCATCACATGCAATACGATCTTCAAAGACCGACGAGTCTAAGTTAATTGCCTCGTTAAAACTTCGTCCTGAAAACCAAGAGGGACAAAACCTGAACTAAATAAAAGAGTACAATATTAAGCAAACTTAGAACATAGTTGAACTCAAATATGTTGCTTCACAAAAACCTTGACAAGGAAAACCTAGTGGGATAAAACCTTGACGGAGGGAAAAGAGTACAACGTGACAGATGCAAGTAAAGGTTATCCGTTGCAGATGACCACTTTGCTCCGTTGAAGTTTACTAGTTGTTTCACAACTCTTAAGGCAGAAAATCCTAGTGGGAAAGACAATAGCCTTAGTTGGGAAATTACATTCCCGGTGTTTGTTGTTGTCTCATTAAAAACCTTGTCGAGTAACAAAACCTTGTGGGAAAAAGCTACCTCGGCGAAGGAAAATAGTTCAACACACCATTAGATGCTCCCCCAGATGTCAGGCAATTTTCATTAGTCTAATGCAGTCAGAAGAAGTTTATTACACTTTACTTTGGTAACTTGAATATTTATATGACCTTGTTGTTGATTATGGAAGTGATGTTGCTTAACAGACTATCGCGTTTCATTTCTTTAATTCAGATATTTTCAGTAATATCAACGTGATTTTTATGTCTTCAATGTTCAACATACTTGATGCTTTTAGTGTTATCTCGCTAAAAACCTTGTCGAGTAATAAAACCCTTTGGGAAAAACTATTCTTGATCGAAGGGAAAAAAAGTACAATACAGCTTCAATTTCAAAGTAAAATATGTCGACATCATATCTTTGGATCCTCCCCCTGATGTTGGCATCTCCCCCGATTACTTTCAAAGTTGTTCCAGACAGTTCCTTTAGTCATGCACTTTTCGAAACTGAATATCGATCGGTAATGACTTAGAATATAGTCTACCATATCTCCCATTGATTACTTTTGTTGGAGAAGAGATTATTGTTCCTTCATAATCAACAACCTTTGGATTGAAGTTCCTTTAGCATTCCTTTTTATGTCTTTGCAGGGATAAAACAAACCCATGTCAATGGTTACTTTTAAGTACATGGTTACATTCAATTACCATTCCAATGACGTTGCGTCGGCGCTGAGTTATATCTAGCTAACAAGTTCCCTGAGGATGTAAAATTTAATCGAGTATATTACTATACTAAGTACAACAATGCGTCTATTGTACTTAGATATGGGAATTTCATCCCCCAACACGTATTCGTCATCTTCCTTTAGACAAAACGGTCATTTACATACATTTGAACCTCGACTAATCATGGGAGTGCTATCAGGATGCATGTCTTTGTTAAATTGCCTGACAATTTTAGAGATATGCAAATTGGTGGAATAATATACCACAAGCTCAGTATTCAGTCGAGCTTTCCCCAGATTTTTTATCTCAAATTCAGATTTCAAATAACTTTTAAGGTCTCTTATTACATCAAGAGTACCCATCATGTTTGTACCATCGACATAGATAGTTACAATTCCAAATCATGAACTTTCTTGTGAATACGCAAGGAAAAATAACTTACTTGTCTATCCCCTCCAAATAAAATAGTCACTTAGACGGGTATACCACATCCGCCTGATTGCTTCAATCTATAAGTGAGCGTTATATCTAACTTAAACGCACTCTATGGTTTAGAGTCACTTGATTTGGGTAACAAAAGACGATCAAGTATTTTTGTAAATATCTTCTATCTCTTGATTCTTTCAGAGATACGTAATAACCACATACATATGCTGCATTTCAAGTCTTTTTGAAATTACCAAGCTAACTAAGTAAGGAAACACTATAAAGTTCATTACAAGAGAACAATTCAAGGGCTTTATGAGAAACCTCGCGCCACAAGGCGAGTCTTTAAACTTTAAGACTGCTTTATTCTCATTATACTTTGCGACAAGTTAATCATGTATGTCCAGTAGGCTTTACACTTGGTTGGTTAGCACTACCACACCAAATACCTATATATTTGTCAAAGAACCAAGTTCTACCTGGATTGTATATGCCAAATATGCTCTTCGTTGACATTAAGCAACAAGGAGCTTGGTTTGATATCATCTTGCTCTATTTCCTTTAGCAAGTGTATATGAAATTAATCATCAATATGCTCACATGATCTTTACATTGACTCATGCGTATTCTCATATTCCACTAGGGATGTCATTGTTCTCTGGAATCATTAAACTTCGGAGCGTCCTCCAGTTTGATTCATGGACATATTCAGAGACAATCTTATGAGTTCTAATGATATAAATAAGTTGTGCGTTACTCACCTAATTCCTTTCTAGGTGAGGATTTACTGAACCAAGTGGTCTCTCCAGCTTCCTTTATGGACCCACGGCCTCAACCACACTTCCACTGAGCATAGTTGCAACACCTTAGTCTATGGTGTATATCTATTATTGAGGATTTGTAACCTTGTAGGAATATTTGCAGCTGGTATGTGTGATCTTGTCACTTTAACGACATCAGTGTATATTCTGAGAATCGATTATTCTTTGTCACTTCACATTTACATTTTTGGAGTATAAGAATCAATATGAGACACAGGGGGAACACACCATGAAAATTCTTGTGGTTCCTTTAGAAAATACGTTTTCTTATCTCCCCTTAATGACGGGAAGACTATCTCATTAAAATGACAACCCGCAAATCTAGCGGTAAGAGATCTCCTGCCAAAGGTTTTAAAAATGCGGATAATTGTTGGGGACTCATTTCCAACATAACTACTTAACAGTTTTAAATACCCATCATAGTACGATGTGGAATCGTAATGGCACATGTATAGTGCAACCAAAAATGCGCAAGAACACGAATGTCAGGCTTAAATCCAGTTACCAACCGGTATGCAAAAAAGGTTGACTAATATTGGGTTCCAAAACGAATTAAGTAAAGATGTGTATAATATTGCATACCCCCAAAGCAATAAAAGGTAGGTTTGTACGCATAACCATGCCTTAGGCACCATCTGTAACCTTTGATGATAGCCTTTGCGAGACAATGGGGTATAGGATGCTCCGCATTGATCCTATTAAACATGCAATAACCATCAAGTCCTTTTGATGTACACTCGCTAGAATTTACAAAGGGTAGTGAGCCTTTACATGTAAAATATGTGCTAGCAGTTTTCCAAACGCATATTTCTTGGGAACTATACCTAGTCCAAAATGTCAAAGCATTCACCAGAGCCATAAGTCACTTTAATGGTCCGCAGTCTGCATGAATATTATTCTAAATTTCACCTCATTTTCTTTGTAATATGGAGTTTTTACCATTTGCATCTTAGGATGGTCTCGATCCTGTTTTATTGAAGACTTTGTAAAAATGAGTGATATGCTTTCTTACCTAAAAGCATAGTGGGAAGGGGGTTGTGCATCTAGTACTTTAGAAAACACTTATTGAGAGATATGCCGTCACTTTGCATTCTATCAATCTTTTCCCGTTGTCTCTTCCACTCAAACATAGAGATGTACGTATGAGTCCTTTTAAAATGAAACATCATGTCACAACCAAATTGCCTTTATGGTTATGTCAAAATCTGTATGAGTCAATTTCCAACATTTCATCTACGGAGTCAATATGGATTTAATAATCCAAATTAATACTATAGTGATTTACATTTCACTAAATTTACTCATTAGTTTCTCTAAAGTATGTTTCCTTTCAAATACATTAGAGACTATAAAATATGCAGTCGATTACATTCTCATCACTGTGAGTTTACACATGATATACACTTGCATGGGTTTCTTTGAAAATTTAACAAGGTGTTACTAGCCCTTAGTACATATAGAGCTTATGTGACTTTTAGTCTTTGTTCCACCTTGGCAAAAATAAATTTTTTTTTAGCAGTGCTTCGCTCGATGATCCAATCATCGTAGTCACATTATAAAGAATTAGTTCAACAACTAGTGTATATTCCTTAAATTAGTGGAAGAAAAACCACTATCAATTAGACATTGAGTCTTGAGAGTTTTAATAAGTGGTGTGGCCTTATTACGTAAAAAAAAAGTCGGATTCAACTCAATTACTTTAGATTGAATATGTTACGCTTCATCCAGATATATCTCAAGTGCTTTAGAGAATTTATGTCTCGTAGGAATGATGTACTTTTCATTCCATAATCGCAGACATTGTATCTAGTTCAATTAAAGTCAATTAACTAGGCAAAGTTCTTCTTGTCATTAAAGTTGATGTCTAAAGCATGACCTTCCTATGGAAATTGGTTGCTACTATGATACCCACATTACATTGCTTGTACAATACCGATAAGAAGATTCATTCTCAACTCTTTGGTAAGAGCTACAATTACATCTTAGATGCATCCCATGTTCAATTGATACTTGTACTTTGGTGTCATTACTACTGGGGGGGGAAGTACACCTTTGTCTCATGATATATATGTCCCTTTTCACATGCTTTATATGATTCGGTACGTCTAACCCTCATTACTTCGGGGTTCTTTCCATTTTCCATTTTGCTACATTTAGCTTAATTTGAGAAATTTTTTTATCTCAACAGGCCAAGAGAATCTCAATACACATGTCAACCAATTACCTTAGGTTCAATAGATTACTAAAGATAGTTCTCTTGTCGTCATACTTCAACATATACTGGTTCGTTAGTATCATGGATGAAGTAGATAAATGGAAATTTTCTGATTTATATCGCCTTTTGTGAGTTCTTCCACAAAAATTAAAATGGTTGTGGCTTTAATTATGACATAACATTGTATAAATGAGATCAATATGTAGTGTTAGAGACATAGGGCAAGCACTTCTGAGCGCAAAGGTCAAATTCAGTTGAACTGGGTCCATGGATAGAAACAGAAGTATAGGACATCCATATGACCAATTTAGGTACCATAATCCCAAGATGCCAACACTGATAACTGACTTGTCCGTTCAAAATTTCATAATCAAACTTAAGGTTTATATTTGTTATGTAAAGTTAAGCAAATCAATGGTCATATAGGACAATACATAAAGATTATATATTCGTGATAAAGCATGTAACGGCAAATAGGATAGTACACACAGACAAATAGGATTGTGCACACAAAACCCAGACATGTTAATGACCTATTTATACATATATAATAAGAGACATACATGAAGTGATTTTTACATGTAGTAAGTAAACCCAAGATACTATATTGGACCGCACATCCATGGGCTACAAGCCCTACAACAGATTTTAGATATAAACGTAATTTAATGGATACTATAGATTTTGTTAGATCATAGCTTGGTCGACCTCGCATGGTTGCTATCTCAAGCATGTTTGTCAATGTTAGTGATCAAAACTATGAGTCTTGATTTCTAGCCTACATAGCTAAGTCTCGAACTAGGATAGAAAAGTGTAGTTGAGCTCAAGGACTTCATGAAGATTCATCATACAACGACGAAGATCTATACAAGGAACCGTGGAACTTCATCAACAAAAAGGTATGTGGATACTTGAACTTATCTATCACTCAAAAGTCTATCTATTTTATCTCCTACTTCTTATGAGACAAAAGTCGTATGTTATATAGACTAGATCATCCACATTCGACATTTCGAGATGAGCATTCATTTCTTATCTTTTATATCGAAATCGTGTGTTGGTAAAGCGTTTTGCTTTGATCAAGTTTATCTTCACCTAGTGACGAAAGTCATGAAAAGTTTCAATCACTTTGAGAATTGCTCTGACGTGAATCGGCCTGTGAATAATGGCTACATAGCATCCTCTGAGAATGTCTCAATGATTGAAATGAGAGTTTAGATTACATAACCATGTATTCCTTGAACCGAAGTTTTCGAACTTTGTTGATCAAGAGAAATCGGGAGGATTGTGGAATTGGCTTGCAAAGTCCGCGAACCCAGTCCGCAGACTCAGTCCGCGAACTGTCGAAAGTTCTCGACCGAGAATTTCTGCTGGATTTTCCAAAACTCGTTTGTGTTCTAATTTCGTGAACCCAGTCCGCGAACTGGCGGAAGTTCTCTTTCCGAGAATTTCTGCTGAGTTTGGAAAACTCAACCGATTAACTTAAGTCCGCGAACTTGTTTGTGAACTTAAGAGGTTATGATCTAAAGATGTGCTCTGAATATGAAACATTAAATTACTAAGGAATGCTTTATGCAAACCGTGGCTATAATGTTCATGAGCTAATTAAATCGAATCGGATCATTTTTGTTTCAATTGTGTCTTGTGTAGTTACATAAGACCTCATAGCAATTGAACAACTCTTTAACTAGGTCATTTGAGTCAATTGAACTATTTATGGTGAAGAAGAATAAGGTTAATATGAAATGCTCATATGGTTGACCTTTTTGGGTTACTATGTTGAACCAACATACACGTACACGTTTGGGCATGGTTTTCACGAACCCAGTAAACGTCTACCCAAGTGTGTGTGACAAGATAAGTTTTCGATCTAACGGTTGAGAAATATTAGCTTGAATCTAAATCAGGTTTTCATCTAACGGTGAATATGGATTGCTTTATACCTAAGGCAAAACCCTGATTTGAAGGCTATATAAAGGAGACATCTAGCATTGTGCAAAACTAATCCCCACACGTCTGTGTGATAATAGTGCCCTCGATAGAGTCGATTCTCCTTTAACCTTTGGTTTTCTTCTCTAAAACCAGGTTAACGACTTAAAGACTTCATTGGGATTGTGAAGCCAGATCGTTACTACTTTTATCGTAGTTGTGTGATCTGATCTTGCATCTTCTATCGTACGAGTACAATCGATTGATTGGCTTGAGATCGTGAGAGTTCTCCGATAGGCAAGATAAAGAAGTTACAAACATCTACGTCTCATTGTTTGTGATTCCTCGACAATCCGCTTGTGTAGTCAGGAAGTATTGTGGAGAGGTGATTGATTAATCTAGGTTGTTCTTCGGGAATATAACACCGGATTATCAATTGGTTCCTGTTCACCTTGATTTTATATCAAAAGACGGAACAAAACCTAGGGTTTATCTGTGGGAGTCAAATTTATCCTTTGATAGACTTTTCCAGTGTGAGACAAATCTGTTTATTATCAAGTCTGTGATTTTGGGTTGCAGCAACTCTTGGTTGTGGGTGAGATCAGCTAAGGGAATCAAGTGTGTAGTATCCTGCTGGGATCAGAGGCGTAGGAGTATAATTGTACCTTGGATCGGTGGGAGACTGATTGGGGTTCAACTATAGTCCAGTTCGAAGTTAGCTTGGAGTAGGCTAGTGTCTGTAGCGGCTTAATACAATGTGTATTCAATCTGGACTAGGTCCCGGGGTTTTTCTGCATTTGCGGTTTCCTCGTTAACAAAATTTCTGGTGTCTATGTTATTTCTTTTCCGCATTATATTTTATATAATTGAAATAATACAGGTTGTGCGCTCGTGATCATCAATTGGAAATCCAACCTTTGGTTGTTGATTGATATTGATTGATCCTTGGACATTGGTCTTTGGTACCGTCCAAGTTATTCCTTGTATTTGATAAAGACTCGCTATTGTTTTTAGCTTGAGTAAAAATCAAACCAAGAGAGAGATATTAAATCCTTGAGATACCTTTATCTAGATTGAGTCTGACTGTCTAGTTGATTCTCTAGTAAAGTATTTCGGAGTTAGTCCATACAGATTGCTAATTGAAATATTGGGTGGTGGTGTTAGACCCCCGCTTTTTCAGATTTGTATCCACCTTAACTTTTAAAAAGAAGGTGATTTCAATGCCCACCAGTATTCTATCATATAATATCGAGATTGAAGTGTTTAACTTTACATCCATATATGATATACTTCCCAATACTTTCCACCTAGCAGCTTGTGTGAATCATAGCAGTAGAAATGTACCCCATTCTCATTTTTTTTATTTATTTTTTGTGATGGGAAAAGAAAATTTATAAACTAGCAAATATAGTATAAAAGATTTACAATTTCATTGTTATCAAAAACATTAGAGAGAATACTAGATTTCTGAATTTTTTGTTGCAGTGTAGTAGACATATGCTGGAGATTTTTTTATCATTGCTTCCTTATATGCTATTCTCCTCGAAAATGAAATTTATTCTTTGCCCTTGAGCAATGTTTGCTAAGCAAGTCAGCTCAAGTTTTTTTTTTCTTTTGCAACAATTATAAAGGGACCAGGAAAAGCAAATATTGCCAAAATTGATATGCACTTATTTCCATATATGCAGGATTTAACCATTTTACATTTTAAGTAGGTGTGAGCATAGGTGGTCTAACCCGCCAATCCAATCCAATTCACCCGAAATTTGGTGAGAGGATGCCCAGCCCACTCATAGGTGGATTAGACATGATTCAAGTCTTGAAAATCCATTAAATATTAGATCGGGTGAGGGTGCATTCTAAAAATCCATTGGAGACCCGCTCCCACAAGGTTAAGAGTACTTTTAGAATTATGTAACGTATGAAGATAAATTTAGTAATTTATACCCAGTAGTATATTTACTTTGTATTATTCATCTTTGGAAGTTTTAGTTTTACACGTTGTTGGTGGTAAGGCGGATAGAGTTTAGTTAAACATGTAAGGATATCTAATATAAAGCAGTAATTAAGTAATATATACACTACTTTTGCTTTCATTTTACTTAAATAGAGTTTCAAATACAAACTCGCGGATCCATATCCGCATCCAACTCATCCGGTCGCTTACCCGGGGTGATGAATCGGGCACATATGGAAATCTAGCAAAGACCATTTAATAAAATTGTATACAAAGTTTTTTTTCTTTCTCTTTCACAATCAATATGTACAGACCAAATGTCCGTATACCTGATTGTGTAGAAGAGTTCTTGGACGATCTCAAAAGTCAATATGCAAGTTCAATATAGTCGTATTTGAATCATGAGGATCCGGATTCTTACAAATATGAAGCTTGTAATCTATCTTTCAAGATATGAATTCAACAAGAACAAATCTTGTTTTGGTCTCAAATAAAAAGGAGTTAAACTGTTTAGACTAATAACGTACTACTTGTGTTATTCATATTATAAATATAAACAGTATAATGCGGAAAAGGAAAAACATTAGACACCATAATTTGATTAATAAGACATCATCCAGCTTTGAACACCACACTGTATTAAACCGCTACATACACTAGCTGAATATGCAGAGGTACCAAATTAAACCACCAACTTTTTTTTAGGCAATCTTTATGGACAAAATCAAATTCAATTCCGAAAATTGAACTCAATGAATCCCAATCAAGAAAGAATATCCATAGTTATATATTTATCTTTCAAATCAGAACGTTTACAGACACTAGCTGTAATTGCGGGGGTACCAAAATACACCACCAACTTTCTAGGAAATCTTTATGGACAAACTCAAATTCAATTCCGAGAGTTCAACTCAATGAATCTCAATCAAGAAAGAATATCCAGAGTTATATCTCTATCTCTCAAATCAGAACGTTTACAGACACAAGTTCGTGAACCTGATTTCCGGGTGAGAATACTTGAGTGATTCCAAATATCAATTTGCTAAGTAATCAATCAAGCCGCTACAAACACTAGCGTAATACTAGTTAACTTCAGACTGGAATGTAGTTGAGACCGAATTGAACCCTCCCGGAAATTCAATTACATTCGCGTTCATTACGCCTCTTGAATCCCAACAGGATTGCGCGCAATTGATTCCCTTAGATAACGTTACACCAACTAAGAATTGCTTCAACTCAATTGAAGACTTTATACCAATCTGCCTCCCACAGACAAGCCTATATGTGATTTCCTTTGCGATCAAAAAGTTTGATCAAGATGATGAAAATCGATAGCAATAGACAATGTCTAGCAAACCTCAAAATCCGGACTTATGCAACCCGAAGTGCAACCTAAATTATTATTCACCTCACAAGTATAAAACTTGTGGAATCAACAAAGTCTGAGACGAAGAGAACTTTGATGATTTCAATCTATCTTGTTCAAGTGAACATCTCAACTATCGAACAAGAACAGGATACTCAGATTATCAAGATAAAAGATAATTGGACCTGGCTTCAAGAATCCCAATAAAGTCTTTGTAGTCGCTAAACCCTAAAAGGGTTTTAAGAAGAAGATTACTCTAGTTACAACGAGGATACACCAAGAAAAGTAGTGTTGGGATTCAAAGATCCTAGTTGCTTGAAATTCTCCTTTTATAGACATTCAAAGCATAGGTTTCTTTAGGTTTAAGCTAAGATAGATTTGAAACCAAGCAATCAATATCCACCATTAAATGAATCTTTGAATCTGATTTACATAAACAAAATATACACCCTGGTTAGGTGAAACCGTAACCGAACCGTGTATAAAGACTATGTTCAAGGTGGTTAGCCGAAACTAGCCGATTTGAACTTATAAGCTTAATTAATATTCATTTTCATAAACACTTAAGACTTTAACCTTGAGTCACAATCATGTGATCAAATAAGTCTATAGTGTTTTTAGAGATTTGATCAAATGTTAATTATCTCGTACAATAATTTTATTGCATTTGAAAATAATCAACATGGTTAGTAGATGTACAAAGTACAAATACCATAGTTGTTCGTGAGTAATTTCAGTCATAGTACACGTACGGTTTGTATACCATTAAGCACAACCAAGTTCTGGAGTTCACAAACTTATTTAGGTATGCATACCAGTATGTGCACCTTAAGATTATAACTGGTTCCGGAGTCCACAGAACTATTTTGGTATACGTACCGGTATGGATACACAAACTGATTTCCGGAACGCATAACTTTTATGGTACATGTACCGGTATGGATACCAAACCGGCTTCGTGACCACAGTTTCGGTTTGCATACGGGTAAGCTTACCGATCCGATTTACGAGTTAATAGATTTTTACAGGATGTGCATAAGGATATGCGTACCAAAAAATCTGCTTGTCGACATATAGCTACTCTGTTACGTGTACGAGTACATGTAATACGACTTCAGACTTATAATAATTTTCCCAGTTTGTAAGACTGATAACACTGTCTTATATCCGAATCTATAGTAGTTCCATATTTCTCTCTAAATCGATTCGAAACATTCCCGAATAACATCAATGACACATATCACTGTTCCAGGCTATTTTCGAATGATAAAACTTGAATCATGATTTTTATGCGAACAATAAATTGTCCTTAACCGAAATTCATCAAGTATGAAAAAATGTTCATTAAGCTTAGTCATTATATTTTGGGAACTAATTACCAAGATAAACTTGACTCAAAATTCTTGTATATGCATGATAGTCTAATTAGTTATGCGACATCGTCTCATGGATAGAAAGATGAATATAACTTGAGAAATAGGTGGTCCAGTATTCACTTACCTTTTGTTGAAGAAGTTCTCAAAAAGCTTCGGTTGATATTAACCTCCAGACGGTAGAACGTAATGATGATTGTCGGGATGTCTGTTTCTTAACTACACTTTTATCCTAATCTGAGACTTAACTAATTGTAGACTAGAAATCAAGATATATTTTGACAACTAACTTTGAAAACAAGCTTGAGATAGCAACACTTGTGAGTTCGACCGAGCAGTACTCTAAAACTAGCCTACTATAATACTTCAAACTAGAATATAGTTGAGACCGAATTAACCCTCCAAGCAATTCAACTGCGGTCTTGTTCCTTACGTCTCCTGATCATCGCAAGATTCTACGCATTTGATTTTATTAGCTAAAGTACTTTACATCCTAAGAGTTGTTTCGACCACAATTAAGAATTTTAATACATATCTTCCTCTAATATACAAGCCAATTTGATTTCCCTTTTGATATGTTTCAATATATGTTTGGAAATATGTTTGCAGTACAGAAATTCCAACATACCTCACGGATCCGAACACTTACAATTTGTTAGTATGGAATCCTATATCAGTAGAACATCTCAAGAAAAATCCAAACAAATCAAAGAAGATTTTAGATATGTATCTTGAGGAATAACAAAGTATGAGACGAAACTAATAGAAAAATATCCAGATATACAAGAAATATCAGGTAAAAAGATAATCTGACTGGGGTTCACAAATCCCTAAGTGAAGGCTTCAAAGTCATAACCTAATTCGGTTCGCAAATAACCCTAGGTCATAAAGGACGACTCTACCTTTGCAACTAGGACACACGAGTTTCAGGGATTAAGAAATTATGTCGCAAGAGTCTCTCTATTTATTTTTAAGGTTACAAATAGCTTTGAACTCAATTTAAGTTTGCTTGAGATTCAAGCAAACACTTTCTCAGTTTAGATGAAATTATTATTAAGAATTTATATAAGCATATGAAAAGTATGCCTTGAAATTTCTCAAAAGAATATGCACTATGGTCCGGTTCTGAAACCGTGCACAACGCCAAGTCAGTCTTTGAACTTACAAGTAGTAACGATGTTCAACAACACTCAAGACTAAATAATAATCCACAAGCCCAAAGTGATTTTGTGAATAAAGTTGTCTTATATGTGTCTATGAGAGTTATAGCAAAGCGAACACCGTCATGAAAAATAATTCGTGAGCTTCAGCTAATTTGGAACTGGATAGGTTGGTAAATCGGGTTTGCAAACCACTGACAGTTCGCGAAATCAGGCCTTAGGGGTATGCAAACTGGGTTTGAAAACCTTCCCTCATTCCTGAACTCAGATGTAAAGGGTATGAAAACCGAGTTTGCAAACTCTACAGTTCGCTAAAGTCAGATCCCATAGGTATGCAAACCGGATTTGAAAACTTCTCGTATTTCCGAACTCATATGCAAAGGGTATGCAAACCTCGTTTGCGAACCTCAAAAATTCGCGGAGTTCAGATCGACTACTTTGATCTGAGAAGTTCAATTCTCTCATAATTAAATTTGAAACATTCTCAATAGATATAGACAAGGTAACTGTTGCTTGGGCATTTTCCAGGTAATTAACTTGAAGCAAAAATAGTTTGTGAACAATAAATTATTCTAAATAAGATTGTTAAGGATCTACGAACATCCATTGCTTGAATCACATTTCGAGAGTTTAACCAAGACAAGATTGAACGCAAAATTTCTTCTTTGCAATATTAAATCTATTAAAATCATATGACATAGTCTCATAAGATAGAATGGTATATGGCATGAGTAAATAGGATAAGTTAGTTTTCACATACCTCTTTGTTGATAAAGTTCTCGCAAATGTCTTCATTCGTTCTTCAATATTCAATTTTCGAGGGTTATTCAGTGCTTTGTAGTACTTAAATACCATACTTTAATCCTAGTCCGAGACTTGACTATATAAATCAAGATATATCTTTGTACATCTAACATTGACAACAAGTTTGGGATAGCAAAACTTGCGATCTTCGACCGAGCGGTGCTCTAACAACAAAGTGGAAAACATTACTTGTTGAGTGGCAAATAAACCACTTAACCAGGTGTCATAGTCTGTATCGCTTGATGGATGTCATTATGTCGCTCGGTGGTCATTACAACGTCAACAATTATGAGTTTGTCACTCGACGCTATGCTCATCACTCAGTGGTTCATCATTGAATTGTCACAAATCTACACCATATACTCAATTGCAAACCCATTTCAACTCGCACCTATTATATACTTATTATAATTCGTTTTAAATTAGTATTTAACACCTCTCAAAACTCTTCTAATTTTTCGCAATACAAATTCTGGTTTTAACATGGCCGAAAATCAAAGATCTGCAAAATTTACGTTGATGCAGATGAATGAAAATATGTTGGTAAAAAATTATATGTTGAGTGGTCGCTTCGTCCAAATCAATAACCAAGTAAGTTTGTACGTTGTCGCGTTAATGCAAGCCAAATGAAGCCGAAGGAGTGGTAAAAATTTTTTCCAAATGCAATCCAGTCTCGTTGTTTAAGTACAATTTTAATTTCTTAATTCTCAATTTTAGTCTAAATATAAGTTTTTAATTTCTTTTTTAATGTAAGTCTAATTAGGTATAAGTTTTAATAAAGTATCGACGAATCAAAAATATAAGTGTATTTTCAATGATGCTTTTTGTCTTAAGTCAAAATTTCGAATTAATTAACAACTGAGCCATTATGCAAGATATGAACTTCGAATTAATTAATAATGCAATGACATCTTACAAGGTATAAACGTGAACAATAAAGCTTTCTCCGACAAATTTTGACCTCCTGGTTTTCTTTTGTTTTTTAAATTTTCTTTGTCTTTGTTTTTATTTTCTTGCTTTGAACTCTTCTTTAAATTTTAGTGTAGGTTTGACTTGGTTAATATCCAAAACTTGAAGACTTCTTTGCTTTTTACCTATTTTTTTACAACTACTCACATGTTTTGTTAACATCAACTTCAAGTACTATTCTAGAAAAATCAAGTTGAGTTTTAAATTATGTCATTTAAATTCTTTTGAGACACAATTCTTTGTTTAAAAATCTTGTTATAAAGATCAAGCTTGAAACTCAAGTATATCTAGGTGACATAGAACGAGCCGTTGGAGATAGGGTCTCCATCGAGCGACTTACTCTATAACAACATCGATCAAAGCTCTATCGCCGTCGTTAGCCACCTGACCTCTCGATAGAAAGTATATAGCCACACACTTCAATTTCCAATGCTAGTTTTCCAAGCCACCTCGCATGCCAAATTATTATTTTTTTGCTATGCCCCATGGAAACCGACCTAAGGCCTATTCCTATGCATATAACATATCAAGTGATTTACTACTTTTGCACCCACTATTGGTATGGAAAAGTGGCAAACATATGTGCTAAATTGCAAAAAAAAAACCATTTAGGCATACGCAATGGATCCTCAAGCGAGCGATAGGGACTTCATCGCTCGATGGTCTTAACAACGCTCGAAGATCAGAATAGTGCCACCGCCAGTCTTTCCATTGCTCGCTGTTGTGAACATCTGTTTGCAGGTAAAAACGATTCATTATTCTTTTTGGTAAAAGTGGTGGAGTAGTTAAGTGCTCGATGAAGAAAACTGCACGGGAGTACTTTGAGTTCGAGAGACAAATATGTAGGACTCTGGACTAAACCAAGATATTGGTCGTTCCAGATTCAATTTGGCCACAAGGAAGGAGAAGGTTCGGTCTATAGGAGGGAAGCTGAGAATGTGTGGAGATTGATCAATTGATGTGTGATTTGTTGAACTGCTTTGAAGATGATTTCTCTGTGTAAGATGAGAGAAATCCTCTATGTTTGATATGGTTGTTAAATGACTGATATCTAATGAGATGAATTCAGTTTTTACTAAGTTGTCTTTAGTTGAGTTAAGTTATCCATACCGTAGGTTAAGGAACCCATTTATTGCAATACAACGATCTCCTTTAAGTGGTGACGGTTGAAGGAAGTGGAAGAATGAGAAAGTGTGTGTGAACCAAATCCGCTTTGCGTTGGGAGACTTGGTTGATTGACCATCCACTATTTCGTTTACTCCTTCAACTGCCATCACGACGTACTCACATTTCTCATCGTGGATGTATTGCACAATGCACGTGTTGTAGGCCTCCAAACCAAAATCCTAGTGGGTATCCCCGCATGTAATATGAATTTATATATCATGTGAAAGTATTGCTTTGCAGACGTATTTTATGTGGTCAACTGTTGACCTAGTTAGACTATGCGTCTTAACTGATAAATTGAACATAATTTGTAGTTCAAGGTTATGATGGATGAAGCATGAAGTGTTTGCTAGAACATAAAAAATGTTTTGTAGACCATATACGTAGATTCAATGATTCACTGATGATTGTGACATATCATTGTGCTAGGTGAAGCAGCAATGATAGTTGAATGACTTGGATTGATAAACATAGGTTTAATGAGATTGCTGGATAAATCATAAACCATTGTGTTGATGCATGCATTTAACATGAAATCAATAAAGATGATCATTGTTGAATGATTATAGAAGGTTCATCTCGATTCACATGGCATGAGTCAGTCAATGACAATGAGAGGTTATAATATTAAAATAATGGTTGATGAACCAAGTGAGTGTTGGTTGATGGACCAATAAAATACTGATAGCTGGATGAATGTTCAGATACTGGTAGTTGAATCAACATTGCTTTACAGAGCAATTGATAGTTGAATCAATAACATATTAATTAAAATACTAATAAAATATTGGTAGTTGAACAAAATATTAAATTATTAATTTAAATATTGATTGCTGGATCAATATAAAAACTATCGGTATTCAAACCTGTTCAGAATTATGCTCCATCGAGTCGTCATATTCGTTCTGAATATAAACATTTAGTATATCCAGATAGTCGAGATATGAGAGAGCTAGTCATCGTTCTGAATATTTATAGGAATTCATTCGGATGAACTAAACCTAGATTAATGCCTTGTACTAGCAGACAACCTGCCTAAAAGCGTCTTAATTAACCGCATTGTACTAGCAGACAACATGTCTGGAAACGATTAATTGATTCAAACAAGAGATAGCAACATCGTACTTGTTCTGAATATTATTCTGGAAATGGTTATAGTACCGGACATCTTTCAAACGTATTTCGAACATTGAAAGGAATACTGAGTTGCTCAGCATAAGGTACATGGAATACTGAGGGTGCTTGAGCAAGAGGCCCTGATATTGCCATCATGTATCATTGTCTTGACGAGGTCATATAACTGAAATTCACTTCTCTTGCGGAAGGTGAAGACATAAAATCTCTTATGCTTTTGATGTGGTCAGAGATACATAATTCTCGATGCGATTTTACAAACCTAGCCTTCATCAAAAATCCACCATCAACTACATCGCTTAGTTATTTTTCATCTAGCGGTCAGGAATTCCTACCCCTATAAATACTCAACTTCAAATTCATTTCAACTTACTCCAGAATTTCTAAATCACCACAGAATTTCTCAAACTCACACATCTTCCATACTTTTCATCACTCTTCTAATTTTTCAAAGAGCATGGCTGAAAATATGAACATAGCTGAGTTCATAGAAAACCAACATGTTGCCGAAAATCAAAGAGTTGTTAACCAAGCCAATGTGCAAAATCAAATAAGAAGACGAAGTCCAAAATTTACTATTGCGTAAGATGAATGTATTTGCAAGAATTATGTTTTTTTAGTCAACGTCGTATCTTAGGTGCTGCACCCTGGGCCATGACATCTTAGGAAAACATATTTGTGGAATTTCAAGAAGAAACAATGAACATGTACAATCGCGACGCGAACACGTTGAGTCACCGCTTCAATGTGATCAATTAGGAAATTATTAAGTATGTCTGTTTAGTAATGCAAGAGGGTAGAAACATGAGGGGGTGCGTGTGTGCGTGAAATCATGATGGACATTGAACAAAGGTGTCAGATGGAGTGGTGCCGCATCAACGGAAAAGACTTCCAATATGGAAGTTGTTTTGAGATTTTAAGAGTGCTGCCCAATATAATCCAATATTGAAGTTCTAATTTTTTTGATTGTCAACTTAAGGCTAAGTACAAGTTCTTTTTTTTTTTTTACTTTATTAGTTAAAGTTAAAATTTAATTTAAGTCTAATTATTTATTTTTTACTTTATTAGTTAAAAAAAATTGTAAGATTGAATTAAAAATAAAATGTAATCTTAATTTTCAACAATACGAGTCAAATTTTAGAATTCAGTATGTTTTTTTGGTTTAAACTTCGAACTGATCATTAATAGTCATTTTATTAGACATAAAACTAGATAATAATAATTTAAAATATTGACTTCAAAAATAAAAATCCAGAACAATGTTTTTCATCTTGTTTATCTTCGTCATTTCACATAACTTCCAATTAATGCGCCCGTGAACTGAGTTTTCTTTGTTTATCTTCTCCCTTGCCTTCAGTTTTGCTTTGCGTTGATTTTTCTTGTCTTGAACTCTTCTTTGCCTTTTCTTAGATGCAGGTTTGAGTTGGTTAATATCCAATTAAAAACTTCTTTACTGTTTACCTATATCTTTATAACTATCACATTCTTAGCAACACCTTCATGTACTACTCCAAAAAAATCAAGTTGCGTCGCCGAATCAAATTGGGTTTGAAATTCTGCCATTTGAGAAAATTTGAAAATTCTTAGAGATTAAGAGGTAGAGAAAAAGTTTTAGTAAAATTTAATTGTAAATTTAAAATTTAAAAATCATTTATTTATAGACGACAAAGAACTAGCCGTTGACACTAGACATATCGTCCAACGATATTAGCTTTATGTTCAGCGATGGAGTCGTTATCGCTGGCGCTATTAACAATTTCGCTCGCCAACAACATTGTCACTCAACTATTTTCCCATAGAGGCCTGTCCGATTTTCCATGCCACCTGGTATAACAAATAGATTTTTTTTGACATGATGCATAAGAGGAAACTGGAATAGAAGACGGTGATGAAACTAGAACAAAAGACGGTGATCTGCTGCTAGATGGACAGATTGTACCAAGGAAAGAGTCCTTCCGTTATCTGGGATCTATGATCCAGAGTAATGGAGACATAGACGAGGACATTCGGCATAAAACAAACGCAGGGTGGGCCAAATGGAAACTTGCAAAGGGAGTCCTTTGTGACTGTAAGGTACCGACTAAACTGAAGGGAAAGTTCTACAAAACGGAAATTCGGCCCGCACTTCTATACGGGGCAGCGTGTTGGGCGACTAAAAACCCAAACATCAGAAAGTTACATGCGGCGGAGATGAGGATGCTAAGATGGGCATGCGGACTTACGAGACACGACAAGATCCGAAATGAGTTTATCCGGGGAAAGCTTGGGGTAGCACCGATGGAGAAGATCCTCACGCAGCATCGGCTACATTGGTTCGGGCATCTACAACGAAGACCGCCTGATGCCCCGGTCCGCTTAGGACGCATTGGACGGGCCGAAGGTCGAATGAAACGACAAGGACGTACGTAATTAACCTGGGATGAACTGATCAAACGGGACCTGAAGGACCGAGGCGTGGAGAAAGAGGTGGCGCTCGACAGAACAACGTGGAGGGCAGCGATTTTTGTTAAACATGTATGTACTTAAGGACCGTGGCTTGGAGAGAGACCTGACGCTCGACAGAGCAGCACCATGGAGGGAAATGATCCATGGGGAAGAGGTATGTACACGAGGTACGCGACTAGACCCTTCTTTACTTTTGATTATACGTTGGAAGCTTTCTCTTTTAGTAGGACTATGCAAACCCCGAACATGTAAACCGTCATGGCAGACTTGCTCTGTCTTCTGGGCAAGGATAAAGTGAAGATGCCACTCTAACGGTCGTGATTACGTAAACCCAACTAGACCGGTGTGCTCACTCCCTGCTCATCACAACGAGACACAAGATGTGTCAAGGATTACTCTTACCTTCGGGCAGGTTGCGTCTCAGCTTGTAGGCAGCCGGTGTAAAAACTTCGCCGCATCTCTGGAGATAAAATCGTTACGCGGTTTATTTCTGCTCGACCTGGTACTTGCTACTGGAAAAGAATTTTGGTTTTGGTTTGGCATAAGAGAAATTGGCCTAACAATGTCGGTTTTCCACTCGTTCAGTACGGGTCAAAGTGGTACATTCATAACTAGTGGGACCCACAGGTATTGTGGTCCTGTTAAAACTTCATCTACGAGGAGCATTTCTTTTTTAACTTTACAACAACAACATTGGGCGGGGGGGCGTGTTTGGGGGTTTAAGTTTAGTTCTCTTCTCTCCTGCAATTAATTAACACACACAAAGAAAGACACAAGTAGTTCCGATATTTAAGAAAAACAAAACACAACAAATTGCCCTTGAAATCCGGTCAATAAATAAACCCTAATTATTATTCACAAAAATATTCCCCAAAAGAAAGAAAATTTAAAAAAAGTTCTCATTTTTTCCCTTTTTTTTTTCTTCTTTCTTTCCACTTTTCTGTTTTTTTGCTTTTCCTTTGGAGGACCCTAAATTTGAAGAAGAGGAGAAGAAATTTTAATGCTTACAGACCTGTAAAAATTTCAGAATTAGTATATTAATTATCACTCTTGATTTCTCTGTTGGGTTTTTATTAGCTTTCCAGAAGTACTAGAAGAAGAAGAACCTGAAAAAGGAAGGTTATTTATTGGTGGTGTTGGTGTTGTTGGAGGAGATTTTTCAGAGGAAAATTTGTGCTTTTCAATGAATGACCTGAAATGAATGGAAAATTAGCTACAAAAGGAAACAATGCTTGGGTAATTTAAGAGATTTTAGTGTTTTTCATTTATAAAAGGTGGGAGATTTTTGGTGGTTTCTGAGGTTTTTGAAGGGGATTTTGAGGGTTGGATCATGAAGAATGGTTGTGTAGGGTTGAATTAGGTTTGGAATTTGTGGGTTATGTTGATGAGGATTTGGTGTAGAGAAGAAGAAGAAGAAGAAGAAGAAAATATTGTGTACAAATATTACTATTCATCACCATCATCATGCATTTCACAAAGCTCGACGATTCTCCGATGTTTCGGAAACAGGTACATTTATTTATGTTAGATTGTAAAAAGGAAGCTTAATTTTATGGGTTTCTGCTTCCAAATGGTTCAAAAATGTTGACATTTTCATCAAAAACAGGAAGTTTTGATCAATGGAATGATTTGAACAATGTTTGACTGAATTCTTAGTTTCTGTTTCGCAAATGATAGACATTTTTGTTGACAGTGAAATTCATTGATTGTTTGATGTACGCAAGGTTTGGGTGTTTCACTATGTCCAGAGCAGTTTTTTTAGTGTGATCCGTGGATTTCGTTGTCTATTGATAGAACAATTAAGGTATTTAGGGAACGTTACAGTCGTGTTTGGCTTCTGAAAAAACCAGCAGTAAATAACCTCATGAAATGAAGTCTTAAGTCAGATTTGCATAATCCGGGGGAGGGAATGAATCACAGGAGGTGGTAGTGATGTAAGAATACTAATGTACAACTGTCTGTGTGCGTCTAGTTCATAGATTTGCCTTGTATTTCTTTTTTCAGTTTCAAATGCTTGTGAGGTTGTGTTACCTATAATTGAGTTGTTGTGGTCAGAAATCTGCTTTCTCTCCCATGTTCTTCTTTTAATTTAACACTTTGTTAACATTGTCAAAATATATGATATATATATGGATGCTTTCCTTCAAATTCGGTAATCTTTTGATTGACTTTTTCTTTCTTCCCGTATGAAACAGCTTGAGTCGCTAGAGGAAACTGCCGAATCACTGAGGGAGAGAAGTCTGCGGTTCCACAAAGGATGTCGAAAGTACACGTATGTACTCATATTGAGTTTCTATTAGATCGACTTTCTATACTCCATCTTATTCTTCTTCCTATAAGCTCTAAGTGATATAACATGAAATGGATCCATTAGGCTGTCAGCTTGCCACTTACTATGTTATATCCCCATATTAGTGCAATTCGGAATCACGATCGTCACTGTTTTATTTTATAATAGTTTTGTGAGGTTGTCACTTGTCACTCAGGACCGAGTCTATAACCTTTTAAATTGGGTTTACTTGCATTTGACCAATTGAAAGGATCTTCTGATCAATCCAGAGACCAGGCTGATATTGGAAGTCCAGATTGCTACCGGTTCGCCAAAGAACCCTATAAATATGTCTTGTAGATTTTTACAGTACTTGGAATGGCTGGGTTTTGCGACATAATTAAGAGATGTTGTCCTGAAAAAATGTCCATGTATAAAACCTTCTTTTGTCATATCATTACTGTGTATCGATTGCTTGCTTAGCCAAAAGAATGAAATACAAAACACTAGACAAGATGTGTCACGCGTAACCACGAAGTGTCAATTATATCAGACACTGGTAACAATATTCTGATGTTTTCTTTCTCTTACTTCCATATTGCTGTAAGTTTACTGTAATCTTTAGAACTCAAAGCAGAAAGTTGGTAGTTCTGTGTATTTTTATATATTAGAAGGATTTCATACTTTATATTTCTTCTGTTTGCAGAGAAGGGCTTGGGGAGGCTTATGATGGAGACATTGCTTTTGCGAGTGCCCTCGAAACATTTGGTGGAGGGCATAATGATCCAATTAGTGTTGCTTTTGGAGGTATCGCTCCTGCTAAGACAATTTTGTATTAACCGCAACTGCGAGTGATATAAGAAATGTGCTGCTCATACTGATTAATTTATTTTCCCTTAGGCCCTGTTATGACCAAATTTACAATTGCTTTGAGGGAAATTGGGACATACAAGGAAGTTCTAAGATCGCAGGTATGTTTTATTTTTGTCTTTTTACCCAGAAATAATGAAAGAGAGATCGGTTGTGATGTCTGTCCTTTGGATCTTTCTCGTTGACAATTTTCACCCGTCTTTTCAGGTCGAGCACATCTTGAACGACAGGTTGCTGCACTATGTGAATATTGACTTGCATGATGTGAAGGTAACTTTTACACTGACATGACCAATTGAGTACACCATAGACGAACGCTTCATGCTCCCAGCATCCATTTAGGACATCAATTTTTGCACTGGTGGCCATAAGTCTTAATTAGTATTAGTGAATAAAATGGTCACCCAAAGCTGGGTGAATCTGAGTACTTTTAGTACTAAATACGCATTCACTCTCTGATGCCCTTGTTTTGTTTGTAATCTTCTGCTATACTGAAGTTTGTACAGTAACAATCAACATTTACTTGCTGCAGGAAGCACGGAAGCGTTTTGACAAGGCTAGCCTTCTCTATGATCAGGTATTTATTGTTTGCTAAGATTATTCACCAGATTTCTTTTTAATGAATTCCATGAAAGCAATGGCCGTTCTGTTTGACAGGCTCGCGAGAAGTTTTTGTCTCTGAGGAAAGGCACAAGGACGGATGTAGCTACTGTAGTAGAGGAGGTATTGCATGACTCTGATTTCTCTAAGAATGAAAAAATTTCACCCCCTTGTTTAATTATAAATAGTAGTATAATTTACGATCGTGGCCTTAACTACATTCTAATCTAGTTCAAACAAATTTCAGGAACTCCACAATGCGAGATCTACCTTTGAACAAGCACGCTTCAATTTGGTATTTAAAACACTCAAGACCATTTTGTCTATTTGAAACCATCTTTTTTGAGGTGTCAGGTTCATATTATGGTTCTATGATAGTAGTAGTATTGCCCATTAATGTTGGAAGTTTTTTCTTTGTCCAGGTCACTGCTCTTTCTAACGTGGAAGCTAAAAAGAGGTTTGAATTTTTGGAGTCTGTTAGTGGGACCATGGATGCTCATCTTCGTTATTTCAAACAGGTTGGTTTGACAGGGAACTTTTAGTTTATTGTTTGCATCTGTCCTTGTATGCCGCTACTGACATTATATCATTGATTTGGCTGCAGGGTTATGAGCTATTGCATCAGATGGAGCCATATATCAACCAGGTTTGTTTCCTTAGCAGGCTATTGCTTCATAAAAAGCTGTGGTCATTTCCCTTGCTTAGTTGCCTCGCGAGTTTGACTTTCAGCATGTAACTTCGTAGATACATAACTGGGAAATGTTATACCCAAAACAAAACAAAAAAAACTGGGAATGATATTAGTCGATGCACTGATGATTATAAACTTCACACCTAACTAACTCAAACTTCCTTATTTTTGGAGGGTGTCATACCTTTGATGTATGCCCATTTTGAGTGTTCCCTTGGGACATATTCGTCCGTTATTTCATTTATGTAGTTACAAACTTTTGTCGGTGCTTTTATTGACTCCAGTGTTCACTGTGACAACCTCATCCATTTGATGCTGGAGGGAATGGATAGATGGGAATTTGCTAGAGAGAAATTTTATTTCGAAACCTGGATAGCAAACCCAGAACCGCCTTGTTATATCATAAAGATGTTTACCTTTTCATATATACCCTTGAAGTTCCTGAACTTCCTGGAATTAGTTTGTGTGCATCTATTAGAGCGAGTGGGCTTGTCTTTTCACTAAAACTATTTGTTTATGTTTTTTAAAAAAAAAGTGACACCTGGACTTAAATTTCTGAAGGTCTTAACTTATGCACAACAATCAAGAGAAAGGTCCAACTATGAGCAGGCAGCTCTTTCTGAAAGGATGCAGGAATACAAAAGACAGGTAGATCGAGAAAGTAGGTGGTCCGCGAATGGCATAAATAGTTCTCCTAATGGGCATGGTGTGCAATCCATTGGTAGAAGTTCACATAAGATGATAGAAGCAGTTATGCAAAATGCCGCAAAGGGGAAGGTATCTTCGTAAATTTTTGACTACTAGAACTCTCATAGCTAGTTTCAGTTTTGCTACATAGGTTGGTCGTTTCGAAGGTGCAAATTCAGAAGCTACACATGTCTCACGTCTTTACCTCTATGAAATGCTTTATGCCAGGTTCAAACCATTCGGCAAGGTTACCTTTCAAAGCGTTCGTCAAATTTGAGAGGTGACTGGAAGAGAAGGTTTTTTGTTCTTGATAGTCGAGGAATGCTGTACTATTACAGGAAGCAAGTGAGCAGACCATCTGTAAGTCGTTTATGTGAAAGAAAATCATATTAAAAATAAATATATATTATGTTGTATGAAGTGCTTTAGCACGCTGCACTCATTTGTCTTTTCTATAAAAATCTACTCTTGATTTTCTGTCAGTTAAAAGGCCGTCTGTTTTATTTTAGGGATCCTCTGGCCAACTTTCCAGCCAGAGAAATAATCCCTCTGAACTTGGTTCCGGACTGCTGAGTCGTTGGCTTTCTAATCATTATCATGGTGGTGTTCACGATGAAAAATCAGCTGCTCATCACACTGTGAACCTGCTTACATCCACAATTAAAGTTGATGCTGACCAGTCAGATCTGAGATTCTGCTTCAGGATTATTTCACCATCAAAGAACTACACTTTGCAGGTTCGCTCAGAAATGTATTCATGGTTTCATCTGACGTCAATTTTAATAATAGTTTCTGAAGTGCTTTGGTGTTTTTCTTTATATGTCCAGGCTGAGAGTGCAATGGATCAGATGGACTGGATTGAAAAGATAACTGGTGTTATTGCTTCTCTTCTGAGTTCTCAACCTGAGCGAGTAAATACTAAATTCTATGGATACTTGTACCTTTACATGTCGAGTGAATTCTCTGTAATGCAATATGGTTACACTTCAGTATATAGGTTTAGTTTGTATCTGACAACCTACTCTCGATTCTTTTAACAGTTTGTCTTGCCATACTGTTCTGCATTTCAGGGTCTCTTGTCAAGTCCAATGGGCAGTGGTCACCATCACTCTACTAGTGAAACTAGTTCTGTCGATACCTCTGATTTTGATCAAACAGCTATGGAGGAATACACGTCTGAGAGGAATACCACCGGCCATCGTGAGCGCTCATCAAGAAGTTCACTTCTACATCGTTCTAGTGGCAAAACTGAAAAAGAGAAACCGATAGATGTGCTGAGAAAAGTTATTGGAAATGATAAATGTGCTGATTGTGGTGCTCCTGAGCCAGATTGGGCATCATTAAACCTTGGTGTTCTCGTTTGCATAGAATGTTCAGGTGTTCATCGTAATCTTGGTGTACACATATCAAAGGTAATATAAAGTTCTGATCAATCTTTCTCTTAAGTAGGCTTAACTTTGAATTTGGAAGATAATAGGATCATGACTTGTAGGTGAGGTCCCTGACACTTGACGTGAAAGTCTGGGAACCTTCAGTTATAACCTTATTTCAGTCTCTGGGCAACACCTTTGCTAACTCAGTCTGGGAGGAATTATTGCACATGGGAAGTACTTTTGCGGGTGCTGACATCTCGACAAGGTAAACTACTCATGATACATAAGGTATGTTCAGTTTTCAGATTGATTGTCATATGTATGTTCATAGGGTTTCCTCTTGTTATGCAGAACTAGTAAATCTGAAAAGCTCCAGTTACTTCCAGTTAGTAAACCTAATCATTCTGATCCTATTTCAAAAAAAGAGAAGTTTATAAATGCAAAGGTAACTCTCAAAACTAGTTTATGTAGTTTTGCTGTATCTAAATTGGAGCCTAAAGTTGATGTTTTGTATCTTACTAAATCATATATATATGTCCAGATTATTTGCCTTTAGTTAAACACTAAACAAGTAAATATGAAAGGCTCCTTTTCCTACCGGGAAATACAGCTTGGGAACACTGTTTCTTTGACATTGCCATACAAACATTGTGGCTATTTCAATCTTATTTGTCAGTCATTGTGCTTTTTTACATGAAGTCTACTCGAAATATACATGGTCTTGTTAGCTCAGGGACCTAAAAGTAAATTATTGTCTTCTGTTTCACAGTATGCAGATAAGCTTTTTGTTCGCAAGCCAAAAGAGGACCAGCATCTTCTTTCGACCGCTTATAATATGTGGGACAGTGTTCGCACAAATGACAAGAAAGCTGTGTACCGCCAAATTGTTAACTCCGATGCAGATGTTAACATGGTTCATGGCCAAGCATCATTCAGCACATCTTTAACTCTTGCTAAAGTGATGAAATTGCAAGAGCAGCCAAGCCTTACACGCAACTCTGAAAGCCTCGAATTTGATGCTGCACAAAAAACCTCTAGAGCCAGCTCTATGAACTCTGAAAGGTCAAGCGACTATAAGGATGCAGAGGAACCTCTTGAGGGCTGCTCCTTGCTCCACCTTGCATGCCAAACCGGTGACATAGGCATGATAGAGCTTCTTTTGCAGTATGGAGCCAATATAAATGCTTCTGATTCAAGAGGTCGAACGCCACTCCACCATTGCATTCTAAGAGGCAGAGTTGCATATGCCAAGCTGCTAATTTCAAGGTAATTTTGTGGAGCTTTCCCCTTTTAAAGTTGCTATGTATAAAATAGTAAATGCGAAAAAAGATCTACGCATAATTTCCGATATCACTTTTAACCTTGCCATTTTGACCTAATGGATTTTGAATATGGTTTCAGAGGTGCCGACCCTCAAGCCATGGACATGGATGGTAAAACCCCATTACAACTTGCAGCGGAAACATCGTTTAATGATGAAGAGGTTCTTGCGCTCTTAGCTGAGACCAACAGATAGCGTTGCCGTGTATGAATCTAAAAGCCAATGACATACAAGTTTAGGCATCCTAATTATGTCCTGAAAGGTATGTTTCTGTACACAGTTCATCATATGTATAATATAAGATATGAGGGATAACTTTCCCACTGAAGGGAAACGTTCACAAAGGGTCGCACTGAGAATGGTAGCGGCTCAAAAGGAGGAATTGAACGGCCAGATGTGCAGGTTCACAGAGTTTTGGCCTCTGAGTAACACGTTGCTCAATTGACCCTGAAAGTTGAAGAAATAATCATCCGAAGTCATCTGAAGAGATCAAGAGTTGGTTTCTCTTTGTTGGGGGGGTTCTGACATGTAAACTGTCGTAGTCTCTTATCTATCTGTTTGTTGTTGTTCTTGCTGTTATCTTTCTTTGGAGCAACGGTTTTGGCGGTTTTACAAGCGCATGGATTTGTGTGGTGGTTTGGTTTGTGCATTAGTTTGGTTGTAGTATCATTGACCTTTTAGTATGGCGCAACCTTTGTTACACTATTAAGATTAGCTCAGCACTCATGATAGGATAGAATAGCTTTCCGTTACTATCCCCAAGTGGAAAATCCTGTACGACTTCTTATTTGTTGTTAGTTTGGAATCTTGTGAGATTTGCCATACCCGGAACATTGGTTTTTTGGGGTATGGACCGTGGAGGTGGTGGTAGGAAGTTGTCTTTTTCTATGTTGTATATAAAGTTTTGTAATAGAACTTCTTTTGCTGAAGTTACCAACACTTTTCCCCCCTTGATCCAAGTATTAGATGGGGGGATTTGTAAATGTTCAGAATGCTTTTTTGTAATGTGTTGTTGTTTGCCTCATCTGCATCGTAGAAAAGAGCTTGTTATCTGTGTTTCTTTTTTACCATGACAAGAGCATAATTGCAAGTGAAAATCCCATGGAATGGTCCATAGGTGTTTCACATTTCTGGTGATCATGTGTAGGTGCTTCTTAGCATCACAGTATGGGTGGGCGGTATAACCACTGTTTTTTAAATGATTGTTGTTGGCTTTCTAATTCTGAGTAGTGGGTTGGAGAATTGTTTAGTTTTTGAAAGAATCAGAATAATCTTAATCTTTTATCTAATCAGGAGAAAAAGTAAACATTTCTGGGAATGGAATAATAATACATGACTCAATTCTTGCAATTTTCTAAAGCTTATTGGTTTGAATTGAACATAGAATAGATGTTTTCGATTCTTTAAAATATAATGAAAGCAGTTTTGTTTTGAAAGAATCAAATTCCCCTTTGCTTTCCTTCTACTATTTTATTTGTTTAATTTGTCAATGGTTTAGAGAACAAAACTCATTTTTTTGGTTCACTGGGTTAAGATAGGTCATGGGGTATGAGGTATTTTGGGCTACAGTGAAAATTTCATAAGATAAGGCAAATGTTTGATCATGTGGCAAACAAACTATTTTCTTCTTTTGTTTAAAGAGAAGGCGCAAGCTAGAACAAAAAGTTAGCCATCACAGTGAGTAGACACTAAATTGAAAGCTGAAATAGTACATGAAAAGAATAAGTCACTACAATAAGCTAGAAAGGAAACAAATCAAAATACATATTGGTCGAAATACATATAGGTGTCTAGACAAGAGTTGCTGCCTCAAGGAAGTGAAGTAAGCATTCTCACTCGGTCAAGTATTAAGAAAGAAGCATCCGTTACTGCTAAATCTTCATCAACCCCACTATGATCATGATTCCAGTGTACTATTACTTGAGCCTCTTTTAAGTCGTTTAAGTCTCATAAATGAGCCACACGAGACATATTGGGGGTGCATCACTCCTTTCATAAGAAGGAGGATGACTAACAAAGGTGAACCAAGATCAATTCCCTCTAAATAGTAGAATAACATTCAACTTGTGGATCTCAAAGAATATTGATTCACACCTATACCAGAAATATGTAATAATTGCCCAAGTCCTCATCGAAGGAGTAAACTGGCTTAAAGGTATGAAAGTCGAAATCCAGCATAACATCCCAAGAACTCCAAGAAGTAAACATATTGGGAAAAAAGAACAAGGAGAAAAATTTCACGAAATCTTGTTGAGAAGAAGAAAAAAACCACTAAAACATCCAACCGAACCACTTGTGATCATCAACAAGCTTCATCTTACACCTGTACCAATCATATGTACTGACTGCCCAAGCCCCCGAAGGTGTAATTCTTAAAGGTCTGACATCGAGGTATGTCCAACATAAGTGTAAGCTGAAAGCCAGCATATCATCCCAATCACTCGAAAAGATAAAATGATTCGATATAATGACTAACAAAAGTGAACCAAGGGTAATTCCCTTTAAATAGTAGAATAACATTCAACTTGTGGATCTCAAAGAATATTGATTCACACCTATACCAGAAATATGTAACAATTGCCAAGTCCTCATCGAAGGAGTAAACTGGCTTAAAGGTCTGAAAGTCGAAATCCAGCATAACATCCCAAGAACTCCAAGAAGTAAACATATTGGGAAAAAAGAACATGGAGAAAAATTCCACGAAATCTTGTCGAGAAGAAGAAGAAAACCACTAAAACATCCAACCGAACCACTTGTGATCATCAACAAGCTTCAACTTACACTTGTACCAATCATATGTACTGACTGCCCAAGCCCCCGAAGGTGTAATGCTTAAAGGTCTGACATCGAGGTATGTCCAACATAAGTGTAAGCTGAAAGCCAGCATATCATCCCAATCACTCGAAAAGATAAAATGATTCGATATAATGACTAACAAAAGTGAACCAAGGGTAATTCCCTTTAAATAGTAGAATAACATTCAACTTGTGGATCTCAAAGAATATTGATTCACACCTATACCAGAAATATGTAACAATTGCCAAGTCCTCATCGAAGGAGTAAACTGGCTTAAAGGTCTGAAAGTCGAAATCCAGCATAACATCCCAAGAACTCCAAGAAGTAAACATATTGGGAAAAAAGAACATGGAGAAAAATTCCACGAAATCTTGTCGAGAAGAAGAAGAAAACCACTAAAACATCCAAACGAACCACTTGTGATCATCAACAAGCTTCAACTTACACTTGTACCAATCATATGTACTGACTGCCCAAGCCCCCGAAGGTGTAATGCTTAAAGGTCTGACATCGAGGTATGTCCAACATAAGTGTAAGCTGAAAGCCAGCATATCATCCCAATTACTCGAAGAGATAAAATGATTCGATATAATGACTAACAAAAGTGAACCAAGGGTAATTCCCTCTAAATCGTAGAATAACATTCAACTTGCGGATCTCAAAGAATATTGATTCACACTTATACCAGATATATGTACTGACTTCCCATGCCCTCACCGAATGAGTTAATAGGCTTAAAGGTACGACACCGAGGTATGCCCAACATAAGTGAAAATCGAAATCTAGCATAACATCCCGAGAACTCCAAAACTAAACTGATTGGAAAAAAGAACATGGTAAAATATCCTCGAAATCCCACCGAGAAAAAGAATAAAATCAGTAAAACATCCAACCGAACCACTTGTGATCATCAACAAGCTTCATCTTACACCTATACCAATCATATGTACTGACTACCCATGCCCCCGAAGGTGCAAATTTTGTTAAAGGTCTGACATCGAGGTATCTCCAACATAAGTATAAACTGAAAGCCAACATATTATCCCAAGTACTCGAAGATATTGAATGATTCGATAAAATGACTAATAAAGGTGAACCAAAGACAATTCCCTTTAAACAATAGAATAACATTCAACTTGCGGATCTCAAAGAATATTGATTCATACATATACCAGATATATGTACTAAATGTCCAAACCCTCACCGAAAGAGTAAACTGGCTTAAAGGGATGATATCAAGGTATACCTAACATAAGTGAAAATCGAAATCCAATATTAGATCCCAAGAACTCCAAGAAGTAAACTTTTTGGAAAGAAGAACATGGTGAAAAATCCTCGAAATCCTGCCGAGAAGAAGAAGAAGACCACTAAAACATCCAACCGAACTATTTGTGATCATCAGTAAGCTTCATCTTACATCTATATCAATCATATGTACTGGCTTTCCAAGCCCCCTGATTTCCCGATCCCCCGTAGGTGTAAATTTTCTTAAAGGTGTGACATCGAGGTACTTTCGACATAAGTGTAAATTGAAAGCCGTCATATCATCCCAAGTAATGGAAGAGATAAAATGATTCGTAGGAAAAACTTACAAAGCAACTGTACTATTTTAGTATAATCAACAATCTGAGATGAAGGGAAAAATAGTAACTCTGCCAAAGCAGCATTACTATAACTTCATTGATCTCATAACTATCGAAGTAGGATTGTTCTCTTACAACTTAAATTCAACTGAAAATAAAGAAAACCATAATATAGTAATTCAATCATAGCCAAACATATGTCGACTATCTACTAGGCAACAATTTCCAAATAACTAAACTACGCATCCAGTATTTAGGTAGACACTTAATATATTAAGGGCACTTGAGACTCTAAACAATAACTAACTAAACTAAGGGTAGCCATATCAAGAGGTACATGAAAATACCTTCCCCATCACCAAATCCTTGTCCTCAAGGATGAAATTTAGGAAAATGGTGTGCAATATGCCATGCATCCTCCCAAGTGGCATCCTTTGATGCTACATTTTTCCACTGAATAAGTAACCGAGGTACAAAGCAGCCGCGGGGATGACAAGTACCTGGCCATCAGTATCCAGAATAGGCAGTGTAGGAGAATGAGTGTGACTGACAATAATCTGTTTCTTGAGATGTGAGACACGAAAAACAGGGTGAATCCTTGCTTCATAAGGTAGATGTAACTTATAAGATGTTATTCCAATCTTCCATATAATGGTGAATGGTCCATAGTACTTAGCTGAAGCTTAAAGTTTATTCTTAAAGCTACATAAGCTTGATATAGGGTTGCAGCTTCAAATAAGCCTTATCTCCCACTTCAAAGTTCCGATATGTTCTTCTTTGGTTAGCAAAAAACTTAATCCTCTCCTAAGATTAATGAAGAACATCCTTCAAGATATTATTGACATCATCCCTATTTTTTAAATACTCCTCAACAACAACAACTGAAGTGGTAACAGTATAGGTAAAAGCAAGGTATGGTGGAGTGTAGCCATAAAGTGCTTGGAATGCAATCATCTTCAAGCTAGTATGGTAGTTTGTGTTATACCACCATTCTGCAAGTGGAAGCCACATATGCAATTTCTTGGGTTGGTGACCACACATACATCTTAAGTAGCATCTAAACAAGAGTTAACCCTCCCAGTTTGGCTATCTATCTTTGGTGGTAAGTTGTTCTTAAGTTCAGTTGAGTGCCCATTGCCTTGAAGAGAGCCTGCCAAAAGTTGTTGGTGAATATCTTGTCTCTATCAGAGACAATTGAAGCAGACAGACCATGAAGCTTCAATACATGAGTGATAAACTCTCTAGCCATAGAAGAAGCAATATAAAGGTGATGAAAACCAATGAAGTGGATATATTTTGTCAATCTTTCTACCACCACCAAGATGACAGATTTTCTATCACTCATTGGTAGACCTTCAATGAAGTCCTTTGAAAAACATCACAAGTAAAGACATTTGAGAGAACTTCCTTCTTCATTGCATGCCAGAAGAAGTATGTATTTGCTCTGACATATGTTTCTTGCGTACCAGAATGATCACCTACAGCTGAAGAGTGAATGAAATCATTTTTTTTCCTTTATGTTGGCTGAACAACCCACATACAACCTATTTTTGTATCTTAGAATGCCATTGTTGTATGAATATTGTGGAGAATAATTTGGAGTCAGAGAAAGCTGAGTAATGATACTTTGTACCTTATTATCCGCAGCATAAATGGCAATAAGTTCTTTTACCTAAGAAGGTTGTGATAAAGAAATGAAGTTGTAGTCACCAGTTATATGAGGTCTTCCGGAGAGAGCATCAACCACCTTGTTGTCTGACTCTTTTTTGTACTATATTTGATAGTCAAAACCAAGTAGCTTCATGAGCCACATTTGTTGTAAGACAGTAGAATCTTCTACTCCAAGAAGTAGTTTATGAAATGCGGGGGTACCAAGATACACCACAAACCTTTTCTTAGCTAGGCAACTTGTATGGACAAACTTAAATATAATTCTAAGAGTTTAAATTAATGAACCTCAATCAAGGAATAATATTTAAAGTTATAACTATTTCTCTCAATCAGAAAGTTTACAAAGACAAGTCCATGGAACTCAGTTCGAAATATCAAATGTGTATAATATAAAGTCTATATAGCTATACGACTTTGTCTCAATAAGAGATAGAATATAATAGACTTCTGAGTGATAGATAAGTTTTAGTCTCCACATACCTTATGTTGATGAAGTTCCTCCAAGATCTTCTCAGTAGATCTTCGTCTTCAATCGATGAACACCGTGAAGTCTAAAGCTCAACTACACATTCTATCCTAATCCGAGACATGGCTATAAGTAGACTAGAAATGAAGACTATAGTTTTGATCAACTAAATTTGACAAACAAGCTTGATATAGCAACGATTGCGAGTTCGACAGAGCAGTGCTCTAACAATCTCCCCCTTTGTCAATTTTAGTGACAAAACTATCAATACACATGGATTACAAAATAAATAAACTTTGTAGCTTCTCATCCATCATGCTTGATTTCCTTGGTTCTTCAACATTCCTTGAATTCTTCGCCACTCCAAGTACTCCAGCGATTCTGAACGTGTTCAACTCAACATCATTGTTGTTGAAGATCCATAGCCATAACAATAAGAAAAAATATGAAAAACATCTGTTCTCAATCATTGTTATACAATATCATAGTATTATTACACAACATCAAAGTCCAATTGTATCACAACTTTGAAAATAGTACTACAGTGATATGTATCGCTCCCCCTTAGTCAATACTTCCATCTCATAATGAAAACCACCCCCCTTACATAATGATCTGTAAACCATATGTATGTAAAGTGAATTACCAAATAATTCTCCCCTTTTTTGTCAATATAAATTGGAAAAGGTACGAAAACTACGAGATCATAATGAAATTCTCAAAGAGATAATTGCTGACTAAAAGAGAACATAACAACTTTGTTTCGATGATTTCACATAGTCGAAACTTAGTGTATTCATCAAGGAGTTTATAAAGATACAAGATAACTCCTACAATATTCCACAGCCGCACTCCCCACAAATATTTGGCAATAAAGCACAAGTTCAATTAAGAACTCTCCCCCATATATGTCATTCCAGAAAGAACAACAAGAGCGACTTTACTTTTACAAGAAAAGAAGGATTTATTTGGATATTAAAAAATTATATGAAATATGAATTTGTATCCAGAAAACTCGAATAAATTAATCACAAGAAGTCCTTATAGATTAATTTAGTCGTAAATGCTCAACATAAGAAAACTTACGGAGCCATACAGTACTTTCACATAAAAGTGGATCAGGGAAAGATCAATACTGCGGAATATTTCAAAAGTTCATTCTATCTTTTACCAATATTTGCATAAAGACATACTAGACTTAACTTTTGAGCATATATGAGATAATCATAGTTCATGGACGTAAACACACATACCCCATAAAATATTTTTTTGCAATATATAAAACCAATAAAGATTAATACTGCAAAATTATCTTCCAAATAACTTAGAATATAAATAAATAAATCTAACACATTGCAAGATGAAAATCGTTGGCAATAGATATGTGTAATCACAATATTTGCTATTCCAAACCCTAGTTATCCTTCTTAAACACAAGAATAAATTCTCATAAGAAGTTTCCTAGACAACAAAACGAAGAGACAAACTTGTAAGAAACAAACTCGTAAAGATCATACAAGATGATTTGCCCTTAGAATGTATAATCAATCTTTTTCGCACGGATTTATACCAAGAATGGCTAAAAAAGGCGTATAAAAATATTTTCTTAAGAAAGAAGAAAATATAAAGTCATTAACGACCATGCACCGTTGTTCACATAAGAGGATTGTGAACATTCAGGAATCCCAGAGTAACGCGTATTACTGCCCATTCTTGAACTTTATTCTTTGTGATTCACCAAAAAAATTCTTAAAAAAAATCTACAAATGATTTTAGAAGATAAGTACTCTAAGAATTCAAGTGCCCAAGTCCAAGAGAAGTGGTACAAGTGCGACGAAATGGAGCAAAACACTCAAAAACAAGAGACGGGACAAATTTCAATCTTAACTCATCCAAATTCAGAATTTCTTATCACCATTTTGAAGAGAATTCAAAGATGAAGATAATTCAAAAACAATGAGGTCATTCCGAGTTCGGATGAAGAAGTTATGGCCAAAACAAGTTGTCAAATATCGACGTCTACGGGCCAGTTCGCAAACGGGTGTAACTTGTTTGCAAATGGTGTTTGCGAACTGAAGTCCCTGGATTTTGATTTTAAATGATGGTATGCATACCTGATATGTGTACCATGAAGGCAAAACATCCCGAACTACTATTTTCGAACCTGAACATTTAAGAACCTTAAACACAAATCAAGTTAGGTAGAGATGAACGATACACAAGGTACATGAATCATGATAAGAACTTTAAGCAAATAATAAAATCATAAATCTTGCTCAAGTTTATAGACATACCTTTTTAGAAGAATCCAATCGAACTCTACAGCCTTACCAAAAATTCAAAATCTTACCCAACATAATATGTGCGCCTCAATTCTCGTGCTTCCCTCACCGTATACATAGCAGGGCATTTCTTAGTGAGGATGCACTTCCAACACAATAAAGTTGTGTTTAGGTGAACGATGTCTTGCTCACCACATGTGACAGAAATCGACTTTTCCGCAACTATCGATTTTTCACAATCTACAGTCTTTAGCTTACTTTGTTTATTCTTCCACCAATTCTTGTATTTCACTTTTGGATTATCATAAAAGAGATCGCTTTTAGAACCTTTCATATCCATATACATATTTCCAAAGAACTCTTTAACTTCCAACGTCATAGATACTGCCTTCTCCATAGTCATGGAATTTTCTGGGAGATCATTCCTTTTCACACTCATAGCATCATTGGCTTTCTTTGGTACTGTTAGAGCATTGCTCGGTTGAACTCACCAAGCGTTGGTATGTCAAGTTTGGTTGTCATATTTTAGTGAACCAAAACTCATTTAAAGAGTCGCTTGATTTTTTACTAGAGTCAACTTCGTATAGGTTAGCTAGAAAGTTATTAGGATATGAGACTTACAAGTATTACTCGAAGAATGTGAAGAAGTAAAGAGATACATCGACGACATCATCCTTTCTCTTGAGGTTAGTAATATTTTGACTTGAACTGTTTCATTCCTAACATATCTTTCAAGTCGTGCTATATTGAAAACATTACTGCGAAGCTGTGAATGATTATACTCTAGTTAGACGTAGTATTAACGAATTATAATACGAAGTATAACGCCTATCTTTTGAACTTCGTATATAAGATATCGACATAATAGTATGAATGCTATTGTGATTATGCATGGGTATGGGTGAAGATTTCGTCCTAGGAAACAATTTTTTTACATTCGTTTAAAGGAAGTATAATTCATAAACTTGTTTTGTGAATCGAAAGGGAAATCGCTAGGCTTATTAGTATTGTTATTCATTGCAAATCTTTGGATTACCAATATGTGTGTTTAGTATAACCGCTCATAACTTGTTTATGTATCTTGGTAAAACTATTCACAATGCCTGACTTATGTATCGGTATGACTTTTATTAGTGAAACTAATCTTATGTAATCACCTGAGATGGTATGATCGATATTTTTAATTAATGTGACCATTCCTAGTCATTGGGTAACCGATCCTAGTACTTGGTGGGACTAATCACAAGTTGTGTAATCGATCCTTGTAGTAGGTTAACAAGTTTTAGTAATTGGTGTAACCGATCCTATAACTTGTGCAATCGATCACAAGTAAGTACCATAAATAGTGGTAACCGATCCTGGTACTTAGTTAACCATTTTATGGAAACTAGTGTAACCGATTGTTGATGGTGGATTTTAGTTTAAGGCTAAAATTGTAAAAGCCAAAATTACGCGTTGACATCCTGCAAAGGATAAAGCCACTAATAAAATGATGAATACTTCTTCACTTCGCTAATTCATCCAGGTTGGAGCATGTGGCAACAATCTCTTGTACCCTGTGAATTTATAGCATTATCAATTAATACATGACTAGCCTTGTATTTCCTGTTCCGCTGAACTCTCATTAGTGCGGCATGACAACTAAGAGTTGCTCTCAGCAGAGTAACATGAATTTCCAAGCGTTAATAATGAGGCATGCACGAAATACCCGTACCGGCTACAACTCTCGGTGTGTTATACTAGCCCGATCCAGCATCTGGACTGTCTACGTCAGTCTTAGAAATGATCACGACCATCCAACTTCACCGGCATAATTGGATGGCTTAGATCGGACCGATAGCCACCAGGCAGGTATTGGCGTGTTCACCGCCGGCCCAATGTGGGCCCCACATGGTCGGCCTCCCCAAAAGAGAAGCGTGGCTTGCCAATTCGTCCAGCCAAAGCAGCGTGGACGTGAAACCATAATTAGGGTTTGCAGCACATCACACATGTCACAAATCAGTCTCAATCATCCATCTTCGCAGGCATAGATGGAGGGTGTAGATGTAGATTCAAAGGGCCCAGAGCATGTCAACACAATCACCGTGGGCTCGCCTACATACATGACTAATCAGTCAAGACCAACTATGGTTGGTCGTCTCGATTCGTGCGCCCAAACTAGGCATGGCCACGCGTTTTTCAACTGCAAATCGATCTCGACCACTCAACTTTGTCGGACAAATTGAGTGGCTTAGATCACATCTTCAGGGGACAGTGATGTACGGACGTGTACACTGGCCCTCCGAATGCACGCCTGACTGATCGGCCAAGACCGACCATGGTTGGTCGTCTCGAAACGCGCGCCCGAAATAGGCACGACGTGCGGTCTTCAATTCCTTTGCGGCATGGGATTTCTGTCGCAAATCAATTTCAGCCGCTCCTCTTTGCCAGACAAATTGAGTGGCTTAGATCGCATCTCCATGGGACAGTGAGGT
Source organism: Papaver somniferum (assembly GCF_003573695.1). NCBI lineage: Eukaryota > Viridiplantae > Streptophyta > Magnoliopsida > Ranunculales > Papaveraceae > Papaver > Papaver somniferum. Next base: position 22,590,113 of record NC_039362.1, read on the forward strand.
ACAAACACCTACACCAGCATGCCGTCTACACGCATGCCCAATCAGCCCTGCCAAAAACATGTCCCATGCCTGGATTCGACCAAGCTAAAAATTGGTGTTCGAGCACCTCCTAAACCCTAATCCGACGGTCACATATATGGGTCGCAAGCCATCTCGTCCGTCCAACTTCACCAGCTTAGACGAACAGTCTAAGACAGGAGTTAGGCGACCCGTGACGTATCACCACAATCACCGTCCACCACTCTTCCACACAGAGTGATCGGCCAAGTCAGGACTTACCTGTACAACCTCCAAACGATCACTCGAAGATGGCTGTACGTGATGCTATTTTAATATGCTTAATCCGAGACTTACTCCGTTAAGCCTAAAAACAGCGATGCTTCACGCATGCTGAATATATTCGATGCATTACCTGCATAAAATACACACGATACTTCACAAGTATCGCCTTCCTAAATAACTTAGTTATTTAATCTAGCATCACATGCTACTTTTTGTGGGTCCCACGATCCACACATTCGAGACATCAAACATGTCACAAACTGGGGGGTACTTACTGGGGTATTGGTCTGGCGGTTTACAGCATGCAGCGCACAACGCGCCATCACAAGAACGTATCAGAAAGACATGGACGGTTAGTGATGATGGGAGAAGTGGGAAAGACTGATCGTGTGACACTAACACACACAACTCCACTACTCCATCACTCCACTTTCTCCACTTCCCATGAGAGACGTGGGTTAGGCTCAATGACTTGTATAAATAGGTTCTCCTCCCTATTTCCAAGACAGGACAAGACAACAAAAACCAAGTGTTGATACAACCGTATCCAAACACCAGAACTGATAGCTTACATTCTGAAAGCCAGTTCATCTTTCTGATACAAGTCATACACAGCCAACACCTCCACAATCTCAACACCTTCTTCGCTTCCCTCCCTAAGATCAACCCCATCTCCTTCACTTTGTGACCGAAGCAAGTCTGGAACGACCATTTCTTGGTTTAGGCCGGAGTTGTACAAATTGATTTCTCGAATCACAAGCACTCCCGTGCAGTGCATTTGTTTAGGGTTTAGATTCATTTCTCATCCACACACCCTAGATTACCAAAACCAGCAGAAATAGTTTTCACCCATAAACAATTGGCGACCACAGTGGGAGATATTAATCTCTCGATTGCAAAATTGGATTCTCAATATTCTTGTTCCAACCTTCTCAATTTTGGGATAGATCTTGGGTCCGATTCAATCATTAACCTATTCATTCTTTGGTTTTAATCTCGGTCTTCATCTCACGATGTATCCTCGCCTGCTAGATTCTTCGGAAACCATATAGGATTCATGTATCATGGGAAGTGTGGCTAGGATGCTGGAGGATGTCCTGGCAAACCAAGCTGGTATTGCTAGGAGGCAAAGCGAAACATTCCGCCTTTTGAACGATATAACAACTCAATTACAAGGAGGTTCGGCAAGCATTTATCCAGATGGTGTAAGAAACACTGAATCCTTATCTATAAGTCATGCCTTCACCGGTGAAGATGCAGAGAGAGCGCGTGGACACAGGGGACTCAGGAGAGACGAACAACATGGTCCAGCTGGCGATAGAGACTCGAGACAACTCCACAAAAGAAAAGACTTGTCCGGGATGCCACAACGTTTGCCAGATAAAGAAAAGAAGCCTGCAGCTTACGTAGCATTGCTGGAAGATTTATATCTCAAGACTCTTTCTGAAGCTCAGAAGACTTCCCAATCCACATCGACCTTTCAGCCAAGTGAAGAAATGCTCGAGGAGGGAGAAATCATTCAAGGAACACGTGAGTGCTGAGGATGGGAGCGTTCGACTCATTCACCCCGCAATGATATTATGACGCCTTCCGCATTCTGTCATCCAGTCAAGCGAGCCGCGGATATGATGACACACACTGGTTTTCCAACTCCGTCTCCAAAACGTACTCCACATCAAAACCACAGAGAGACGTTATGACATCCACTAACGCAAGAAAGGCTGGACTCAAGATATCCACATTTCCCGCTTTCAATTAAGAAGATATTGGAATTGCTGGAGACATGGGTACGAGACAGAGAAGTACAACTGCCGTCTGTGTGGCGTCTGTCGACTAATCAAGAAATGACAGACCCAAGGTATTATCATTATCATTGATTCCTTCATCTCCCTACCAGTGAATGCAACTCCTTGAATCGCATCGTTCAGGAGAAGCTTAATTCAGAGGAGTTTCCTTCCCTCTCTGGAAACTAATGCGTACGGCTTCCTTGAAGAGGTTGCTTGGGAAGTTTCAGTTTCATGCAAATGAGGTTCCAAAGAGCAAGTAAGTTCTATCAAACAATTTTACAAGCAATAGAGTTTTAGAATTTACTGGGGACTTGACATCCCACACGGAGAAAGAGATTCAATGATCAAACACCATGTTTGTTTCCCTTCATGCTTTCCTTTTCGCATGATATTTGCAATTTCATATGACATATGCAATCATTCATAACCAAGATGCAAATTCCATTTTAGAATAAACTCTTTCGGAAAAATCATTCACAAAACTATCTAAAAAAATAAACCAGTTCAAAATTCAACCACCTATTAGTTCAAAACCTAAAATCAAATTGTGAAAGGAAATCCTCACAATCACTCAAAACGCATTTAAAGAAAGAGCACAAGTAGGCGGCACGAATCCTTCAAGGAAAGTCCTTCAGCAGCAGCTCGTCCTTCTGGGCAAGAGCGTCTTTCATCCTTTGGAGCGCGGCCTGTTTCAGCTTCAACTCCTTAGACAACTTTTCAACCTCTTCTTCCTGGCGAGCAATACAGTCTGCAGAAGGAACTTCGTCTTGCAGTTTATGAAGTTCCTGGATTTCAGAAAACCCCTTGAAGAACCAAGGAGCGTTGAAATCATACTGCACAAACACGTCTTGGTGGCACTTCCAGTCTTCAATCATCTCCTAAGAAACACTGCGACCGTTCGTGACACTCATCCCGTGAATGGAGAATAAAGCTTCTTGGACGCGGTTGACCAATGCAAGGCGAATTTTGAGCTTCATGGTAGTAGTAATGTGCCCATGCTTCTTCCATATCACCGTGTATAACTCCTCGAACTGAGCCGGCACACTGAATCCCCCAACCAACACATGACCTGCATGAGGGGTATCGAAGGGAGGATCGAAGATAGCACCAGGAACAACAGGTTGCCTTGCCAATACTTCATCAGGAACCTTGTCAGCTGCAAGAGGCCTTTCAGAAGAAGTCACCATGACTGCCTTATCAATGGGAACCTTCTCAGGAAGATCTTTAAGGGGAGCCGCCTCAGCATTAGCAGATGTTGCCTGTCATGCATTCCTCCGGATGTCCACTTCACTCTGAATGCTGATTTCCGTCACGACCTCGTCTACAAGCTCACTAAGGTTACCACTTGGGGAGGCACTTCGTTCAGTCGAGCTTGCACCATCTTTGTCATTATCTTGAAGAGGATTAGTATCACCAGACCTCTCCTTAAAAGCATTGTCATACTTCTCATGAAGACCAACATCGCCAGACTTCTCATGAAGACCAGCATCGCCAGACCTCTCGCTATGACTACGAGCCAGTCTTGCGAAAGCATTTTCTTTCGAGATTCCCTGATCGTCAACAAAGGATTACCTCTAGTGAAAGTTTCTCAGGAAGAACGAAACCAAGGGATCAAATAGAAAGAAATTTAAATACCTGCATATTGGAGGAATTGAGGATCACCGAACCACATGCATGCTTCTTAGACCTCACTCCCGCTTGGGGACTGCAGTCATCAGCTCTAGTTCGTTTATCTGAGAGTGGTTTCAACCGAAAATGCTCCTTCAAAACGTCAGAAGATGGTTCGCCGTGGGAATCTGTCACAACCTCCTCCGAGAATTTCTGAAAGGTTAACAATCGCTCCCTCCAAAATTCCTTATACCTGCTAGGTACCGTCGTATTTGTTCCGATAGGAAGGAAAGGAAGGCTTTGCACTGACGAAAATGTGTCAGCATTAAGAATGTCCGGGAAAAGTTATTTTGGAGCCTTCAACGGACGAAGAAATGGAACACCCTGGTCAAATCCCATTTGTCGAGCAGCCCTGTCAATATTGTACGGAGTCACAGTAAATTCTTCGTCAAATAAAGACGGGACGTATCCCGGAGTGCAGCTTCGCAAGTAAATGAGTTCTCCTAGACTTGCAGTTTCAGCATCAGTACGCAACACGACATCAGGAACAGTAGCAAAAGTCTTTGGCTGAACAATGGAAGGGTGGATCGGCCCCCATGGACGAAAATATATGGAGGACACATTGTCGAAGACATCCACGAGCTTCACACCGGTTTTAGGACGTCTCTTCTGCCAACGGAGTATTCTCTAACCACCATACAAACTGCTGAGTGAAGTTGCGGGAACAAGAGCATAGCTCTTGAAATGTTCCCATAAAAACGCCTGAAGAAAAGCAAATGGGTATGAGGCTCCACCTTATTATACCCATTGGAAGCATGCATGTCCTTCACTAAGGTATCCAGATGAAAATACAGTGATCCAAGAAACAAGGCACCTAAGGGAAGGACCTCACCTTTTTCCAGCCTTATAGCAAACATAACAAGGTCGCCTCTTATGGTCTTTCTTCCAGAACCGTCGTCGAATACGTCTCTGGATAACCACAAAAACAAGAATGCAATCACGCTGATCTCGTCTTCCAACTCCTGACCGGGTTTCGGGTCTGCAGGAGACCACTCCGACACCCATCAAGTGTAAAAGCATTTCATGTCTTTCTTCTCCTTCTCCAGATAATCGAACTCTCCCACCTTTCGAAGTATAGCATTATAATCACGACGTTTTGCATCAGAAAGTTTATAGAAGAAGCTTCCAGCGACAGGAAGATTCATCAATGCAGCTACGCTTTCCAGAGTTATGGTTATCTCTCCCTATCTACATATGGATGTATAAGTAGAGAGTCGCCACCGAGAAATGAAAGTGATCAAGACTGCAACATATTTCTTAACTTGAAGAGTGGCGGATGCCATGAACGCATCAAGGATTTGCGCTTTGATCAAATTAGCCTTAACACTCTTATTATTCAGCATGCATCTCATCCATCCTTCATAAGGACCCAGCGGGGTATGAAAAATCTTGAAGTCAATAGGTGAAGGTGGATACTCATTTCTCGGAAGACAGAATCTCATCACAAGTGCTGAAGAAGAGGATGGATCAGCTTCCATATTTTCTGAACCAGAGAGCAGGACTATCTTGTGAGAAGGATGCTTTCTAATGTTCGGAAAAGGAACGGTGAACAACTCATCATCTATGTTCGGCATATCTTTGAAGCTGTCAACACTCGCTGAATTGGCATCAGCATTATCCCCAGAAGACATCTTAGCAGGAGCCCTTTTTTTCATTCTACAATAAAAAAGAAGCAGTGGAGTCAGTACTTATACGAAAACGCGTATCATGGAATGTATAGTCCCGGCCGAGCAGGACACACATTCACGTTAAAGTACACCAAGATGGACAAAGCAGGCAAGGATGGTATTGGGTCCAAACAAGGCCGGTATTGGGCCACGTTATCAAACCAGGCAGGTGTTGGTTAAGTCCACGAAGCTTGTGTTGGTCGAGATCGCAAAGCTAATATCCTATCATGCAAGCAAGACTATCACGTCATGAAAGTAGGCGGATATTGGGTCACATCAGGCCGGTATTAGTCAAGGCCGATCAAGGTCACAAGGCTGGTATTGGGCCACGTCAGCACCCAAGGTTGGTATTAGGCCACGTCAACAAACAAGGTCGGTCGAGGTCACGAAGCCGTGTTGGTCGAGGTCACAAGACCGGTGTAGGGTCGACGTTTAACCAAGCATGTATGGTGAGGCCCGCATTCATTTGCACGTATCATAACACGGTTTTCTTTATTCATGTGAGTCGTGTCTACGAAATTCAAGCCAAGGGTTTTTCAAGCTATAACCTAAAAGCTAGGTTTTGCATGCAATAATGGAAAAAGAAGCAAAAACAACATGTTCATGGATTCACGGCTTGTTTACTAAGCAATATCGACGGTTTTGCTATCAACTTCGGTGAGGAACTAATCATGATATGTCTTGCAAAAGGAGTTTACCTAAACAATTAGGGTTTGCAAAAAAAAAAAAAAAAACGAACAAAGAGAGGATGACGAAGCACCTACCTGACCAAAGAATAACGGCGGCGGCGATGAAGTCCAGCGACGTGCGGCAGCGTCAGCAACACGTCCAGCAGCAGCACGTCCGGCAACGACAATGGCGAGGATCGTGAATGGGAGGATCTAGGCGAGCGAAGGAAATAAAAAAAAAGAGAGGGGTCGGTCCCCTTTTATACAAGAGCAATTAAAGAATCCCAATAGAAGCAGGATTCCTTTACCAGCTCGAACACCCAAGGGAGGAAGCCGGTCCCACCAAGACTCCGCGGTCACACCTGGCACGGGCGGTCAAGGCTTCTTCAGGTAAAAATTCCTTTGTATCGACCTCTTATGTTGTATGCGTCGCCATCTCATGCCTAGCCCACAATGATGCAACCATTATGTACTAGGCAGTGGACTTAATGTTGATGGTGGATTTTAGTTTAAGGCTAAAATTGTAAAAGTAAAAATTACGTGCTGACATCCTGCAAAGGATAAAGCCACTAATAAAATGATGAATACTTCTTCACTTCGCTAATTCATCCAGGTTGGAGCATGTGGCAACAATCTCTTGTACCCTGTGAATTTATAGCATTATCAATTAATACATGACTAGCCTTGTATTTCCTGTTACGCTGAACTCTCATTAGTGCGGCATGACGACTAAGTGTTTCTCTTAGCAGATTAACATGAATCTCCAAGCGTTAATAATGAGGCATGCACGAAATACCCGTACATGCTACAACTCTCGGTGTGTTATACTAGACCGATCGAGCATCTGGATTGTCTACGTCAGTCTTAGAAATGATCACAACCATCCAACTTCACCAGCATAATTGGATGGCTTAGACCAGACCCATATCCACCAGGCAGGTATTGGCACGTTCACTGCCGGACCAACGTGGGCCCCACATGGTCAGCCTCCCCAAAAGAGAAGCGTGGCTTGCCAATTCGTCCAGCCAAAGCAACGTGGACGTGAAACCCTAATTAGGGTTTGCGGCACATCACATGTGTCGCAAATCAGTCTCAACCATCCATCTTCGCAGGCATAGATGGAGGGTGTAGATGTAGATTCAAAGGGCCCAGAGCATGTCAACACAATCACGTGGGTCCGCCTACATACATGACTAATCGGTCAAGACCAACTATGGTTGGTCGTCTCGATTCGTGCGCCCAAACTAGGCATGGCCACGTGTTTTTCAACTGCAAATCAATCTCGACCACTCAACTTTGCCGGACAAATTGAGTGGCTTAGATCACATCTTCACGGGACAGTGAGGTACGGACGTGTACACTGGCCTGCCGACTGCACGCCTGACTAATCGGCCAAGACCGACCATGGTTGGTCGTCTCGAAACGCGCGCTCGAAGTAGGCACGACATGTGGTATTCAATTCCTTTGCGACATGGGATTTCTGTCGCAAATCAATCTCAACCGCTCCTCTTTGCCAGAAAAATTGAGTGGCTTAGATCGCATCTCCATGGGATCGTGAGATACAGACAACTACACCAGTATGTCGTCTACACGCATGCCCAATCATACCTGCCAAAAACGTGTCCCATTCCTGGATTCGACCAATCTAAAGGTTGGTGTTCGAGCACCTCCTAAACCCTAATCCGACGGTCACATATATGGGTCACAAGCCATCTCGTCCGTCCAACTTCACCAGCCTGGACGGACAGCCTAAGACAGGAGTTAGGCGACCCGTGAGGTATCACCACAATCACCATCCACCACTCTTCCACACAAAGTGATCGTCCAAGTCAGGACTTACCTGTACAACCTCCAAACGATCACTCGAAGATGGCTGGACGTGATGCTATTTTAAGATGCTTAATCCGCGACTTACTCCGTTAAGCCCAAAAATAGCGATGCTTCACGCATGCTGAATATACATGCATAAAATACACACGATACTTCACAAGTATCGACTTCCTAAATTACTTAGTTATTTAATCTAGCATCAGATGCTACTTTTTGTGGGTCCCACGATCCACACATTCGAGACATCAAACATGTTACAAACTGGGGGATACTTACTGGGGTATTGGTCTGGCGGTTTACAGCGTGCAACGCACAACGCGCTATCACAAGAACATGTCAGGAAGACATGGACGGTTAGTGATGATGGGAGAAGTGGGAAAGACTGATTGTGTGATACTAACACACGCAACTCCACTACTCCATCACTCCACTTTCTCCACTTCCCATGAGAGACGTGGGTTAGGCTCAACGACTTGTATAAATAGGTTTTCCTCCCTATTTCCGAGACAGGACAAGACAACAGAAACCAAGTGTTGATACAACCGTATCCAAACACCAGAACTGATAGCTTACATTCTGCAAGCTAGTTCAGCTTTCTGATACAAGTCATACACAGCCAACACCTCCACAATCTCAACACCTTCTTCGCTTCCCTCCCTAAGATCAACCCCCTCTCCTTCACTTTGTGACCGAAGCAAGTCTGGAACGACCATTTTTTGGTTTAGGCCGGAGTTGTACAGATTGATTTCTCGAATCACAAGCACTCCCATGCAGTGCATTTGTTTAGGGTTTAGATTCATTTCTCATCCACACACCCAAAATTACCAAAACCAGCAGAAATAGTTTTCACCCATAAACACCGATCCTAGTAGCCACTTGGAGGTAGAACCTAACGTTTGTTTGGTAGAACCGTTAAACCCATGAATGGTGATTGAATGTTTTTGATCAATCACATAGTTCTTGGAAATCAGATGAACCAATTCTAAACTCGTTTGGAAGTGTGGCAAATCGGTTCCAAGATTGTAAATATGAAAAAGGATTTACAAAGTAAAGATGTCGACATACTTTGAACATGTATAGTAATTCTTATCTATTATTGTTCAAAGATATTCCTTAATAACTAATTAAAGGAGAATCCCAGATCGAAATAAATTGAGAATCTTTTAATTAAGGTTTTTAATTTTATATGCTTTTAATTTCCAGTAATTAAGTGCATATTTTTAGAAAATAAAAACTGGTAATGTGCATTTACTAATTGGAGATTTTCTACTGAGATTTCGGTCAATATTTGGACAAAGCATTTCCAGGAATTATGAAAACCGATTTTTGGCTTTATTGCATATCTTTGAGAATATTCGGTTTTGGAAATTCCTTGGTGTCCAAACTTCCTTGGTCTATAAATATTGAAGTTTGCATTTCGAGCAAACTAATTCTCAGAGCCAGCAAAACTACCTAGTTGTGTTGTTACTGGTGGAGCCGTCTATTCGGAGAGGAAAGTACCATAATTAGGCGAAATCTTTTACGACCGCTCGTTTTAAATACTTCTTTGGGATTGAGAAGCTCTACGAGTACCGTTGGTGGGAAAATAGATAATTGCAGTTTATTATTAGTTTCCGATTGATTTGATTGACTAACGGTTGTTGAACTTTGATTGCACCTGGTTTGTTTATGCTTGAGAATCTTCTCTTCTGATATAAGATTCACTCAAACTAGATCGAAGTATCGACAGGGATCTTTAGATTGTTTGTATATCTAAAGACGTCTTGTGATAATTCATCGTTAACAGACTCCGTTCTGTGTGTGATTGATCACCAGAGATTCAATTTGTTTGTGTGCAGGTGTTTATTGAAGATCTAAGAAGATTTGAAGATAAAGAAGATTTCTTATTTGAGTTCATAATCTTTGGTCTGCACAAAACTTGATCGGCTGGGGATCCAACTATAATCGGTTTATATTTTGATAGATTGGATTGATTAGTTGCATAGATCGGCATCAATACATTTCTTTGTGATTCATAGTATTGATTGCATAGTCTAAAAAATTACTTTGGTAGTTGTTGAATAGATTGTTATAGAACCCGACAAAGGAGTTTATTGGTTAAACGGAAGAGCCTTTTGTCAAACTCATATCACGTTGTTTGAAAAGAGTTGTTACCGAACAAATTTGTTGTTCCTTTACTATTTGGAATACGAACCAAAGGAATTTTTCCAAGTGCGTGACTTATTGCAAGTTGGAGGCGCAGGGATACTGAGGGAACTAGGTGAACTATAGGTTTAGTTGTTTGGTCTCAACTATACGAAGTTGGTTTAGATTTTGTATAGCGGCTTAATTCTGAGAGTATTCAATTCTGGACAAGGTCCCGGGGTTTCTCTGCATTTGTGGTTTCCTCGTTAACAAAATCTTGCTGTGTCTTTTACTTTTCTATTTCCGTAATTATAATTTTTTTTATTATAATTAGAAGTAAAATACACAAACGTTAATTTCTAATTACTTGATAGCAATCCTATAGTGTTTGGTTAAGTCCGAAACTATTATCAAGTAATCATACTTCGTTGTTGTATTTTCTCGATCTTGATCCATAGTCAATCGCGCAAGTTATTTTGTTGTCGTATTGTCTCGATCTCGTATCCATAGGCGATCACACGAAGTGTGAACCGATTCGTTGTATTGTCTAGACTCAATACATATACAATCACTTTCGGAAAAAGGACTTATAGGTGGAAAAGTTTTAGATTGAGTTATATTTGGGTACCCTCATCTTTTCAGGTACCCACTTCTGAGCGCATTTAGGAACAATCGAAACCTTCTTCCCATTACTCTCTTCTAAATTTCTCGGAAGAGAATTGAATTTACTATTCTTTTGCAAGTTAGTCTTTCTCCAGTTGGGAGCATCGAATCTTATCTTCATCTTTACAAAGTTATCCTTATGATAATCATTATAATTGTGAAAAGACTTCGTATGACGTTTATTGCCAAATCTAGGTTTATCACAACACTGATTCCTTTACCTAAAGGTTAGACGTTCACAACCCGTAATGTCAAGGGTATTAGCCTTAACATATGATCTAGGTTTAATCACTTCTTTTGACACCCAAACAAGAATATCATGAAGTTTTTCATTCCTTATACGAAAACGAAATCTCCTTTTCAGGTGACCTCTGTTTCCGCAATAATGACAAATATAAGGAACGTTCTTACCCGTATTCATATGTGATGGTTTTGGAGGTTGATATACTTGCTCTTTCGAACCTTAACTGCCGGTGAAGGAATTTCACTTTTGCCATCAGTGGAAAACTTTTGTTGAGAAGAGTCAATAGCCTTGACAAATTTTTCCTCTTTGCTAGAACTTGGAGCATCTATTCCCTTATAGCCCAACCCTCGTGTATCAGGATGATTTTTACTTGCTCCTAGCATAGTGGTTAATTTGTTTGAGATAGTATTCAACTTTTTCAAGTCCTCTTCCAACATATTGATTTTATCAAGAGCAACAACTAAATCAACCTCAAGGCGTTTTTCTCGAGCGAGACAAGCGCTTTCCCTGTCATCAGATTTATTTGCTGGGAGTTAATCCTTGCTTCAGTTGCTGCAATTTTTTCTTCAAACTTATAGAAAACTTAACAAAGACTATCACATTCAAGTGACTTTTTACTTAGGTCATTCACACGATATTTGAGCATCGAATCATTAATGTTATTCCAAGAATAAAGACCTGAGTAAATTCTTCTAAATTTCTTATTTTCTCGACAAATATGGGTTAGAAAAGGAGTAACAGACGAAGTCGTCAACTTTTCCACTGGTTTCAACAACTTAACATACTCTGAGATTTCCTCATCAACATCTCTATCAATATCTGAGTCCCATTCGTCAGAAAGTTCTTCCACCTGTTCTTCTAAGCGTGTTTCCCAGTTATCAACATATCAAGAGAATGTTAAGATATTGACTTAGATGTAAAAGTTCTCTCAGGTGAATCCAAGCTTTGAAAATCATCTGGTAATTTCTGAACTTGTACGTTATTAAAGATACACTCGTCCATATAGTCAGATTGCTATAAACACAGACTTATGAGGTCTTAGCGTGTTTGCCTGCTCTGATACCAATTGAAAAAGCGGGGGAATAACAACCACAACCAATAATTCGTTCTGCGATCTGTATGTACTAATTCCAATATTATTCCGAGAGCACCAGCTTATAAAGCGAGCTCAACCAATAAAGATATCAAAAAGTTGTATCTATTTTTCTCAATAAAATCTGCAATCGAACAAATAGAAATTTGTGAGCCCGATTGATATGAGAAATAGCTTGGACAGTACCAAAGACCAATGCCCAAGTGTCAATCAATTCCTATCCAACAATCAAGGTCGGATTTACTAAGTGATTGAACTACGCACAACCTGTGATATTTTAGTTATATAAACAAATATAACGCAGAAAAGAAATAACACAGACACCAGAAAATTTTTTAACGAGGAAACCGCAAATGCAGAAAAACCCCGGGACCTAGTCCAGATTTGAACACCACACTGACTTAAGCCGCTACAGACACTAGCTTACTACAAGTTAACTTCAAACTAGAATGTAGTTGAGCCCTAACCAAGTCTTACACCGATTAAGGTACAGTCGCGTTCCTTACGCCTCTAGAACCATGCCGTATTTTGTGCACTTGATTCCCTTAGCTGATCTCACCCACAACTAAGAGTTGCTACGACCCAAAGTCTAAGACTTGATAGACAAATCTGTCTCCCACAGATAAGTCTATTCTGATAGATAAATATGTCTCCCGCAGAAGTACCTATGAAGTTTTTGTTCCTTCTTTTGATAAATCAAGGTGAACAAGAACCAATTGATAATCCGGTCTTATACTCCCGAAGAGCAGCCTAGAAATATCAATCACCTCACAATAACTTAACTATATGGTAGACGAAGAAGTTATTGCGGAATCACAAAGAATGATACGAAGAGCTTTGTGATTACTTTTTATATCTTACCTACCGGAGATAAATCTCGAGAAAATCTTAGAGAAGATAATACTCAATACGATAGAACAAGTAAGACCAGAACACGCAACTGCAAATAAAATAGTTGGGTCTGGCTTCACGAATTCCAAATGAAGTCTTCAAGTCGTTAACCTGTAATGGTTTTGGAAAAACCTAGGTTAAAGGAGAATCGACTCTAGTCGCAACTAGGACACAGGAAAGTGTCGGGATTAGGTTTTCTAGTTGCTATACTTCCCCCTTATATAGTCTTTCAAATCACGGTTTGATTTCAATCAAAGCTAAGATAGCTCAGTAACAAAGCATTCAATATTCACCGTTAGATGAAAACCTGATTTAAGATTCAAGCCAAGTCTGCTTAAAACCAAAGAAATATCTCTCCACCGTTAGATGGTCTTAGCTTGTTACACACAAATAAAATATACCTTTATTTAGATATGGGTAACCGTACCTAAACGTGAATATTGAGTTGGCTCAATAGCAGTTAACCTAAGTTAGCCATATGAACACTTTCGTCTTAACCACATTCATCTAACACATCTAGATCAACTATGATGATCAATCAATCATGAAAGATAATCAAATGAATCTAATCATGATAACACTTATCAATACTTATTTGTTTCGTGGGAACATAAAGTTCATCTATATGTGAGATCGACAAGTCTTTCTTTTTAATGATTTCATAGAAACATAACTTTTATTTCTGGTGATGCGTTTGTCAGAGATAACACTTCTTTCCATAGAGTCAGATTGCTACAAACACGGACTTATAAGGTCTTAGCGTGTTTGTCTGCTATGATACCAATTGAAAAAGCGGGGGTATAACAACCACACCCAATAATTTGTTCGAAATATGGAATAACTCCAATATAATTCTGAGAGCACCAACTTAAAAGCGAGCTCAGTCAAGAAATATATCAAAGAGTTGTATCTCAATTCCTCAATACAATCTGCAATCGAAGAGATAGAAATCTGTGTGCCCGATTGATATGAGAAATAATTTGGACGTTAACGAAGACCAATGCCCAAGTGCCGATCAATTCTTATCCAACAATCAATGTCGGATTTACCAATTGATTGAACTACACACAACATTTCAATGCGGAAAAGAAATAACACAGTCACCAGAAGTTTTGTTAAGGAGAAAACCGCAAATGCGGAAAAAACAAGGGACCTAGTCCAGATTTGAACACCACGCTGTATTAAGATGCTACAGACACTAGCCTACTACAATTTAACTTCGGACTAGAAAGTAGTTGAGCCCTAACCAAGTCTCACACCGATTAAGGTACAATCGCGTTCCTTACGCCTCTAGAACCACGTCGGATTCTGCGCACTTGATTCCCTTAGCTGATCTCACCCACAACTAAGAGTTTCTACGACCCAAAGTCTAAGACTTGATAGACAAATCTGTCTCCCACAGATAAGTCTATTCTGATAGATAAATATGTCTCCCGCAGAAGTACCCACGAAGTTTTTGTTCCTTCTTTTGATAAATCAAGGTGAACAAGAACCAATTGATAATCCGGTCTTATACTCCCGAAGAGCAGCCTAGAAATATCAATCACCTCACAATAACTTAAATATATGGTAGTAGAAGAAGTTATTGTGGAATCACAAAGAATGAGACGAAGATCAACTATGATGATCAATCAAACATGAAAGATAATCAGATGAATCTAATTGCGTTTCAAATAGAGTTGTTCAACTGTTCACTATTTCACAGAAATATATATGAACCAATTGAATAAAAATCGGATTGATTCATTAGAATCAATTCATGAACATTAAGCCACGGTTTGAAAAGATTGCATTCCTTAATTCATAAATGTATTTGTTCATGAGTATGAAAACATACTTAACCTATTTTACAACTTTAACCACTAATTTTACAAACGGGTACGCAAACTATAGCTTCCGTACTTTGGTCTTGTCCAGCAGTTTGCAAACCAGTATGCATACTGCTGCCCTGGACCTTAACTCAGGTAGAACCGTTCGCATACCGGTATGCAAACTTGGTTCCCGGACTTTAACAGTTGAAACCGTTCGCATACTGGTATGCAAACAAGGTTTTCGTATTTGAATCATACCACAACAATTTGCATACTGGTATGCATACTGTCTTGTATCCAGACAAAGGTTAATTGTTCTAAACTCCCATTTCAATCATCCAAACATCCTTAGAAAACGACAATAGCTGTCTCACACAAACTATTAGCTTATAAGTAATTTTCAAGTGATTGAATGATCAATACGAAACTTTCTGACTCGACGTCAAATGATTGTCTCACGCAAATCATGTAATATGTTTCAAATCGATTTTCACATGATCATCTTTTGACTTATTATTTAGTTTCTAACAAATAAATTGTTTCCAACTAAACTCGTCAAGAATATGATGAACGTAGCTAAAGCAAAAAGCTTCCAATACATATTTCGAGAAATAGATAACCGTCTTAAACTCAGCTCGATATATCAAATGTGTATAATATAAAAGTCTATACAGATATACGACTTAGTCTCATTAGGAGAGAAAATAAAATAGACCCCTGAGTGACAGATAAGTTTTAGTCTCCACATACCTTTTGTTGAAGAAGTTCCTCCAAGCTCTCCTCAGTAGATCTTCGTCTACAATCGATGAACGTCGTGAAGTCTAAATCTCAACTACACATTCTATCCTAATCCGAAACATAGCTATAAGTAAACTAGAAATCAAGACTATAGTTTTGATCAACTAAATTTGGCAAACAAGCTTGAGATAGCAATGCTTGAAAGTTCGACCGAGCAGTGCTCTAACAGATATGAGTATTGCTACATTCATCATAAATGATAATTTCTCCCAAGAGTGCTACACTTGATCCATCATTCTCTTCGGAATCATAATGATTAGATGTTTCATCAAATGTTGCAGCAAGACTCTTGTTCCCAATGTATTTCTTACGATTTGGACGCTCATTAGCAAAGTGACCGAACCCTTTACATTTGAGGCATTATGGCATATCCTCATCGGCAGTATCATTAGAATCTCTGTTTTTGACAGAAATACAATTATTTGGCCCAACTGATGTAGGAGGATTTTCTCTAGTGAACAATTTATTTCTTTTCCTAAGAAGTTCTCTAACCTGTCTTGTAATCAATGAAACTAAGTTATCAATCTTTATCTGAAAAATCAGGATCAGCAAGATTGTTCACAGAGTTATCCACAATTTCATTATTAAGAGTTTCAGTGTTTTTCAGTGCCTTGAACGCAATATCCTTCCTGGGTTTGGATTGCAGTTCAGAATCAAAGAACTTTAATTTTCCAACTAGAGTATTTCTGGAAAGAGTTTGAAGGTTATTTCCTTCCATGATGGCATGTTTCTTAGACTCGTATCTTGCTGGTAAAGATCGAAGAATTTTCATCACAATGTCATTTCGGGCAAAGGTCTTACCTAATGCAAAACAAGCATTAACAATTTCATACACTTTTTGATTAAAGTCATCAAACGATTCTTCATCAGACATACGAAAATTTTCTCAGTCAGAATTTAGGTTTTGAAGCCTAGCTTCTTTCTCTGAGGTATCTCCTTCGAAAACGGTTTCTAAGATATCCCAAGCATCTTTAGACCTAGTGCACGAAGTCACATGATGTTGAAGATCTGGGATTATAACGTGTATAATAGCGTTTAACACGTTCGAATTATGCTTTACAACACTTATCTCGGTATCATTATATTCTCCTAATGGTTTCACAATAGTGGTTCCGTCTCTAACAGCTGTCGGTACATCGTATCCATTAACTAACTACAAGTTTCCATGTCTCAAAGTCATGGGCTTGTAAAAAGGAACGCATAGAAATTTTCCATCATAAGTAATTCGAGCCATCAAATGCTGGCGGTACGTTTATCGAGATCACACTCTTGTCCACATAGTCAGATTGCTTAAAACACAGACTTATTAGGTCTTAAACATGTTTGCATGTTATGATACCAATTGAAAACGCGGGGGTACCAAAATACACCACCAATTTTTTCTTAGGCAATCTGTATAGAAAAACTTAAATATAATTCCGAGAGTTCAACTTAATGAATCTCAATCAAGGAATAATATTTATAGCTACTGAAAAAGCGGGGGTACAACAAGCACACCCAACAATTCGATTAGCAATCTGTATGGACAAACTCCAATATACTTTCTAGAGAATCAACTAGACATTCAGACTCAATCTAGATAAAAGTATATCAAAGAGTTTATATCTCAATCTCTCGGTTTGATATATACTCAAGCAAAATAGAAATCTGCGAGTCTTTATCAAATACTAGAGAGATAACTTGGATGGTACCAAAGACCAATATCCAAGTGTCAATCAATTTAAATCAACAACCAAAAAGTCGGATATTCTAATTGATTGAACAACGCACAACCTGTGATATTTCAATTATATAAACAAATATAATGTGGAATATAAATAACACAGACACCAGAATTTTGTTAACGAGGAAACCGCAAATGCAGAAAACCCCGGGACCTAGTCCAGATTGAACACACACTGTATTAATCCGCTACAGACACTAGCCTACTCCAAATTAACTTCGGTCTGGACTGTAGTCGAACCCCAATCAACCTCACACTGATACAAGGTACAATTATGCTCCTACGCCTCTGATCCCAGCAGGATGCTACGTACTTGATTCCCTTAGCTGATCTCACCCACAACTAAGAGTTGCTACGACCCAAAGTCGAAGACTTTAATAAACAAATCTGTATCACACAGAAAAGTCTACGGTAATAGATAAATCTGTCTCCCATGAATATACCTACGAGTTTTGTTCCGTCTTTTGATAAATCAAGGTGAACAGGAACCAATTGATAAACCAGACTCATATTCCCGAAGAACAGCCTAGTATTATCAATCACCTCGCAATAATCTTAATCGACGCAGCGAAAAAAGATATTGTGGAATCACAAACGATGGGACGAAGTGTTTGTGATTACTTTTCTATCTTGCCTATCGGAGATATAAATCTCAAGCCAATTATTACAATTGTACTCGTAACCATAGAAACAACAAGATCAGATCACACAACTAAAATAAAAGTAGTATCAGTCTGGCTTCACAATCTCAATGAAGTCTTTAAGTCGTTAACCTGGTTTAGAAGAAGAAACCAAAGGTTAAAGGAGAATCGACTCTAGCTATGAAACTAGTATCACACGTAAGGTGTGGGGATTAGGTTTCCCAGTTGCTAGAGTTCTCCCTTATATAGTTTTTCAAATCAGGGTTTGCAATCAATGTTAGTTTGGTAACAAAGCATTCAATATTCACCGTTAGATGAAAACCTGATTAGATTCAAGCAAATATTTCTCAACCGTTAGATCGAAAACTTAGCTTGTTACACACAAATGAAATGTCCAATTTTGGGTTTATGTAGCCATTCCCAAATATTAACATTTGTTGGTTCAACAATAGTTAACCAAATGGTTATCCATATGATCACTTTCATATCCACCATATTCTTCTTCACCATAACTAGTCCAAATGACTCAAATGAACTAGTTAGAAAGTTGTTCAATTGCTTAGATCTTATGTAACTACACAAGACACAATTGAAGCAAAAACGGTTTGATTCACTCGAATCGGTTCATGAACTTTATAGCCATGGTTTGCAAAAGCATTCCTCAGTTTATATAAACATGAGTTAGAGAACAACCGATTTTAGATATAACCTTCTCAAGTTAGAGGACTGGGTTCGCGGACTTAATCTCACGGAAGGAGTTCACAAACCCCAACAGAAATTCTCTTGTCGAGAACTTTCGCCGATTAGCGGGCTGAGTTCGCGGACTTGGCTCACGCCACATTTCGTTTCTCTTGATCAACAAAGTTCGCAAACTTTGGTTCAAGGAATAAGAACTTATACATATATGTGTTTCCACAATAATGCTTATATCCTACCAATGGTTATGTAATCTAAACTCTCATTTCAATCATTGAAACATTCTCATAGGACGTTATATAGCCGTTATTCGCATACCATTTTTCGTCAGAGCAATTTCCAAAGTGATTGAAACATAACATGACTTTCGTCACTAGGTAAAGATGAATTTGGCTAAAGCGAAAGCTTACCAACACATATTTCGAGAAATAGATAGGCGAGTTAAACTCGGCTCGAAATAACAAGTGTGTATAATGAAAGTCTATACATCAACATGACTTTTGTCTCAAGAGTAGGAGACAGAGTAGATAGACTTTTGAGTGACAGATAAGTTCAAGTCTCCACATACCTTTTAGTCGATGAAGATCCACCAGTTCCTTGAGTAGTCCTTCGTCTTGTATGACGATTGCCATGTAGTCTTGAGCTCAACTACACTTTCTATCCTAGTCCGAGACCTATAGCTATGTAGGCTAGAAATCAAGACTTACAGTTTTGATCACTAACATTGACAAACATGCTTGAGATATCAACGCATGAGAGTTCGACCGAGCAATGCTCTAACAATATCCCCCTTTGTCAATTTTAGTGGCAAAACTATTAATACATATGGAATACAAAAAATAAATAAATTAACTTTTGTACCTCCTATTCCACATGCCTAATCTTCAACATTACTCGAAATCTTCGTCACTTCCAAGTACTCCAATGATCCCAAAGGTTGTAAATTTAGCATCATCGTTGTTGAAAATCCGTAGCTATAACAACAAGAAAACAATAGTTATCAATCATTGTTATACAGTGTCATAGTATCATTACACGGCGTCAAAGTCCAATTGTATCACAACTTCAACAATAATACTATGGTGATATGTATCACTCCCCCTTAGTAAATACACCATGTCACATGGAAACTACTCCCCCTTACATAATGATCCGAAAACCATATGTATTTGTAGTGTGAACTACATATTAATTCTCCCCCTTTTTTTGTCAATAAAATTGGCAAAGGTACAAGAACAGGATCCTGATGAAATTTCCGAAAGAGACATTTCTTGACCAAAAGAAAGCAAAAATATATCAACTTGTTCTTTAGATGCAATCATAAAGCCGAAGCTAAATGCATTCATTAAGGAGTTTATAAAGATACAAGATAACCCCTATAATATTCCACAACCGCACTCCCCACAAAGATTTGGCAATTAAGCGCAAGTTCAAAAGAACTCTCCCCCATTAAATGTCATTCCCGAAAGAACAACAAGAGCGACCTTAATTTCGAAAGAAAAGAAGGATTTCTTTGGACATAACAAATCAAATACAAGTATGAATTTGAATCCAAAATACTCAATTAAATTAACCACAAGAGAACCCATGATTAATTTAATCGAAAATGCTCAAACATAAGTGAACTTATGGAGACTAAAAAAAAACAATTAGATTAATCACAAGAGAACCCATAATTAATCTAATCGAAATACACAACCAAACTAATCACAAAAGTAATTAATTTAATTGGTCATGCTCGACATAAGAAAACTTACGGAGCAACAACTCAATAACCAAACAAGATGATTAATTTAGTTGAAAATGCTCGACATAAAGTACCTCACGGAACAACAACATAGCTAATCAAAACAATCAACTTGGTCATTTTAGTGCTCAACATAAGACACTTTACGGAGCCTCACAGTAATACATAAAATATGGATCATGGAAGATCAATTACTGCGGAACACACAAGGATTCATTTTATTTTCCATCACTATTCGCATAATGACATTCAATAGACATAATCCTTGTAAGCAAAAGATTTTAACCTATTTTCCATCAATAATTGACAATATAGGCTTAACTTTTGTATTTGTCAAAATTCCATTCATTCTTTTATCAACATATGAATATCAACATACGAAAGACTTTACTTTTGACAAGATATGGGATAGTCAAGTTCACGGAGGTAAACACACAAATCCCATAAACAATTGCGATATATAAAACTATAAAGATTAATACTGCAAAAATCATCTTCCAAACAAATTTAGAATTTAAACCAATAAATCTAAAAACATGAAGATGAAAAACATTGGACATAGCTATGTGTAATCACAATAATGGCTATTCCAAACTCTAGTTATTCTTCTAAACAAAAACCGAAAAAAAAAAGATTTACTAGACAAACAAAGAAGAAATCAACAATCTAAGGAACAAAAGCAGACTCCAGTGATATGGCCGAACACGAACTAAGGTCAAATAGACGGTTCAGGATCCTCATGAGTCTTGGCGTCTTTGAGCTTGTGATAAGAAACATCCATTGCATCTTCAGAGAAGAGATTCTCTTTGTGAAGATCATTGATGTGAGATTTTATGAGACCATGGTCAGTTGAAACCTTTTTCAACTCAGTTTTCAACACATGAAGACTTTTCAGAGTATCAACGAGCTGCAGTTTTGCTTCCTCAAAATACTTGAGAAAGTCATGGACCACTTCAGCATAAATCATATCATCTTTCTCAGCATTCTCATGAGTATACGCATAGTAACACGAGGCATTTGGATGATTTTCATCTACAAGTGTTCTTTTCTTCCTCCCTTCGGATTCAAAACCAATACCTTTATTAAGAAAGCCTTTAGCAAAACCACACGATTGTGAAGAGGACGCCATTCTTGATAAACCAAAATAACCTAGAGTACGCAAACGTGACTCAGAGGTTTGGTATTTATATGTTTTCTTAGGGAAGAAGTCCTTTAGGGTTTACAAATTGTTGACTCGTGATGGTAACCCGTGTACACATACGAATACAACATGGACCAAAGGAATAGAACAACAAAAGAACTTTTGCGACGTGAAAATTGATAAATAGCTCAATAAATTCCTTACTATAGGAGTAATTTAGAGCACAAGTGTAGCAGCCCACAAAATTGCAAAAGAATTGCATAAAGAGAGAAACGATATAACAAAAATACATCCTAGACAATATTGTCTGCAGGCACTAGTTTAGCTATAAGCGATAAGGGGATAGCTCAACTAAGCAGAACACCAAATTGCCGTAGTATACCTGATTTTTACACATCTTTCTCAACGGGATTTTATGAGGAAGTTCTTAACCCTTGTGATTAATTAGCACAAGTATGAGCTCTGAGCTCATTAAAAGAACTGTGTTTATGATCGAGTCTCTTTTTCCTTCTGAATCTAGAGAGATATCCCTTTTTATGTGAGAAATTATCATAAAACTTACTGTCATCAAAATACGAGACATAGTTAGAGTTCTTACAAGAAGAATTTTGACTTGAGGAGGATGACAACCTGTCGACAATTTCATTATATCCTTCAATTATCTCCATCAGGTTATTTCTCATATCATCAATTTTTCTTCTTTCTTCTGGAATTTCGATCACCTTAAGGGAAATGTTATTTCCAGAGGAAACGACATGATCTTTCCTTGGACGATTCTTGTTAAGACTCCTATTCTGCTTTAGAGCATTTGAGGAACTCATTGAACTGAACTTCCTGGTAACATACACAGGGTAAGTATGAAAACTGGTTTAGACATACGAATGTCAGTTACACCTTTGAGAATTAAGTCTAACTTGTGTTGAAGTTGAACCAAGTAGGATTTATTCAACCTAGAGTTTCTCTTTTGTTTAGCAGAGCCTTTTGCATCGCAAAAGAGGCATACTTTCTGATCACAAAAGTGATTAGACAAACTAGTCTTAACAATCTCGTTAGGAGATTTCTTCCTTCCATGTGATGTGGAACGTCCTTGATCAATGGGAAATTCAGACACATTCTTTGCAACAGGAAGGGATTCCAATTTTACTTCTGGAGCTGGAACGTTTTCAGGCATAGAAGAATTACTTGGTATATTAGACTGCTTAGAGCATCCTTGAATAGATATTTTACTCAAGCGATGTTCAATTCCAAAGCATCCTTTTTGAGGCTAGCCTCAAGAGTCATACGTGAAGAATGATCTTCAGTATTTTCTTTGACTTTGCAGTCTCTTATTACACCAAGCAGAACATCGACATGATGTTTTAACCGATTAAATCTATCAGCTTGGATTCTAGAAAGATTTAGAATCAAGACACTCTCTTCAGCTGTTTCCCGTTCATTTAGAGAAACAGACTTTTTTGAAGGGTAATCGGAAATACTCATGTCGGAGCCTTTATTTCTGGTGACGCGTTTATCAGAGATACTATCGTCCATCCTCAGATCGTTGCAAATACAAACTTGTAAGGTCTTGAACGTTTTTGCCTGCTCTGATACCAATTGAAAAAGCGGGGGTACAACAACCACACCCAACAATTCGATTATCAATCTGTATGGACAACTCCAATATACTTTCTAGAGAATCAACTAGACAGTCAGACTCAATCTAGATAAAAGCATATCAAAGAGTTTATATCTCAATCTCTCGATTTGATATATACTCAAGCAAAATAGAAATCTACGAGTCTTTATCAAATACTAGAAAGATAACTTGGATGGTACCAAAGACCAATACCCAAGTGTCAATCAATTTAAATCAACAACCAAAAGGTCGGATATTCTAATTGATTGAACACCGCACAACCTTTGATATTTCAATTATATAAACAAATATAATGCGGAATAGAAATAACACAGACACCAGAATTTTGTTAACGAGGAAACCGCAAATGCAGAACACCCCGGGACCTAGTCCAGATTGAACACACAATGTATTAAGCCGCTACAGACACAAGCCTACTCCAAATTAACTTCGGTCTGGACTATAGTTGAACCCCAATCAATCTCACACTGATCCAAGGTACAATTATGCTCATACGCCTCTGATCCCAGCAGGATGCTACGTACTTGATTCCCTTAGCTTATCTCACTCACAACAAAGAGTTGCTACGACCCAAAGTCGAAGACTTTAATAAACAAATATGTATCACACAGAAAAGTCTACGGTAATAGATAAATCCGTTTCCCACGAATATACCTACGAGTTTTGTTCCGTCTTTTGATAAATCAGGGTGAACATGAACCAATTGATAAACCGGACTTATATTCCCGAAGAACAACCTAGTATTATCAATCACCTCACAATAATCTTAACCGACGCAGCGAAAAAAGATATTGTGGAATCACAAACGATGAGACGAAGTGTTTGTGATTACTTTTCTATCTTTCCTATCGGAGATATAAATCTCAAGCCAATTATTACAATTGTACTCGTAACGATAGAAACAACAAGATCAGATCACACAACTACAAGAAAATTAGTATCGGCCTGGCTTCACAATCCCAATGAAGTCTTTAAGTCGTTAACCTGGTTTAGAAGAAGAAACCAAAGGTTAAAGGAGAATCGACTCTAGCTATGCAACTAGTATCACACGTAAGGTGTGGGGATTATGTTTCCCAGTTGCTAGAGTTCTCCCTTATATAGTCTTTCAAATCAGGGTTTGCAATCAATGTTAGCTTGGTAACAAAGCATTCAATATTCACCGTTAGATGAAAACCTGATTAGATTCAAGCTAATATTTCTTAACCGTTAGATCAAAAACTTAGCTTGTTACACACAAATGAAATTTCCAATTTTGGGTTTATGTAGTCGTTCCTAAACATTAACATTTGTTGGTTCAACAATAGTTAAACAAATGGTTAGCCATATGATCACTTTCATATCCACCATATTCTTCTTCACCATAACTAGTCCAAATGACTCAAATGAACTAGTTAGAGAGTTGTTAAATTGCTTAGATCTTACGTAACTACACAAGACACAATTGAATCAAAAACGATTTGATTCACTCGAATCGGTTCATGAACTTTATAGCCATGGTTTGCAAAAGCATACCTTAGTTTATATAAACATGAGTTCAAGAACAACCGATTTTAGATATAACATGCTCAAGTTCGAGGACTGGGTTCGCGGACTTAAGCTCACGGAAGGAGTTCACAAACTCCAGCAGAAATTCTCGGGTCGAGAACTTCCGCTGGTTGGCGGACTTGGCTCACGCCACATTTCGTTTCTCTTGATCAACAAAGTTCGCAAACTTTGGTTCAAGGAATAAGGACTTATACATATATGTGTTTCCACAACAATGCTTATATCATACCAATGGTTATGTAATCTAAACTCTCATTTCAATCATTGAAACATTCTCAGAGGACGTTATATAGCCGTTATTCACATAACATTTTTCGTCAGAGCAATTTCCAAAGTGATTGAAACATAACATAACTTTCGTCACTAGGTAAAAATGAATTTGGATAAAGAGAAGCTTACCAACACACATTTCGAGAAATAGATATGCGAGTTAAACTCGGCTCGAAATAGCAAGTGTGTATAATGAAAGTCTATACATCAACACAACTTTTATCTCAAGAGTAGGAGATAGAGTAGGTAGACTTTTGAGTGACAGGTAAGTTCAATTATCTACGTACCTTTTAGACGTCGATGAAGATCCACCAGTTCCTTGAGTAGTCCTTCGTCTTGTATGACGATTGCTATGGAGTCTTGAGCTCAACTACACATTCTATCCTAGTCCGAGACCTTTAGCTATGTAGGCTAGAAATCAAGACTTATAGTTTTGATCACTAACATTGGCAAACATGCTTGAGATAGCAACGCATGCGAGTTCGACCGAGCAATGCTCTAACAGCTATATCTATTTTTCTCACAATCAGGAAGTATACAGAAACAAATCCGTGAACTTGATTTGCGTGTGAGAGTAATTGGACGATTCCAAAGACCAATATCCAAGAATCAATCAAGTTGTATCCAACAAACAAGGATAGATGTATCTACTTTGATTGATTAACGCACAACCCGTGATATTTCAATTATAAAGATAAACAATATAATGCAAAAAAGAAATAACACAGACACCAGAAATTTTGTTAAGGAGGAAACCGCAAATACAGAAAACCCCGGGACCTAGTCCAGATTGAACACCAAACCGTATGAAGCCGCTATAGACACTAGGATTCTGCCAATTAACTTCGGACTGGAATGTAGTTGAGACCGAATTAAACCCTCACAACAATTCAGTTACAGTCGCGCTCCTTACGCCTCTTGAATCCCAGCAGGACTCCACGCAATTGATTCCCTTAGATGACGTCCTTTACAGCCTAACAGTTGCTTCAACTTAATTGAATGCTTTAAACCAATCTGCCTCCCACTAATAAGCCTATATGTGTGATTTCCTTTTTGATCGCAGATCAAGGTGAGACTGGAAATCGATAGCAATTTACAAAGTCTAGCTAACCTAAAAATCTGGACTTATGCTTCCTGAAGAGCAACCTAGATTATTATTCACCTCACAAGTATTAAACTTGTGGAATCAACAAAGTCTGAGACGAAGAGAACTTTGTGATTTCTATCTATCTTGATTGATGGAGAAATCTCAACAATCAAACAAGATCTGGATACTCGAACTATCAAGATAAAAGATAGCTGGACTCGGCTTCACGAATCCCTATGAAGTCTTTTTAGTCGCTAAATCCTAGAAGGGTTTTAGGAAGAGGACGACTCAAGTTTACAACTTGGACACACAAAAGTAGTGTCGGGATTCAAAGATCCCAATTTTTTGAGGTTCCCCTTTTATAGACTTTCAAAGCATAAGTTGCTTTAGGTTTAAGCTAAGATAGCTTTGGAACCAAGCAAACAATATCCACCGTTAGATGAATCTTTGAAATATGATTGACATATCAAGATATACACTCTGGTTAGGATGAACCGTAACTGAACCGTGTGCAAAGACAACGTTCATAAATGGTTAGCCGAAAGTAGCCGATTGAACTATAAGCTTAATCATTTTCATAAACACTTAAGACTTTTAAGTTTGAGTCACAACCATAGGTTATAATGTGATCAATCATGTCTATATAATGTTCTTAGAGATTTATTCAAATGCTAATTATCCCACATAAATAATTTTATGTGCATCTTAAAATATTCGACATGGTAAGTACGTGTACCAGGTATGTGTAATTCAACCTTGTTCGTGACTATATTTGTCATGGTACACATACCGGGTATGTGTACCCTTAAGAAAAATATAAGTTCCAGAACATACAGAATTTTTCCAATTTGCGTACCGGGTATGGATACCACATCGGTTTCAAAACCAACAGTCATTTTTCGGTATGCATACTAAGTATGCCCATTCCAGGTTCACGAGTCCACGAACTTTTTGTGGTATAAATAATGGGTATGTGTACCACTAAATTGCTGCCGAACTATAGCCACGCCGGTACTTATACCAGATACATGTACTACGGTTCCGGACCTGTAACATTTTCCATGCAAGTCTGCAACCATTCAGTTTACAAAACATTTTTAAGCCAGGGCTATAGTTCTTCTACCTTTCAAGCCATCCACTTCACTTGTATATCTCCTTGCCCTTGGAAAGAACGATTTTTTGGGGACCATGGTTTTTTTGGGGGACCATGGTTTTATTTTGGGTAAAGACATTAGAAGTAAATCTAGGTCACCCCTTATCTAGATATTTATATTAATACCTAAATTAACCTCCTGATTAATTTTTTGGTAATGATTAGTTAGTGTTAATAATAGTTAGCGTAGTGATTAGTAAAATGATTAAGTTAAAGATAATTGATGAGATTAAAAAATCAGATGTTTTTTTTTTGAAAAAAGAAGCAGAATTATTGAGAGAGTAAAGTTGGAGAAGATGAAGAAGGAAAACATGAAAAACAAAGGATTTTACCAACCACAACCGAAGGAAGAGTATTTGGGTACCCAGGTATGTTTCAAACTTAGATAATGTTGGTTGAATTGCTCCAAATTTTCAAAAAACTGTAAATTTTTAGGGTAGATTTGGGCTTGTTTGGTTACCTTATGTGAAGAACAGGTTACCGAACTCATCTGAAAGTGTAGTTCGGTTACCTTTTCCATATACGCAGGTTACCGAACTCGTTCTTTAATGGATGTTTTTAGTTGTTCGGTTACCTTTTCCATACACGCAGGTTACCGAACTTTGTTTATAGGACTTACAGAGTAATGTTCGGTTGGTTCGCAAACTTTAACCCAACAACATATCTAACCGAACTCCACATGTATGCAATTAATGAAGAGTTCGGTTTGTCAAGATTTTTTGCGAACAAACCGAACATAGTGGAACAAGTTCGGTTAAATTGTAACTCAACATAGTAGGCAAAATAACACAGTTCGGTTACATTGGAAAAAAAAAATTCTTTTTGGAATATAATAGAGTTCGGTTACTAGATAGTTTTAGAAATTCTTGCGAACCAACCGAACAAGGTAGGTAAAGTTCGGTTATATCATAACTCAGCATAGTAGGAAAAATAACACAGTTCGGTTACTTTTTTTTTTTTTGTATTATGGGTAGAGTTCGGTTACTAACTAGTTTTAGAATTTTTTGCGAACCAACCGAACTCGGAGTTCGGTTATGAAAAATTAAATTCGTGATAACCGAAGTGTTCTTCGTGTACTTGGTTTCAGAATGTTCGGTTACAAAACTAGTTTTTTTTAAAACTATTTCTAACCGAACATGCCACTTTAACATCCATTTAAACCATATTTTGATGATTTCTACTCAATTTTCGTATCCAAAAACGAATTAAAAAGATTGATGGGTTTTTCAATCGAACGAGGAACGTCAAAGAAAGAGAGAAGAAGAAGAGAATAAATTTTTTTTCAAAATTAAAAATTTTCGATTGCTCTTTTGATTTTGATTTGATTTTGATTTTGGTTAATAAATTCATTTAGATTAGACGTAGGAGTATATGATTAGATTTATATAGTTATTAAGTTAGTTTTAATTTAAATTAAAATATAGGATAAATGAATATTTATCTAATTTTGGGACACCCCTTATAAGTATAAGGAGGTTGACCTAAAAAATCCTTCCGTGGAAAAGTACATGGAACAGTCAACTAACCTTTCCACCAACTGCAGTCCAATACATGGCTGTCCCACGTGTGCCAGTTTACGGCAATGTGTGTACCCTTAACCTGCTAAAAGCTCCAAGCATGCGTACATAATTATCTATCCTTCTTTCACACCATCCTAGAAGCACCATTTTTCGAGTATTTCTTTTTCTCTTTTCCTTTATAAATGAAAAACATTCTCATGGTAACTTTTTTAATCACACGTACATAAAAATCAATTCTGTTTTAATCCTTTAATCAGGAATAACCCTCTCCAGTCCAGTCTCCATTTTCCATTTCATTTCACTGCACACCAATCATGAATGCCTTCCACCCGGGAATCAAAAAGCAAGAATTTTAGTGTGAAATTTCACAACCATTTTTAGAACAAAAAAGACCTACTTTTTGTAACGGAAAATGAGTCATTTGTCCAAATATTTTTAAAAATGGTTATAATGGACGAATAAAAATTAGTAAGGGTGAAATGGACACCAAAAAAATAGTAAGAATGAAACTAGATTCATCCTGCTTAAACTTAAAAAAGAGCGAGGATGAAACTTGATGCATCCTGATGTAAATTAAAAATAAAAAAAAAAGTATTTGAAAATGGGTAGGATGAAACTGCTTACATCCTGGCTATTTTTACATTCTCGTCCATTTAAACGGTATCAAATTTTACATGTCTTTTTCATCCAGGAATTGTTAATTTTGATCTTTTTAACCAATTTTGTGTTTTTGTAAAGCAAAATATATTTATTTCTCACTTTTACTTTTTAAATCTAATTTATACTTCTGATATCCAAACACGCAATAATTAATTTTGCTTAGGAGAAGCATTTCCGCATCTGATGTCCAAACGTAGTTTTTAATCATCAGAAAATAAGTTCGTTCTGCATTTCCAAACCATTTTTCATATGCCAACACGTATCTTTTTTCTAATAGGAAGAAAATTTACAGAATTGATATTAAAGATTTTGTTTAGAAAGGTAAATTTTGTTTAGTCCTACTCCATAGTTTAGAGCGACTGCAATGGTACGACTAAACTCAAAGATCAAAGACCAAAAAAAAAAGACTAAATATGAGTTTAATCTGTATTGTGACGTTATGGGGAGAAGACCAAATTTGGTCGCGCGTAAAACAGTTTTACGCATGAAGACGGGCGGAAGTATTAGTTACGTTTCATTTCTGGGCGGAATTATAAATTACATTTCAAACGGGCGTAAATATAAATCACGTTTGTTATCAAGCGTAAATAAAAATTACGTTTGGTAAGGGGCGGAATCTTAAATTCCGCCCGCTGATCAGACGGATTCCAAATGACCGCTCGAAGAAACGTAAAACTAAATTCCGTCCGAGTTAAACACGGTCACACAGCACGTGTGAGATCAGACGGGCGGAATTTTGGTGTCCGCGTGATGAGTTGTACGGACGGACATCTTCTGTCCGCGTGATGAATTTGTCAGGCGTAAAATATTATTACGCCTGAGACGGGCGTAACCAAAATTTCCGTTTCATTAGGGTTTAGGGTTATGGCGTACTCTCCTGTCCGTCCGATCAAATCGGGCGTAATCTTAATGAACCGCACCTTCCACCAATACCGCCTCTCCTTCCCAACCACAACCCATCTCTTCTACACGAGCCTTCTTCTTCTCAGTTCATTTTCTTCCACAGTTCATATTCTTACACAGTTCATATTCTTGTTTGCTTCACCGCTCCTCTTCAGTTCATATTCTTCTTCTCCATTCCCATCTACCAACCGTACAGATACCCTAAAAACTCCACAAAAACCCTAAAAACTCCATTATAAGGTATGTATTTTCTACTTTCTTTATTCAATTTGTGTAATAATAATATCATGTATTGTATTTTTTGTTCGAATTTATTTCAATTTGTGTAATAATATGCGCAGGTATTGTATTTTTTGTTCGAATTTATTTAGGGTTTTTACGTTGAAAATTGAATCAGACTTTATTACTAATTGGATATTCATATTGGGTTAATCAAATCTTATTAAAATTGGGTTAATCACATCTTAATCCAATAGTATGTTAATGTTAATGTTATTACTTTTGTTACTGTTTCGTAATTTAATTTAATTTTTTGTTTTATTTAATAGTTATAAATATTAATAATTGGATAATTATTTTTTGTTAATTTAGTTACGTGATTTAATTTAATATATTTTTTTTTAATTTAATTTCGTAATTTAATTTATTTATTTGTTAATTATAAATAGTTATAAATATAGTTAATTGGATAATTATTTTTTGTTAATTTAGTTACGTGATTTAATTTAATTTATCTTTTTGTTAATTTAGTTTCGTATTTTAATTGAATTTTTTGTTAATTATAAATAGTTATAAATATAGTTAATTGGATAATTATTTTTTTGGTTAAATTTATGTTTATGGAATTTTATGATGTTGAAATTTTGTTCGGTTAAATTTATGTCTATTATGGTTCGTGGATTGGTCTTTTAATTATGAAATTGTATTTAACATGTTTGTGCGTAGAATGAACAAGTTTATATCGAGGTTTAGTGGTCGCCAAAAGACCAACAAGAGACAAAAATCTACCGAAGCTGATTACAACTTAATCTCTACCGGTCAAATTGAGGAGGTCGACGTCCCCGGGTTAGGGAGGTTTCCTATAGTGGAAGATGATAAGCCGCACGCTACTGAAGACATTACATTTTCAGACGCACCAACATTTAAGTTTAAACATCGTGGATGTCTGGCATCGGTAATTCATTATTATAAATTTATTTCAATACATTGTCCTAGAGTTAAATATTTGATTGAAAAAGCGGGGTGGGAAAAATTGTTGAACATAGAGTGTAACGTTACCCAACATGCCGTTGTTGATTATATTGTTGAGAGGTTTTGGGATACAACCAACACGTTCCATTTTCCATTTGGTGAGATGGGGTTCACGCCATTAGATTGGGTCATGTTAACTGGACTGAGTATCGGTGATGGTTATGTAGTTCCGTATGATTCGAGCCTATACCAATTTGACTATGTCCGTGAGAAGATTTTTCCGGATATCACACAGGGAACAAGAGGCGCGTCGTGGATATCAAACTCAATTACAATTACATATTTAAGCTCATACTTCAAAGAAGATAAGTTGGTGGCGGCTAATGAAGATTCTCTCCTCGCCCATAGAATAGCAATTGCCTTTTTTATGTATGTTTTGGGTCAATTTTTCTTTCCTAATGCAAAGAACTATATTGATGCTGGATGGTTAGCTGCTTTCGAAGAAATTGATAAAATACAAGACCTTGACTGGGGCGGTAGTGCCTTTTCGAGATTGTATGCAGGTCTCCGACAAGCTTGTAGGAAACAACAGAAGGCACTAAGCGGGCCCTTCCAAATATTAGAGGTATTTTGGTAATCGATTTTATTTTAATTTTCAACGTAAAGTATATTTTCATTTAAGTTTATTTCCTTGGATATATTAATTTGATTCATTAATTTTATGGACTAGTTTTGGGGGTATGAATACCTAGGCATATGTCGACCAGACATCTCAATGACGGTAATGAACAGAAATGGCCTGTAATTTCCAGATGGAATGGAAGGAGGTGTCAGAATGATATTATTCGTTGTAGGATTTTACTGAATCAGCTGACGATTGACCAAGTGACATGGCACCCATGGGAATCATACACCGACGTCCTCAGTTCTGAGATGGGAAAGTCTGCTAGGAAGCTGTCGGACTCGAGATGGATATTTTCTTGGAATGGCGTTGTGAGTTAGACATGATTTTTTATATTATATCATTAATATTAATCGTCAATAACATATTTTTTATTTTTCGTTATTTATCTAATTAATAACGTACTCACTACAATTATATTCCTTTTTGGTTATACAGCATAATGTTTATTTAGGAGAAAGATGTTGGAGGCAAAACCATCCCTCGTTTGCTGTTCCCATGAGACTACATGTAATTATTGGGCATTTGGGTGATGACCAAGCAAAACTCCTGCTAGCGGACGGTTTTGTTGATGCAACCGAGGTGGTGCAAGTTGTGCAGTATGAAGTATATTTAGAGTATTGGAAAAAGGTTACTAATTTCAGAAAATATGTGACACATCCTGATTGGGAGGTCCAAACATTTGGGTACAGCGGTGACT
Source organism: Papaver somniferum (assembly GCF_003573695.1). Taxonomy (NCBI): domain Eukaryota; kingdom Viridiplantae; phylum Streptophyta; class Magnoliopsida; order Ranunculales; family Papaveraceae; genus Papaver; species Papaver somniferum. The sequence continues at coordinate 22,622,934 of NC_039362.1, forward strand.
TCTATTCTACCGAACTTGGAAAACCAGATGAACATGTTCTTATTCCACCGCAACAACAATTATCGCCCGTAAGTGTTCGTTCAACTTTACATTGCTTATTTCAAAAAAAAAAAAAATCTCATCTATCTCATTTTTTCATGACAGGGCGATAGTTATGCATTATTCCAAGAATATGCTGATTTTACTAAACAATTTCGAGATTTTACATTACGAGAAACGAAAGATAGGATGGAGTGTCTATTAGCGAAAGATGAACTTATAGGAAACCAGAATAATAAGATCACGGAATTGGAGTATCAACTGTCTCTTTTCCGAACGCCACACACCATCCAACCTTCCATTGGATTCGGCGCCTTTTCCCCCACATTGCCCCCACAAGTGTGGAGTTCTATGAGTCAAGGATCATCTTCAACGTCCTCGGTCAGGCCCATTCCGAGAACGGCTTTTATCCCACCGCGATCGGCCTCCGGATACGGGAAATGTTTAGCCGGTGATGACTATTTATATGGTTTAGCTTTGAATTTATTATGTTATTTATCTTTGTTATGTGTAGTCATACTAGACATTTATTATGTTATTTATCTTTGTTATGTGTAGTCCGTGAGTAGTCAGTTCAATACTCAATCAAATTTCTATCAAATTTCAGCGATGGTTATTTGAATCCTTATCAAATTTCAGCGAGTAGTCATTTCAATAGGCAATCAAATTTCAGCGAGTAGTCATTTCAATAGGCAATCAAATTTCAGCGAGTAGTCAGTTCAATACTTTATCAAATTTCACCGACTAGTCATTTCAATACGACAAACACCTCACTGACAAACAGTTTACAAAATTTGTCAAATACTTTATGTTATTTTATTTATTAAAGTAAGATGTTACAAAATGGAAGCATGTGATCTCCGTCACTCACTCTATAAATACCAACACACCTCTTTTTACAATCACACACTTATTCTGATTCGATAGAATATGGAAGCATATGAGAATACCGCTCACTATTGTTCTTCTGTTTCATCTTCTTCTTCTTCTAATAGTAGTTTTTATTCCTCGGATGATGATTCAATAGCAATTATGCAAAATAACATGGCCGTTAGTATGGGAGTCCTTGTTACCAATTCTAAATGGCCTCAAACTCGTATCAAAATACCAAGAGATCGTGAGACTGGTGCTGAACTTCTGTGGAACGACTATTTTTCTCCGTATCCAAACCAACCACCTAATGTTTTTCGCAGAAGATTCAGGATGCGTCGACAATTGTTTAACAGAATAGTGGAAGGTGTTACAGCCGAAGACAGATTTTTGTGCAAAGGCCCGATGCGTGTGGAGTTTTAGGATTAAACCCTCATCAAAAAGTAACTGCAGCGGTGCGAATGTTAGCTTATGGATGTGCGGCAGATGCAATAGACGAGTACTTACGCATAGGCGAAACCACGGTGTTGGAAGCAACTCGGAGGTTCTGCAAGTCGATTGTCAATGTGTATGGGAAAGAATATTTGCGTGAACCTACGGCTGGTGATGTTGAGTTGTTGCTCAACCAAAACAAAGATAGAGGATTTCCAGGGATGATAGGTAGCCTAGATTGCATGCATTGGAAATGGGATAAATGTCCGTCTGCCGAATCAGGGGCTTACACCGCGTATAAAGGGAGCGAAAGTATCGTGTTGGAGGCGGTGGTGTCGTATGATCTATGGTTTTGGCATGCATTTTTTGGTATGCCAGGCTCTAACAACGATATTAATGTGATGAACCGTTCATATGTTTTTCGAAGTCTGGTCACGGGAAAAGCACCACCGGTGAACTATGTGGTAAACGGTCATTCTTATGACATGCCGTATTATCTAGGTGATGGAATATATCCAGAAATTGCTACTATTATTATGGCGTTTAAACATCCGCTTGGTAGGAAAAAAGAGATATTTTCAGCGATGCAAGAGGGTGCAAGAAAAGACGTAGAGCGGGGATTTGGTGTACTTCAACAACAGTTTGGAATCATCAAACAACCTGCTAGAATGTGGAATCCAGATGTGCTTGCCTATATCATGAAAACGTGTATTATCTTACATAATATGATAGTCGAGGATGAGCGTCTACCCGGTGAATGGCCACATGTTTATGATCATCGTAGCAACCCGACACCGGTTAATATATTAAGAGGCAACAGTGAGGAGTTTTCCCAAATTAGAGCTGAGCAACGCCGACGTCATATGCGCAGCAAAGATAGGCATATTCGCTTGCGCGATGACTTAATCGAACATATATGGGCAGAATATGGGAATTAAAAGGTTGGAGACGAGGAAAAATATTGAATTAAATGTTGTTTCCCATATGAAAAAATTATGTGATTTTATTTTAACGAATAATTTAGAAATGTATTAACTCTATTTCATATACTCATCACTTGGTAAATTAAAGTAAGATGTTACAAAATAAGTTAAAGTTGATTAAATTAAATGAAGATAAAATTAAATCCCAAATATTACATAATAATACGACTAATGACAAAATTAATACATATTAAAACGTAAATAAACTACTAAAACTATTATCACTTATTATTAGACTTAATACTTAAGGTTCGAACTATCCCGTTTTGACGATTATAATTGGCTCCTTTTGTCCCGTACTATTAAAGCCTTTCGAAGTTCGAAGTACTCCTTTTGTACATGATCCAATTTGGAAAGATCCATCATCATGATGCGAAATTCATCGTCTGCGACCTCCTTGGCTATTTTAGCCGCATGCTCAGCTTGTTTTTGTGCAAACTCGGCCTTTTTTTGTTCCATCTTGAATCTTGATTGTTCCCGGTAATGAGAATTGAAATTTTCTTGCTGTGTAATAATTATTCCCATCAATTCCTCTTGGCTGTTGGATTTCTCTCGCCCGGTTTTCTTCATCGTTTAGCTGCTTTTTTTCCCATCTGACGAAGGTATGTATTCTCTATGTCTCCTTTATCTGTGTCGTTACCGGACTCGACTTGAGTGCCATCTTCCTCGGTATTCACGCTACTATCCAAATCGTGCGTCGTATCAAAAACAAAAGTCGATCGACGATTATATTTTATATTTTCTATGACAATTGGGTAGCACTCTTCGTGCCTAAATTTTCTTCCATGATTGCATTCCTTAAACCGTTTGTTTACTTCTTCGAGCTGTTAATGTTTTTAAAAACAATTAGGTTCATGGGCATCTCAATATTAGAAAATAATTGTTTCAAAACAGAGAGAATACTCACGGTCATTTCCGGACCCCATCCCGTATGATATTCACCTTCCACTTCCGCCTGTTTTGCCGAAAACAACGCCACTTCTTTACTTATTCCCTGAAATCGTTTTTGCCAGGAACTCCAAGACCGCTCTGGTTTATCCGGTAAATGAGCTTCAATATCATCCTTGATACGAGTCCACAACGCAATCTCTGATTGATCGGCTCCAACGCCGGGATCTTGAGATATTGATAAATGAATTTTACACATCGTGACATCTTCGATTGTCGTAAAATTTGGACCTCTTGCTATTCGTGGTGTTGACATTAAAAACGATTCGATGAAAATTCTCAAAATGATTTGAAATATGGAAAACTATTTTTTCTTCCTGATACTATTTTTTTGTTGCCGAATACAAACGAATGATATGAAAATGTGAAAGGAATTCATCTGGTATATATAGGTATAAAATAAACCTGTTATTAACATTCAATTTCAAACGTTCGAAAGATAAAAATATCTTACCAACGGTCAAAAATCTGCTACGCAATCTCCAACGCCAACGTTCGAAAAATTTATCATTCTAACGTTCGAAAATTTTCATTTCATGTTTCATAACTTTGATGAGGCGTAAATAAAATGTCCCTTTGAGAGGGGCGGAATTTTGGTGTCCGCCCCAGAGAGGCGTAATTTTGGTGTCCGCCCCAGAGAGACGGAATTTTGGTGTCCGCCCCAGACAGGCGGAATTTTGGTGTCCGCCTGGCAACGTGCGGAATTCTTCTGTCCGTCTCATCAGGCGTAAATTTATGTTACGCCCGCAACAAATGTAAATTTAAATTCCGCCCCACCAACATACGTAAATTTGGTTTACGCCCGTTAACAAGCGTAAATTTATGTTACGCCCAGCATCAAACGTACTTTAAGTTTACGCCCGACTATATCAGAATTTGGGATTTGGTCGCGACCATATTTGGTCTGAAATTTGATCTTTGGTCCAAATTTGATCTTTACTCCGTCCCACTGTGTTAGGATCTCATCCCATAAATTTGGTTATACTCGCCCACTGTGGATGCTCTTAGAGCTTACTTTCAAGTTGTTAACTTGACCATAGTTTCCCTGATTCGGAATTTACCGCGCACAACAGCTAGCTAGGTGTAATTTCTCTTCTTTTTGTGCACAAATTTCTAGGATTTCGCTTTCGTTCTCGTGACATGAAAATGCTGACATGTCGAGTGGGTCCCACACCAAAAGTACGAAGCAAAAAAGCGCGAAAAGAAGACAAAATAAAAAAATGGAAAAAAGAACCAAAAATAAATTACAGTAGAGAGAGAAAAATGAAAAGAAAAACAGAGTAAGTAAGATTTTGTACATAGAAAGAGAGAGAAGTGAGTAGACTAGAGAAGGGAAAGAGAGGACTGAGAGCGAGAGTACCCCTCAGCTCAGCTCAACCCCATACCTACTGTCTAGAGTTTGTCTACTGTCTTCAGTCAGGTTTTGTTCTTTTGAAGATAAATTAATGAGTTTAGTTCTGTTTTTTAGCTGAAAGAATAATTATCTGTGAGAAAAAAAGAAAAATTTTCATTCTTTCTGGATATTAAGTTGTATTAGATTTCTGGGTTTATGATTTTATTCCAAGATGAAGCTTTTTGAGTTTTCATTCTTAAGTTTTGTTTGGAGGGGTTCCAGGAGGTTATTTGGTTGAAGCTCAAAAGAACTAGATTTGAACCTTAAAACAACTTGTTTTCAATTTTAAGCAACTTTATTTCAGTTCTGGGTTTCTACTTCCTCTTCAATGGAGAAATCATGTTTGGGAAAAACCCTAACTCAGATTCTCATTATCTTTCTTTTCATCTTCTTCTTATATTCATTATCATTACAAAATGTTGAATGTCGAGGAGAAGCAACATACCACCAACACATATCTTCATCAGATGCACCACCTCCATCTAGAGTACCTCAGTTGCAGAAGAATTGGAGAAGAATTCTACTCAGTGTATTGTTCGGTTGTTTAACTGGATTCGTCGCTGCAATTCTCGCAGCAGTTTTAATCAGATTACTTGTTCTTTACATGAATAGAACTCCAATCCTCAAAGGTCCAGTAGTGTTTTCACCAAAAATTGCTCCCAAAACACTTCAATTAGCACTCTCTAATGAGAATCAATTGCTCGGGTCGAGTCCGAACGGGAAATACTATCGAACAGTGCTCGATAACGGGTTAATTGTTGCAGTAAAGCGACTTGAGCCGTTTGAGGTTGGTTCTCAAGAGACACAGAGCAAGTCAGTCAAGAGGAGGGTTCAACAAGAGTTGGAGATTCTTGCTAGTGTTAGACACAGGAATTTAATGAGCTTGCGGGCGTACGTTCGCGAAAAGGATCGGTTTTCGCTTGTTTATGATTATGTAGTGACAGGTAGTCTTGAAGATGTTATGAATAGAGTGAGGCTGAATGAGTTGCAACTCAATTGGGAGGTGAGGCATAGGATTGCTGTGGGTGTTATCAAAGGGTTAGATTATCTTCATTCTAGTTGTAACCCCAGGATTTTGCATTGTAATCTCAAGCCTAGTAATGTTATGTTGGATGCTGAGTTTGAACCTAGATTGGCTGATAGTGGGTTGGCACATCTCATGACTAATTTGACTAGATTGTATTCTTCTGGTTATACTGCTTCTGAGTGTTTTCAAAACTCCAGGTACCTTTTTTTTTTCTTTCTTCTTTTCTCTTTCTGTCCATTTAAGTTTCATTTTTTGGGTAGAAATGTTGTTATCTATGCAAGAATCTTTAGTGATTGAACTTAGGGTGTGGTACAACTTAGTGTTTTAGGAAACCATTGAATTTTGGATAATTGCTACGAGTTTGGAATCGTTTGTCGAAAATTTGCACTATTTGATGTTCATGTCTTTTAGCTGTGGAGATTGTCATTCCATAATTTTGAGCACCTGGGGCACTTTTGCATGCTCTTTATCTCCTTTAGATCACTTATAACTCCAGCCTCCAGGGATTGGAATGGCTTTGGAAAACTTAGAATCTCAGCTTTTCTGGTTCAAGAGCTTCCATGGAAGTTTACAGGGTTATATCTGTCTGAAGTCAGCAATGATATGGATTTTTGTTGGGCATATTGTTCTACTAGATTTCTCAGTTTCATTGTGTTGGTTCTAATTGAGTTTGTTGTGTTCATGCTTAATAGATACACGGAGAAGAGCGACATCTTCAGTTTTGGTGTAATTTTGGGTGTTTTGCTAACTGGGAGAGACCCTTCTGATCCGTTCTTTGGGGAAGTATCAGGAGGTGGAAGTTTAGGACGGTGGCTTCGCCATTTGCAGCAAGCAGGAGAGACAAGAGAAGCATTGGACAAGAGTCTTCTAGGGGAAGAAGTAGAGGAGGATGAAATGTTAATGGCTGTGAGAATTGTAGTTGTATGCCTTTCCGATTGCCCTGCTGATCGACCTTCCAGCGATGAGCTTGTTCCCATGCTCACCCAATTGCATAGCTTTTAAAGGTAGAATACAAGTGCTTGGCTGTTGCACCCTTGTTACCTTTTGGCATCTGCGGAATTCTGCAATAGGGTTTTGTGGGTTTGGTTTCCATGAAACTACATTTCTTGTAGATTTTGCATCTGTGCTACTCCCCACTGAGCAAACTCGGCCCCATAAACCCCATGGTAAAATTAGTATAATTACACGAGTACTCCAATGTTTGAGCGGAGACTCGAACACCTGACCTCCAATGCTTGAGAGTCAGGCTCCTGGCCAACTGGGCTAACCCCAGATGGTTGGAGCTTCCCTGTTTACTCTACTGCACTTGCAAATTGCAATGAGAATCAACTAAACCTACAAAGTTTAAGCTGAATTTATGGCATGGGCTAAATGTTTCTCTAGTAGAACGATAAGTTGGCATAGATGTCCATGACCTGTATCCGAAACCTGTCGGTACTTTAAATCCTACATCCCCAAAAAGAAAGAACAACCATAAGCCATAGAAAACACTTGACTAATTTTTATTTCAAACTGAAGAATAAAAATACTTGCTATCATTTTTTGGGGATTAGGTATGGTTGGGTGCGTCTTTATTGATTCTTCTCTCCCACTAACCCAACTTTAAGATACTTCTGAATGCAGTTTTTATGTTCTTCACTTTACCCAATTCACATAGTAAACAAAAAAGGATATGAGGAAGCAGCATCTGGTTGGTGGTGGGAAAGGGTCTAGGTGTGGGCTTATATATGTTTTCTTTTCCTTCAAACTTTTTATGTACAAAGCAATAGTGGTCTTGATTAGCAGAAGTAAGGAGGTGCTGCAGCTGCTGCTAGAAGAAAAACTCTAAGAAATATAGCTATTTAGCTGCACCTTTAGAATGAATCATTCATGCACATATGTGACATATATGCATTCCTGGTTCCTGTGAGAAAATATCATCTCAAATAATAGATATCGAAAACAAAACAAAAACCTAGTTATCCATTCTGTCTGTATAGAGAGATCTTCCTATGTGTAATGAGCTTCAAAAACCTTATCCAGTAAAAAATATCTTTCCCACCTTATCTTCAATTCATCCTACTCATTGTATAAATTAACACGGCCTGACTTTTATAACTCATTACAAGCATACTGCATCAAGAATCTCAAAAACTTAATTGTAACACAAATTAGAAATCCACCAAAATGAATGCAGCACTGTGCTACACACCACCAGCTCCCCCATCTCTAAGACTCCAAAATACCTCATTTTCGCCATCAATATTCACTGCAATGTTACAAACAACACCTACACCTCAAAGATACAGAGTGAAGGCCAACCCCAGCGAGAGTTTGACGGTTGATTATAGCTCTCCAGCCTCGTAAATCTACTTTTCCTGTCACCTTATTATTCCTATTCCTATCTGAACAAGGATGACATATGACTAATCTCATTTGTTCTTTCTTTTCTCCAGCGTATTTCCCGCAGAAGCTTGTGATACAATTGGGGGAGAAGCTTGCAATGTGGAAATGTATCCAGAAGCTAAACCCAAAGCGGAAAACAAAAGCATAGCACCAAAGACCACTAAAGAATCAATTGACAGAGAGTACTTAGAATACAATGAACCTAAGACGTAAAACTCTAAAATCCACCAGCAACTTATGAAGCTTAATTTGTTTTCTCAACAAATCGTCAGCACACATCCTGATTCCTAACTATAATTTTTTATTGAATGCTTACAGGGTATTCCCAGCCGAAGCTTGTGACGATCTCGGTGGAGAATTTTGCCAACCTGATTATCAAAAGGGTGTCTACTAAAACAAAAATCTCAACTCAATAACTGCCCCCAATCTTCTACTTTCTGTATCTCGATGTAAATTATGTTTAGCTGAAGTTAAGTGTAACTAAATAAGATACAAGTGATTTTCTACAAGTGTCTGTCTATGATCAAACTTAACTACAAAAATGCAATATCAATTATCAAAGCACAAAAAAAAGAATAATCCATGTTACTAACTAATACAACGAATCAAACAAACTCAATTCCGAACAAAGAGTTCCATTCCTCATTTCACATTACACTTCCAATTCATTGTTATACAAAAGTACTTTATTCATCACCAAACAACCTGATTTTCGCCATTGATATTCACTCCAAAGTTACAAACAATACCTATACCTCGAAGATATCAAATGAAAGCCAACGCCAGCGACAGTTTGACGGTTGATTATAGCTCTCCAGCCTCGTAAATCTACTTCCCTGTCACCTTAATATTCCTATTCCTATCTGAACAAGGGATGAAACGATGCAGGGGCATATATGACTACTCTCATTTATTCTTTCTTTTCTCCAGAGTAATATAGCTCTCCAGCCGAAGTTTGTGACGATCTGGGTGGAGAATTTTGTCAACCTGATTATCAAAAGGGCATCTACTAAAACAACAAACCCCAACTCACTAACTACTGCCCCCAATCTTCTACTTTCTGTATCTCGATGTAAATTATGTTTAGCTGAAGTTAAGTGTAAGTGTAACTAAATAAGATATATGTGAAACTCTACAAATGGTTGTCTATGATCAAACTTAACTACAAAAATGAGATATCAATTATCATAGCACAAAAAAAGAATAATCAATGTTACTAACTAATACAACGAATCAAACAAATCCAATTCAGAGCAAAGGGTTTCATTCCTCATTTCACATAACACTTTCAATTCATTGTTAAACAAAGTACTTTTCATTCATCACCAACAACCAAACTTATAGAACAAATAAACCCCAAAACTAAAAATCTACCCAATTTTTCAAACTATTAAATCCAAATCCTTCTCCGCTGTTGTAATATCTCAATCCAATTCGTCCTGAACTTTAATACCCATAGAATTAGCAGTCCCAATAATCGATTTACAAATCGATTCTAGACTCATATACTGACAGTAAGGATCAGATTGTTTAACTTTGGCAATCTCATAAATATGTTTAGGTGTTAAAGTGGCAACAACAACATGACCAGAACGGCCACTACCAGATTCAATCCCAGCAGCTTTTTTCAAATACCAAGTAACAGATGGAGATTTCACAGTGAACTCAAATGTATTATCTTTAAATGCTGTGATTGTTACTGCCATTGGTGTATCGGGTTTGTATTTTTGTGTTCTTGCATTGAAATCTTTACAAAATGCCATTAGGTTTAAACGATACTGACCTAATGCTGGACCAACTGGTGGCGCTGGTCTTGCTCCTCCTGCTGGTACTGTTGATCTTATTGTTGCTGATATTGGTCTTCTTGTTAAGATTTCTTTCAGTGATGCCATAGGAACCGAAACTTTTTGAGTTTTTTTTTTCTTTCTTTGGCAGAGAAATGGTTCCGGGAGAAATGAAATTGTTTGCAGGAGTATAATAGGACGAACGAAATTCTACTTCTTCTTTTTTCCCGAAGGAAAGGGTTTTACCTGATTCCCATCCCAACTTTCCCTATTTCCAATCCACGTAAATTCCCATCCCCTATTCTCCTATGTATCACCCATTTAAATTTTCATTTTTCCTAAATGCATATCTTGACTTTTTTTATTTACACCAACAAATGAAATCACCCAACAACTAAACATTAAAAACCTAATTTAGGGACAACTTGTTCTCCATCTCCACCATGACACCAACTACATCTTCTTCCCAACTCCACCACCACCTTGAGATTTGCCACTCCTTTAAATTTATTTGTGAACAGAGCATGCATTCTCATCCGATAACAACATGTGGTATTGCAATATAATCGGTAACTCATACTATGAATTTTATTTATCATCTGGGGATGTTTTTTGAAGCCGTCGTATGACTCGTATCAATACCGAAACTATATTGTTCGGAACCAACAGCAGTGGAATAGATCAGTGGTACATGATAGAGTTCTTTGGGAACGAATGGTAATCTCGCAAATGTTACGGCAAAGATGGAAATATAATCTGTCAATTAAGAAAAAAGATTTGGTGTTCCTCAGAGACTAGGACATAATATTTAAATAATTATCATGCCTGATTTGTTGGATTTGTAATTCAAACACGGTTTACCTTAATCCTAATATTTAGGAATTATTGAACAAGTTTATGTAGAGTCCCATGACGTGGGACGTGTGAAGAAGGTGTCCTAGTCTTTTGGAAGTGATTTACGTATCATGGACGTAGAACGTGGATCCTAACAAATAGAAGTTATTTGTTGTGTTAACGTGTTCTTGTAAGCCTATAAAAGGCATAATATGTTGGTTACTGAAATGTATGCAGAAAGTGTTTAATCAATGTAATTCTTATGAGTTTTGTGTGTGATATCTCTCTCTCACTCCTCTCTTAATCCTTGATGGGAAATCCGTCATGGTATTATAGCTGGGGTTGAGAGTTGAGCAGAGGGAAAGAGTTGCAGAAAAGAAAGTTTTAGAAGAGTTCAAAAAAAAATTGTTTAAAGTTTTAAGAAATGTTAAGAGACAGTCTAGAAAAATTGTTTTCAAAATTTTGTTTTAAAATAGTATTGATTTCACCATGTGAGAAAAGTGATGTTAGAAAAATTGTTTCAGGGGAAGAAAAATTGTTTTTGGGAAGAAAAAAATTGGGTTTACTTGATGAAGAAAAAATAGATTTTTGTGTGTTTGGAAAACAAGGGTTTCCATTGAAAAAACGAATATTTGAGGTTAGAAAACATGGGTTTCTAGCTCATGAAGACAAAGTTGGAAAACAAGGGTTTTCAACTATGAGATGAAAAGAATCCTATGAATTAGGTCTATGGAAAACATGGATTTCCACTGAAAGAAGAAATTATTTTTTGAGAAAGGAATTTTCTTTTATAAAAAATATTTGATTATGGTTTTAGCTAAGAGTCGTCAAAATATTTTTGGTGAATAATTTTTTGTTCAGAATATTCAGAGGGATTCTAAAATTTTGTTCAAGAAAATATTATGTCCATCCAAATTACGTGTGAAGAAGGTGTCCTAGTCTTTTGGAAGTGATTTACGTATCATGGATGTGGAACATGGATCCTAACAAATACGAGTTATTTGTTGGATTAATGTTAACGTGTTCTTGTAAGCCTATAAAAGGCATAATCTGTTGGTTACAGAAATGTCTGCAGAAAGTGTTTAATCAATGCAATTCTTATGAGTTTTGTGTGTGATATCTTTCTCTCACTCCTCTCTTGATCCTTGATGGGAAATCCGTCATGATTCACATCATGGTGAGTTAAAACCTCAAACTGTGTTAAAGAGTATTGTTTGTATTTGAGTGTGGATTTGATTGAATTTAATCATTTGCATCTAACCTCTGTAACTCACACAATATTGTTTCTCTGATTAAACAAAATGAATTAATGTGAACTACGGAAACTGAATTTGTGCATCTCTTGAATCAAAAGAATGGAATTTGCGGACTACGGAAATAAAAATGAAAAGGTTTTCAAGAGAATCTGATAAAGACAGAAGGAATAGATATAGTATTTTGATAAAAAATGTAACCTAGGGTTTCTAATGAATTTTTAATGGTTTTGTTTGATGAAAATGGGAGACTAACGAAGAAGATAAATAAATGTGTTAATAATCATGGTCATATACATTTGACTTTTATATGTGGTACATAGGAAAAATCAAAATAGAAAAGTATATTTATTTTAAAACTTGTGAAGGGATGGGAAATAGGGGAAATGGGGGTGGGAAATAGGGAAAACTAGGGAAAGATGGGCTAAATTGTCCAGATCAATTTAGAACCTGGCTTGATTGGGTATTACCCAGACCAATTGGGGGTATACCTAATAAGACAAAATTTAGGTCATTTTGAAGTAAAAGAGGGAAAAATATCGTTTGGTCCTTTTTTAGGTGGGCCCATGTCAGTTTTGGTCCTTTGGATAAACGCCTTTTACTGTTTGGTCCATAATTATTTAAAAATATTAGATGGACAAAGGTACCCTTCCATGTTAATTTCTACTTATTTTTTCAGAAATCACCTAAAAATACCAGAGTTCATTCCAGAAAATGAACTCCGTATAAAAACCTATAAATCTGAGTTCATTCCAGAAATGAACTCCATATAAAAACCTAAAAAAACAGAATTCATTAAAACCTAAAAAAACAGAGTTCATTCCAGAAATGAACTCCATATAAAAACCTAAAAAAAACAGAGCTCATTCCAGAAATGAACTCCATATAAAAACCTAAAAAAACAGAGTTCATTCCAAAAAATGAACTCCATATAAAAACCTAAAAAAACACAGTTCATTTCAGAAATGAACTCCATATAAAAACCTAAAAAAACCAGAGTTCATTCCAGAAATGAACTCCATATAAAAACCTAAAAAAAAACAGAGTTCATTTATGGAATGAACTCTGTTTAAAAACTTTTAAAAAAAAGAGTTCGTTTCAGAAATGAACTCCATATAAAAACCTAAAAAAACGACGAAAAAACACACAAATCTTCATCTTCTTCATCATCTTCATCGTCTTCAACAACAACAACATCAAGACAAAGATCTAGAAATCAAGATCTTCAACACTAGCAGCAAGACAAGATCGTCATCTTCATCTTCAACACGAGCAGCAAGACACGAGTTCATTTTTTTTCAGATCTGATATTAGTTCATCCTTCATAGCAAACATCAATATCGTTGTCTTCATCTTCATCATCTTCATCTTCAACACAAGCATCATCTTCATCATCTTCGTCGTCTTCAACAGCTCAGCACCAAACAAACCCTAAAAACTCTGTCGTCTTCAACATCACGAGTTTGTCTTCAAACATCATTACGAGTTCATCTTCATAACAACAAATAAAAAAACATCATCACGAGTTCATCGTCGTTTTTATAAAGATTCATTATCTTCAATCGCAGTAGCAGATCAAGAAAAGCAAGGTTCATCTTCAACAACAACAGGGAAAAGAAAATTTTAGAGCAAAGAGATTCTAGATCTGAAAAACAGGAAGAGAGAGAAAGTAAAAATAAAAATAAGATACTTTCAAGGATTTTTTTCTATATATGTGGTCCCAAAAGGATATTTCTGTCACCACACATGACATTTACATCATCCATGACGTCACCTTAGGACTAAACTATAATTTTAGGACCAAACTATAATTTATTTTTCCAAAAAGGACCAAACAGACAGTTGACTGAGTCAACTGGACCAAACTCATCCTAATATATTATTTCTAGGACCTATTGGTATTTCCTACTAAAAGAAACTTCCCCTTGATCATGTATTTTCAGAATGGCTAATTGTCCCTAAATAATTAACACTAATTTGATTAAAATGATTAGATTAGTTAAATTAATTGGATTAGTTAGTTGATTTATATGAGTGGATTTGGAAATAATTGAGAGTAAGAAAGAGTATGAAGAGGAAGTTTGTTTTTTTTTTGGGGGGTGGGGGTGGGGGTTTAGGGTTTTTGAGATATTTGTGATATGAGTGAGATGAGTGATTCTAATCCTAATTTTGAAGTGGGGGAGTCTTCTAAGTTTCCTCCTACTAATGAGTACTTGTATGATGATCTACCAAATCATGATCAAACGGATTATTTGCATGATCCTCATTTTTATTTTCTTCAGACTCAAGATGGATATGGAAGTGATGAATGTGTTGAGCCAAACGTGGAATCTAATGAACCATTACAAGAAAAAGGAGATGAAAATAATCAAGTACACAACTTACGTGGTGAAGATTGTGATTTTTCCATGCAAAAAGATGGACTTTCTTTTTTTGTTTTTTTCACTTTTGTTGCCCAACGTCGGCATGGTCTTCATGACATAATACCCCGACTATAAGATTTTTTCAGCACATGAGACGTGATTTGAAACAAGCTTAAGCCGGCAGTGTTTTGGAAACGTCAACCCTGCCGACTATAGTTTGGTCGGCAATGTGGTATTCTTAGACCAAGCCGACAGTTCTTTGGTCGATGTTGTTTTATATATCGACCCTGCCGACTATTGTTGTACATATCAACTAAGTTGTGAATTTTTGTAAATTGCATTGGTAACGATGATGGATCAGCCTCAAGCTCACAGTGTTAGGGGTCCTGATACTTCCGCACATTTTGCTAATGATTTGGAATGTATGGAAAAAGACGACGGGGTCAATTGGATTATTGAGAAAACAAAAGAGAAGATGTGCGTTCTAGTGAAAAACACCCAACAAAGAAGTACGCATTTGTTTGAGGGCAAAAACTGTTTCTGCTGATTTTGGTAATTTCGGTGAGTGGGTGAGAAGCAAATCTAAACCCTAAACAATATACTGCACGGGAGTACTTTAGATTCGAGAGATCAATCTATACAAATCTGGCCTAAACCAAGAAATGGTCGTTCCAGATTTGCTTCGACCACAAAGAGGAGGAGAAGGGCTGGTTTAGGGAGAGAAGCGAAGAGAGTGTTGAGACCAGAGCATTTCTGGAAGAGTATTGCTTGACTTGTATCAGAAAGTGAAAATATTTGAGAAAGCTATCAAGAGTTTATTTTCTGAGTGTTGTATTTCTCCCTGACAAAAACTTGTGTTTCGGTGGAAATCAGTAAAACCTATTTATACAAGTCTAAGTGAAACGTACTCTGGCCTCGTAAGAAAAGAAATTGATGAGTTAAATGGGAAGAGGTGGTAACGCCTGGTATTGATAGAATTTGATGGAATAGATGTTACATAATGAAAGAGCGTTTCACCATTACTTCCTGCATTTACTAACTGTTTTATTCTTATGACACTGTCTTGAAACAGGCATAAGATATAATACAGTAGAATCAGAAAGCATAAAATTGTTACCATGAGAATAAAATAAACCCAAATTAGAAAAATCCAGGGTTTCAATTTAGTAAAATTATATGAATAAAATCAAAATTGGAAAAGAAAAGCAACAAAAACGATACATCATACTGATTCATACTAATTAGAGAACAAAACTTCTTTAATTTGAGTGAAATCCTTCACATAAATTTATTTATGAACTAATCATGTTGGTTCATATGTGTATCTTATGATTGTGACGAAGAAAAAGTAGAAGAAGGCTTGGGTTGCGATGAAGGTAAAAGTTTTGTTGTAACTCCGTAAGAAAAAGAAAAGAGATGGAGGCGACTGTATACGGTCGTAAGTCTGTAGAAGAAAAATAGAAAGAGGTGAGAGGCTAGGGATTAGGGTAGTTCAACTTATATGAAAAGAATGGAGGGTTAAGATCAAAATAAATCTATAAAATCAAGGTATAAGATTAACCGGGTTTCTGGGTACTGGTACTGACGGGAATTGGTTTAGAACCATTCCCTTACCCACTCCTCTACCAGTTCTAATTTTTATTCCCATTCTCTGTACCTTATACACCGGTTCCGGTATGGTTCCGATCTGTGAATTCCGGTTCCGATCCGGGTCATGTGCATCCCTAGTAACTGTACCTAAACATGTATATTGAGTTGGCTCAATAACAGTTAACCGAAGTTAGCCATATGAATTTGCCTTAACCACATTCATATAACACCTCTAGATCAACTATGATGATCAATAAACTATGAAAGACAATCAAATGAATCTAACTGTATTTCAAATAGAGTTGTTCAATTGTTCATTATTTCACAAAAATATATATGAACCAATTGAATCAAAATAGGATTGATTCGTAAGAATCAATTCATGATCATTAGGCCACGGTTTGTAAATATTGGATTCCTTAATTCATAAATGTATTTGTTCATGAGTGCGAAAAACATACTTAACCGATTTTAGAACTTTAACAACCAGGTTTGCAAACAGGTAGGAAAACTATCGCTTACGGACTTTGGTCTTGTCCAGCCGTTTGCAAACGGGTATGCAAATATTCGTCCTTGACCTAACTCAGGTAGAATCGTTCGCATACTAGTATGCAAACAAGGTTCTCGAACTTTAACAGTTAAAACCGTTTGCATACTAGGTACACAAACAAGGTTCCCGGACCTGAATCATACAAAAACGGTTTGCATACTAGGTACGCATATTGTGATGTATCCATACAAAGGTTTTTGTTCTAAGCTCTCATTTAAATCATTGTAACATCCTTAGAAGACGACAATAGCTGTCTTACACAAACTATTAGCTTATACATAATTTTCAAGTGATCGAATGATCAATACGAAACTTTCCGAGTCGACATCAAATGATTATCTCACACAAATCATGTAAGATATTTTAAGGAAATTTCCACATGATCATCTTTTGACTTATTATTTAGTTTCCAACAAAAAAATTGTTTACAACTAAACTCGTCAAGAATATGATGAACGTAGCTAAAGCAAAAAGCTTCCAACGCATATTTCAAGAAAAGCGAGATAAACTCGGCTGGAAATATCAAATGTGTAAAATATAAAAGTTTATATAGCTATACGACTTAGTCTCATTAGGAGATATATAAAATAGACTTCTGAGTGATAGATAAGTTTTAGTCTCCAAATACCTTTTGTTGAAGAAGTTCCTCCAAGCTCTCCTCAGTAGATCTTCGTCTTCAATCGATGAACGTTGTGAAGTCTAAAGCTCAACTACACATTCTATCCTAATCCGAGACATAACTATAAGTAGACTAGAAATCAAGAATATAGTCTTGATCAACTAAACTTGACAAACAAGCTTGAGATACCAATACTAGAGTTCTCCCTTATATAGTCTTTCAAATAATGGTTTGCTTTCAATTAAAGCTAAGTTAGATTAGTAACAAAGCATTCAATACCCACCGTTAGATGAAAACCTGACTTAAGATTCAAGCTAAGGCTGCTTAAAACCAAAGCAATATCTCTCCATCGTTAGATGGTCTTAGCTTGTTACACACAAATGAAATATACCTTCATTTAGATATCGGTAACCGTACCCAAACGTGTATATTGAGTTGGCTTAATAACATTTAATCGAAGTTAGCCATATGGACACTTTTGTCTTAACCACATTCATCTAACACCTATAGATCAACTATGATGACCAATAAATCATGAAAAATAATCAAATGAATCTAATTGTGTTTCAAATAAAGTTGTTCAATTGTTCACTATTTCACAGAAATATATTTGAACCAATTGAATCAAAATCAGATTGATTCGTAAGAATCAATTCATGAACATTAAGCCACGTTTGCAAATATTGCATTCATTAATTCATAAATATATTTGTTCATGAGTATGAAAAACATACTTAACCGATTTTAGAACTTTAAGGCTTCCGGAATTTGGTGTTGTCCAGCCGTTTGCAGACGGGTATGCAAACAGCCATCCTGGACCTAACTCAGGTAGAACCGTTCGCATACTAGTATGCAAACAAGGTTCCCGAACTTTAACAATTAAAACTATTCACATACTACATATGAAAACAAAGTTTCCGGACCTGAATCATACCAAAACAATTTGCATACTAGGTACGCATAATGTGTTGTATCCGTACAAGGTTTTTGTTCTAAACTCCCATTTAAATCATTGAAACATCCCTAGAAGACGACAATAGCTGTCTTACACAAACTATTAGCTTATAAGTATTTTTCAAGTGATCGAATAATCAATACGAAACTTTCCGACATCAAATGATTGTCTCACACAAATCATGTAAGATGTTTCAAGGCAATTTCCATATGATCATCTTTTGACTTATTATTTAGTTTCCAACAAATAAATTGGCTCCAGTTAAACTCGTCAAGAATATGATGAACATAGCTAAAGCAAAAAGCTTACAACACATATTTCGAGAAATAGATAAGCGAGATAAACTCGGCTCGAAATATCAAATATTATAATATAAAAGTTTATATAGCTCTACGACTTAGTCTCATTAGGAGATATAATAAAATAGAATTTTGAATGATAGATAAGTTTTTGTTTCCACATACCTTTTGTTAAAGAAGTTCCTCCACGCTCTCCTCAGTAGATGGTGTGACAAGGGCAAAGACACACAGAAGCTTGCAAGTATACAAGGCCAAGTTATGATATAGAAGGTAAGCATGGGGTCAGTCCACAGGGAGTGGGAGCATACAAGAGAAACCTAAGCTAACAGTGGTGACAATGCAAGGCAAAGCAATATGGCATACAAAGTGGCAGTAGTAAAGAACCACAGCAGCAAGGAAAACAGACAAGAACCAAGGCTTGGAAGCCAAGGGCAGAGGTGAGTTTGTGCACTGACTTCAGTGCACAAAAGGCTTCAAAATGCAAGAAAAAAAGGCAAGAAAATAAACTGAATTGAAAGCACACAGAACTGAAAATGTAAGTGACTGAGAAGGAAATTGTGGCTAAGCCAAGGCTTAGATTCCACCTTGTGTCCTAATCAAATAGCATATTCCTAGGTTGAGTTGAGTCCTATGCATACAATAGAAAGGAAGGAAAAACAGCTTGCTAACAGAAATACTCCTAGTATTGACTGTCTTTTGACAGCACAATCAATCACAAGCAATCATAGCACTGCTTTCTTCCCAATGCACAAGATAAACAAGCATAAGGCATCCTATCCTAGCAATTTACCACTTGACAGTGCACAAGGCTTCAGCTGAGCCTTGGCCTGATGCTGTTTAGCTCATGCTAAACATGGATAAAGCAATAACATTCATCATATGTGATAATTTAGACACAATTAGCAACATTTAAGATAACTAAAAACATATGCAACTTTCAACTGTTAACTGATAAGCAAACTGAAATTGAAATTCATTAACTAGAAATTGTCTCAATTCTCTACTGGCTAATCCAGAGAGATACACAGTGTCCTTCACACACACCACATAATACCAATTTATACCCCCCAATTATCAATTTAGGGTTCACAGCCCCTTTTCCACAAAAACAGAAAATTAGGTAAATTTGGTTTACCTAATTTGATGAGATACTCACTCCATCTCGTCGACCCTTCTTCTTCTCCTGGGTCATCTCCTGCTCCAATTGCTGCTCTAACATCAACTTATATCTTCAATTTCTCACCTAGGGTTTCAGTGATGAGAGATGAGAAATTGAGGAGATTAGTTGATGAAAAGAGGTAAAACGTGATAGTGATGATGGGTTTAGGTGTGGTGGTGGTAGAGTGATTTGGGGAGAAGATGGTGGAGTGATTTGGGGAGAAGATGGTGGTACTGTTGCAGGAGGGGGTGGCGGAGAGGGGGGGGGGGGAAGATGGTGTCGATGGGGTTTGAGAAGGGTGTGTTTGGCGATGGGTATAGGTATTAGGTACTAGGGTGTTGAGCAGGTGTAGAGGATTTTGATGTTTCGCGAAGCTGGACCGATGGATGGGAAGATGGTAGGTGGATCTGACGGCGATGCGGAGGCAGGCGATGAGCGACCGTCGGATGAAGAGATACAACGAAACGAACGGTACTTGATGGAGTTAGGTACTGTAGTGTAAGGCGGAGATATCAAACTTCGATGCACATCAAGGGAGCGACCGTCGGATGCTTCTGAGAACTGATCTGACGGCTGAAGACGCAAGCGGGTATGGATTTGGGTTTTAGGCTTTTGGGTATAGAATATGGGTTTGGGAAATGAGTTTAGGCTTGGAAAACCTTGAGCCCACTTCTTCTTTAAGAACAACTTTCTTCTTCAAGCCCATTTCTATCCTTTTTTTTTTGGTCCGCACTCACTCTTGCGGCTTCCTTGCGTAATTCCTCCTGGCTTTTCACTACTTTTCTGCTCTTTTGCTCCGCAACTCATCCAATCTTTATTTATTACCTAAAAATGCAAAATTAAGTAAGAAAAATATTTATTCTTGAAAACAATGAAAATACAGAATATGGGATAAAATGTAGAATTACTGCACAAAAGATGAGTTAAAATGCCAACAAAAAGGGATAAATATATACATTATTTGGCACTCATCAAATACCCCCAAACCTGAATTTTACTTGTCCTCAAGTAAAACAAAACTAAGGAAATCCTAACTATACCACTGTCGCTGGTCTCTCGAATGCATTTAGCGTATGCACTAAGCCTTTTAAACCACTAAGTGTCCCTAGTGGACGAGTTGAAGTCTCGTGAAGGTTTTCTTAGAACGTACCTACAAAGTTCTAGGTCAAAATATAAGCTCAGATTCCATCAAATGTGACATGTGCAAAACAGTTTAGCTCACAGCAAAATGGAGATGTCAATCTAGCTATCGAAGGCACAATCCTAGCACTGATAACAAAAAAAGACATGTGATAAGAGTGTAAAGTGTATCTACACATGTGTAAAGAAAGATCTGAAGTTATGACTACTAATCACCAAGAGATAGTTTCTCAGGCTAAGAACCAAGGTCGAAATCTAGCTAGCTGTCCGGACTTTACGAGAATTGTGAATGAGTTGGAGGTATTTCACAATTGCTCGCGTTGTACATCAATGGCATACACCCTCCTTGCTTATTACAATAAAACACAAAAGATGACTCTTTACATGACTACTCTCTTTTATTTTTGGAACAAGAGAGAATGGAATTGATAAATACTTGATTTTTTTGTATTTTTCTGATATTTTTTTTTTTTTTTTTTTTTTTTTGAATATATACATCGTTTTTTTTTTTTTTTTTTTTTTTTTTTTTTTTTTTTTTGATAAGGAAACACTTTTGATACATATACAAAAGGAAACAAAATTACATGACACTTTGCAAGAGGTAGCCCTTTTTGATGCACCCAGTTAAATTCGATGGTTGTCTTTCTTAATGTAACCTCCACCTTCTATCCCAACCAACCAAAGAACAAGCTAGTCAAGTTTCGTTCAGTATTCTAAAGTGATTGGCAATCGTAACTTCCTATCAAACACCTTGAAGATCGAGGCCATACATGTATTGGTAGATCGTGCGCGTGCAAATTTCTTATCACTATGTGAATTGTGCTAGAATCAGGGTGCCTAAATATCTAGACTAAGACTCCTAATAAAAATACATATTTGCACAAGAGTCAACATTTCAAGGTAAATGAGCTCCATTTTTATGATTTTTTTTTTTTTTTTTTTTAATTTTTTTTTGATTTTTCAATTTTTTTTTTTTTTGGAATTTTTCAATTTTTTCAAAAAGAAGAAGGAGTTTGTTTTCAATTATGGCAAATTATCATGGTATCTACTCTATACCCCCAAACCTAAACTAAACATTGTCCTCAATGTTTCAAAATATGGAAAGAATTATAAAACAATATATGAAGAGGAACATGCTGAGTAGAGTAAAAGGAGAGAGAATACCCGATTGTACGGCGAGCTCGATTAAAACTCCGTTATTCAAGGCAAAAATCCATCATATTAGGAGTCACAATGGATGAGCACAAAATATACAAAAGGAAATTTAACTAACACATTATCTACAAGAAAATTTGGTTTTTAATGGGATTTTGGACTTTTTTTTGGGAAAAAATTTGGTTTTGTGGGAAAGAAAATTTTGGTTTTTAGGGAAAGAGTGGACCAGTTTAGTCCACATAGACTGGGTCCTCCAGGTTGGTTGTTTCAATGTCGGGTGGAAATGGCTCAAGGAATGGCTTTAATCTCTGCCCGTTGACTTTGAAAACGTTCTTGTTGGAGACATCCTCCAGCTCTACAGCTCCATGAGGAAAAACTGTGCGTACTAGGTACGGACCCTTCCATCTGGAACGCAGTTTTCCTGGAAAAAGATGTAATCGGGAGTCATACAGCAAGACTTTCTGACCAGGAGTGAAGGATTTGCGTAGAATACGCTTGTCATGAAATCTTCATCTTCTGCTTGTATAACTTGGCACTGTCATAAGCCTCATTTCTCAATTCTTCCAACTCGTTGAGTTGAAGTTTCCTTTGAATTCCAGCTTCGTCCAGAGAAAGTTCAGCTCTTTGATTGCCCAGTAGGCACGATGTTCTAATTCCACAGGTAGATGGCACGGCTTTCCATACACTAGACGATAGGGGGACATGCCAATTGGTGTCTTATAAGCTGTTCTATAGGCCCACAAAGCATCATTCAATCTCAATGACCAATCTTTCCTGGACGGGTTGACCGTCTTCTCCAGAATGTGCTTAATTTCCCTATTAGACACTTCCACTTGTCCACTAGTCTGAGGGTGGTACGGAGTAGCAACCTTGTGAGTTATGCCATACTTGCGTACTAAAGACTCAAAGTACTTGTTACGAAAATGTGAACCGCCGTCACTGATGATAGCTCTAGGGGTACCAAAACGTGAAATATGTTTCCTTTAGAAATGAAAGTACCACCTTGTGGTCATTTGTTCTGGTTGCTATGGCTTCTACCCACTTAGAAACGTAATCAACTGCGACTAGGATGTACAACTTGCTGTCAGACATGGGAAATGGACCCATGAAGTCTATCCCCCAAACATCAAAAATCTCCACAATCAAAATGGGGTTCAATGGCATCATGTTTCTCCTCGAAATGCTTCCTAGCTTTTGACAGCGTTCACAAGCAACACAATAATCATGGCAATCCTTGAACAATGATGGCCAATAGAATCCACACTGCAAGATCTTTGCAGCGGTTTTCTTGGCACTGAAATGGCCTCCACATGCTTGGTCATGACAGAAAGATATCACATCTTTCTGTTCAGTGTTGGGGACACATCTCCTAATGATTTGGTCTGGACAGTACTTAAACAAATATGGGTCATCCCAAAGGAAATGTTTGACTTCAGCCAGGAATTTAGAGCGGTCTTGTCTCGACCAACGTGAGGGCATCCTACCTGTAGCGAGGTAGTTAACAATATCAGCAAACCAAGGAAGGTCTGAGATAGACATCAGCTGTTCATCTGGGAATGATTCTCTAATCAGCTCACATTCATCAATAGACTCTAAAGTTAATCTAGACAAATGATCAGCAACCACATTCTCACAACCTTTCTTATCACGGATTTCGAGATCGAATTCCTGTAATAAGAGTATCCATCGAATAAGGCGAGCTTTAGCATCCTTCTTGGAAAGAAGATACTTCAAAGCCGCATGGTCTGTGTATATGATGATCTTAGACCCTATCAGATAAGATCTAAACTTGTCTAATGCGAAAACGACGGCAAGCAATTCCTTCTCGGTAGTTGAATAATTGAGTTGGGCATCATTAAGGGTTTTGCTAGCATAGTATATCACATATGGTAGTCTATCAACTCGCTGTCCTAAAACAGCACCAACAGCATAATCAGAGGCATCACACATAAGTTCGAACGGAAGCTTCCAATCGGGTGGTCGGACTATAGGAGCGGTGGTGAGAAGGGTTTTTAATTCCTCCCATGCCTTCACACAAGCAGCATCGAAATTGAAGGCAACATCTTTGGAGAGAAGACTGCACAGAGGTCTGGAGATTTTGCTGAAATCTTTGATGAATCGCCGGTAAAAACCAGCATGACCTAGAAATGATCTGATCTCCTTCACAGAGCAAGGTTGTGGTAGATGTTGAATGAGGTCAACTTTAGCTTTATCCACTTCAATTCCTTTTTCTGAGATGATGTGTCCTAGAACTATTCCTGAATTCACCATAAAATGGCATTTTTCCCAATTTAGAACAAGGTTCTTTTCTTTACATCTGGATATCACGAGGGCAAGATGCTTCAAACATTCGTCAAACGAGGAACCAAAAACAGAGAAATCATCCATAAAGATCTCGAGAAAACTATCTATCATGTCAGAAAAAATGCTCATCATGCAACGCTGAAAAGTAGCAGGTGCATTACACAACCCGAAGGGCATACGTCTATAAGCAAACGTCCCAAATGGACACGTGAATGTAGTTTTTTCCTGATCTTCCGGAGCAATGTGAATTTGGTTATAACCGGAAAAGCCATCTAGAAAACAGTAGTGACTGTGTCCAGACACACGTTCTAGCATTTGGTCAATGAAAGGGAGCGGGAAGTGATCCTTCCTTGTTACTGTGTTCAACTTCCTGTAGTCGATGCATACTCGCCATCCTGTGGTTGTACGAGTAGGGACTAATTCATTCTTGTCGTTCTGAACTACAGTAATGCCTGACTTCTTAGGCACAACTTGAATGGGACTAACCCATTTGCTATCGGGAATTGGGTATATGATACCCGCATCAAGTAGTTTCAGGATCTCTCCTTTGACTACATCTCTCATGTTAGGATTAAGTCTCCTTTGCATTTCCCTCGATGGTTTGGCATTCTCTTCAAGGTTAATGTGGTGCATGCAAATGGTGGGACTAATTCCTTTGAGATCTGAGATGGTCCATCCTAAGGCCTCTTTGTGTTCCTTAAGTACTTCTAAAAGCTTACTTTCCTGTTCCGTGTCTAAACATGATGAAATAATGACAGGTAAAGTATCAGAAGAACCTAGGAATGCGTACTTCAACGTACTAGGCAATGTTTTCAATTCAAGCTTGGGTGGCTCAACAATGGATGGAATAAGCTTGGAATCAGAGAGTAGGGGTGGTTCCACTTCATATTTCCTTTCAGTGACGTCCATTTGAGGTACAGATTCGAGCAGAGATAGGACGTCACTACAGTATGCATCATCATAGGAATCAGGGTTAAAGTTCTCCATACATGCTTGAAAGGGGTCGACGGATAGAATGTTAGTCAACGAATCTTGCATTAATCCTTCAATCATATTAACTTCATGCACATCATCATCATCAAGATTCACAGGTTGTTGACTAATATCGAACACATTCAATTCTACCGTCATGTTACCAAAAGACAGTTTTAACACTCCATTCCGACAGTTGATGATCGCGTTGGACGTAGCCAAGAAAGGACGTCCTAAGATGACAGGAATGTGACAGTCTGGGTTTTGTACAGGTTGAGTGTCTAAGACAATGAAGTCTACGGGAAAATAGAATTTGTCAACCTTGATCAAAACATCTTCGACCACTCCACGAGGAATCTTGACAGATCGGTCTGCCAGTTGTAGAGTGATAGATGTTGGTTTCAACTCCCCAAGACCTAACTGCTCATAAACAGAATATGGCAGTAGGTTAACACTTGCACCTAGGTCTAATAACGCTTTATTGACCGTGTGTTCTCCTATAGTGCAAGAAATTGTTGGACATCCTGGATCCCTAAACTTGGGTGGAGTTTTGTTCAGAATGATGGAACTCACCTGCTCAGCTAAGAAAGCACGTTTTTGCACATTGAGCTTGCGCTTTTGAGTACACAAGTCTTTGAGGAATTTGGCATAAGCAGGGATTTGCTTGATTGCTTCAAGAAAAGGAATGTTGATGTTGACTCTCTTGAACAGATCTAACATCTCATTGTAATGGGTACTTTTCTGTTGATAGATCAATCTTTGAGGAAATGGGGCAACAGGAGAATGAGTTGGCAAAGGGACATTCACAGCAGTAGAATTGTCAGATTTTCCAACTTGCTCAGATTCTTTGGTTTTCTGGGGTTGTGGAGACAGCGTGGAATTTGTATCAGATCATTAGGTTCGCCCACGTTGTTCTCGATGACTTTACCACTTCGGAGGGTGGTAATGGCATGGATTTGATCGGTGAGGTTTCAGTGCAGGATGTTGTGCCTGTTTGAAATATCCTCTTTGGATTTTGTTGGGGTTGGCTCGGAAGTTTACCCTTTTCTCTCTCACACATTTGATCCATCTTTTGATCTAGATTTTTCTGACTTTGCATCAAACTCTGGAACATTTCCTCTAGGTGGATAATCTCTTGTCGTATTGTGTTGAGGATATGATTGTTGTTGAGAGTTTGATTGTTGTTGAGGGTTTCTCGGGTGTTGATAACCTTGATTGTTCTGATATCCCTGATTGTTTTGATAGCTCTGATTGGGTTGAGATGGTCCTCCTTGAGTGGGTCCTTTTGACCATGAAAAGTTAGGGTGGTTTCTCCATCCTGGATTGTAGGTCTGTGAATAAGGGTTATGCTCTGGTTTTTGAAACATGGCATGTGCCTGTTCAAGCCTAGACTCCTGGACTGCAAGCAAATCGGACAATTTTGGAATTGATGGTTGGGGTCGTTACAAGCAGCACAAACAGACGAAGCGACATGTTCTCGGAGAGTAGTGGTGGAAGGTTTTGAATTTTTATGTAGTTCTAACTCTTCTAATCTCCTAACTATTGATGCCATGTTTGCTCTACCCTCAAAATCCGCTTCAATCCTAAAAGCCTTTGCTTCGGATGTAGTCTTTCTGGTTTCACGGATGGATTCCCACTGTTGCGTCTTTTCAGCTACTTCAATCAAGAAGTCCCAAGACGCGTCAGCAGTTTTATCTACGAATAGACCATTACACATCGACTCAACCGTTGTTCGGGTGGACACATCTAGACCTTCATACAAAATTTGCACAAGTCTCCATTTTTCAAAACCATGATGGGGACATTGGAGCAATAATTCATTGAATCTCTCCAGGTATCTAGCTAAGGTCTCACCTTCTAATTGCACAAAGCTATTCAGACTTTGACGAATTGTCGCAGTCTTGTGGTTCGGGAAAAACTTTTTGAAAAACTCCTTTATGAGGTCATCCCATGTCATGATGGATTGAGGCTGTAAAGCATAGAGCCAGGCCTTTGCCTTATCTTTCAGGGAGAAAGGAAAAAGCCTTAACTTCAGGGTTTCGTCGGTCATTTGAGTGAAACGCAGAGTTCCACAAATTTCCTCGAATTCTCTCACGTGGTGGTACGGGTTTTCATTCTCAACACCTCTAAAAATAGGAAGCATCTGTATTGTGCTTGATTTCAGCTCATAATGGCCATTAGCCTCGGGTAGCACAATACAAGAAGGTTGACTGGCTCTAGTTGGGTACATATAATCCTTGAGGGTACGGGGTTCTCCCATTGTTTCTGGTTGATCTGGACTGTCTCCCTCAGAACTTAGAATTTCGATAGGTTCGTCTGGGTTAATTCTAACAAGTCTGTTTGTCTGGTCTCTGTAGGTCACAATCATGTCCTAGTAGGTACCTTAACTAACATGTTGGTCAGACAGAGCAATCGGAAACAATTTGGCCCACAAGGGTTATGAAGATTTGGTTTTGAATGGGTTTTGGTTTAAGAAGGGATTTTGTTTTTGGTTTAAAAATTGGGCTTTGGAAAATTTTTGAACTAAACCTAGCATAAATTAGCACAACTCATAAAAGAAAATAAAAACAATAATAATAATTAAACAAGCCCATAAGAAAAAAAGAAAAATAAAAGAAAAAAAAAAAAAAAAAAAAAAAAAATTCAGTCCCAAATATAAAAAAAAAGAAAAAGAAAATAAATAAATAAAATTATTACAATCCCAAATAAATAATTAAATTAATTATTACAAGCCCAATTTGAATTTAAATGAGGCCCAAGTGGGTTAACTCATGGGTTAGGCTTACTTGTTTTTGGAGGGAAGCCCAAAAATAGGCTTTTAGTCCCCTTTTAGTTGCACAGCCCAGTTGGGCTTTATCGTCCTAAGCAGCTCACGTCAAGCCCAGCAGCAATTGAAGTGACTCAGCAACACAAGCCCAGCAGAATCTGCAGCGAAGCCCAGCAGAGAATGAGGTTACTAAGCCCAGCTCAGTTGGTTCAAGCCCAGCAACAAAGGTTGGATCAGAGCCCAGCAGCAGAGGGTGCACAAGCCCAGTTGACAGCTTCAGTTGGCAGCCCAGTTGGCTTGGCAGCAGGCTTGGCAGCAACAACAGCAGCAGCAGCAACAACAGCAGAAGCAACACAGAGAAGGCACCAGCACCAGCAGGCTTGGCAGCAGCAACAGCAGCAGCAGCAGCTTGGCAGAGAAAGCACCAACAGCAGCAGCAACAGAGAAAGCAGCAACAGCAGCAGCAGCAGCTCAGGTAACAGCAGATGGCAGCACCACTCCCCGGCAGCGGCGCCAAAAACTTGGTGTGACAAGGGCAAAGACACACAGAAGCTTGCAAGTATACAAGGCCAAGTTATGATATAGAAGGTAAGCAGGGGGTCAGTCCACAGGGAGTGGGAGCATACAAGAGAAACCTAAGCTAACAGTGGTGACAATGCAAGGCAAAGCAATATGGCATACAAAGTGGCAGTAGTAAAGAACCACAGCAGCAAGGAAAACAGACAAGAACCAAGGCTTGGAAGCCAAGGGCAGAGGTGAGTTTGTGCACTGACTTCAGTGCACAAAAGGCTTCAAAATGCAAGAAAATAAAGGCAAGAAAATAAACTGAATTGAAAGCACACAGAACTGAAAATGTAAGTGACTGAGAAGGAAATTGTGGCTAAGCCAAGGCTTAGATTCCACCTTGTGTCCTAATCAAATAGCATATTCCTAGGTTGAGTTGAGTCCTATGCATACAATAGAAAGGAAGGAAAAACAGCTTGCTAACAGAAATACTCCTATTATTGACTGTCTTTTGACAGCACAATCAATCACAAGCAATCATAGCACTGCTTTCTTCCCAATGCACAAGATAAACAAGCATAAGGCATCCTATCCTAGCAATTTACCACTTGACAGTGCACAAGGCTTCAGCTGAGCCTTGGCCTGATGCTGTTTAGCTCATGCTAAACATGGATAAAGCAATAACATTCATCATATGTGATAATTTAGACACAATTAGCAACATTTAAGATAACTAAAAACATATGCAACTTTCAACTGTTAACTGATAAGCAAACTGAAATTGAAATTCATTAACTAGAAATTGTCTCAATTCTCTACTGGCTAATCCAGAGAGATACACAGTGTCCTTCACACACACCACATAATACCAATTTATACCCCCCAATTATCAATTTAGGGTTCACAACCCCTTTTCCCCAAAAACAGAAAATTAGGTAAATTTGGTTTACCTAATTTTGATGAGATACTCACTCCATCTCGTCGACCCACTCTTCTTCTGCTTCTCCTGGGTCATCTCCTGCTCCAATTGCTGCTCTAACATCAACTTATATCTTCAATTTCTCACCTAGGGTTTCAGTGATGAGAGATGAGAAATTGAGGAGATTAGTTGATGAAAAAGAGGTAAACGTGATAGTGATGATGGGTTTAGGTGTGGTGGTGGTAGAGTGATTTGGGGAGAAGATGGTGGAGTGATTTGGGGAAAGATGGTGGTACTGTTGCAGAGAGGGGGGGGAAAGATGGTGTCGATGGGGTTTGAGGAAGGGTGTGTTTTGCAATGGGTATAGGTATTAGGTACTAGGGTGTTGAGCAGGTGTAGAGGATTTTGATGTTTCGCGAAGCTGGACCGATGGATGGGAAGATGGTAGGTGGATCTGACGGCGATGCGGAGGCAGGCGATGAGCGACCGTCGGATGAAGAGATACAACGAAACGAACGGTACTTGATGGAGTTAGGTACTGTAGTGTAAGGCGGAGATATCAAACTTCGATGCACAGCAAGGGAGCGACCGTCGGATGCTTCTGAGAACTGATCTGACGGCTGAAGACGCAAGCGGGTATGGATTTGGGTTTTAGGCTTTTGGGTATAGAATATGGGTTTGGGAAATGAGTTTGGGCTTGGAAAACCTTGAGCCCACTTCTTCTTTAAGAACAACTTTCTTCTTCAAGCCCATTTCTATCCTTTTTTTTTTGGTCTTCCGCACATCACTCTTCGCGGCTTCCTTGCGTAATTCCTCCTGGCTTTTCACTACTTTTCTGCTCTTTTTGCTCCGCAACTCATCCAATCTTTATTTATTACCTAAAAATGCAAAATTAAGTAAGAAAAATATTTATTCTTGAAAACAATGAAAATACAAAATATGGGATAAAATGTAGAATTACTGCACAAACGATGAGTTAAAATGCCAACAAAAAGGGATAAATATATACATTATTTGGCACTCATCAGTAGATCTTCGTCTTCAATCGATGAACGCCATGAAGTCTAAAGCTCAACTACACATTCTATCATAATCCGAGAGATAGCTATAAGTAGACTAGAAATCAAGAGGGTACATTCTTTATATGTCCTTACTTCTGAAATTTACTAAAAATATCCTTCCCCAAAATAAATATATTCCTACTAATTTTAGAAATTAAAAACCGGAATTATTAGATTACTAATATGCCCCCATATGTATTTCACCTTATACATGGATCAGACACATTAAAGTTTCATTTCAGTTTCTCGGTTTCACTCACCTACTCAGTCTTCTCTCTCTCTCTTTTCCATCGCTCCCATTTTCAAGATCTGAAACTTAAAACTGAAAAGAAACTAAAACCGATGAAATAAATTCATAGATGTTACTCATAATCAACCATTAATCCATTAGCCATTACTAATAATTCAATTTTACTCTCTTTGATAGGAACGAAACCGTATAAATTAGGTTCTTTCATCAACAACAAAAAGCTAATCAAGTTCCACTGAAGATTTCAAAAGTTGTACAAGTGAAAACGATTTTGATTTTGGTCTTGTTTTGTTCGTTTTGATTTTTGGTTAGAGTTCTTGAGATTTTTGTTAGATTTTGTCAAATTTGAGTGTTTTCTGTGTAACTAAAACAAGCATGATTTGGTGATTTTGAATGTTTTATAGGATATGATTTGGTTTTGTTTTGATTTTTATTTTGCTTCAAATCTTGAAATTGTTGTTTTGGATTTTTTAGGTTGAATATGCTAGGTATGTTCATAATGAATTGTAGTGAAAATTGATTTTTCTTTTCAAACCTTAGCATTATTTTTCTCGGATGCTTACCTTAAGTTGTATGCAAATTTGTTCAACTGGTAAATGGTTGAAAAATGTGTTTCTGGAGGTTTTGTTGGTTTAGATATTTTTGTTCAATTTAGGGGATCAATAAAAGTTGTTGATCCAAATTAAACTAGGATCAACAGTAGAAGTTGATCCAATTTAGGGGATCAACAACAGTAATTGATCCAAACAAAAAAAAAAGGATCAACAGTAGAAGTTGATCCAATTTAGGGGATCAACAACAGTAGTTGATCCATAAAACTGAAATGTTGACTCAAATAAGTGGGATCAACAACCTAATTTGATACCAAAAATTATTTTCTAATATGAAAATATGAATGCTAACTGTAATAATTGTTGGACTCAGGTTGAGAAAACACAATGTTTAGGACATCACCAAGGATAAAAAACAAGAATCAAGATGAAAATGTCACGCAAGAGATTAAGCAAGTTAAAGAACCAAAACGAAATGCGAAGAACAAGAAGATAATTGAAGAAGAGGCAACAAGAAAGAGGAAGAATTGGGATACAACTGAAGGACCACAACGAAGGGTGAAAAACAAGAAGATAATTGAGAAAGAATCAGAATAATCATAATCAGAATCCGAAGAACAAGGGCAAGGAGAATCAGATAAAGATGATCAAGAGTCAGAAGAAGGCGAAAATAAATCTGAAAAATAAGAAGTAGCAGAAAAGGGCAAAACAGAGAAAGAGCTCAAAGGTAAAAACATTTATTTGAATATTTATGCGGGTATATCTAACTATGTTGTTTAAAAATTATAAATAAAATGAAAATGATTGAGTTTCATGTATGCAGGCGGGTCAAGGGCGAAAGGAAAAAAAAAATTCAAAGCAGAGAATGAGATGAAGAAGAAGAACATGAATACAAATGAAGAACAACAACAAAAGGTGAAAAACAAGAAGATAGTTGAAAAAGAATCAGAGTAATCAGAATCGGAATCCGAATAAGAAGAGCAAGAAGAATCAAATGAAGAGGATCAAGGGTCAGAAGAAGAGGAAAATAAATTTGAAAAATAAGAAGTAGCAAAAGATGGCAAACCAGAGAAAGAGCTCAAAGGTAAAAACATTGATTTGAATACTTGTGATGGTATATAAAATATGTTGTTTAAAAATCGTAAAAAATATGAAAATGATTTGAGTTTCATGTATGCAGGCAAGTCAAGAGCAAAAGGAAAAAAAATCAAAGCAGGTCTCCAACCATTGGTTGACATGGGGGGTTTTCTATGCAAAAAGTTTGAAGTAAAAGATGAAGATAATAAGAAGAAACCGATACTTGCACAAGCACTGAAGGACTCTCCGTTCTTGGACTTAATCAACTTATTCTACGTAACAGATATAAGTCAAATTATGAGTGATAAATGGTTAGAAGAAGATTAATCTTGCAATGCAGCTGCTAATGAGTGCATTTAATAAACAAACCAAATAGTTCAAATTTGGAGAATCCGAAGAGTGCTCTCTAGAAGCAAGATATTTAGCTTTTACATTCAAGATGAGAAGATTTATAGAGAGTGACGATTTGAAGCAGCAACTGAAACCAAAGAAAGGACTTGACTACAACGAATTCTTAAATAAAAAGTTCGGACCAGAAAAATCGGCAGATTGTCCATCTCCAATAACGAAGAATGAAGTTGTAAGCAAACTGAAAAAGGTAGCATAAGATGAGTCTGATCCAGAGCATTTTGCGAGACTTTTTGCTGTATGGTTATGTATTGTTTTCTTATTCCCAAATGCTGGAACTACAAGCTTTCCAAAGAAATTGGTGCCTTATATTTTACTCATGGACAAAGTTTCATGGACGGATCACGTTGTAGAATATTTGATTTCGAACTTGACAAAAAAGAAAGGGGAACAAGAAACTATCGCTGGCTGCACAACTCTCATAGTGGTAAAAAATGTTCATTTCGTAAAAGTAAAATGTTTATTGTTGTAGAGAGTGAAATGCATATTGTTGGGTAGAACTGACCTCGTTGTTTACATCGAAAAAAAGGAGAATTTTGAAAATTCAACTCCGAGATTCCTACGATGGAACCAACACACATTGTGCAAGAAGCTTGTAACTGATTTTGGCAAAAAAAAATCAAAAAGAAGAAAATCGATATGACTTGGTTCGAGCATCACGTAATTTTTTTAATTTTTTTTATTATATTTATCTTTACTATTACAAATGTCTCAGTTTTTTCATGGATCAACAATGGAAATTGATCCAAGTGAATGGGGTCAACAACCAAAGTTGATCCAGTTTTAATGTAAGTTTTTTGTGGATCAACAATGAAGTTGATCTATTTGAATGTGGTCAACAACCAATGTTGATCCAGTTTTTTGTGGATATCAACAGTGGAAGTTGATCCATGTAAATGGGTAGGTAATTCACCTCAACAATGGAAGTTGATCCAAGTGAATGGGGTCAACAACCAAAGTTGATCCAGTTTTAGTGTCAGTTTTTTGTGGAGCAACAATGGAAGTTGATCCATGTGAATAGGGTCAACAACCAATGTTGATCCAGTTTTAGTGTCATACACTATTTTGATTTTTGTTGATCATGCTTCGCAGTTTCATCAAGACTGTGTTGATCTAGTGCCTGCTAATGAGAACTATTTAATTGACCTATCGCCACATGCAAGAAAACTGAAAGAAGATAGACATGAGATAAAGGAACTAGAGGAAGAAAACTTGTATCTTGAATGTGACAAGCACGAAATTCATTACACGGGAAAGGCTTAAAGTAAACTGTTTGTGAGCAGCACGATATTCATGAGAAATCTGTATGAGAGGAACAAAGACAAAGTACAGTTGTAAGCTGTAGAAGCAGAGCCACTTGCAGAGATTAACAAGAACATAAAGGAATGACAGGAAAATGAAAGGATGTTTAAGGAAGCAATGAAAACAAATAAAAAAAATTATATAGGAAATGTATTTGATGATTTGGAAAATGTGTTCACACAGAAATAAGACGGAGAATCATCTGGAAAGGGAAATGAACATGAAATGAACTCTGCAACAAACCATCAACCAACCGAAGGTAATGAAACGAGAGTAAACATGGAAGTCGAAGATTCAGTGGCTTTGAATAATGAAGACACTCAAGAAATGAAATAGTCGTTGTCAGATGGAACTCCAAGTACTTTGGGAACTCAAGAAAGGTCTTATAGGAATGGTTTTGAAAGTGGAATGAGGTAACAGGAAGAACCGAAAATAACAAATCTTTG
This sequence comes from Papaver somniferum, assembly GCF_003573695.1. NCBI lineage: Eukaryota > Viridiplantae > Streptophyta > Magnoliopsida > Ranunculales > Papaveraceae > Papaver > Papaver somniferum. The sequence goes on from NC_039362.1 coordinate 22,657,273, forward strand.
GAGAATTGGAGGGACGACTTTGATGCAGCGAGAAAAATAAGGGAAGCTGATGATTTAGAACTCAATTCTGTGGTCGAAAATATTGGAATATCTGTTGGAATAGTAAAAGAGAAGAATGACATACAAATTGAAGAGAAGAGTTCGGCTGTTCAAGAAAATGACAATAAAAACATGGAATAAGTGGAAGTTCCATTGATTGTGTATGAAACTTCTTTTGATCAGCTAAACTTGACAAACAAGCTTGAGATAACAACACTAAATTTCTCCCTTATATAGTCTTTCAAATCAGGGTTTGCTTTCAATCAAAGCTAAGATAGGTTAGTAACAACGACATTCAATATCCACCATTAGATGAAAACCTGATTTAAGATTGAAGCTAAGTCTGCTTAAAACCAAAGAAATATCTCTCCACTGTTAGATGGTCTTAGCTTGCTACACATAAATGAAATATACCTTCATTTAGATATGGGTAACCCACCTAAACGTGTATATTGAGTTTGCTCAATAACTATTTAACTGAAGTTATCCATGTGAACATTTTTTTCTTAATCACGTTCATCTAATACCTCTAGATCAACTATGATGATCAATAAATCATGATAGATAATCAAATGAATCTAATTGTGTTTCAAATGGAGTTGTTCAATTGTTCACTTTTTCACATAAATATATATGAACCAATTGAATCAAAATCGGATTGATTAGTAAGAATCAATTCATGAACATTAAGCCACGGTTTGTAAAGATTGCATTCCTTAATTCATAAATTTAAACAGGTACGCAAACTATAATCACTAAGTTTAACCAATTTTAGAACTTTAACCACTAAGTTTGTAAACAGGTATGCAAACTATAGCTTTCGGAATTTGGTCTTGTCCAGCCGTTTGCAAATGAGTATGCACACAGCCGTCCCGGACCTAACTCAGGTAGGACCGTTCGCTAGCTAGTATGCAAACAAGGTTTTCTGACTTTAACAGTTAAAACTGTTTGCATACTAGGTGTGCAAACAAGGTTCACGGACCTGAATCATACCAAAATAGTTTGCATACTAGGTACGCGTACTGTGTTGTATCCATACAAAATTTTTTGTTCTAAACTCTTATTTCAATCATTGAAACATCCTTAGACGACAATAGTTGTCTCACACAAACTATTAGCTTATAAGTAATTTTCAAGTGATCGAATGATCAATATGAAACTTTCTGAGTCGACATCAAATGATTGTCTCACACATATATGTAAGATGTTACAAGGAAATTTCTACATGATCATTTTTTGACTTATTATTTAGTCAAGAATATGATGAACGCAGTTAAAGAAAAAAGCTTCCAAAACATATTTCGATAAATATATAAGCGAGATAAACTCGACTCGAAATATCAAATGTGTATAATATCAATATTCTATATAGTTATATGACTTAGTCTGATTAGGAGATAGAATAGAACAGATTTCTGAGTGATAGATAAGTTTTAGTCTCCACATACCTTTTGTTGATGAAGTTCCTCCAAGCTCTCCTCAGTAGATCTTCGTCTTCATTCGATGAACGAGTGAAGTCTAAAGATCAACTACACATTCTATCCTAATCCAAGACATGGCTATAAGTAGATTAGAAATCAAGACTATAGTTTTGCTCAACTAAACTTGATAAACAAGATTGAGATAGCAAAGCTTGCGAGTTCGGCCGAGTAGTGCTCTAACATCAGGGTTTGCTTATAGTCAAAGCTAAGATAACTTAGTAACAATGCATTCAATGTTCACCATTAGATGAACTCCTAATATAAGATTTACGCTAAATCTGCTTTAAAATAAAGCAATCAATCTCCACCGTTAGATGGTTTTAGCTTGTTTCACACAAACGAAATATACCTTCATTTAGATATGGGTAACCGTACCTAAATGTGCATATTGAGTTGACTCAATAACAGTTAACCGAAGTTATCCATATGAACACTTTTGTCTTAACCACATTCATCTAACACTTCTAGATCAAATATGATGATCGATCAATTATGAAAGGTAATCAAATGAATATAATTGTGTTTCAGATAGAGTTGTTCAATTATTCACTATCTCATAGACATATATATGAACCAATTGAAACAAAATCGGATTGATTCGTAATTATACAAAGTACTTATACAAGAATCAATTCATGAACATTAAGCCACGGTTTGCAAAGATTGCATTCCTTAATTCATAAATGTTTAGTTCATGAGTATGAAAATCATACTTAACCGATTTTAGAACTTAAACCATTGTGTTCGCAAACCAGGTATGCAAATAACAAATCCGGACCTTGGCCTTGTCCAGCCGTTCGTAAACCATGTATGCAAACAACTATCCCGAACCTAACTCAGGTTGAACCGTTCGCATACTAGGTATATAAACAAGGTTCCCGGACCTGAGTAATAACAATACAGTTCGCATACTAGGTATGCATACCGTGTTGTATCCAGACATGGTTAATTGTTCTAAACTCCTATTTCAATCATTGAAACATTCTTAGAAGTCGACAATAACCGTCTCACACAAACTATTAGCTTCAAGTAATTTTAAATTGATCGAATAATTAATACGAAAGTTTCCAAGTCGACATCAAATGATTGTCTCACACAAATTAGATAAGATGATTCAAGGCAATTTTCACATGATCATATTTTGACCATAATATTTTATTTCTAACAAATAAATTATTTCTAACTAAACCCGTCAAGAATAATGATGAACATAGTTAAAGCAAAAAGCTTCCCACACATATTTCGAGAAATAAATAACCAAGATAAACTCAGCTCGAAATGGCAAATGTATATAATATAAAAGTGTATATATCTATACAACTTAGTCTTATTTGAAGATTGAATAGAATGGACTTTTGAGTGATAGATAAGTTTTAGTCTCAACATACCTTTTGTTGATGAAGTTCCTCTAAGCTCTCCTCAGTAGATCTTTGTCATCAACCGATGAACGATGTGAAGTCTAAATCTCAACTACACATTCAATCCTAATCTGTTACATAGATATAAGTAGACTAGAAATCAAGACTACAATTTTGATCAACTAAACTTGACAAACAAGCTTGAGATAGCAATGCTTGCGAATTCTACCGAGCAGTGCTCTAACAGATCTAGATATGAAAGTATGATGGCTATAAGAAGAAACTCAGAAGATTTGAATGAATAAGAAAATTAGATGAAGAGAATAGAAGAAGATGATGAAGATCAGAATCGAGCAGCAGATAACGAGATCGGATCGATTTTTCCAAATGATACCATAGTAATACAGACAAAGCTAGTAACTAGAATTCTTCATTAAGCTACAGAGGTGTCCATAAAGGACATTAAATACAAGGAGATATAAAGATGAAATAACAGAAAAGAATGTAAGCCATACACGTGTAGTAATCCTACACAGACTATAACAGAAACAGTTATGACAGCTAACATTCGTTGTAATAAACAGACAGTCTTAGATTATTATCTGGAAGTTAAAATTAGCCACATTTGATGATACACATTGCTTTAAAAGGAATTACAAATTTATGTTATACCACCTCAGTTTCTGCGAAAGTGTACTATCACTTTTGCACAAACAAAGGGAATACGATACTGGGCTACTAGATATTTTGTTGATTGGTGCATTGGGCAGGCGCATGCATCTAGAGTCTATTCGGGCTTACTCGATATTTGAGGTGTTGCCCAAATCGAAGTTTAAGAACTAACGGACAGGCCCATTTATAAAAATGAACCCATAACAATTGTGCCCTAAATCACCAACTCCTCCTTTAAACCTCAATTCTTCCTCCAACCTTCACTCCTTTTTTTTTCGTCTTTCCTCTTCTCTGAAAATCTCTTCCTCAGTAGCGATGGCCTGTACTATTGATTTCCGGCGCTTAGACGAAGGCCTCGGCGGGACTAGAAACAAAAGAAAGAGATCAGATGAAGAAGAGCTCGAATTCACCTTTACCAACACATCAATGGATGTTGACGATGAAGTTGAACCATCAGCAAAGCGCACTGCAATCTCATCATCTGAAGGTAAACCAACCTACGATGGAGTAATAGCAGGAAGAGTATCAGGTCGTAAATGGAAACAACCAAGAACTAAAAGAGCATCAGCTATGAATATCAAAGTGAATCCAAGAACATTTGATGAGAGGATGAAGGAGAAAGAGATTAAAAAGGCATTTAAATCAAGAGTTGATGAATTGAAACTAGAGATTAAGAATAATAAGATTGATAAGAGATTGAAAAGAGAAGAAAGAGAGAAGAAGAAACAAGAGAATATATTGAGGACTGGTACTAAAATTCAGAAGATTACTAATCCAAAGACTTTGAAGAAGATTTCTAAGAGTAAGAATAAAGGTCAGCTTAGAAAGGTTCCTGATGAGATGTTTAAGAGGAAATAGATGCCTCAGGTTCTCCCTCTGTAAGTTCTTCTGTTCTGAAACTTGTGGTGAATTAGGGTTTTTTTTTTTTTTATTATTGTCGTATTAAATTTTGAAGATGTTAAATTTGGGATTTATGTTTTTTGTTTTGGTTAAGATTGTAATGGGTAATCATGGAACTGGTTTAAATTTAATGCTTAATTTTGATAATCTACTGTTGAATTGTTGGCTCTAAAATACTAGGGTTTATGAGCATGATATGAAATATTAGGGTTTAAATTGTTAATTTGTGGCTTTGGTTCCATTTGTCTTGCCACGGAATTGGTTTAAATTTTGGTAACTCACTGCTTAATTGTTGGCTATGAAATGTTAGGGTTTATCAGTATGGTATGAAATTTTAGGATCTAGTTAGGAATTTGTGGATTTGGTTATGTTTGTGTAATCACGGGATTGGTTTCAGAAACCCTTTAATTAAATTTGAACAAGTTCTGCAAGCTTCCCGATTTAGGTCGACACATTAGCTCACCAGAAACTTCATTGTTTACTACATTTTCTTACACATAAGTCTGAAACAGTCTGAAGTTTTAGCAGAGTTCGTTTCATTTGTCTTTACTCTCACAATGAAAACGAAATCAAAAGATGAAGTAGGTAATTTTGGAATTACAGCAAGTCTTATTTTTATGGCAATTTGCTGAGAAAAATTAGCAAAGTCAGGAGGTTCTTTGCTTTATTGTGCTGGTGAGGTGTTTTGCTTAAAAATAAACTTGTGATCAGTCATTTTGTGTTAGTTAAATGTTTTAACTCTATGCCTCTTCTGTTCACCAGTCCGATCTCACGCCAATATGTGCTTTCATATGTAACGATTTCTCTGCATTTTTAGTTAAATGGGCTTATCTTTCTGTCCACGAGTAAGAGTACGGATGAGAGGATTATGTAGCACCTTTAGCTATCAGCAAATATGCTTCAATAGACAGGAGAGCACACACTGCTGATTCTGTTGGTTAGAAGTGGTCCTTGTCTTTGAGAATAGCTAGAATATTATGATATATTATTATTAACTGCATCCTGTATTACTATGATATATTATTATGTGAAGACTGCATCCTGTATTACTATGATATATTATTATTTATTTCTTGCATACCAACATACTGGGTCATCTTAGAACCTGCGTTGTTTTCGTACTACCATTTTGCTCGTGAATTGGCTTGATTTTTCTTTATGTCCATACTCTTTACCAGTGAAAAATGGCCACAGAAGAAGTAATAAGTTTCTACGCTGATTGGAAGCTACACATTTGTGGTTTTGGTTATGGTTGTGGTTCAATTTGCTGAAAAGGATGCTTAGGCATATTGTTTGCTCCATTATGGTGGAGTTGCTATTATTGCTCAGATTAACCACATTTCATTTTATATATTGTATGAACTTTAATACTTGTGTGTCTTTAGTGTGAGTTATTTCTGTTAGTTTTCTTATGGCTAGTATAGTTTACCCTGGCCGAGATGGCATTCAGTTACTAGTTTGATTTACGTCATCATGTAAATTATTTGACAAGTTCGATGGCACGTTCTCATGTTTAGAGAAACTTAGTATCATGTATATAAATCGAAGTTCGATGACATGTTCTTATGTTCAGAGAAACATAGAATCAAGGATAAAAACCATTCCTGTATATGTGGGGGGCTCATTTCCCCCGAACTTTTCAACTAGTCTTTTGAATTTTCTCACTAATGCTATGATACGTCTTCATGCTATGTTTTACCAAGCTGAGATGGCATTCGGTTGCTGGAGTATCATGGAAACGAAATCCAATGATGAAGTAGGAAATTTTGGTTTTACAGCAAGTCTCTGTGGCAATTTGCTGAGAAAAATTAGAAAAGGAAGGAGGTTTTTTGCTTTATTCTGCTGGTGAGGTGGTAAACTTGTTACCAGTTATTTTGAGAAAACACTAGTTTATGATGTGCTATTCGATTTATAATCATGATCATAAGCAGCTACCAAATATCAGTTAAATGTTTTAACTGTATGCTCTTCTGTTCACCAGTTAGAGCTCACACTAAGAAACTTGTCTTTTCTGTCCACGAGTAAGAGAAAGGATGAGAGGATTATGTAGCACCCTTACCTATCAGCAAATATGCTTCAATAGACAGGAGAGCGGACACTGCCGACTTCTCTTGGTTAAAAGAGGTCCTGTCTTTGAAATATCCGATTAGCATAATAGATTTCTTAGACATCCCACTCTATGTGAAGACTGAATCCTTTATTACTATGATAAATTATTATTTATTTCTTGCAACATATTGGGTCATCTTTAAACCTGCTTTACTTTCATACTATTATATATGGTTTGATACAAGAAATCTTACATGAATTATAGTGACGATAGATTAGTGAAGAATGATAGGTTGGTGTTGGATTTCTGGAATGGTGTTTCCTGGTTAATCTGAATTGTCAACACTTGGATTGCAGGGTTGTGTATGGAATTTTTTGTTGCGCTACCATTTTGACGCATCAGCCCATTAGGATCTGTGCAAATTTGAGGCATGTTTGTACCTAAAACATCTAGTTTGTGTTATCTGATTCTTCTTTATGTTCCCATACTCTTTACTAGTGAAAAATGGCCAATGAAGAGATAATAAGTTTCTTTGCCTCACTTTAAGCTACACATTTATGGTTTTTATTGTGGTACAATTTGCTCAAGAGGCTTTTGATGCTTAGACATATATTGTTTGGCCCATTATGGTGGATTTGCCATTATTCCTCGAATGGTCACATTTAAACTTCACTTTATCTTTGAAATACATTGTATGAAATAAATTGTTCACCCGACCGAGATGGCATTTACTAATCAGATTCACATCATCGTGTGGAGTATTTGCTACAGAAACATAAAATCATGGGTAAAATCGTTCTTGTATGTGGGGTGGGGGGCATTTCCCCCGAACTTTTGAACTAGTCTTCTGAACTATCTCAAACTCAGCACTAAAATCTAACTCTAATGCTATGGTTTATCCGAGCTCAGAATGGCATTCAGTTACTAGTCAGATTCATGTCTTCATGCGGACTATTTACCAAGTGCGATGACATGTTCTTTTGTTCAGAGATTTTTAGAATCATGTATACAGTATATACATGTACAGTATATACATCAAAGTTCGAAGACATGTTCTCATGTCCAGAGAAACTTAGAATCATGGATAAAATCATAAAATCATTCTTGTATCGGGACTGGGGGGGGGGGGGGGGGGGGGGGGGGTCATGAATATGAGGCTGCATTGGGTGTCGATATATGGGTAAGCGGGTAGCGGAGTCTGCAGAAGCTTGATTGCTTGAAACCCTAATCGACCAGGCCCTTCCTTCTCTAAGAGCCTTAGTGTTATGTTGCAGTCAAATGAAACAATGAATCAACAGTGAAATCAAATTAGGGTCAAAATGAATCTTTTGCATGAAAGCATTTAAATTGGCCAATAGAAAGTTGTTTGTAAATGCTGCTGCTATTGGCGAATTCTGGTCCAATGTCTAGTCAAGATTCTATCGTTTCCTTTCCTTGATGATGCTTCTTATCGAAGACTTTTTTGTTGATTCCTATACGCTAATTGCATGAATGCACATTTGTTTGTTACAAAAGCTAAGGCATTAGTCTATTCTTTTCAAAATGAGAACAGAGAATAACAATCTTGCTGGCTAACGGAATGAATCAAGATAAGTCAAAATATCATTATCACTTGAGTGGTGTGATGTTTGTATTGGACTAGGGTTTGTTTTCTTGTTTTTCTAAGAAAATATTTGTTGTTGATCAAAAGTGTGATAAAAGTATGATACCCTGAGAACTAATCAAGATTTGACGGGTCATACTCAACTACCCATGATTAATTAACATTAAAATACCATTACTAAACGGGCATTCAGTAAAAATCATTCGTTGAACCCTATTAAGGTTACACCTCGTTTGACTTTGATCTTGACTTTCATTTTTCTTTCCATTCACTTTTCATTTAAAATTAGTAATCCGAAGAACCAACAGACGCAACATTAAAGATAAGAGGGGGAAAAAGATACAAGTTCTCTGAATTAGCGGAACAAATCTAGAGATTTTTGCCAATTCTGCACCCACCTGAACATGGGGGTAGGAACGGCTATCAGTTTTGATTCATTTGCCTCCTTATTTAAATTTTTTATTGTACTAGTTGTTATTTGTTTAGTGTGGCCGTGTGGGTGGAACTAGTACTTTTGGAGTAGGTGACATGCGATCGCACACGGTATTTTAGTGTCCAAACTTTTAGTTTTTCTTGGAATTTTTGGTGTCCCTGTTTATGCTTAATAAGTAATGTTAAAACATCCATTGAGAAAAGATAATAAAATAAATGAGTTTAGTTTATGTTATTGGGAGAAATAAACAATATCAAGTTATCCACAAATGTAACAAGAATCAATGGAAAACCTTCCAGTATACCAAGAAAATTGGGAAAAATGAGTCAATTGGGAGAATTATTTCTTCACCATTATCTCATGCTATAATCTTCCTGATTAATTTTTTCGTCTTTTTCTCTGTTAGATCTTGATGACTGTTTCATCCTATTAGTTTACTTTGTTTCTATCTCTTTTCTTTTTGGTTTTAATATTAGGTTTGCTCTCATAATATCCTAGTCTTACTTGTTGCCTGTTTTCATTATTATTTTTTCTCAATTGTTCTAAATCTTCCTCCTAAATATCTTTTAATCTTTACTATGTTTTGGTAACTGCAGGTCTCGTTGTTCATCAAATCATGGGAAGCATTCAGTGTTGGACCTCTATGTTCAACAGTCTCCTCCTTTTAACTATATTGTTACAACCAAGTATCGCCATTTCATCAGCTTTTTCAGCAGTATTGCTAGCCTCAAATGTTGAAGAGTTCCTAATCAGTATGAACCAGTATTATTTTCTTCATCATGTTTATGATCTAAATGTTGTTTTCGATCCAAGTTCAATCAAATCGGTGTCTGTTACTGAGTCTATCCAAGTTAATAATTTGAAATTCAAATTATTTAACTTTCCCCCTATTACTCTCTGTAATGAAAGGATCTATATTACTCATCTGTATTCTTCTCAGAAGATAGTCAACTTTCCTTCTAAACAATATTTCTCACCTCTTAAAGAAGATATTTTCTTTAATCATCTTAAAGAAAAGAATAATTCTGGTATAACTAATTATATTTATTTGAGCTGTCGTTATTCTCTTTATATCATAATATCCCAAACCCTAGCAAACTGTATCCCCTCATACTGTTACTCTGAAAATATCTTTACGCACCTTTTCCCAGCAGACAACATGGATTCTTCCTCTAACAATCAAATCACTGCTATCACGGGAAAGATGCAGAATACTCAAATAAGAGACATCTGTGCTAGACAGATGAGAAGAGCAGTTGGTACCAAATCTGTTTTTGTCAAAATCGCAAAAAACCATAACATCACCCTTATTGGTAAGCTTTTCACAAAAGATAACTTTGATACTGAAGATGTAAGGAAGGAAGTGCAGAAAGTTTGGAACAAATATAGAACAAAAGAGGTGCGAGCCATTGGGAGGAATATTTATCTTTTCAAGTTTCATTCTGAAGAAGTCATGAATACCATTCTCAAGAAAAGTCTGTGGAACGCTTTGAAAAGCCATTTGAATCTCTTAAAATATGACCCTTCTAACCCTGTTGATCAATGGGTCTTCTCTCATCAAGAGTGGAATGTGCAATTTAAAAATCTTTTACAAGAACATCATTCTAAGGAAATAGTTGATGAAGCTATAGAGGAGCTAGGTACTAAGGTTTGGACTGACCCAGAAGACTGCACTCAAGTTTATGGCAGCACTATAACAGCTAGGATCAAAATCGATTTATCTAAACCCTCCATAGAGGAGGATGGTGGAATAATGTTGCTGGTGGAGTAACGTGGATTCGCTTTCACTGAGAAAAACAACCTCACTCTTTATTCCCCAAATGTTTTACCACTGATCATAAAGAAGAAGAATGTGAAACTGTAGCTGATGAACTCAGGATAAGGGGATACACCAATGAGGAATATATAGCCTACATTCATGAACTGGCTACTGCTTATGGGGTAGAAATCATTGAAGATTTGGATCAACTGATTCAAAATATTGTTGAAGCTTGCCGTATCCAAAAAGAAGAAGAATCGAAAGAGCAAGAGGTTAGTAGAAGCAACAAAAGAGCCATACAGGAGGACAATGACTCTGATGAAGTGGATGAAAACAATATGGAAAATATCCCTGGTAACAAACATTCTTCAACATAGGCTGATGAAATGGAACACGACTTGGTTGAGGAAGGAGCAAAAGAATTAGAGGAGACTTCTCATGAGATGAACGAGACAAACTCTAATCTGGTAATTTCTACTTCTTAGTATTTTTTTTTTCTTCTCGACTCTCTACTATACCTATAGTTATACAAACATTAATTGTTATTCTACCTGTTTTATTAGTCTGCATGTTTTAGATCCTTACAAAAACTTGAGTATCAAGTTTTATGTTTCTAGACTTTTTCCATCATGAAAATATTGAGTTGGAACTGCCAAGGATTCCTAGGTAAAGAAACTAGAGATCATATGTTGCACCTTATCAATCTTCATTCTCCAGACATCATCTTATTATGTGAAACAAAGATTAACGATGATAGAATCCTGAAACTTACAAACTGTCTTAAAATGCCCAACAAAGCTCATGTCCCTTCCATTGGTCAAGTTGGGGGAATAATTCTCTTGTGGAAAGATGGTTTCTCTCTAGAAATTGTCAATGCCTCATCCAACATGTTTCATGCTCTTGTTACTAATGACCCTGCTAGAGGAGAATGCTTTCTCTCGTGTGTCTATGACACTCCTTATAGAGAAGACCAGTTATCTCAATGGGGTTATATTAGAAACTTAGTAAAGTGGTAAAGATTCCCTGGGTTCTCATGGGAGATTTAAACATAACTTTTGATCATACTGAGAGAAACACTAACACTGATCCTACTTCTGATGATGCTATTGATATTATTAAAGAAGTTGAACTTCATGATTTGGGATGTAATGGTAACCCTTTTACATGGACTAGTAATAGTCATGGAACCGGTATAATCAAATCTAGACTAGATAGATCTCTAGTTAATAATGATTGGCTCATTAATTTTCCAGACTCTAGATTACTCCATCTTCCTATTAGAGGCTCGGACCATGCTCCTATTATCTTGTCTTTGTATATTAATTTTTCAGGCTCAAGAAGAACATGGAAATTTTTTGAGAACTGGCTTCAAAATGAGACTTGTATAAATGAAATAAAAAATGCTTAGGTTTCTAATGCTATAGGCTCTTCAGCTTTTGTCATGAATGACAAACTGTCCAATACTAGACATAATTTGTCAAAATGAAGTAAAAATATCTATGGGAATATTCAGGGAAGAATCATTGATCTTCAACAACAAATTGCTCAAATTCAGTTCACAGATATCCAAGGAAGTAACAGTGATGAGGTCTTGAATCTTGAGAAGAAAATTGATTCTTTAAATGAAATTCAACCTTCTTCTTATAAACAGAAATCCAAAGATCATTACTATAATGATATGCATAGGAATTCAAAAAAAAATCATATAAGATCTAATCAGAGAAGAGTCAGAAATAGAATAGATTCTTTACAAGCCCCAGATGGGTCATGGTGTCAAGACAAAAACTCTATAGAAGATCTGATAGTTTCACATTTCAAGAGAATAAGTACAACATCAAATCCAGCTGACAGTGAAGCTTTTTTGCAGCATATCCTCTCTTGTATTTCAGATGAAGAAAATGCAGCTCTTGTCTCCATTCCAACTTCACATGAAATTCATCAAGCTCTAAATTTAATGGATCCTTGGACTTCTCCAGGTCCAGATGGTTTTCCTCCAGGGTTTTACCAATCTCAGTGGCAACTAGTTCAAGAGGATGTATGTAAAACAGTTCAATCTTTCTTCAGTTCAGGCTTTCTTCTAAAGAAACTTAATAGCACAAAAATCACCTTAATCCCTAAAACTTCATCATCTCATAATCCAGAAGATTTCAGGACCATTGCTTTATGAAACACTATATACAAGCTTATTTCAAAGATTATTGCTCTCAGGCTCAAAAAACACTTGGCCAAGATTATTTCACCAATGCAATCTGCATATGTGCCTGGAAGATTAATTTCTGAAAATATTTGTTTAGTCCATGAGCTTGTGAAAGCAATAGAGAGGAAAATAGGAAAAATGGGACATCTTTCTCTTAAGATGGACATGTCAAAAGCATTTGACAGACTAGAATGGTCCTTCCTTACATATGTGCTTAAAAAATTTGGTTTCTGTAAGAAGTTCTGTCATCTCATCATGCAATGTATAAGTACTACTCAGGTGGAAATTCTGGTGAATGGTTCTCCCACTATGGCTTTCAAACCAACAAGAGGAATTAGACAAGGAGATCCTCTTTCTCCTTATCTTTTCATTCTTGCAATGGAAGCTTTCTCTAGACAGGTGTATCATAATGAAAACATAAACATGTTGACAGGTATGAAGATCTCAAGAAATGCTCCTAAAATTAATCACTTGTTATTTGCAGATGACTGCCTACTATTTTGTAAATCTAATTAGATGCAAACTAACAAGCTTCTCCAGCTAATTCAAGATTTCAGTGCTTGCTCTGGGCAGCTTATTAATTTTTCTAAATCTGAAGTCTACTTCAGTAACAATATGAGTCCACTCTCTTGTCATCTAATCAGTGGATTGCTTCAAGTTAGATAATTAAACATTGAAGAAGAAAAATATTTAGGTCTCCCCTTCTTTGTTGGTAGAAATAAGAAGATTCCCTTCTCCAATATCATCACAAAAATGGAATGCAGGATCTCAAGATGGAATGGCTCCAATATGTCTGAGGAAGGAAGAGGAGTGATGATCAAAAATGTTACCAATGCAGTTCCAGTACATCATATGATAAGTTTTAAGTTGCCAGACAACACTATTGATCAACTTAATTCATTACAGCAAAAATTCTGGAGAAATAAGAATTCCAACAAAGGTAAACAGTATATTAGTTGGAGGAATGTAAATAATGCAAAAGAAGAAGGTGGGCATGGCTTCAGAGATTTACAGCTGTTCAATAGAGAACTCCTTGCAAAATCAGTCTGGAAACTCTGTACTGACTCTACCTCAATTTGTTCAGCATCTCTCCAGGCCAAGTATTATCATGATGGTGATATCTTCAATTCTAAAGAATCTGACAACTCAACTTGGTCATGGAAAAACATAAGTTCTGAACTACCTTTCATCAAAACACATGCCTGCTGGTGTGTTGGAAATGGTCAGAAAATCAAGATATGGTAACACAAATGGATTCCTGAACTTAACTATCCTCCAAAGCCAAAAGAATGTGTCTCTTATTTTCAGAACTACATCTACATTCATCAACTATTCTCTACCACAAGTGAAGGCTGGAATTCAGATCTACTTTTTTCTCTTTTTGATCCACAATCAGTTGCCTTAATTATGAATATCACTATTCATAAAAATCAAGAAGATAACTGATATGGACTCTTTAAAAAAGTGGAAGATTCTCAGTAAAGTCTGCTTATAATAGAATGCTAAAAGAAAGGAATGGAGATTTTTCAGTTGGTACAAGAATGCAAAGAATTTTCAAAAAATTGTGGAAATTACCTATACTTCCAAGAACCAAACAATTCATGTGGAAATGTATCAAGCTGCTTCTTCCAACAAGAGACACTCTGGTGGGAGTCATTCAAGATGCTAATTTCAATTGTCCCTCTTGTTCTCAGGAAATTGAAACTGCATCTCATACTATCCTTGACTGTCCTTTATCCAAATCAGTTTGGTTTGCAGTTTTGGGTTTACACATTAGCCAGGGTAGTATGTTATTTGATTGGATCTGTGGATGGTTTGACTCAGTGATAAATAGACAGATTCAAGAGAGTAATCTCTGCAAGATAGGAATAGTAGCTTGGTGTCTCTGGAATTCCAGGTGTGATAAAGTTTTCAAGAATATCTCAGCTACTCCAGAAAGCATTATTCAGAGATGCAAAAGAGAATTTGAAATTATGGATCATAAAACATCTACAAACTACAAACTTCTTGCCCCTCAGAATGGGACTAACATTCACTGGATACCTCATTTGCCTGGTTTCTTCAAAATAAATTCTGATGGTTCTTTTGTTTCAGCTAATAACACTGGTGGCATTGGACTAATCTGTCGTGATTTTGCAGGTGTGCATCACGGATCTAAATACATATATCTGACTACTGCAACTAGTCCAGAACAAGCGGAGAGTAAAGCACTTTGGGAAGCAATGCAATGGGCAATAGAAAAAAGGCTGGAGAAAGTTATTTTTGAGTTAGACGCAAAGCTTATTGTGGATGCAGTTTTGGGAGATGCACTTAATATTGATTGGAGAGTACACAACCTAATCCTAGATATCAAGTATTTATTTAAATTACATTCATCTTGGAAATGTTCTTATGTGCCTAAAGAGAGAAATAAAGTAGCATATAATTTGTCTAAGTTAGCTAGAACTCAGTTTATTAGTGGTGTCTGGTTTTCATCCCCTCCAGATGATATCATTCATCAATTTCAGGAGGATGCTCGCAATGTAAATTCTTTCTAATCCATAATTCAAATTTTCAGTTACAAAAAAAAAAGTTATCCACAAATGTTGTTGTGCAGGTAGAATAAAACTGGACATTACCCCACGAAAGCAAGTGCTGTGGTCGGAGACAATCATATAATGTTCTTCTCCGCACATCGACCGTAAGTCATATATAATGAAATTATTGTACCTGGTTTCATTGCCAAAATCAGAATCGAGCAGAGGTTCTTCAATCAGGAATACTAGACTTGAATGCTGGAGACTCAAAATTTCTAAGGTTTTGGGAGTAAATCCGGTTCCTATGGGAGGTGGCTTACCCACTCATATGTCATGCCAGCTGGCCTGGTAAACTGAACGCGTCACTACGGTAGAAATGATAGGCGATGGTGTCTACACTGAATGAATCGATCGCCAACAGTGTAGTCTCCATCGTTTGGGTGGTATTCGTCCTCCAACGGGAAATTCTCCATCGCTATAAAAATGTGAATTTCAAACACTAAATCTACCTTGGTGAACTGCCTTAGAAATGTTAAGTTTGAGCTCAAGAAATGGAATATCTCCCACTATGGTAATATTGATCACAAAGTCAATAACTTAACGGATCAACTTAATATCCTGAATAGTAATCCTTATTAAGAATAATGAGGCCATTAGTGTGATTGAACATAATCTTGAGTCAGCTCAAAAAGCTCCGGAACTTTTTTATGCTCAAAAATCTATAGTGGATTTCATTAAGGGCTCTGACAGAAACACTTCCTATTACCATACCAATGTAAATAGTAGAAGGCACTTCAACCATATTAATTCTCTAAAACTTGTTGATGGTCAATAGTCTGAGGATAAAGACACTCTTGAAGACCTGATAGTTACTCATTTCAAAAGTATTTCTACCATCACTAATGATTTATTAGATAAAAGATTTTTGAATTGCATTGATAGCTGTATCACCAATAAGGACAATGAAAATATTTTGAATCCTATTACTCTTGAAGAGATTAGGAACACAATCATGCAAATGGCCATATGGACTGCCCCTGTGTTAGAGGACTGCTCGGTCGAACTCGCAAGCTTTTCTATCTAAAGCTTGTTTGTCAAGTTTAGTTGCCAAAACTATAAGTTCTAATTTCTAGTCTACTTTTAACTGTGTCTCGGATTAGGACAGAATGTGTAGTTGAGCTTTAGACTTCACGACGTTCATCGATTAAAGATGAAGAACTACTAAGGGGAGCTTGTGGAACTTCACCAACAAAAGATATGTGGAGACTTGAACTCATCAATCACTCAGAAATCTATTTCTATTTTATCTCCTACTGAGACAAAAGTCGTATAGCTATATAGAATTTATATTATACACATTTGATATTTCGAGCTGAGTTTAACTCGCTTACATATTTCTCGATATATGTGTTGGTAAGCTTTCACTTTAACCAAGTTCATCTTTATTCTTGACGAAAGTCAAAAGATGATCATGTGAAAATCACCTGGTAACATCTTACATGATTTGTGTGAGACAGTCATTTGATGCAGACTCGGAATGTTTCGTGTTGATTTATTGATCACTTGAAATCTGCTTTGAAGCTAATAGTTTGTGTGAGACAACTATTCCCGTCTTCCAAGAATGTTCCAATGATTAACACGGAGTTTAGAACGATTAACCATTGATTGGATATAAAACAATATGCATACTTGTATGCTAATTTTTGCAAGTTATTCCAAGTTCGGGAACCATATTATGGATACCTGTATGCGTACTGGTTTGATAGTTGAAGTCCGGGAACCTAGTATGCATACTCGTATGCGTATCGACTTAAAAGTTTAAGTCCGGGAATTCAACTGAGTTTGGTCATGTACGACAGTATGCGTACCCGTTCGCACACTGGCGAACCCAGGCCAAGTCCGGCTACTTAGGTATGCGTACCCGTTTGCATACTTGAGTGGGTTAAGTTCTAAAATCGGTTTGTTCATGAACAAATACATTTCTATAATAAGGAATGCAATATTTTGCAAACCGTGGCTATAATGTTCATGAATTGGTTCGAGTGAATCAAAATCGATTTTGCTTCAATTGTGTCTTGCATACTTCTATGAGAATATAAACAATTGAACAACTTTATAACTAGTTTCATTTGAGTCATTTGAACTAGTTGTGATTAAGATGAACAGGGTTGATATGAAAGTGTTCATATGGCTAACTTCGGTTAACTATTGTTGAGCCAACCATGTGTACACATTTAGTACAGTTAAATGAAGGCACATTTCCTAAAACCATTATAGGTTAACGACTTAAAGACTTCATTGGGATTCTGAAGCCAGACCCAACTATTTTCTCTGTAGTTGTGTGTTCTGATCTTACTTTGTTCTATCGTATTAACTATTATCTTATCTAATATTTGCTCGATATTTAATCTCTTATAGGTAAGATAAAAAGTAGTCACAAACATCTTCGTCTCATCGTTCGTGATTACACAATATCTTGTTTCGCTACCATACGATTAAGATAATTGTGAGGTGATTGATATTACTAGGATCCGGTGTGTAAATTGGTTCTTGTTCACCTTGGTTTATCAAAAGACGGAACAAAAACTCGTAGGTACTTCTGTGGGAGACAGATTTATCTATTCAATATACTTTTCTGTGTGAAACAGATTTGTTTGTCAAGTCTTCGACTTTGGATCGTAGCAACTCTTAGTTGTGGGTGAGAAAAACTAAGGGAATAAGTGTATAGAATCTGTCGTGGTTCAAGAGGCGGAAGGAACGCGACAGTACCTTAATCAGTGTGAGATTGGTTATGGCTCAACTACAATCCAGTTCGAAGTTAACTTGTAGTATGCTAGAGTCTGTAGCGGCTTAATACAGTGTGGTGTTCAAATCTGGACTAGTCCCGGGGTTTTTCTGCATTTGTGGTTTCCTCGTTAACAAAATTTCTGGTGTCTATGTTACTTCTTTTTCGCATTATATTTTTATATAATTGAAATATCACAGGTTGTGCGTAGTTCAATCAATTGGTGAATTCAACCTTTGGTTGTTGATTGAAATTGATTGACGCTTGGATATTGGTCTTTGGTACCATCCAATTTATTTCTCATATTAATCCGGCTCACAAATTTTTATCTGTTGGATTGCAGATTGATTTGATAAATTGAGATATAACTATTGGATGTATTTTTCTTGATTGATTCTGATTGTCTAGTTGATTCTCTTGGAAATATATTGGAGTTAGTCCATACAGATTGCCTAAATGAAATATTGGGTGTGGTTGTTAGACCCCCGTTTTCCAATTGGTATCAGAGCAGGCAGACACGTTTAAAACCTCATAAGTCTGTGTTTGTAGCAATCTGACTTTATGGACAAAAACGCAATCTCTATAAATGTACCACCAGTCTTCGATGGCTCGAATTATCTATGGTGGAAAATTTCTATGTGTGCCTTTCTTCAAGAGCGTGATTTTCAATCATGGGTTCATGTAGTTGATGAGTATGATCCTCCGGTTGTTACAGAAGGCGATGTAACCGTTCCAAAGGATATTGGTGTATATGATCCTGCCGAGATTCTCGCTGCAAAGCAAAATTCTGACAGATTAAACGTTATCATCCATGCCATTACCCCAGATCTTCAGCACCATGTGACTACGTGCACTAAGTCTAAAGAAGCTTGGGATATCTTAGAAACTGTATTCGAAGGAAATTCCTCTGAGAAAGAAACTAGGCTTCAAAACCTAAATTTTGATTGAGAAAACCTTCGTATGGCTGATGAAGATTCATTTGATGAGTTTAATCACAAAGTGTCTGAAATTGTTAATGCATCTTTTGCGTTGGGTAAGACTATTCCTGAAAAGGACATTGTGATGAAAATTCTCAGATCGTTGCCATCCAAATACGACTCTAAGAAGAATGCCATCATTAAAGGAAATAAACTTAGTACTTTATCCAGAAATACTCTTGTTTGGAAGTTAAAGATCTTTGATCACGAGAATACATCCAAACCTGGGAAGGATATTGCTTTCAAAGCACAAATGAACATTAAATTGCTTGATAAAAGTAAAAGTGTTGGCAACTCTGTTATTGATCCTATTGAGACGATTCATCAGATGAAGATCTTGACAACTCAGTTTCACTGATCACAAGACAGTTTAGGGATTTTCTTTTGAAGAGAAGTAAACGGTTCATCAGAGATAAACCCAGGTTATCAGTCAAACCTCATGACTGTACTCCTCTTAAAACAAGGACACCGTCGATACTGATGATGAGGATATGCCACAGTGCTTCAAGTGTAAAGGTTATGGTCATTTTTCTAATGAGTTTCCATATCGTGGAAAATACACTGGGAACAAAGGTCTTGCTGCAACTCTTGATGAGATGTCTGATCACTATGATTCAGATGAAGATGAAAAGTCAAGTGTTGCACTCCTTGGTGAAAATATTGATTTTGATAATTGTAGCAATACGTACATCAATCTTGATATTCTTCCTGGAGAAACTTTGTCAACCACTATGGAGGATAAAGTGGATTTTTCCATGTCGGCTGAAAATTCTATTTCACATATTTCAGGCACCTCAATTTGTTTAGTAGCATGATCAACTATGGTGTCTGAACCGTCCTCCACATTGACATGTTCTTATTGTGCTTTTATGGGTCATGAACTCTCTAAGTGTTACAAGTACAAACATAAAATAAGATATGTCAATAAACTTCAATGGAGAGCAAATCGATTAGCAAACAAGCTCAAACTTGTTCAAAAGTATAATTCATCTGAGGTAAGTAAAAAACTCAATTCCTCTCCGAAAAAGTTAATTTCTAAAGAATTAATTAGACCTCTCCAGAAAATAACAAGGTCTAAACATTCTGTGAAAAAAGGGTATTAAGAATTCCGTATAGAAGTGTATAGTGGACAGATTATTGTTCACCCCAACATAGCTTAATTGTGTTGAAAGTGCATCTTGTCTCATGTGCCTGACTTCAAAGAGACAAGAGTTTTACAAAATTCAGGCTTTAGGAAAAGAAAGTTTTTTTTTTTTTTTTTTTGCTTTTTTTTGGATTTTTTTTGATCTTTTCATAACCCGACATTCCTTTTTTCCTTCCCTAAAAAACTCTTTTGATCACAAGATTGCTTGTTGAGCTTTATTTGTGTATTTCTTTCACAATTCCATACTTGTATGGAGACTCCAAGCATCATGTCTTCTGATAGAAAAGATGTTAATATGATTGTTAAGCCATCAATCACGGAGGAAAAAGATAAGTCTCCTTCCTCTACAACTTTAAAGATAAAAAAGAAGAATATGAAGAAACCAAGGGTTATTCCCTCTAATCTTCATAAGTTTTCCGGTGTTCTTGAAGAGTTGAAGGAAAAAAAGAAGGAGGTTCAGCAAATAAAGGCTATTTTTTTGAGGACTCTTGAGATTCAGAAGGCCCTGCTTCGATATCAGTCAAGAAGGTTTGTTGGAATTGACTCCTTTCTTCATGAACCTTATGTTCTAATGGATGTTGACGACAAGGAGTTCGGGGATGATAAAGAATATTTCAGAGGTCTTAATGTCTAGGAAACTTCTTATGAGAATTTATTCTTGTGTTTTAAGAAGGATAACTAGGGTTTGGAATAACCTACTCCCTCCGTCCCTAATTAGATGAGCTATTTGGTTTTTAGTTTTGTCCAACAATAGATGAGCTATTTCACTAATCAAGGGGGTATTTCTAAAACTATCCTTTTAATTGATTATTTTTACTATATGAAATATGTATAATTTGATAGTCATGTTTATATTCGTTGCGTAGGTGTTTTAAAATGCTTTTCAACGGTATAAAGTTTATAAAAAACCGTGGTATAGTTTAAGAGATAAAACGTTTCTAAATTTTACTAATTATTGCCCATAAGACTATAATTGTAAAAAATACTTAAATATACTCCACTTTCCTCCTTTCCATAAAATTTGTGCAAACTACAAATAGCTCATCTAATTAGGGATGAAGGGAGTATATTGTGATTACACATTGCTATTGCCAACGATTTTCATCTTGCAATGTTTTTAGATTTATTTATTTAAATTGTTAAAGTTTACTTGGAAGATGATTTTGCAGTATTAATCTTTATTGGTTTTATATATTGCAAAAATTATTACGTGATATGTGTGTTTGAGTCCGTGAACTGTGATTATCCCATATATGTCAAAAGTTAAGTCTATTGTGTCATTATGCAAATAGTGATAAAAAATAGAATGAACTTTTGAATTACAAAGATTAAGTCTATGATATCATTATGCAAATATTGTAGTATTGATCTTTCCCTGATCCACTTCATGTGAAAGTACTATATGGCTCTGTAAGTTTTCTTATGTTGAGCATTTCCGATTAAATTAATCATGGGTTCTCTTGTGGTTAATTTAGTTAAGTTTTTCTGGATACAAATTCACGTTTCTTGTGATTTGTTAATTTCCAAAGAAATCCTTCTTTCTTGTGAAAGTAAGGTCGCTCTTGTTGTTCTTTCAGGAATGACATTGGGGAGAGTTCTTAATTGAACTTGTGCTTAATTGCCTAATATTTGTGGGGAGTGCGACTGTGGAATATTATAGGAGTTTTCTTGTATCTTTATAAAATCCTTGATGAATACACTAAGTTTCAACTATGTTAAATCATCGAAACAAAGTTGATATGTTCTCTTTTAGTCATGAAGTATCTCTATGAGAATTTCATTATGATCCCACTAGTTTTCGTACCTTTGCTAATTTATATTGATAAAAAGGGGGAGAATTATTGTGTAGTTCATACTACAAATACATATAGTTTACGGATCATTATGTAAGGGGGAGTAGTTTTCATTGTGAGATGAAGTATTGACTAAGGGGGAATGATACATATCACCATAGTATTATTGTCATAGTTGTGATACAATTGAACTTTGATGCTGTGTAATAATACTATGACATTGTATAACAATAACTGAGAACAATGGTTTTCTTATTGTTATGGCTACGGATCTTCAACAACTATGATGTTGAATTGAACACGTTCAGAATCCCTGGAGTACTTGGAAGTGACGAAGATTTAGAGTAATGTTGAAGAACCAAGGAAATCAAAGAAGCTATAAAGTTTATTTATTTTATAATCCATATGTATTGATAGTTTTGTCACTAAAATTGACAAAGGGGGAGATTGTTAGAGCACTGCTCGGTCGAACTCGCAAGCGTTTCTATCTCAAGCTTGTTTTTCAAGTTTAGTTGCCAAAACTATAAGTCTTGATTTCTAGTCTACTTATAGCTATGTCTTGGATTAGGATAAAATGTGTAGTTGAGCTTCAGACTTCACGACGTTCATCGATTGAAGACGAAGAACTACTAAGGGGAGCTTGTAGAACTTCATCAACAAAAGGTATGTGGAGACCTGAACTCATCTATCACTCAGAAGTCTATTTATTTTCTATTTCCTATTGAGACAAAAGTCGTATAACTATATAGACTTTATATTATACACGTTTTATATTTCGAGCTGAGTTTAACTCGCTTACATATTTCTCGAAATATGTGTTGGTAAGCTTTCGCTTTAACCAAGTTCATCTTTATTCTTGACGAAAGTCAAAAGATGATCATGTAAAAATCGCCTGGTAACATCTTACATGATTTGTGTGAGACAGTCATTTGATGTAGACTCGGAATGTTTCGTATTGATCACTTGAAAATTACTCTGAAGCTAATAGTTTATGTGAGACAGCTATTCCCATCTTCCAAGAATGTTTCAATGATTAACACGGAGTTTAGAACGATTACCTATTGATTGGATATATCACAGTATGCGTACTTATATGCTAACTGTTGCAAGTTATTCCAAGTCCGGGAGCCATAGTATGCATACTCGTATGCGTACTGGTTTGATAGTTTAAGTCCGGGAACCTAGTATGCATACACGTATGCGTACCGGCTTAAAAGTTCAAGTCCGCGAATTCAACTGAGTTTGGTCATGTACGACAGTATGCGTACCCGTTCGCATACTGGCGAACCCGGACAAAGTCCGGCTACTTAGGTATGCGTACCCGTTTGCATACTTGAGTGGGTTAAGTTCTAAAACCGGTTTGTTAATGAACAAATACATTTATATAATAAGGAATGCAATCTTTTGCAAACCGTGGCTATAATGTTCATGAATTGATTCGAGTGAATCAAAATCGATTTTGTTTCATTGTGTCTTGTATACTTCTATGAGATTATAAACAATTGAAAAACTCTAGAATTAGTTTCATTTGAGTCATTTGAACCAGTTGTGATTAAGATGAACAAGGTTTATATTAAATTTTTCATATAGCCAACTTCGGTTAATTATTGTTGAGCCAACCATGAATTGTTCATTTGTGTAACAAGCTAAGTTCGATCTAACGGTTGAAAGATATTAACTTGACTCTAATTAGGTTTTCATCTAACCGTGAATATGAATGCTTTGTTACCAAGGTAGCATTGATTGCAAACCCTGATTTGAAGGTTATATAAGGGAGAAATCTAGCAACTGGGAAAACCTAATCCCCACACCTCCTTTGTGATACTACCTGCGACTAGAGTCGATTCTCCTTTAACCTAGGTTTTTCCTAAAACCATTATAGATTAACGACTTAAATACTTCATTAGGATTTTGAAGCCAGACCAAACTATTTTCTTTTTAGTTGCTTGTTCTGATCTTACTTTGTTCTATCGTATTGAGTACTATCTTATCTAAGATTTGCTCGAGATTTAATCTCCGATAGGTAAGATAAAAAGTAGCCACAAACAACTTCGTCTCATCGTTTGTGATTCCACAATATCTTGTTTCGCTACCATACGATTAAGATTATTGTGAGGTGATTTATATAACTAGGATGTTCTTCAGGAATATAAGTTTGGTGTATCAATTGGTTCCTGTTCACCTTGTTGTATCAAAAGACGAAACAAAAACTCGTAGATATTTCTGTGGGAGACAGATTTATCTATTCAATAGACTTTTCTGTGTGAGAAAGATTTGTTTATCAAGTCTTCGACTTTGGGTCATAGCAACTCTTAGTTGTGGGTGAGACCAGCTAAGGGAATCAAGTGCGCAGAATTCGGCGTAGTTCAAGAGGCGTAAGGAACACGATTTTACCTTAATCAGTGTGAGATTGGTTAGGGCTCAACTACATTCCAGTCCGAACTTAACTTGTAGTAAGATATAGTCTGTAGCATCTTAATACAGTGTGGTGTTCAAATCTGGACTAGGTCCCGGGGTTTTTCTGTATTTGCGGTTTCCTCGTTAACAAAATTTTTGGTCTCTGTTTTATTTCTTTTCCACATTATGTTTTTATATAATTGAAATACCACAGGTTGTGCGTAGTTCAATCAATTGGTGAAACCAACCTTTGGTTGTTGATTGAAATTGACTGACGTTTGTATAGTGGTCTATGGTACCATCCAAGTTATTTCTAATATTAATCCGGCTTACAGACTTCTATCTGTTCGATTGCATATTGATGATTTGATAAATTGAGATATAACTCTTGGATGTATTTTCCTTAATTGAGTCTGACTGTCTAGTTGATTCTCTTGGAAATATATTGGAGTTATTCCATAAAGATTGCCTAAACGAAATACTGGGTGTGGTTGTTAGACCCCCGTTTTTTAACCCTGGTCCTGATGAGTTTCCTACAGTTTTAGAGCATAGCTCGGTTGAACCCACAAAGTGTTGGTATGTCAAGTTTGGTTGTCATATTTTAGTGAATCAAAACTCATGTTAAGAGTCGCTTGATTATGTACTAGAGTCAACTTCGTATAGGTTAGCTTGAAAGTATTAGGATATGGGACATTACAGGTATTGCGAAGACTTGAAGATGTGAAGAAGCAAGGAGCTACAACGACAACATCATCCTTCTACTTGAGGTTAGTAATATTTGACTTGAACTGTTTCATTCTCTAGCGTATCTTTCAAGTCGAGCATATTGAAAACGAAACTGCGAAGCATGTTTGAACTCTAGATAGACATAGTATTAAGGAATACAATACGAGGTTTATTACTTAACCATTAAACTTTGTAGATAAGACATCGCCATAATCATTTGAATGCTATTGTGGTTATGTATGGGTATGAGGTGAGGATTCCATCCTAGGGAACAATGTTTACATATGTTCTAAGGAAGTAAATTCATGAACTTGGTTTGTGAATCGAAAAGGAAATTGCCAGGTGTTATTGGTTTTGTTATTCATTGCATATCTTACGAATAACCAATATGTGTGATTAGTAGAACCGTTCATGAATTTTTTGTGTTCTTAGTAAAACTATTCACAAAGGCCTGACTTATGTATTGGTATGACTTTTATTAGTGAAACCGATTTTAAGTAATCATCTAAGATGGTATGATCGAGTTTGTGATTTTATGTCTGAAAAAATCTGGGAAAAGGGGAACCGATCCTAGTGAGAGGTGCAGTACATCACAAAGGGGAATCGATCCTTGTATGAGGTGCAACAGGTTTATAGCAGAAAGGGGAACTGATCCTATGGACATGTGTAACACGCTTTTAGGCAAAGGGGAACCGATGCTCTGGACATGTGCAACACATTCAAGTTAGATACCATATATATGTGGGGAACCGATACCTAGTCAACCGAATTTTGGAAAGCTAGTGTGACTATGCACAATACTCACATGAAGGTAGAACCATAGCTTGTTTTGGTAGAACCGTTACACCATGATTTGTGATTGAATGTTATTTGATCAATCACATAGTTATTGAAAGTCAGATGAACCAATTCTAAACTTGTTTGGAAGTGTGGCAAATCGGTTTCATGGTTGTAAATATGAAAGAGAACTTACAAAGTAAGGAAGTCGACATACTTTGAATACGTGCTGTGAATGTTTATTATTTAATTGTTCAAAGTTATTCCCTAATAGCTAAGGGAAGAGAATCCCAGGATCGAAACATAAATAAGTTAAGAATCTTTTAATTACGGTTATTAATTTCATTTTTAGGAAAATAAGAATTAGTAATGTGCACTTACTAATTAAAGATTTTCTGAGAGATTTCGATCATTATTTTTGGACAGAGTATTTCCAGGAATTATGGAAACTGAATTTGTGCTTTAATGAATATCTTTAGAATATTTTCGGTTTTGGAAATTCCTTGGTGTCCAAATTTCCTAGTCTATAAATACTTGAAGTTTGCATTTCTAGCAAATTAATCCTTCGTAACAGCAAACTACCTCTTGTTGTGCTGCTACTAGTGAAGCCGCCTATTCAGAGAGGAGAGTAACTTAATTTGGTGAAATCTCTTACGACCTCTCGTTTTAAATACTTCTTTGGGATTGAGAAGCTCTATTAGTAACGTTGGTGGGAAACTAGATAATTGCGGTTTATCTTTTGTTTGCATTGATTTGATTGAATAACGGTGGTTGAACTTTGGTTGCACCTAGTTTGCTTATGCTTGAGGATCTTCTCTTCTGATATAAGATTCACTCAAACTAGTTCAGAGTTTCGACGGGGATCTTTATACTGTTTGTAGTTCTAAAGACGATCTTGTTATAATCCATTGTTAACAGACTCCGTTCTGTGTGATTGATCACCAGAGATTCAAGTGATTGCGTCCATGTGTTTATTGAAGATGTAAGAAGATTTGAATACAAAGAAGAGTTTGAAGATTTCTAATTTGGGGTTCATAATCTTTGGTGTGCACAATACTTGTTTCGGTAAAAAGTGGATCCAATTAATAATCGGTTTTATCCTTGCAATAAAATTGGATTGATTAATTGAGTAGATCGGCATCAACACAATTCTTTGGATTTAGAGTATTGATTGCAAAATCTTAACAATTACTTCGGTAATTGAACATAAGATAGATCTAAGGACCTGAAGAAGGAGTTTATGTTAAGATAAACATAAGAGCCTTTGTCCGACTCATATCACTTGGTTGAAGAGAGTTGATACCAAACAGATTTTTTGTTTCTTTACTGTTTGGAATATGAACCAAAGGAATTGTTCCAAGTACGTGACTTATTCATAAGTTGGAGAATATAGACGGAACTAGGTCAACTATAGGTTTAGTTGCTTGGCCTCAACTATACTAAGTTAGGTGTAATTTTGTGAAGTGGCTTAATCCTGAGAGTATTCAATTCTGGACAAGGTCCCGGGGTTTTTCTTCCTTTGCGGTTTCCTCGTTAAGAAAATCTTGCTGTGTCATTTACTTTTATTTTCTGCATTATAATAATTAAAGTAAATCACACAAACGTTAATTCCTATTTACTTGTGTTGATGGTGGCTTTTAGTATAGGGCGAAAACTGTAAAAGTACATCTACCTGACCCGACATCAGATGTGGTAGACATTGATATGTCTATATTCCGCAGGGAATTTGGAGAATATATCAAAATCTGATGAGTGCCTATGTCTCTCTTCATATTATATTGAAACTCAATCTCCTAGATGAATTATTCACTAGTATAAAGCCTAATGAGTATATAAGCTCCTAGCTGCATTACTCACTAATGCCCGAGCCTACCGAGTATTTTTACTATGCTATGTTCCCTAGCTGAACCCTTAATATTGATATGGCATGACAATTTGTGTTCACTCGCAGCAGAGTATCACGAATTTCCAAGTATCAAGGTTAAGGTCCTTGCATAAAAGTACTCAATCGGAAAGCAGACTGCTCTCGGGCAATAAACTTAAAGAACTATGTGTCATCACATGGAATTTAATCAATTTTGTGGTAATTCACAAGATTCAGATATTACCCCGACTAATTTGCAAAAATTAGGGTTTTGCACCCTGCGCAGTATATTAGACCTCGCCGGTCAAAATTAAGCTTAGGCAAACTAGGCAATTAATCCGCCATGGATTAGTAGGTGCAAAATATTACCCAAAAACAGAAAAAAAGGAATAAAAGGAGCCGTGGAATAGGAGCATCAACAAAGGGAGGTGTGGCCATGCCATAGGCCAGCCGGCGCCACTTGCAAGTGGCCACACCCCATGTTGCCCGACTCGCCCTATTTCCCATCGACCAATCAGATCGCTTTAAACCCGCCACACGCACATGAGTTGTGGCTGGTCCCATACTTGCCGACCCTATTTCCCATCGACCAATCAGGTCGCTTAAATCCGCTACGCGCACTGGAAGTGTGGCCACGCCCATGCTTGGCCGGCCCCTCTATTATCGACCAATCAGGTCGCTCTAAACCTGCCACAGTATTAAAAGAGGCAAAATTGCGCCAGATGGTCACAACATCAAATTGACTTTCCAAAACCGCGCCAACATGCCAATGGCATGCCAAACGTACATGCCAAACGTGTCATCCCACTCCGCATGCTAATGGCATGCCAAACATGCCATGCCGCGTCAATGTACTAAACGTGCCACTTTGCCGCAACAGCATGCCGAACGTGCCAACGTGACATAAATAGCGCGCCTACGTGCTAATCCACTTTCAGTTCGTGTCCAACGCCATAACAGAGTTTGGTCAAGGTATCCCAACTAGAACATGATTTTCCTTTAGTGGCATTAGTTGAAACCCTAGCTTTGGTCGTGACCCAAATTACGCCACTTTGGGCCCCACAGCATGCCACGAGCCATGCGGGACCCAGAAAACCCTAAAAGTGGCGCACATGCTATGGCCACTCATAGCCGCCTTTTCTCATGTGGCCATCCCCGTGTTATGGCTTCGCCATAATTCCTTTGGCATGGCCATGACTCCGTTTGCACAAAAACGTCACCGTGCCTTGGCCACATGCCACACACACTAATTAGAGTTTCGATATGCCAAACCCTAATTTAGCTAATGTTGTCACGCCAACCAAGCCAATTAATGCTCCCTAAGGCATTAAGTTTGATATGGCAACTGGAGCCAATGTTGCCGAGCCATATTTGGGTCTAACGCCAATATGCCAAAATCTAGCGGTCATGGCTACGTCAGGCGCTACTTGCACCATCGTGCCACTGGCATGCGCTAAATATGCCATTACGCCATTGGCATGTGCCAATGGCGCCACTGTGCTATTATCAGACGCCAAGAGAATGTGTCCATAATCAATGGCCACGCTCTCTCATGAGTCACAATCTCAACCGTCCAAATTCGCCACAGAATTGACAGGCCTGTGGAAAGTCTTAGGCGACCAGCCAAGACAATCCTAATAGCGTCACATGCTATTATCCTGCGACAAGTCTCCTGACTTTGACTTTCCACACATAACACTCTGCTACACGTTTTCCACGAAAACACTCGAGACATCAAACATGTCACAAACTGGGGGATACTCATCAGGGTATTGGTCTGGCGGTTTACAGCGTGCGACATGCAACACGTCCATTATAAGAAAGTATCAGAAAGCAGGGCAGTTAGTGGCGGCAAGAAGTAGTGCGTGTAAACTAACTCGTTTCCTTCATAGTGGGAACGTGGTTTCTGGCATTTACACATTACCCCACTTCTCCATCATTCAATCATTCTCACTTTCTAAGAGATCAAAGTGCACTCAATATGACTTGTATAAATAGGTTTTACCTATTTCGACCAAAGGCAACAGTTTGGTTAACTACAACAGTATCCAGAAAAAACCAAAGAACTGATAGCTTACATTCCGCAAGCCAGTTCCCAAATTCTGATACAAGTCATAAAATAGTCACACCTTCAGAATTAACCATTCTGATCTCAACACCTTCTTCGCTTCCCTCCGTAAGATCAACCCTTCTCCTTCACTTTGTGACCGAAGCAAGACTGGAACGACCATTTATTGGTTTAGTTCATGATTGTACAGATTGATCTCTCGAATCT
The DNA here is from genome assembly GCF_003573695.1 of Papaver somniferum. NCBI lineage: Eukaryota > Viridiplantae > Streptophyta > Magnoliopsida > Ranunculales > Papaveraceae > Papaver > Papaver somniferum. The sequence goes on from NC_039362.1 coordinate 22,687,019, forward strand.
AAAGTACTCCCGTGCAGTGCATTTTTTTTAGGTTTAGATTCGTTTCTCATCCATACACCCAAATTTACCAAAACCAGCAGAAATAGTTTTTTCCCATAAACAACTTGATAAGTGAATCCTATTGTGTTTGGTTAAGTCCGAACCTTTTTATCAAGTAAACACACTTTAGAAGTTTTATTGTCTCGATCTCGTATCCATAGACGATCACACGAAGTGTGAACCGATTAGTTGTATTGTCTCGACTCAGTCCATAGACAATCACTTTCCGAGAAAGAACCTATAGGTAGGAAAAGTTTTAGATTGAGGTATATTTGGGTACCCTCGTCTTTTCAATTGGTATCAGAGCAGGCAAACACGAAAATATCTAACAATCTGTGTTTGGTGCGATCCAACCTATAAGAATTGAATCTAATGAATGATTCAGTTAACGTAAAGCAATACATCAAGAGTTTTGAATTAACACTTGATGATGACATCTACGATTCAATATATGAAGAAATCATCTCTAGAGATTCTACGAGACAAGTTAATCTTGTTAATAATGTAGAGACCAATGACGACTAGAAAATACGTCTACAAGAAGGGTTAGATGAAATTTCCGATGATGATGACTCAGATTTTGAAAAAGAAGTATAAGAGGATATCTCAAAATACTCTAAATTGCTGGATCCTTTGAAAAATGAAAAACTGAGAACTTCGGATTTTCTTGGTTTTATGACTCCTCTTTGTCGTGAGAACAAGAAACTGAGGAAGGTTTTTCAAGGATATTATATTGGTTGTCAAACCAGTGATTTTCTTCTTAAAGAGCGTACAAACGAGCTAAATTCTAAGAAATTAGAATGTGAAAATCTTCGAAGAGATCTCTTTTTGTCGAAAAAGAAACTTGCTGAATCTGAAGCAAGGGTTAATTCTCAACCAAAGAGTTTTGAAGAGAAAGAAGGTGTATATCTCTCACGAGAAAAACATCTTAAGGCTGATCTAGCTGGTGCTCTTGATAAAATCAAGACGTTGGAAGAAGAAAATTTGGAACTGAAAAAATCCAATGAAAGCTCAAACAAGTTAACCTCAATGTTAGAAGCAAGTATAAATCATCGTGATACATGAGGATTAGGATATAAGGGAATAGATGCTTCAAATATTAGCAAAGAGGTTAAATTTGTTAAAGCTACAAATTCTTCTCAACCAAAGGCTTCCAGTGCTGACAAAGATGCTCATATTTCTTGCAAAGAAGAAAAGTATGTCAAGCCTAAGAATAGTGTTCAACCAGCAGTAATCAAAGAAGGCATTTCTGCTAATGTCAAGAAAGCAACAACGTTGAACAAAGATAAGAAGAAGAAGAAGAAAAAGAAAACTCGCCGAGCTCCAATGCAAGAGGATCCACAAAAAGGTAACATTAAAAATCATACTTCGTATATTTATACTAAGCATTGTTATTATTGTGGTAGTAAAGGGCACTTGCAATGGAGATGCAAAGTTCGTAAGATGCAAGATGCACTTTCTTTTGTATCAAACGAATTGGATAAGTTTTCTCCTCATAAGAACTCAGATCGTTATTATACTAAGTTTAGGAAAAAGAATTATTATAATGATAGTTCAAATTTTGCATATCACTCGACAAAGTCATCTCATAAAAGACCCGAATATAGAAAGAGAGGTAGCTTTGTAAACGTAAAGACAAGATATGATGTTCCAAATTAGAGAAAGGGTGTTTCACAAAATATCCAAAAGGACAATGATCCTAATGGTATGAAGGAGAAATCTTCTCCTGCAAAACCCAACTCTAAATGGGTCCCGAAGTCCTCCATAGCCAAGAGGGACCAAAAGTTAGTCACAAGAATGACTCTCAGCTGTTAATTGTTGGTGACAATAATTACAAGAGTATTCTTGAAAGACTAAAGAAAGACATCATGTCTGAAATCTCTTGTACTAGTAAAGGTTGTGATAATGACACTCTTCATCACAAGTCAAAGAAGAAAAACAACAGATGGAACAATAGAAAACAAACCAAGCAAGAGGTCAAGAATGATGATTCCGTCTCAGTCACTCGTGACAAACAAGACAAGGATCAACTCAACACAACCTAGTTGTGTTAGAATGTGCATACTCACCTTGGTGCTCAATTTTTTTTAAAGGTGAGAAAGCACATGAAACTGAGCACATGATCTCTCGGTTATTATATGACTAATTAACATCTTTAGGAGATTTCTTTTCTTCTATACTCATACTTTCTCTATCTATATTTGAGGTTTTGATAGAAACGGTAATTGTGAGTTTATGATGTTGATATCTACTGATCATATATTTGTAGCTCTTGTTTTTACGATTAAAACGAGCCAAAAATCATTGGATTCGGACATCGTATGCAAAAGTTATGTCAAAAACAGTTTAGTGTTGTGACCCGTCACAAGTAACACTTGTGGTACCGATCCTAGTGATAGGTGCAATATGGGGAACCGATCCTAGCGAGGGTCCCCATACGAAGAAGTGTAAAACTATTTTGCCCATAACTTCTTCGTCCGAATTCGGAATGACCTCATTCTTTTTGCGTTGTTTTCACAATTCAATTCCCTACAAGATAGAGGTAATTGCAATACTTGATTCTTTATTGAATATTTATGGTGTATTGCATTTATGTTTATGGGATGTTTGATTTCGGTTTTCTAACCTTGATATTCGATCTCATAATGTTGTGAACCCTTTTGGTTTGGGTGAATTTTTGATTTAGCAGGATTAAGTTCTAGCCCATGTTGGTAGGCTTTATCAAAGAATCGTGAGGGGTTCTGGTAGAAACAATATGTGAAAAAAGTCACAATATGTTGAATATGCTTTGGTTTAGCATAAAAGCATATGTGTTTCGACGGTTTTCAACTTTTGCTTGCAATTGTCAAAACCGATTTTCAACCTTTCTCTGGTAAAGCTTGGTTGTTGTTATTATTTTGTTTTTGCATAAGAATGACAACATGATGATATTTCGATGTCAATTCTCCCTGGACGTAGATGCAAACTTATTGGAGAAGTAGATGCAAAATTTGAGGTAACGAGTTTGTTAGTTAAGCGTTTTCCTGTTTAAGAAAAGCTTGAGTTTATTTCATATATATTTGTTGCTGTTGCTTAACAAAATTTATGTACAATTGATGTTTATTCCATTATATATGTATGGATGTATGTATAATTCACTTGGTTCCGGTTAAGAAAAACTATTGTTATCTTGCTTTATTGTGTGGTATCAATTGTTTAGGCTTACAAAATTTCGGTGCAATTGCGGTGCTATAATGTCTATGTTGTTTCAATTGCTTCCGGTTAAGGTGAATAATTATGCAAGTTAATTTATTTAGTTTGTATGAATTATTTATGGATTAACGAAAGAAAAGGTTTATGGGATGAGTTGTTTAGTCCAATTCGATTACGGATAAGAGAAACTAAGTTAATTCTGATCTTAGTTATACTCATGTTAAGAGTCGCTTGATTATGTACTAGAGTCAACTTCGTATAGGTTAGCTTGAAATTATTAGGATATGAGACATCACAAGTATTGCGAAGACTTGAAGATGTGAAGAAGCAAGGAGCTACAACGACAACATCATCCTTCTACTTGAGGTTAGTAATATTTGACTTAAATTGTTTCATTCCCTAACGTATCTTTCAAGTCGTGCATATTGAAAACAAAACTGCGAAGCATGTTTGAACTCTAGATAGACATAGTATTAAGGAATACAATAAGAGGTTTATTGCTTAACCATTAAACTTTATAGATAAGACATCGCCATAATCATTTGAATGCTTTGTGATTATGTATGGGTATGAGGTGAGGATTTCATCCTAGGAAAAATGTTTACATGTGTTCTAAGGAAGTAAATTCATGAACTTGGTTTGTGAATCGAAAAGGAAATTTTCAGGTGTTATTGGTTTTGTTATTCATTGCATATCTTATGAACAACCAACATGTGTGATTAGTAGAACCGCTCATGACTTGTTTGTGTTCTTGGTAAAACTATTCACAAAGGCATGACTTATGTATTGGTATGACTTTTATCAGTGAAACCGATCTTAAGTAATCACCTGAGATGGTATGATCGAGTTTATGATTTCATGTCTGACCAAATCTGGGAAAAGGGTAACCGATCCTAGTGAGAGGTGCAGTACATCACAAAGGGGAATCGATCCTTGTATGAGGTGCAGCAGGTTTATAGCAGAAAGGGGAATCGATCCTATGTACATGTGCAACACGTTTTTAGGAAAAGGGAAACTCATCCTATGGACATGTGCAACACATTCAAGTTAGATACCATATATATGTGGGGAACCGATCCTAGTACCTAGTCAACCGAATTTTGGAAAACTAGTGTCACTATGTACAATACTCACATGGAGGTAGAACCGAAACTTGTTTTGGTAGAACAGTTACACCCATGATTTGTGATTGAATGTTATTTGATCAATCACATAGTTCTTTAAAGTCATATGAACCAATTATAAACTTGTTTGGAAGTGTGACAAATCGGTTTCAAGATTGTAAGTATGAAAGAGAACTTACAAAGTAAAGATGTCGACATACTTTGAACACGTGCTGTGAATGTTTATTATTTAATTGTTCAAAGTTATTCCTTAATGGCTAAGGGAAGAGAATCCCAGGATCGAAACATAAATAAGTTAAGAATCTTTTAATTAAGGTTATTAATTTCATTTTTAGGAAAATAAGAATTAGCAATGTGCATTTACTAATTAAAGATTTTCTGAGAGATTTCGATCATTATTTTTGGACAGAGCATTTCCAGGAATTATGGAAACCGAATTTGTGCTTTAATGAATATCTTGAGAATATTTCGGTTTTGGAAATTCTTTGGTGTCCAAACTTCCTAGTCTATCTCTTGTTGTGGTGTTATTGGTGAATCCGCCTATTCGGAGAGGAGAGTAACCTAATTAGGAGAAATCTCTTACGTCGGCTCGTTTTAAGGTCTTCTTTGGGATTGAGAAGCTCTATTAGTACCGTTGGTGGGAAACTAGATAATTGTGGTTTATCTTTTGTTTTCATTGATTTGATTGACTAACGGTGGTTGAACTTTAATTGCACCTAGTTTGTTTATGCTTGAGGATCTTCTCTTCTGATATAAGATTCACCCAAACTAGTTCAGAGTATCGACGGGGATCTTTAGACTGTTTGTAGTTCTAAAGACGATCTTGTGATAATACATTGTTAACAGACTCTGTTCTGTGCGTGATTGATTACAAGAGATTCAAGTGATTGTGTGCAGGTGTTTATTGAAGATGTAAGAAGATTTGAAGACAAATAAGAGTTTGAAGATTTCTAATTTGGGGTTCATAATCTTTGGTGTGCACAATAGTTGTTTCGGTAAAAAGAGGATCCAATTAATAATCAGTTTTATCCTTGTGATAGAATTGGATTGATTAATTGAGTAGATCCGCATCAACATAATTCTTTGGATTAAGAGTGTTGATTGCAAAATATTAACGATTATTTCGGTAATTGAACATAAGATAGATCTAAGGACCCGACGAAGGAGTTTATGTTAAGATAAATAGAAGAGCCTTTGTCCGACTCAAATCACTTTGTTGAAGCGAGTTGATACCAACCAGATTTGTTGTTCCTTTAAGGTTTGGAATACGAACCAAAATAATTGTTCCAAGTACATGACTTATTCATAAGTTGGAGGCGTGGGAATACAAACAGAACTAGGTGAACTATAGGTTTAGTTGCTTGGTCTCAACTATACGAAGTTAGGTGTAATTTTGTGTAGCGGCTTAATCCTGAGAGTATTCAATTCTGGACAAGGTCCCAGGGTTTTTCTGCATTTGCGGTTTCCTCGTTAACAAAATCTTGCTGTGTCATTTACTTTTATTTTCCGCATTATAATTGTTTTATTATAATTAAAGTAAATCACACAAACGTTAATTCCTATTTACTTGATAAGTGAATCCTATTGTGTTGGTTAAGTCATTTAAACACTCATCATGGTTCTAGAGTGTCTAACTGGAAAGGCAAACAATTAGCCCAATCTGGAAGATCTGTACTTGTTCAACACACCCTCAAATCTTCTGTCGTCTCGAGGTATCACAGGTTAGTCAACATCGAATTGACATAGATAGACACTTTCTCGAATTAACATAAAAAATTCATGTTTGGTCGAGTCTTATAACTATCATATGAACTCCTTTCTTCTCCCTGATACCATAATTGACAAGATGGAAAATCCCAAAGGGATTTTTGGTGGGGGAAAATTGACATAAGTGTTACTATTTAAAAAAAAATGGGACAAGGTATATACTCATAAGTTACAAGGAGGCTTAGGTTTTAGGAATTTAAGAAAAATGAATTTAGCTCTCCTAACCAAAACTGCTTGGATGCTAATTCATTCTCCCAATGAACTACTGGTGAAAATCCTGAAGTGTAAGTATTTTAAGAACTGTCATCCCATTCATTACAAAAATCCATGAAATATTTCTTGGGTTTGATCTAGTATTTTTCATGGATTAGATATTCTAAAACGACATGCCTATTGGGATATTAGGGTTGGTAGTGTTGTTAATGCTTTTTCTAAGAATTGGATAATAAATCCAACTTCCCCTCTCTGTGTTAGCTATCCTAATCCTAATTATAAAGTTTCTGATTTATCAGTCAAAACACTAAAAGTTGTAATGTGTCCTTAGTCCAGGATTACTTTACTAGTAAAAATAGTCAAAAAAAATATGTAGCATGAGAATTTCGTTGTGACACCCTTGTTTGGCCATACAATAAGAATGGTATTTCGACTGTTAAATCTGTATACAAATTGCTTGCTAATGATATTCCTCATAACTCTGCTCATAACCCTGATATTGAGACATATAAAGCTTTATGGAAATTCCCACTCTTACCTAGAACTCAATTGTTTCTTTGGAAGTGTGTGGAAAATGTTCTTCATACAGGTAGAAAACTTGGTAGGTATAACAATAACCATGATGATAGATACAAAATATGTAATTTAGGTGCTTATGAAACTCCAGAACACTTATTGTTGCATTGTCCCTTTTCTAAAGGTGTTTTGGTCTAATATCCTTGCTGTGAGTTACCCATGTTTTACAGGATTCAGATACCAACATTAGTTTAAAGAATTGGATCTCCAAGTGGCTCTCTACTAGTCATCTTCAAGACTATCTTATAGCTGATTTGACCAATGCCTGGTGCATATGGAAAGACAGATGCTCTAAAGTGTTTGAAGACAAGCCTTTAAACCCCCTAGTCACACCTGAAAGTTCCCTTAGAAAATCTAAGAATATTAGCTCGGTCAATGTCAGTGACTCTAGCAACTAACTACCTTGCTGAAATTTTTGGTACTATAGTTGGTCTTGAATGGGCGACTCGATGGGGTTACTTGAAGATTTGTATTCGATCAGACTCTTTGAGTGATCTAAAGGCTTTTACTTCTTCTACACTTCCGTGGTTTTTTAGACAACGCAGGAGTGAAGTTTCAGCTAATTATGAGATGATTCGGTTTGATCATACATATCGGGAGGCGAATTTTGCAGCGGGTAGTATGTCTAAAAGGGGTTTTTTCTTCCTAATGAGGATGGTAGACATTATATTGGAAGACCAAATTCCTTAACTTCTGTTGAATTTCCAAATGTATCTTATTTTCGTTTCAAATGAGTAGTAAGTTTTTGGGGTTTCTATGGCCTCTTTTCTTGCTACTTATTTTGCTTTGTAATTTGGTTATTTTTTAATACATTTTGGACTTACCTAAAAGAAAAATCTCAGTGAGTCTAGTAGCTCTCTGAAAATTCCTCTAGACTATCTAATCATATATTGTGATGCCTCTTTTGACAAAGATACTAACAAATATGGTGTTGGAATGGTGGCTATGTGATAGACGCATTTTTGTGTCTAAGTTGTCCTCAATTTTCTGTATTGTTGGTACTCGATTTCGTACTTATTATGGTGTTTTATGTGTTTGTAGGTATTTTTGGGGAAATAAATATTTTTGGAAAATTCGGCTCGAAAAGTTGCTCGGGGCACCCTCAGAGGACATTTGTTATACAGACCCCAGAATTGGCTAAGGGGCACCCACGACTATGTATAGCCAAAATTCATCTTTAACACCCATCTTCTCCGTTTGAATTATTATTTTTTTTGGCAGGAATTTTTGGAAAGGGAAGAACAGAATTAGGGTTCGTCATTTGGGCTTGTTCTAAGGAGACTCAATGGCTGAAATTTCATGGGAAGGCCTGTTTAAGCTTAACATGCATGGTATGATCGATGCTTTGAGTTAAAATTGGCTGGAGCGTCTGTTGGAAGAAATCAGGGAAGTGCTATTTTTCTTGGAAAACCATAGAAGGTTGTTTTGTATTTGGAAGTTATTTAGAGAGATTCAATCGATAAAATATGTTGTGTTGGGCCTGTTTCATCTAAACAGGAGTGGTAAGTCCATCAAATTCGAAGCAATAGGGCTGCAACGTGGGATTGAAGTGAAACAGAGGTTGAATGAAACTCGGGATTCTGTTGGGCCGTGTTGGAGAGTTTGCGAGTATTTTCAGCGTGTTGATTCATTTTTTCATGTGTTGGCAGCATGTTTGAAGCATTTAGTCACTGGATGACAGCGTCAGAAGACTAGAAAGAGAAGAAAATATTCCCGAGGATATATTCTTTACTGCCGAGTAATGGAAGAATATCGGGAGTAATTGAATGAGATTTCTTGGGGCTGTCACCTATATAAAGGGTGCTGGTGTATCGGAGATGGGTATCGAGGGAGGCTACAGAGTGGAAAAAATTGCTGCAGAGAAATCTGCAGCAGCAGCAGAAAAATAGTGAAGAACACTAAGAACAGATAGACAAAGGCAGTCGTTAAAATCTGTTGTTTATGCTGAAGATATAAGACTGCCAACTGCGACAGTTTACCGTTGTTCTTTGTGTCAGTGGGTTTTGAAACGCTTATAAACGTTGCAATTCCCTGTTTTAATTGATTTTCTCTTTTTCTCTTCTTTGTAAACACCATTTGAGCAATGAAATATTATTTTGAGAGTGTTTTCACCGTGTGGAGCTAAACCCCATCGCTGGGACGACGGACGAAGCTGAATTTCATCATGTGGTAAATTTGATTAATTCCTTATTTACTTTTTGCACCGATTTTAAATGATTTATAATTTCTATTAATCAGTTGTCATCTTGTTAGATAGTGTATGCTTAGTCTTAGGTGCTTTAGATACACTATGCTTGTAATTTACAATTGATGTTTTACAATATCTATCCTTGGCAAAATATTAGAGTTGATATTTCTTTTGTTTGAGCGATAAATGTCTAGGATTAATTTTTGAACCACTTGAATATGAAAGCAGTGAAATCCTGAGTCCTAGTGAATTCTTCATCCCGTGACATATTTTGTATATAATTTCTTATTTTTAGTATTTTTATATTTAAGCCTAGAATCAATTTCAACAAGTCCGAGTGAACGACAACCTTCTTACCACTATAAAAATTCGATCAATTTTTGGCGCCGCCGACGCGGACTGGTGTATAGATTTGTTTTTAGGTTTTATTTTTATTTTTATTATTTTTGTTCTTTTTTACGCCTTTTGGTATTTCTTGTTTGTTTTCAGATTTGGAACTAAGTTAAATAAAAAGAAGAAAGTGTTGAAAACAAAAGCTAAGCCAACGAAGGAAAGAAAAGAGGAATTCAAAAGGAGTGAAGAAGAAGATTTTTGTATATAGAGATTTTTATTTTATTTTTAGAAACTGCAAATAGGTTTTTATTTTTGTAATCTTTTATTTTTGGACATTTTTATTTTTGGACATTGGACATTTTTATTTTTAAAACCCTAAGGAAGGGTTGGTTTAAATATAAACTGCACAGGGAAGGACGACAGTTACGATACTGTCTCGGCCCCTCGGGTTCGTACATGACATAGGAGTCGTGACCCGAGTCGACTTCAACGGTTCATCCCCCGTCTGGAACGAGAGGTAAGAATTCTAAACACCCGCGAATCCCTTGTCGGCGGGTTTACTGGGTGATTTTGTATGCATATATGTTGAGGACCTGAAATCGGATTTAATTTTCTAGTAAAGGGCAAGGCCTGGCCAAATCAAGATAAGGACTCCAATTTCATCACAGTTTCCTTCTTTCCCGCCTTAGAACACGTAACCTACGCGAACCTAAGTCTTAAAATTTGGACTAGAACGAGACCGATAGGGTAACGAGCTTAATAGGAAAGTCGTTCGAAAAATATTGGTTGCTCTATTGAGCATACTTCGAAGTTCATGATGGTTTCTGTAAATTAAATACGCCGCCTTGTAAACCCGGTGAGGCCTTGAGTATCAAAGCTCCACTGAGCTTCCGTCATCTCTATTCAACTTACTTTAACTCATATTGATTCCAGAGGGGTTTGCTGAAATTGTAACGAATTGCCTTTCGAAAGAATATAAGCTGGTCTAAAAACGATCTAAGGGAGCCATCATGCTTTTTGTTTGCTAGATAAAATAGGCTTGTTGTGGTCGAGTCAGCCTTGTTTCTGCTTGTTTAGAATTCCCTTGCAGTTAGGATGTCGAACTGGTATTATAATAGCCAATATAATGAGTATCCGACTGAGCAGCTTGGATATTATCCTTTTTATGACCATAGTGTGAATAGTGATTGGGAACGCGAAACTTTTGAAGATTATGGTTCATACCATTATGATCCCAATTACTATCCACATACCCACAGGTCATACGAGCAAAACAATCCTTCTATTTCTCTAGAAGAGTCTCTCAAGAGTTTTAATGAGTCAACACATAAGTTATTTATGAAAGAGACATATAATATTCCGCTTCCAGAAGATTCTGTAGAGAAGTCAACTAAGATGTTTCTAGAAGAGTCCCTCAAGCAATTTACTGAGAGTACAAATAGGATATTGGAAAAAATTGCTCAGGATAGTCTCAAATTTAAATATAGTATTCCCAATACCACCCTTGAATATAAGGATAATTTTTATTCACATGATCAAGATGACGAGGTTAGAATTGGTAATACTACTGATTTAGATAAGGTTCAATCATTTTCGTGTTATTATAATGATGATGATGATAGTATTGATGAAGAACATAAAATATGTAGGCATAGTGATCAGGAATTTGTTACTCCAATTGAGCTTTATAACGATAATATTATTTCTAGTTCAAATCCAACTAATTTTAATAATTATTCGCCTATTTAAAAGGACGAGGATTTGACTACAGATACCCCCGTTTTAGACGATGTAGTATTTCCTTTTGATTATGATGCTAATAATGGTTTAGAGGAACGAGTTTCTTTTGAGAATATTGTTTTAGAGTCTAGCGATTTAGAAACGTTAGTCTTAGACAAAGAAAATGACCTCGTAGAGATGAGTGAGGATAAACCAGACTTAAAAAAATCAATTGGCCATTTTCAGGAATCTAATGACCTTGAAATTAGGGAAGTTGTGACTAGTTTTTGTAGAGACACTGAAAACTCTAAGTTTGGGGGTGATTATCATTCTCCATGTGTTTTAACTCTTAGAAAGGTCCCTCACTTCGGACTTGATATATGTGCCTCAACGATTGTGCCATATTACCTTCATGTTAGCTCTCCCGAACCTAATAATGTCCAGGAAGAAGTTTAGCTGTTAGAAACCCATCCTCTGGTTGATGTGGTTTACCCAGGCGATAATACCCAATTTGACTTTGTTTTCCCACCAAATATTTTTCAACCAATTGTGGGAACGTATAAGTTTCAGATGTGTCAATTATTTAGTTTTGAGACTAAACCTAAGTACTTTAGGAAATTAGAATCGACTCATTTGCCTAAGATTGACCACTACTTTCATCGTGGTCTGATGAGTGCCAAATATTGTATATATTTATCCCTTTTTGTTGGCATTTAACTCATCTTTTGTGCATTAATTCTACATTTTATCCCATATTCTGTATTTTCATTGTTTTCAAGAATAAATATTTTTCTTACTTAATTTTGCATTTTTAGGTAATAAATAAAGTCTGGATAACTTGCGGAGCGGAAAAGAGCTGAAGAGTGGTGAAAAGCCGGAAGAAATTACGCAAGGAAGCCGCGAAGAATGTTGTGCACAAGACCAAGAGGCTAGGAATGGGCTTGAAGAGGAAGAATTGTTTTTAAAGAAGATATGGGCTTGGCATACCCAAGGCCCAAAATCCTTACCCTCACCCATTTCCACTACCCAAGCCCGTATCGGATTTCAGCCGTCAGATTGGATCATCTCAACATCTAACGGTCGCTCCCTTTCTGTTCATCAAAGTTTGATACATCCGCTTCACACCACAACACCTAACTCCATCTTGAGCCGTCAGTTTCGTTGTGCTTCTACATCCAACGGTCGCTCAATATCAGCCTCTCTTAACCGTCCGATTCAATTCAGTCTCATGCATCACACGGTCTCATCTCTCTGGACATCAAGAATGATATGTCCGCTCAACACCGAAACAACCCTAGGATATATAACCCAAAATGAAACCAAAAACCTAATCACTTCTCCACTTCGCCTTCTCTCTCTCGCCATCTTCTCCTCCACACCCGACAGTTGCAGACACCATGTTGCCGTACCACCAACTCTCCACTGTCACTACCAAATACCACATCATCACAACCACCCTATCTCTCTACCTATCTATTCCATCAAGCTCTCCCCTATTCTAATCCCTAGGTAAGAGACTGATGAGATAGATCGAGCTAGAGAAGCTAGAAAAGGCATGGGAATGAAGCTACAATGTCAGAGGAAGAATGGGTCGAGTTTAATTTGATGTTGCTACATCAAATCAGGTAAAAATCGAGAACCCTAACTTCTGTCAAATTTGAGAAATTTTACCAAAACCATAATTTCGACTAAGAGAGAATTGAGAAGAGAGAGTAGGTAGAAATAGGGTATTGGTTAGACCCATTTCCCTAATTTCTTGAAAACCTAATTTTACTGTTTTAAATTTGGGATTTAGGGATTTGGGTGAAAACCCTAATTTGTAATTTGAGGGAAATTTCTTTGGGTATAAATTGAGGACTGTGGTGTATGTAATGGGCATGCTGGACTAGCCAGTGTCCAGAACTTAGTTCTGTTAATGTTCAATTTCAGTTCAATTTTAGTTCAATTTTCAATTTCAGTTCAATTTCATTTCTGTTAATGTGTGTGAAGTCAATTTTAGTTTTATGCTGTGATGTTTAGTTTCTTCAATTCTCCTAGTGCATAATCCTGTTAGTGTTAATTCTGTTTAATGTTAATGCACCTGTTATGTGATACATGTTTAGTGGAATGTTAGGCTAGAAACCTCGGTGCACTGATTTGATTGAGCAATGGGAGAAATTAGTGCTCATAGCAAGCTAATTCTCTTTCCATTCCATTTGTATGCTTAGGATGCACTGATTTGATTGAGCAATGGGAGAAATTAGTGCTCATAGCAAGCTAATTCTCTTTCCATTCTATTTGTATGCCTAGAGCCACTGCCTTGGCCTTGCATTGTCATCACTGTTAGCTTCACCATCTTCACTGCCCTTGGCTTAGGCCTTGGTTCACTTCCATTGTTGTTGTTTAGTTCTTTGCTGTTTAGTCATTGTCTTGTTTAAATTTTCTTCATTGTCTTTGCTTCTTTACATTTTATTTATTGCATTGTCTTTGCTTCACTGCCATCTCTTCTTCCCCTTGCCTTGTTCTGCTACCTTGTCTCCCCCTGTTGCTGTTTTTTCCACTGCCTTGCAACCCTGCTGCTGCTGCTGCTTTCTTTGCTTGTGCAGCTGCTGTGCAGTATTGCTGCTGCTGCTGTTTTCTTTGCCTTGTGCTGCTGCTTTCCTTCCACTGTTGCTGCAGCTGCTGTTGCTGCAGCTGGTTAAGGCCTAAGTCCTACTGCTGCTGCTGCTTCCTCTTCAAAGCTCAAGTTCAGTCCACTAAAGGCCTAGTTCTCAGTTCAAGACCAAGCCCAGGTTTGAACCAAAAGTTGAAGCCCACTGTCCATTGTTTGTACAAATTGAAGCCCAGTTCATTAAGGCCCAGCCACAGTTTAGGTTAAGGCTCAAAGCCCAATTCAGTCAACTGTGGGCTTAATCAAAAGCCTAATTCAGAGACCAAAGCCCAAGTTCACAGTTCATCATTCAAAGGCCCAAAGCCTAGTGCACCTCAAGACCAACTGAGCCCAAGCTCAGTTCATTTCATTGTTAAAAACAAACCCATTAGGCCCAATTTACTCAAAGGGTATTCAAAGCCCAACAATAGCAATTTAGAGCCCAAATAGCTAAACACTACAAAACACTCCCAATCTCTGTGGATCGACCCGTACTTGCACGAGCTACAACCGACGACCGTGCACTTGCGGTATTACTGTAGGCCCGCGTTTTCATTTCACTTCAATTTTTTACGCTTCTCCGAGCCCACCAAGTTTTTGGCGCCGCTGCCGGGGACTTGGGTCTGTGTTTTTTATTAGCTATTTTTGCATTTCACTGCATAGCATTTGCATCTGCATCTGCTTCACTTCATTTGCTGTTGGACCTGCTGTTCTGAACCTGTTTTTTTCTCTGCTGGGACGCCACCAAGGAAAAGAACCAAAGCCCAACTGGGTTTTTGCAACAATATCAGAGCAGCTGGGCTGTGCTTAAAAGGTAACCCATTTAAGATAACCCGAATTGTGGGCTTCCAATTTTTTTTAATTGTGGGCTTGTAATATTAAAGCCAATTTTTGGGCTTCTCTTATTTTCTGTTGGGTTTGTAATAATTTATTTGTGGGCTTATTTGTTTAATTTGTGGGCTTGTATTTAATTTTTGTGAGCTTGTTTAAATTGGACTTGTATCTTGTATTCTGGGTTTAAACCCAGCTGAGCTTGTGACCGATCACGCTAGTTGAACTCGTTAGTGGGCCGAGTACCCAAATTCTAGGCCGAGATTTTGGACTCAGTTCCACCAAAAGTTTTCAACCAAGCGGAGCCAAAGCAGACACAAAACCAACAGTGGGCTTGCTCCCATTCAAAAAACCAAATTTTATTTTCTTTTCTTTAAAAAAAAAAAAAAAAAAAAACCAAAATTTTCTTTTGCTCCCAATTTTAAAACCAAATTTCTACTTTGCTCCCATTTTTAAACCAAATTTTCTTTTTCAAATGTCTCCCACCAAAACCAAAATTTTCCCATAAAAAACCAAATTTTTGAAAACCCATTAAAACCAAATAGTGGGCTTTGTGTCTTTTCAAAATGGGCCAACCTCGTGCTCTCCATGAATACATGTATCCGTCAATAAAAATTCCATTATCATGTATTGTATTACCTCAAACCAATAACCCTTTTAAAATAAATGCAAGCATGATACAAATACTTCCTATATTTCGAGGGTTCGATTCTGAGAACCCCTATACTCATATAAGAGAGTTTGAACAAATTTGTCGGACTATGCAACCTGATCATATGTCCGAAGACTCTCTGAAATTGCGTTTGTTTACATATTCTTTAAAGGAAAGGGCCAAAACATGGTTTTACGGTTTGAGACCACAATCAATCAACACTTGGGACCAACTCACAGATCTATTTTTCAAAAAATTCTTTCCACATCATAGGACCATCGCTATTCGTCAAAGTATCAATTGTTTTGTCCAATTGGATGAGGAAACTGTTTTTCACTATTTCGAACGTTTTAATGATTTGTTGAGCGAATGTCCGCACCATGGATTTGAGAAGTGGAGACTTGTCGTCATCCTCTATGAGGGACTAGACTTTAAATCTCGAACCATGGTTGAGTCTATGTGTAATGGTGAGTTTATTGATAAATCTGTGGATGATGCATGGAATTTTTTAGCCGAGATTGCAGAGAAAACCCATCAATGGGAATCCGTTAGGGAAACAGGAACAACACCACATGATATGAGTCACCCCCATGAATTAGAGTTTTATTCTTGTAATAGCTCCGACCTTAGGATTGAAAATTATCCTAGATTGCAAAATCCCTATCATGATGATGATGATGATTATGATGTTATGTTAGAAGAACATGTCTATACTGAAAATGTTATGGAACCTTTGGGTTCAAATACATTAGGCTTCTCTGCCCCGACCTTAATGCATGATATTTCTTCTAGTATTCATGTGATGTTTCCCCTGATTTGCCGATGCATGAGAATAAATCTGTTGATGATGTTGATAATTCTGATTGTGATCTTGCCAATTTGATTGATGATTGTGAGCATGATGTGACATGTGTAGATGAGTTAGGAGATTTTGATTTGATTGATAATGATATGCCTATTCTTCTACCTAAGTCACAATCTGATGGCCTTCCACCCAATCTAGATTTGGTTTGTACCGATATTGTAAAACCAATTTTTCTGAAAATGCCTAATCTAGGTTTGGAAATGTGTGCTTCCCAAGTCCTTTTGGACTATTTCGCTTCTAAGTATAATATCTTTGAGGAACCACAGTTGGAAATTGCATGTTTGCCCGCCCCTAGCACAGTTCAT
This sequence comes from Papaver somniferum, assembly GCF_003573695.1. Taxonomy (NCBI): domain Eukaryota; kingdom Viridiplantae; phylum Streptophyta; class Magnoliopsida; order Ranunculales; family Papaveraceae; genus Papaver; species Papaver somniferum. The sequence continues at coordinate 22,703,452 of NC_039362.1, forward strand.
TTCGAGCTAGACCTTGTGCATGATGAACCCCCAAAACTGCGAGATTTTGTTTTCAAAACTATATCTTCTGTAAAATCCAGGTTTGGGGGTAGCTCATTTTGTTTCACAGCTTCACTTGCATGCCTATCATATTATTATTGTATGAAGCTGTTGAAACCTCTACACTTTGTCTTTTGGGTTGATCCTCAACTCTTTAGATTATTAGTGTATGGTGAATTTTTTGTATATAATCAAGTAGATAAATTTTAAAAACCTTTTTTCCATTTGTATATATTTTGCTAATCCAATATGATCTCGGCTGAAATATGTTGGATTTTTTTTGCCTTGAATAACGGAGTTTTAATTCTGCTTTCGCCGAAATCGGGTATTCTCTCTCCTTTTACTCTACTCAGCATGTCCCTTTCCATATATTGTTTTTTAATTCTTTCCATATTTTGAAACATTGAGGACAATGTTTAGTTTAGGTTTGGGGGTATAGAGTAGATACCATGATAATTTGCCATAATTGAAAACGAACTCCTTCTTTTGAAAAAATTGAAAAATTCCAAAAAAAAAAAAATTGATTCAAAAAAAATTAAAAAATTGAAAAAAAACATAAAAATGGAGCTCATTTACCTTGAAATGTTGACTCTTGTGCAAATATGTAATTATTAGGAGTCTTAGTCTAGATATTTAGGCACCCTGATTCTAGCACAATTCACATAGTGATAAGAAATTTGCACGCGCACGATCTACCAATACATGTATGGCCTCGATCTTCAAGGTGTTTGATAGGAAATTACGATTGTCAATCACTTTAGAATACTGAACGAAACTTGACTAGCTTGTTCTTTGGTTGGTTGGGATAGAAGGTGGAGGTTACATTAAGAAAGACAACCATCGAATTTAACTGGGTGCATCAAAAAGGGCTACCTCTTGCAAAGTGTCATGTAATCTTTTGTTTCCTTTTGTATATGTATCAAAAGTGTTTCTTTATTCAAAAAAAAAAAATAAATAAATAAAAAAATCAAGTATTTATCAATTCCATTCTCTCTTGTTCCAAAAATAAAAGAGAGTAGTCAATGTAAATAAGAGTCATGTAAAGAGTCATTTTGTTGTTTCATTGTAATAAGCAAGGAAGGGTGTATGCCATTGATGTACAACGCGAGTAATTGTGAAATTCCTCCAACTCATTCACAATTCTCGTAAAGTCCGGACAGCTAGCTAGATTTCGACCTTGGTTCTTAGCCTGAGAAACTATCTCTTGGTGATTAGTAGTCATAACATTCGATCTTTCTTTACACATGTGTAGATACACTTTACACTCTTATCACATGTCTTTTTTTTGTTATCAGTGCTAGGATTGTGCCTTAGATAGCTAGATTGACATCTCCATTTTGCTGTGAGCTTAAACTGACTTGCACATGTCACATTTGATGGAATCTGAGCTCATATTTTGTCCTTAGGTTTTGTAGGTACACCTCTGGTAAACCTTCACGAGACTTCAACTCGTCCACTAGGGACACTTAGTGGTTTAAAAGGCTTAGTGCATACGCTAAATGCATTCGAGAGACCAGCGACAGTGGTATAGTTAGGATTTTCTTAGTTTTGTTTTACTTGAGGACAAGTAAAATTCAGGTTTGGGGGTATTTGATGAGTGCCAAATATTGTATATATTTATCCCTTTTTGTTGGCATTTAACTCATCTTTTGTGCATTAATTCTACATTTTATCTCATATTCTGTATTTTCATTGTTTTCAAGAATAAATATTTTTCTTACTTAATTTTGCATTTTTAGGTAATAAATAAAGTCTGGATAACTTGCGGAGCGGAAAAGAGCTGAAGAATGGTGAAAAGCCGGAAGAAATTACGCAAGGAAGCCGCGAAGAATGTTGTGCACAAGACCAAGAGGCTAGGAATGGGCTTGAAGAGGAAGAATTGTTTTTAAAGAAGATATGGGCTTGGCATACCCAAGGCCCAAAATCCTTACCCTCACCCATTTCCACTACCCAAGCCCGTATCGGATTTCAGCCGTCAGATTGGATCATCTCAACATCTAACAGTCGCTCCCTTGCTGTTCATCAAAGTTTGATACATCCGCTTCACACCACAACACCTAACTCCATCTTGAGCCGTCAGTTTCGTTGTGCTTCTACATCCAACGGTCGCTCAATATCAGCCTCTCTTAACCGTCCGATTCAATTCAGTCTCATGCATCACACGGTCTCATCTATCTGGACATCAAGAATGATATGTCCGCTCAACACCGAAACAACCCTAGGATATATAACCCAAAATGAAACCAAAAACCTAATCACTTCTCCACTTCGCCTTCTCTCTCTCGCCATCTTCTCCTCCACACCCGACAGTTGCAGACACCATGTTGCCGTACCACCAACTCTCCACTGTCACTACCAAATACCACATCATCACAACCACCCTATCTCTCTACCTATCTATTCCATCAAGCTCTCCCCTATTCTAATCCCTAGGTAAGAGACTGATGAGATAGATCGAGCTAGAGAAGCTAGAAAAGGCATGGGAATGAAGCTACAATGTCAGAGGAAGAATGGGTCGAGTTTAATTTGATGTTGCTACATCAAATCAGGTAAAAATCGAGAACCCTAACTTCTGTCAAATTTGAGAAATTTTACCAAAACCCTAATTTCGACTAAGAGAGAATTGAGAAGAGAGAGTAGGTAGAAATAGGGTATGGGTTAGACCCATTTCCCTAATTTCTTGAAAACCTAATTTTACTGTTTTAAATTTGGGATTTGGGTGAAAACCCTAATTTGTAATTTGAGGGAAATTTCTTTGGGTATAAATTGAGGACTTTGGTGTATGTAATGGGCATGCTGGACTAGCCAGTGTCCAGAACTTAGTTCTGTTAATGTTCAATTTCAGTTCAATTTTAGTTCAATTTTCAATTTCAGTTCAATTTCATTTCTGTTAATGTGTGTGAAGTCAATTTTAGTTTTATGCTGTGATGTTTAGTTTCTTCAATTCTCCTAGTGCATAATCCTGTTAGTGTTAATTCTGTTTAATGTTAATGCACCTGTTATGTGATACATGTTTAGTGGAATGTTAGGCTAGAAACCTCAGTGCACTGATTTGATTGAGCAATGGGAGAAATTAGTGCTCATAGCAAGCTAATTCTCTTTCCATTCCATTTGTATGCTTAGGATGCACTGATTTGATTGAGCAATGGGAGAAATTAGTGCTCATAGCAAGCTAATTCTCTTTCCATTCTATTTGTATGCCTAGAGCCACTGCCTTGGCCTTGCATTGTCATCACTGTTAGCTTCATCATCTCCCCTGCCCTTGGCTTAGGCCTTGGTTTACTTCCATTGTTCTTGTTTAGTTCTTTGCTGTTTAGTCATTGTCTTGTTTAAATTTTCTTCATTGTCTTTGCTTCTTTACATTTTATTTATTGCATTGTCTTTGCTTCACTGCCATCTCTTCTTCCCCTTGCCTTGTTCTGCTACCTTGTCTCCCCCTGTTGCTGTTTTTTCCACTGCCTTGCAACCCTGCTGCTGCTGCTGCTTTCTTTGCTTGTGCAGCTGCTGTGCAGTATTGCTGCTGCTGCTGTTTTCTTTGCCTTGTGCTGCTGCTTTCCTTCCACTGTTGCTGCAGCTGCTGTTGCTGCAGCTGGTTAAGGCCTAAGTCCTACTGCTGCTGCTGCTTCCTCTTCAAAGCTCAAGTTCAGTCCACTAAAGGCCTAGTTCTCAGTTCAAGACCAAGCCCAGGTTTGAACCAAAAGTTGAAGCCCACTGTCCATTGTTTGTACAAATTGAAGCCCAGTTCATTAAGGCCCAGCCACAGTTTAGGTTAAGGCTCAAAGCCCAATTCAGTCAACTGTGGGCTTAATCAAAAGCCTAATTCAGAGACCAAAGCCCAAGTTCACAGTTCATCATTCAAAGGCCCAAAGCCTAGTGCACCTCAAGACCAACTGAGCCCAAGCTCAGTTCATTTCATTGTTAAAAACAAACCCATTAGGCCCAATTTACTCAAAGGGTATTCAAAGCCCAACAATAGCAATTTAGAGCCCAAATAGCTAAACACTACAAAACACTCCCAATCTCTGTGGATCGACCCGTACTTGCACGAGCTACAACCGACGACCGTGCACTTGCGGTATTACTGTAGGCCCGCGTTTTCATTTCACTTCAATTTTTTACGCTTCTCCGAGCCCACCAAGTTTTTGGCGCCGCTGCCGGGGACTTGGGTCTGTGTTTTTATTAGCTATTTTTGCATTTCACTGCATAGCATTTGCATCTGCATCTGCTTCACTTCATTTGCTGTTGGACCTGCTGTTCTGAACCTGTTTTTTCTCTGCTGGGACGCCACCAAGGAAAAGAACCAAAGCCCAACTGGGTTTTTGCAACAATATCAGAGCAGCTGGGCTGTGCTTAAAAGGTAACCCATTTAAGATAACCCGAATTGTGGGCTTCCAATTTTTTTAATTGTGGGCTTGTAATATTAAAGCCAATTTTTGGGCTTCTCTTATTTTCTGTTGGGTTTGTAATAATTTATTTGTGGGCTTATTTGTTTAATTTGTGGGCTTGTATTTAATTTTTGTGAGCTTGTTTAAATTGGACTTGTATCTTGTATTCTGGGTTTAAACCCAGCTGAGCTTGTGACCGATCACGCTAGTTGAACTCGTTAGTGGGCCGAGTACCCAAATTCTAGGCCGAGATTTTGGACTCAGTTCCACCAAAAGTTTTCAACCAAGCGGAGCCAAAGCAGACACAAAACCAACAGTGGGCTTGCTCCCATTCAAAAAACCAAATTTTTTTCTTTTCTTTAAAAAAAAAAAAAAAAAAAACCAAAATTTTCTTTTGCTCCCAATTTTAAAACCAAATTTCTACTTTGCTCCCATTTTTAAACCAAATTTTCTTTTTCAAATGTCTCCCACCAAAACCAAAATTTTCCCATAAAAAACCAAATTTTTGAAAACCCATTAAAACCAAATAGTGGGCTTTGTGTCTTTTCAAAATGGGCCAACCTCGTGCTCTCCATGAATACATGTATCCGTCAATAAAATTCCATTATCATGTATTGTATTACCTCAAACCAATAACCCTTTTAAAATAAATGCAAGCATGATACAAATACTTCCTATATTTCGAGGGTTCGATTCTGAGAACCCCTATACTCATATAGAGAGTTTGAACAAATTTGTCGGACTATGCAACCTGATCATATGTCCGAAGACTCTCTGAAATTGCGTTTGTTTACATATTCTTTAAAGGAAAGGGCCAAAACATGGTTTTACGGTTTGAGACCACAATCAATCAACACTTGGGACCAACTCACAGATCTATTTTTCAAAAAATTCTTTCCACATCATAGGACCATCGCTATTCGTCAAAGTATCAATTGTTTTGTCCAATTGGATGAGGAAACTGTTTTTCACTATTTCGAACGTTTTAATGATTTGTTGAGCGAATGTCCGCACCATGGATTTGAGAAGTGGAGACTTGTCGTCATCCTCTATGAGGGACTAGACTTTAAATCTCGAACCATGGTTGAGTCTATGTGTAATGGTGAGTTTATTGATAAATCTGTGGATGATGCATGGAATTTTTTAGCCGAGATTGCAGGAAAACCCATCAATGGGAATCCGTTAGGGAAACAGGAACAACACCACATGATATGAGTCACCCCCATGAATTAGAGTTTTATTCTTGTAATAGCTCCGACCTTAGGATTGAAAATTATCCTAGATTGCAAAATCCCTATCATGATGATGATGATGATTATGATGTTATGTTAGAAGAACATGTCTATACTGAAAATGTTATGGAACTTTGGGTTCAAATACATTAGGCCTTCTCTGCCCCGAACCTTATGCATGATATTTTCCTTCTAGTATTCATGTGATTGTTCCCCTGATTTGCCGATGCATGAGAATAAATCTGTTGATGATTTGGAATTCTGATTGTGATCTTGCAATTGATTGATGATGGTGAGCATGATGTGACATTGTAGATGAGTTAGGAGATTTGATTTGATGATAATGATATGCCTATTCTTATACCTAAGTTCACAATCTGATGGCCTTCCACCCAATCCTAGATTTGGTTTGTACGATTGTTTAAAACCAATTTTTCTGAAAATGCCTATCTAGGTTTGGAAATGTGTGCTTCACAAGTCCTTTTGGACTATTCGCTTCTAGTATAATATCTTGAGGAACCCACAGTTGGAATTGCATGTTGTGCCCGCCCTAGCACAGTTCATTTCGAGCTAGACCTTGTGCATGATGAACCCCAAAACTGCGAGATTTTTGTTTTCAAAACTATATCTTCTGTAAATCCAGGTTTGGGGGTAGCTCATTTTGTTTCACAGCTTCACTTGCATGCCTATCATATTATTATTGTATGAAGCTGTTGAAACCTCTACACTTTGTCTTTTGGGTTGATCCTCAACTCTTTAGATTATTAGTGTATGGTGAATTTTTGTATATAATCAAGTAGATAAATTTTAAAAACCTTTTTTCCATTTGTATATATTTTGCTAATCCAATATGATCTCGGCTGAAATATGTTGGATTTTTTTTGCCTTGAATAACGGAGTTTTAATTCTGCTTTCGCCGAAATCGGGTATTCTCTCTCCTTTTACTCTACTCAGCATGTCCCTTTCCATATATTGTTTTTTAATTCTTTCCATATTTTGAAACATTGAGGACAATGTTTAGTTTAGGTTTGGGGGTATAGAGTAGATACCATGATAATTTGCCATAATTGAAAACGAACTCCTTCTTTTGAAAAAATTGAAAAATTCCAAAAAAAAAAAAATTGATTCAAAAAAAATTAAAAAATTGAAAAAAAACATAAAAATGGAGCTCATTTACCTTGAAATGTTGACTCTTGTGCAAATATGTAATTATTAGGAGTCTTAGTCTAGATATTTAGGCACCCTGATTCTAGCACAATTCACATAGTGATAAGAAATTTGCACGCGCACGATCTACCAATACATGTATGGCCTCGATCTTCAAGGTGTTTGATAGGAAATTACGATTGTCAATCACTTTAGAATACTGAACGAAACTTGACTAGCTTGTTCTTTGGTTGGTTGGGATAGAAGGTGGAGGTTACATTAAGAAAGACAACCATCGAATTTAACTGGGTGCATCAAAAAGGGCTACCTCTTGCAAAGTGTCATGTAATCTTTTGTTTCCTTTTGTATATGTATCAAAAGTGTTTTCTTCTGCAAAAAAAAAAAAAAAAAAAAAAAAAATACAAAAAAAAAAATATCAGAAAAATACAAAAAAAAAAAAATCAAGTATTTATCAATTCCATCATCTCTTGTTCCAAAAATAAAAAGAGAATAGTCAATGTAAATAAGAGTCATGTAAATAGTCATTTTGTTGTTTCTTTGTAATAAGCAAGGAGGGTGTATGCCATTGATGTACAACGCGAGTAATTGTGAAATACCTCCAACTCATTCACAATTCTCGTAAAGTCCGGACAGCTAGCTAGATTTCGACCTTGGTTCTTAGCCTGAGAAACTATCTCTTGGTGATTAGTAGTCATAACATTCGATCTTTCTTTACACATGTGTAGATACACTTTACACTCTTATCACATGTCTTTTTTTTGTTATCAGTGCTAGGATTGTGCCTTTGATAGCTAGATTGACATCTCCATTTTGCTGTGAGCTTAAACTGTCTTGCACATGTCACATTTGATAGAATCTGAGCTCATATTTTGTCCTTAGGTTTTGTAGGTACACCTCTGGTAAACCTTCACGAGACTTCAACTCGTCCACTAGGGACACTTAGTGGTTTAAAAGGCTTAGTGCATACGCTAAATGCATTCGAGAGACCAGCGACAGTGGTATAGTTAGGATTTTCTTAGTTTTGTTTTACTTGAGGACAAGTAAAATTCAGGTTTGGGGGTATTTGATGAGTGCCAAATATTGTATATATTTATCCCTTTTTGTTGGCATTTAACTCATCTTTTGTGCATTAATTCTACATTTTATCTCATATTCTGTATTTTCATTGTTTTCAAGAATAAATATTTTTCTTACTTAATTTTGCATTTTGTTTTTAGGTAATAAATAAGTCTGGATAACTTGCGGAGCGGAAAAGAGCTGAAGAATGGTGAAAAGCCGGAAGAAATTACGCAAGGAAGCCGCGAAGAATGTTGTGCACAAGACCAAGAGGCTAGGAATGGGCTTGAAGAGGAAGAATTGTTTTTAAAGAAGATATGGGCTTGGCTACCCAAGGCCCAAAATCCTTACCCTCACCCATTTCCACTACCAAGCCCGTATCGGATTTCAGCCGTCAGATTGGATCATCTCAACATCTAACAGTCGCTCCCTTGCTGTTCATCAAAGTTTGATACATCCGCTTCACACCACAACACCTAACCATCTTGAGCCGTCAGTTTCGTTGTGCTTCTACATCCAACGGTCGCTCAATATCAGCCTCTCTTAACCGTCCGATTCAATTCAGTCTCATGCATCACACGGTCTCATCTATCTGGACATCAAGAATGATATGTCCGCTCAACACCGAAACAACCCTAGGATATATAACCCAAAATGAAACCAAAAACCTAATCCTTCTCCCTTCGCCTTCTCTCTCTCGCCATCTTTCCTCCACACCCGACAGTTGCAGACACCATGTTGGTACCCACCAACTCTCCACTGTCACTACCAAATACCACATCATCACAACACACCCTATCTCTCTACCTATCTATTCCATCAAGCTCTCCCCTATTCTAATCCCTAGGTAAGAGACTGATGAGATAGATCGAGCTAGAGAAGCTAGAAAAGGCATGGGAATGAAGCTACAATGTCAGAGGAAGAATGGGTCGAGTTTAATTTGATGTTGCTACATCAAATCAGGTAAAAATCGAGAACCCTAACTTCTGTCAAATTTGAGAAATTTTACCAAAACCCTAATTTCGACTAAGAGAGAATTGAGAAGAGAGAGTAGGTAGAAATAGGGTAGGGTTAGACCCATTTCCCTAATTTCTTGAAAACCTAATTTTGTCTGTAATTTAGGGATTTGGGTGAAAACCCTAATTTGTAATTTGAGGGAAATTTCTTTGGGTATAAATTGAGGACTGTGGTGTGTGTAATTTTTATGCTGGACTAGCCAGTGTCCAGAACTTAGTTCTGTTAATGTTCAATTTCAGTTCAATTTTAGTTCAATTTTCAATTTCAGTTCAATTTCATTTCTGTTAATGTGTGTGAAGTCAATTTTAGTTTTATGCTGTGATGTTTAGTTTCTTCAATTCTCCTAGTGCATAATCCTGTTAGTGTTAATTCTGTTTAATGTTAATGCACCTGTTATGTGATACATGTTTAGTGGAATGTTAGGCTAGAAACCTCAGTGCACTGATTTGATTGAGCAATGGGAGAAATTAGTGCTCATAGCAAGCTAATTCTCTTTCCATTCCATTTGTATGCTTAGGATGCACTGATTTGATTGAGCAATGGGAGAAATTAGTGCTCATAGCAAGCTAATTCTCTTTCCATTCTATTTGTATGCCTAGAGCCACTGCCTTGGCCTTGCATTGTCATCACTGTTAGCTTCACCATCTTCACTGCCCTTGGCTTAGGCCTTGGTTCACTTCCATTGTTGTTGTTTAGTTCTTTGCTGTTTAGTCATTGTCTTGTTTAAATTTTCTTCATTGTCTTTGCTTCTTTACATTTTATTTATTGCATTGTCTTTGCTTCACTGCCATCTCTTCTTCCCCTTGCCTTGTTCTGCTACCTTGTCTCCCCCTGTTGCTGTTTTTTCCACTGCCTTGCAACCCTGCTGCTGCTGCTGCTTTCTTTGCTTGTGCAGCTGCTGTGCAGTATTGCTGCTGCTGCTGTTTTCTTTGCCTTGTGCTGCTGCTTTCCTTCCACTGTTGCTGCAGCTGCTGTTGCTGCAGCTGGTTAAGGCCTAAGTCCTACTGCTGCTGCTGCTTCCTCTTCAAACTCAAGTTCAGTCCACTAAAGGCCTAGTTATCAGTTCAAGACCAAGCCCAGGTTTGAACCAAAAGTTGAAGCCCATTGTCCATTGTTTGTACAAATTGAAGCCCAGTTCATTAAGGCCCAGCCACAGTTTAGGTTAAGGCTCAAAGCCCAATTCAGTCAACTGTGGGCTTAATCAAAAGCCTAATTCAGAGACCAAAGCCCAAGTTCACAGTTCATCATTCAAAGGCCCAAAGCCTAGTGCACCTCAAGACCAACTGAGCCCAAGCTCAGTTCATTTCATTGTTAAAAACAAACCCATTAGGCCCAATTTACTCAAAGGGTATTCAAAGCCCAACAATAGCAATTTAGAGCCCAAATAGCTAAACACTACAAAACACTCCCAATCTCTGTGGATCGACCCGTACTTGCACGAGCTACAACCGACGACCGTGCACTTGCGGTATTACTGTAGGCCCGCGTTTTCATTTCACTTCAATTTTATACGCTTTCCCGGGCCCACCATGGTCAATGGTGTGAGTCAAACCTGATTGACTTTAAGGATCCACAATTATTTAGGTTATTATTATGTGCTTCGAAGTTTTTATTTGAGTTTTTCCAGACTCTACAACCTAATAATTTGGATCTTACCTTTGAGGAACACAATCCCAAAGAAATTTATTTAGACCCTTTCATAGAGCCTGAGCCTGAATCACAGCTAGATGTAGTTGTCTTAAACAGGAAACTAGACAAGGGTGTGCTTTATTTGCTAATTTTCTTGGGATGTTGCAGATTCCTTTTACTTGTGATAGCCCTATTTGGTTTTGGAGATCCGCAGTTATTCCGTCTATTACTTTATGATTCTATGAGGTGACTAATTCCTTCCGATGTCTGGCTGAAGACTTTAAACTTAGAACTTCTTGGGAGGTAACCCAATCTCATGCAACACGGTAATATCTTTCCTTAACTCTTTTGCTTCAAATGGTAACAATTTCTCCTTGTTCATATGCTTTTAATTTTATCTTTAGAACATTGAGGAAAATGTTAGATTTAAGTTTGGGGGTATGGGAGAAACTTTTTAGTTGCAATTATTAAACTCCAGAGCCTAGAAATTTATGCCTATTAAGGTTTGCACTAACCAATCTAAGTGGATGGGAACATCTTGGTTGTAGGAGTTGAGGAACCAACCTGATTAGATGGAAACAACTAAAGAGCCTATTCATAAAAGCACAGAGCTCAGGTGTTAGAAAAAAAAACATGGTAGTTTCGCCATATCTCGTGATGAAAACATCAAAAGAATCCTGATCACTTTTTTCTTTCTTTCTTTTGTTGTTACTAGTGCTAGGGTGAAATAGAGTGACTGGGATACCCAAAAAAAAATAAACGATTGAGACCAGACCATCAGACCAACCGGAATAAATTCAATAAAGTCGACCACTGGAACCCTTGTATATGCCAGTTGTGTTGACCTAGATTTAGGATTATCGACCACTGGTTCCCTTGTATATGCCAGTTTTGTTGATATTAGTCAGACCGGTATCTCAGTCCATTAGGATAGGTTCACCTTAGTCAACATCTACGTTTTTCTTTATATCCATCTTCTTAATCTTTCCATGTGATAAGTTGACTCCGATTATGATGTCCAGAAACTATTTGAGTAGAGCTCTGTCACTTTATATGAATTTTAGTATGTTGAGTGCAAACTCGTGTACAACAATTGGAATTTCGCATCAGGGTACTTCCTCCTGTAGTCAATGAGAGTATGTCAACCAAGGAGATTCTTTATTGCCTTCCAAGGTTCTGCGTAGATAGCCAGGGTCTGGAGTAATGGTTTTCTGCGCACACCTCTGGTAAACCCTCCCGAGATTAACTCGGTTTTATTTTATTAGTTTTGCTCGAGGACTAGCAAATAATAAGTTTGGGGGTATTTGATAGACGCATTTTTGTGTCTAAGTTGTCCTCAATTTTCTGTATTGTTGGTACTCGATTTTGTACTTATTATGGTGTTTTAGGTGTTTGTAGGTATTTTTGGGGAAATAAACATTTTTGGAAAATTCGGCTCGAAAAGTTGCTTGGGGCACCCTCGGAGGACATTTGTTATACGGACCCCAGAATTGGATAAGGGGCACCCACGACTATGTATACCCCAAATTCATCTTTAGCACCCATCTTCTCCGTTTGAATTATTTATTTTTTTGGCGGGAATTTTTGAAAAGGGAAGAACAGAATTAGGGTTCATCATTTGGGTTTGTTCTAAGGAGACTTAATGGCTGAAATTTCATGGGAAGGCCTGTTTAAGCTTAACAGGCATGGTATGATCGATGCTTTGAGTTAAAATTGGCTGTAGCGTCCGTTGGAAGAAATCAGGGAAGTGTTATTTTTCTTGGAAAACCCGAGAAGGTTGTTTTGGATTTGGAAGTTATTTAGAGAGATTCAATCGATAAAATATGTTGTGTTGGGCCTGTTTCATCTAAACAGGAGTAGTAAGTCCATCAAATTCGAAGCAATATGGCTGCAATGTGGGATTGAAGTGAAACAGAGGTTGAATGATACTCGGGATTCTGTTGGGCTGTGTTGGAGAGTTTGCGAGTGTTTTCAGCGTGTTGACTCATTCTTTCATGTGTTGGCAGCATGTTTGAAGCATTTAGTCACTGGATGACAGCGTCAGAAGACTAGAAAGGGAAGAAAATATTCCCGAGGATATATTCTTTACTGCCGAGTAATGGAAGAATATCAGGAGTAATTGAACGAGATTTCTTGGGGATGTTACCTATATAAAGGGTGCTGGTGTATCAGAGATGGGTATCGAGGTTTGGGGGAGGCTACATAGTAGAGAAAATTGCTGCAGAGAAATCTGCAGCAGCAGTTGAAAAATAGTGAAGAACACGAAGAACAGACAGACAAAGGCAGTCGTTAAAATCTGTCGTTTATGCTGAAGATATAAAATTGTCAACTGCGACAGTTTATCGTTGTTGTTTGTGTCAGTGGGTTTTGAAACGCTTATAAACTTTGCAATTCCCTGTTTTAATTGATTTTCTCTTTTTCTCTTCTTTGTAAACACCATTTGAGAAATGAAATATTATTTTGAGAGTGTTTTCACCATGTGGAGCTAAACCTCATCGATGGGACGACGGACGAAGTTGAATTTCATCATGTGGTAAATTTAATTAATTCCTTGTTTACTTTTTGCACCGATTTTAAATGATTTATGATTTCTATTAATCAATTGTCATCTTGTTAGATAGTGTATGCTTAGTCTTAGGTGCTTTAGATACACTATGCTTGTAATTTACAATTGATGTTTTACGAAATCTATCCTTGGCAAAATATTAGAGTTGATATTTCTTTTGTTTGGGCGATAAATGTCTAAGATTAATTTTTGAACCACTTGAATATGAAAGCAGTGAAATCCTGAGTCCCAATGAATTCTTCATCCCGTGACATATTTTGTATATAATTTCTTATTTTTAGTATTTTTATATTTAAGCCTAAAATCAATTTCAACAAGTCCGAGTGAACGACAACCTTCTTACCACTATAAAAATTCGATCACTATGGAATCTACATATGGATTCAAGGGCTGCAAACTAAGCTCAGGGATGGATACTAGTCCTGATGGAGCTGAATGTACTCCACTTTTGGAGGCTGCTAAATGGATATAAGAGAGGAGCTTCCAGAATGTTTTCTTAATTAGTGATGCCAAAAATGTTATGGCTTATCTCCATAACTATAAAGGAAAAATTAGTTGGTCCTCTTACTCTGTCTTAGATGCTTGCTTGTTTCTATTAAAGGATATCAATATCCTCAGCTTTAAATATTTTAAAAGAGAACTGAATAGGCTAGATGACATAGCTTCCAAGCATAGTAGAGTTCCAAATGTAACAGGAGAATGGTATGAGGATAATTGTACATACTTTCTCCAATCTGCTGTAAACTCCCACTAATGCAATGAAAAGTTTAACCTTTCCTAGAAAAAAAAAACACACACACTAAATCTACCCCAAATTTTTTACCCAAATTTTTTCTCTATATCTTCTCTTTCCCAAAATAATTCAGATGGCAGAATTTAAAAACCAACTTGATTTGCCTACTCAACTTGATTTTTTGGGGGTGGTGCTTGAAGCCGTTGTTAGTAAAATAAAACTTGCAGCTAAGAAAAGGCAACGAAGAGTTCAAGGAAAGCAAAATTTGAAGCCAAAGAAGAAGATAAACATAGGAGACTCCGTTTACGAGCGCATTGATTGGAAGTTATGTGAAATGAAGAAGATAAACAAGATGAAGAACATAGTCCCTAATTTTATTTCTAATATCTTTATGTATATCTTATTATCTAGAGACGCACTTATGTAATTAATTCAAAATTTTAGATTTATGAACAAAAATTGAGTTGAAAATTAGATGTTATTTTTAATTTATCAAGAAAAAATATAATAATATTTTAAAATGAAACTTAACTTAGCTTAGTTAAGATTTGATAATAACTTTAAACTCTTGATTAAATGCATCTATATTTGGGAAACACTTTCAAGATTTGATAACAACTTTCAAATTGAAAATCTTTTTCAGTTCCGTTGCGCCATTCTGACCGACACATTTTCTCCAAATCAATTTCGTTTTGACCATCTACTCGGATTTAATTGCCTTGCATAAGCGCAGCAACAAACAAGCTCACATCCTTGCTGATTACTTGGAAGCGATGACACAAAATATTTGCATCTCGATTATTGAGGTTCATTGTTTATTTTGAAGTCTCTGAAATATGTTTTTCCATACAATATGTTGTTGTTGTTGTGGACCATTGATATGGTCTTGTGTAACAAGAACATAATTCCTGCAAAATCATTCATCTTCAGCTAAGCTAAATTTGTGACTCGAACTGACATTTTGAATTTATGGAGTGAAAGAATAAAGATTGAAGAAATGGTGTGATAAGTTGAAATGAATTGGAATTTGGTATTTATAGGGTGATGAATTGAGATCCATTGGAAGGGATTTACTGAGCATTCGAGTCTACACCGCTGGCGGTCGACTCTTGACCGCTCGATGTAGTTTCAACCGAGAAGTCGAGACTCTACAACTCGGTAGAGAATCGACTTCGCCTGGCAAAGTGACAAATCTGCCATTTTTCCATTCCCATAATGGGTGCAAAATTGACAAACTTGAGGCTTTTCCTCCCTCGTAGAAACCGGCCTAACTGAAGAATTTAGTAGTGATTTGTAAATATAACTATATAGACAGGCGGATTGCACTTGAGGAACGCACGTGGAATTTCTTATTAATGTGGCAGCTAGGGGTATAATACCTAATACACGCGTTGCATCGGCAATTTACCTCTCCGTCTCTACTGTTGCCAAGGAAAAAAAAGGATTCCATGTTTCCTCCCTTTCAAAGATTGTTAATTCTCATTACTTCTCCTAGATATTTCTAATTAGCGATACCTTCTGTCCGTCAAGGATTGCGTCCAATTTCTCGTTAGATGATACCGCAGTTGTGTACTTATGGCAATAAAAAAAAATCAACAAATTTTCCAAAATATATCATATTTATATTAGTTTCGTCAATCGATAACGATAAAAGCAAACCAACTTGATAAGACTCAAAGAGAAGAAAAAAAAGAGAGTAAATATTCTAACCATCAATTTTAGTTTTAAAGAAATTTTTGGTGGAGTGAACAAGAAGGTCGGAAAGACCTCTATTTGAAGGCATGGATTTCACTTTGCAAACCACTAGAACGCGGAGGACTCGATTTTAAAGACCTACACTAAAAGAATTAAGCTCAACTATCTGGAGTAGCATGGAGACTAGCCCAACTGCCACAAGCGTTATGCAGTCAAGTTTTGAAGCTAAATGCTTTCCGAACAATAAACACCAACCAACTTAAAACCTATTAGCTCTTGGATTTGGAAGTGCATGCAGAAAGGTCCCACGATGATAGAAATTAACTCAATATGGGAAGTTGGGAAATGAAATAAAAATCGTATTTGGGAGGATTATTGGGTTTCCAACACTAGAAACCAATTAATCAGGCCAATACACAATATGAACTGCAATCATGTGAATGATATAATAGATGTCAATGGAGAGTGGGATTTCAACACCCTAAATAACCTTCTCCCCCGTGAATCATAATGATGTTTCTAAAATTCTGGGCATTCAACCTGATTTAGGTAGGGAATCACACTTTGACAGGAGAGTTTACAAGTAAATCTTTGTACACCAAAAATAAAGGGTACAAGTTCCTCCAACAGTGAGTGTGAATCCAAGATAACTGTTGTGGAAGAAAGAAGAGACGCTCGCTCAAAAGGGGACTTTAGCTTTGAAGGAAGCAGTGTTGTGGGCAAAATTTCTAGGAATTAATGAAGTGGAGCTGGAAGACAAAAAACATGATATCTCATCCATCGGAAATTAAAGTGCAAGCATTGAATGGCATAGACAAACCATTTTAAATGACCTTTTACAATCATGTATATAACTAATACTTAAGCTCAAACATAGTAAGGTTTAATTTTGGTAAGGGCTATGCAAACCAAGTGGCTGCTGCTTTGACATCACAACCCAATGCAATACCATCTCGTTCTTATGCTTCTCATCTCCTTTTTTAACTAGATATTTTTTGTACGATGCTAGAAAGTATAGCATGTATGGGCCATAGGTCACCTTTTTAATTAATTAATAAATTATCTTTCCTGATCAAAAAAAAAAAAATAGATTTCATTTAATAGTTATTGTTTTTTAATGTAAAGGATAATTTATTTATTCAACTTAACTACTAATAAAATTAGATATTAGATTTCTGCTCGGTCAAACTCGCAAGCATTGTTATCTTAAGATTGTTTGTCAAGTTTAGTTGATCAAAGCTATATATTTGATTTCTAGTCTACTTATAGCTATGTTTCGGATTAGGATAGAAGTGTGTAGTTGAGTTTTAGACTTCACGGCATTCACCAATTGAAAAAGAAGATCTACTGAAGAGCTTGGAGGAACTTCATCAACAAAAGGTATGTGGAGACTAAAACTTATCTATCACTCAGAAGTCTATTATATTCTATCTACTAATGAGACTAAGTCGTATAAATATATAGACTTTTACATTATACACATTTGAAATTTCGATCCGAGTTTATCTCATTTATATATTTCTCGAAACACGTGTCTGAAGCTTTTAGCTTTAGCTTACACTTCATCATCTACTTGACGAGTTTAGTTGTAGACAATTTATTTGTTGGAAACTAAATATCCAGTCAAGATGATCATGTGAAAATTACCTTGAACATCTTACATGATTTGTGTGAGACAACCATTTTATGTTAACTTGGGAAGTTTCGTATTGATTGATTAATCACTTGAAAATTACTTGAAGCTAGTGGTATGTGTAAGATTACCATTACTGTCTTCTAAGGATGTATCAATGATTAAATGAGACTTTAGAACTACTACCAATGTCTGGATATAACTCAGGTTGTATACTTTTTATGCGAACTGTGAAGCTCTAGTTCAGGTCCGGAACTCTTGTTTGCGAACAATGTTTGTGAACGGGTTTAACTGTCGAAGGTCCGGAACTGTTGTTTGCGAACGGCTAGACAAGGCCAAGTATGGAACTGTGGTTCGCGTACTCTATTTGCGAACACAGTGGTTAGGTTCTAAAATCGGTAAGTATGAAATTCATACTCATGAACTCAGGTTCGTTTGCGAACTAAAGTCCCTGGAACTTTAATGAAATAAGGTATGCGAACTTGTTTTGCAAACGGTAGCATTATGTTCATGAATTGGTTCTTGTATATATTTCAATGAGATGATGTTTCAAATGGTTCATATATATTTTTATGATATGTGAACATTTGAGCAACTCTTTTGAAACACATTTAGATTCATTTGATTATCTATCATGATTGATTGATCATCATATTTGATCTAGAAGTGTTAGATGAATATGGCTAGACTATAAGTGTTCATATGGCTAACTTCGGTTAACTATTATTGAGCCAACGATAATACACGTTTAGGTACGTTTCATCCATATCTAAATATATGTATATTTCATTTGTGTGTATCAAGCTAATACCATCTAATGGTGGATATTGATTCTTAGTTTCTAAGCAGACTTAGCTTGAGTCTTAAATCAGAAGTTCGTCTAACGGTGAATATCAATTGCTTTGTTACTAAGATATCTTAGCTTTGATTGTAAGAAACCCTGATTCTAAAGATTATAAAAGGGAGAACTCTAGCATCTGGGAAACATAATCCCTACACTCTCGTGTGTCCTAGTTGCAAACTAGAGTCGATTCTCCATTAACCAAGGGTTCTCCAAAACCGTTATTAGGTTAACGACTTGAAGACTTCATTTGGGATTCATGAAGCCATATCCAACTATTTTCTCTGTAGTTGCGTATTCTAATCTTACTTTTTCTATCTTATTGAGTTTAATCTTCTCTAAAATTTTCTCGAGATTTATCTCCGATAGGTAAGATATAAAAAGTAATTATAACAGTTCTTCGTCTCAGACTCTTGTGATTCCGCAATAACTTCTTCTATAATTGGTTAGGTTATTGTGAGGTGACTAATATTTCTATGCTGCTCTTTGGGAGTATAAAACCGGATTATTAGTTGAGTTTCCTGTTCACCTTGGTTTATCTAAAGACGTAAATAACAACCAGGATAGACTTATCTGTGGAAGCCACATTTGTTTATAAGTCTTCGACTTTGGGTCGTAGAAACTCTTAGTTGTGGGTGATATCAACTAAGGGAATTACGTGCGCAATGTCCTGCTGAGATTCAAGAGGCGTAAGGAACGCAATTGTACCTTAATCGGTGTGAGACTTAGTTAGGGCTCAACTACATTCCAGTCTGAAGTTAAATTGTAGTAGGTTATGAAGTCTGTAGCGGCTTAATACAGTGTGGTGTTCAAATATGAACTAGGTCCCAGGGTTTTTCTGCATTTACAGTTTCCTCGTTAACAAAATTTCTGGTGTCTGTGTTATTTCTTTGGCGCATTATATTTGTTTATATAATTAAAATATCAGAGGTTTTGTGTAGTTCAATCATAGTTAATAAATCCGACCTTGTTTGTTGGATATGACTTGATTGACAATCGGATATTGGTCTTTGGTACCATCCGAGTTATTCTCATATCAATCAGTCTCATAGATTTCTATCTAGTTGATTGTATTGAGAAAGTGATAAATCTAGTTAATATCTTTCTTGATTGAGTCTCACTTTTAAGTTGGTTCTCTCGGAATTATATTGGATTTAGTCCATACAGATTTCCGAACGAAATATTGGGTGTGGTTGTTATACCCCGCGTTTTCACTGGGAACATATCCCTACTAAATTTTAGATACTTTTAAAAATATGGAATTCTTTGCTAGGTTATATTTAAGCTTATTGAGCTCATCAATAACATGTCTGACTTTCCAAGTAATAAACTATTGAGATAAAATTTAATATCCTTGATAATATTGTGATTCTCCCACTTTAGCACCGTGCATTATCTATTAATTAGTGTTGCAACATTTGATGAATCTTTCTCCAAAATGATGTACTGAATTTGAAGATATATATCCCAACATATTTCCCCCAGTGCAGCCATGCATTCAGCCTCCTCAGCATTTAGATATCCCTGCATGTAGATGCACCTTGTGAATTGATGAGTTCTCACAATTAGACTGATCCCATAATCTTTCAAAGTTAACTTATACGGGGCATCACAATTAATATTAAGATAGGGTGCGAGAGGGGGTTTCCAAATTTGTAATATTTTCAATGGGTACTAAACAACTGTCGTATTAGTCCATGAACTGTTCTGACTGATAGAAAGGAAAAGATTTTGAACTCTTTTTATTATAATGTCAGGATTAGGTTTTGTTCCATCAAAAGTAGTAGTACATCTCTCCTTCCACACCTCCCAGATTGCACAAGTCATGTGGATGATCCAGTCATGATCATATTTTGTTTGAGGATTAAACCAACTGCATATTTAACTTGTTGTGGTCTGATGATTTTGCAAAAAACTTAAACCACCCAAAAAAGAAGTTAAAAATGTTCTTGTAAAGTAATTTTAAGGCAATCAACACGAGCCTTAGTAAATATAAACATCCAACCCTGTATATTATCTCATTATTTAAAAAAAAAAAATCTAAGACAAAAGACACTAAAAAGTTTTATAGCACGCGCCTACAGTCTATCTTGTTTGAATCTTGTTATTTTGTGATGTAAATTATTAAACACCAGAAATACATCCATAAATCTAATATAGTCTAAGATTTTCTCTAATTTTAATTCAATCAATCAAATTGATATTGTAATTAATTAATTGAGGAGGCATCCAGAGTTATACTTTAGAACCGATGGTACTTCTATGGACGGTAGTTTTGTGGTATTTATTGGTTTCAAGATCTAAAGAGAAAATCTCATTGGTCTCCAATTAGTTGAGACATTTATAACCGATGGTACTCTTATACCACCTCTAATGCGGGATTTGTACCTATATATATATATATATATATATATATATGTGGGGAAAATCCATATCTTATGGGGTAGGAGATTCCCCTAAACCCTTATTCCCTACCTCGTATATGGGGACTTTGGTAAGGGAATATGAGAATAACGGAAGTCAGTTGTATAATTAACCGAACAGTAAAAGATCAAGCGACGGTTGAATCATAAACCGACTGTTGAATAATACATCGGCCATATTTTCTTCATATTATCTTAAGAAGGCCAATTTTTATCGGTCAATCAGTAACTGATAGGTGAATCGTTCACCGATGGCCTTTTTAACTAATCAAAAATCGATAAATCATTTACCGGTTAGTGAAGAATAATCACTGGATTAACCATCATAACCGTTAATTAGGAAAATTAATAGGGGGTAGTCGAATGAGAATTCCATAGATTTATAGATTGAGTGACTTCCGTAGATTCTCTGAAAATCTATAAATCTCTGTGATTGTGTGAGAGTACTTTAGAGAGTCTTTGTGGCTTACACATACAAATCTATTGAATCTCTAGTGAGTCTATCTGCTAGACCATTATTCCACATAGTAGTGGTTCTCAAGTTTGAAAATGTATCATATCAACGGGGCTTCAAGAACTCCAAATGTATTTGTATACTATTTTATTCTAATAAACAAAAAAAATTGAAAATAGGTTTGCCCAACAACCTCAAATTTCAAGTCTGCCAAAATATCACCTACATGGAGTCTCTCAAAATCTCTAAAAATAACAAATCAATGACTTAGAAATCTAAATCTAATAATAATGGTGTTTGTGTGATTCTTAAAGATTCTCAATCCAATAACATGGAGTTTTAGCAAAATGAAAATACTTGAAAAAAGTCTTTATCCGTTAGTAAGGGAAATTAAGAGACTCCCTTGAAATCTCTGTCGACTAACAATAGATCTGGAAACTCTTTAGAAATCATTCAAACTCTCATTTGACTACCTCGTTGTAAATAATTAACCGTCACTAATCATTGAATTTACCGTGACAAATTATTAACTATGACTAATCCTGATACCATTAACCGATAAGTGAATGGTTCATTGACGACTTTTCTAACTTATCCCAACACTATCAACCGGTCATCGAATCCCATAGGGCGTGGTCTTCCCCTATTGCTTTCCACGTAAAATAAAAAAGGCAGCCATGTAAGATTCTGAGGAATTCCCACTTACCTCATTGAACGTGGCCTTATGGTGGTTTGTACAAGGTAGCGTGTCTCATGGAGTAATTTGGTAGCCCCCGTTTTAGAGGAGTCCCACTTTTCCATAATATTATCGCTAAACTGGAATTTAAATCGTGCTAATCGCATCCCATTTTATTGCAATAAACAATGGCAGGATCAGATTTCTGAAAAGCATTGTCACAGAATTCTCCAATTGGTGCAATCATCGATTTTAGCCCTTTCAAATTTCGAACCGAATACACACACTCACAATTTTAATTTTCTTATTACCCCTTTGAAACACCCAACTAATCAACCCATCAAATCAGATATAGAGAGTTTCCTCTTCATTATTCACCCAAAAATTTACTTACTTGATCAACTTATTCATTTTTGGTAACCAAACCCAGTATTTCCACTAACAACCAAAAAGAACCTGGTAATGTTCAACGATATTGAATTTTATAGGTTTTGAAGATTCGCCATAACAAGAATCGGCTTTACCATTGGGATTATATCTTCGTTTGTATGACCATAATAAAGTGGGTTTAGCTATAGTTGATGCAACTAAAAGTTATTGGACGCCTACTAAACATTTCTAGTTTGTAACTACCAAGATAGACGATAAATATAAAGAGAAGAGACTGGATTCTGATAAGTGCATAATTCAGATGATTTTAATGTCAAATCCATACTAATAATTTTTTTATAATTGTTGCATTCATTTTGTTATTATTCTTGTTTTATTTGTTTGTTTATAATAGGTGAATCATCCCAATAAGGGTGAAAATAGATTAAAAAAACAGTTACGGAGTGAAGTGCTCCAAGTGGCTAAAGGCAAGTGGAAGAAATGCGATGAAAATGGGCAAAGAACGTCGAAAAACATAATAAGGACTAGGTACCAAGTTCAACTCATTCAAACTCAGGATTTCTTATCACCATCTTGAAAGCAATTGAAACACAGAGAAAATGCAATAAGAATAAGATCGTTTTGAGTTCTTTTCGAAAAAAAAAAGAAGAAGATCATTTTGAGTTCGTATGAGGAAGTTATGGGAAAAAATTGAGGAAAAAGTAGGTTCCTAGAGTCGGTGGATGTGGAGCATTATGCAATCCGATTATCACGTAATTTTATACATTAAAAGTCTGTTTTTGAGCCTTCAACAATCGCTACTTACGGAGGATTATGCAATCCGATTGTAGGTCATATTTTATACATAAAACTCCCAGTTTTGAGAGTTAAGAATCGGTGGTAAAGGAACATTATATCCACCGATTGTAGCTCGGCGTGGGCCACTTCCAAAACACGTTTTTGACTTCTAAATTAAGATAAAATTATCCCAAAAGGAATCTAAAAACCTAGATTTAATGAGTACTATATAAGAGGACTTGTACAAAATTAAGAGAGGACCTTTGACATTACTTTGCAAGCTGGAGGAGAGAAAAAAACATAACGGAGCGGTTATCATCAATCATAATGATATATATTTACTTTTATCATATGTATATCATGGATGCATCAACATCCATGAGTAGCTAAACACTTATTGTTTGAGGATGAATTCTAAGTTCGAAATATATATGATTTTTTTTGATTTCTTCATATGATTATCATTTATGTTTACTAATAATAATGATCATGATTTATTGATAGATTGTTTTAGGTGGCCAACTACATATGTTTGTCGATTTAATTCCTTACACAAGTAGAAAACGTGAGACGTTGCAGAGGGATTATGTGGAGCGATCATGTGTCAAGACAACATTAACAAGTGGACCGAACATACTAAGTCTAACTAATAGGATCAAACCTAAATTCACAAACCCTAAAGCATTCAATTGAATTACATCTTGGAAGCGTACCTCAAGGTGGTTCAGACGGGTAGTAACTGGTGACTAAGCGTACCTGTTCTCTAGTGATTTAAAGAATTTTGAGGATAGTTAAGCGTACCTGTTATCGGGTGACTTAAGGAATTTTGAGGAGAGACAAGCTTACATGTTATTCTACGGTTGGTGATAACCTGTGATTAATAACGAATGGATGAATATACTACTTTGATGAATATTTGGTAACGGAGAAAGATTCCTCGATCATAACTCTTTCTCTATTGCTTACAACTTAATATTTTCAATTGCTTTACTTACTTTGTTTAAAACCTAAAACAAAACCCCTCTTTGTGACGTATTAGACAACTAAATCTCCTTGTTCTTCATGGGAACGAACTTGACTTCCATTATATTATTCATTAATTGAGTATAAATAAGATCACTCATTTGATTGCACCTACGACATACATCAAATTTTAGCGTCGCTGCCTGGGAGCAATCAGTAGCTTTAGTTGTTATTTCTTGTTGCTTTATATTTTCTTTTAGATTTTATTTGAGTTTCTTACTTTGTTTTTTGGAACTTTTATTTTAGGTACCATTCTTGGTGTTCACTATGAATTGAATTGTTAGTACTCATCGCCAAGAATGATAGATGTTAGAGAATCCTTATGACATCGAATAAAAACCTATTCCTATTTATCATATTCTTAATTCACTTATTCCAAGTGAAGATATATAGTCTATAGGCTCTATTGTAAGTGATGGCAAAAGACGTATTAATTTGAGAAAGCTTTTTGAGCAATACGATCAGCTAGAAGAAGCCGGAGCATCAGAACAAACTCTTGAAGAAATTAACAGAATCATACGAATGTAATTCCAGCATCGTTGTAATGTTGAAGATTATGAGGATGATGAAGATTCTGACGACGAACGTGATGCAAAAGTGTTGATCGAGAATGAAACCAAGTTGAGTGATTTCTGGAAGACCCAATTGAACTTTCTAAGGATTATAATGATGATGAAATTTGGTTGAAGCAGAAACTGGTGTAGAAAGGCTTTTAAATAGTTTGATAGACGGCCATGATACACATGGGATGAATAATAATAATGAGGATCATGTAATATAATAGATTGTGAAAGGTTTATCTAACCCTTTACCGATTGATCTTTCTTTACCTCAATTAGGCTTGGATGTATGTGCTTCAGAAGTTTTATTGGATTATTTTGCTTCTAAATATCCACCATTGGAAATATTTGATTCCATCATTGTGCAAGTTCACCAAGAGTAATTCATAGAAGTTCCCAAATTCTATGTTCTATATACACTTCCAAGTGTGGAGGAAACCTTTTATCGAGTGATAACAACACTATTATTTTCTTGTACAAATATTTGTATGCAGCCAATATTTTCAATACAGGTAGTTCTTTGGGTAGACCTCAAATTTTCAGATTATTGGTATATGGGGAGTGATATTTTACAAGTGCCATATCGAGTTGAGACGTTAAACTAAGCGCTGAATTGGAGGCAGCCCATCGATTTTGTATTTCGATCTTTTGCTTTTAATTTTTTCTTAGTTTGCATATCATTACAGGATTTCCCACCTTAAGTTTACTTTGGATGTTAAGTTGAGCACAATATAAGGTTTAAGTTTGCGGGAGTATTTACATATTTTGTATATATAGTTTTTAGCCTTTAGTTAGTTTTCACTTTTAGGTATAATTTTAAACTTTTTGTATGTATAGTTGCATAACCTCTAAACTTTGGATGTTTTGGAGTCTTTAGTATACATATAGCTACAATTATATACAGAGTTCTTATACATTAACTAAGCTTAGACGTGCTAGAGAACAACATTCAGGTTTCTTACTTGTTTGAGATGACTTAACCATGTCGGTGGCAAAGAAATAATAAAGATTAATTTTAGAAGATATTGGTATTTTTGATTGGAAATAAAATTTGAAATTAATTTATGTATTTAGAATCAACTAATAATATAACTTTTTTGACGCAAAATGGAAAAATATTTTGAAAAATAGATCGAATCACAAAAGAAATGACTCAGCTGCAAAATTAAAAAATGAAAGTAAAGAAAACTTACATGATAGCAGCATGTCATGGCCAACTCCTAACTTAATCATAAGATTTTACTTACTATCAAAATATAAGAGATACAAAAATTACTTAAGCCTAGATGTTTCCCATACTGAACAACAACCAAAAACACACCAAACTAAAACAAAAACAAAAGTTATACACTTGTTATATCCAAATGAATATCAAAATCTAAAGTAATACCTATCTTCACACTCGAGCTCTCTCAAAAATCTTGGTCTACTATCATAAACCACAACTTCTCCTCTACCTGGTAAAACTCCTTTCTTGGCCATCTTGTCTGCAGAGAAATTAATTTCTCTATAAGAATGTTTAGAACAATATTTCTCAAAGCATTTCTAATTGTCTGTCATCTATTTAACACTATCAAGAAATTTTGTCTGAAAAAAACGCCATTGATACAGCCTTAAAATCAAGAATAAACCAAACATTCATGAGAGATTGGATTAAAACCAATTATCCAACAATGATTAATGCCACCTCATCCAAGAAATTTGTGTCAATCCCAGACCACCAGACATGGCCCTAACACAACCACCTTCCCATCCTTCACTGCCAGTTTTGATCGTAAAGAGCAGATGGTTCTTCTGGGAGAAGCATGACTCCACAGAAACTTGTTGAAGGTATTCAAGTTGGCTACCAAATGGAAATATACGTCGTTTACTGCATCTCTATATTGGCACCCCAAAAGCAAAAGGTACAAAAAAAGGAGAAATGTCCAACTTAGTATTTTCATTGCCAATGTAGGTGGTAAAATATTATTTTTTGAAGAGCTCCAAGGCTTTACTGTTACCCTTTTCCTCCAAGAAAATAGGTTTGTATGGTTGGTGAATCCGTGATAGATTGTGGGAATGGATTATTTACTTCTTCTTTGTTGCCGATATCAACTTGAAATTAAGTCCACTAGCAAGTTCAAATTATTTCCTCCCAAACCTCAAGTATGGCCTCCGACCCAAAAGTTCATACAAAATGGATCACCATCACCTTGTTTCACAATTTTTCGCAAGAGTATATAATGCAAATTGTATTACTATTTGGGTAGCAGGTATATCTAGAAAGTGGCCAACTGTCGTTGAAGCAAACATTGTTTTAGGTTTATCGCTTAAACGACCCCTGATCGTGGTCACTATTTTCAAGCATGAGTGATTTGTTACTCTCGGGTATTATTCTGATAAGTTTTTGGGTGAACAACCTTTCGATACACATGAGATGCTCTAAGTAAGTTTATACAAGGGATATACAACAATTATAATATTTTGAAAGGAATGATGATTTTTTGACATGGTTATTCTCGAACCATCTCACAATTTCAACACCAATCAAGTTATATTTAGAACCCAACTAATATGAGTCTAGAGACTAAAACTAATTTTTGGTAATATGTTCAGGGATCATTACTAACAAATTAATCTCAAATTCATTATCGTTTAGTTTTTACAATATAGATTCAAAATAACCATATCGAGGGATTTTCCCTTTATAAAATTTTATCTGTAAACAATAATCTGCGAGAAAATACTTTCGGAGAACAAATAAAACAAACATTATTACCCATTGCACCTCCCTTTGAAGAAGAAGAAATATTTTTATAACACCATGGAAAAATACTCAATTTACCATCATATCATTTTATACTCTACAAGATATGATATAAAATCCGGTCCAAATATATTCTAATCTTTCTCTCTTACTATTCTTAGGTTCGATAACTCCGGAAGGCACTAGAATATCCTCACTTTGGTGAGTATGAGCAAAATTCTTATCATTTTTATCAATCTTAACAGGTTCTCGACTGTTGAACAATGGATTTTCAGTGGGTTAGTTTTGACAATTATACACACTTAAGTTTGCAAAAAAAAAAAAGTCTACATCTACAGATTCTTAATCTCAAAGGTGTCAAATGACTAAATTTGTATGTAAAATATTTGGTTTTTTAAAGTCAGGCTTCCTAACATTTTCTAAGTGTTGCCAAATTAGGCTTTCTCTTAAACCACAATTCAAAAGGAGATTTTAAGTTGATGGGATAAACCATGCACCCGACGAAACAAAGTAAATTCAACGATAAAACCTTAATTACTTGCTCTAATTGTGTATCCGCTTATGTTTTTTCAATCCTAAAATTAACAAACAACTAATTATAAGCACGACACATATGATTTTCTTTATTACCAACATGTCTATGTACTAATTTATCATTTTCAGAATTGAAAGACTATGAAAGAAACCTATGGGCTACTAAGAGGGTAAAGTAAGGTTAAAGAAGAAAAATTATTTTACCAATGATGAAAGACCAAACCCTAGATACAATCCAAGCAAATAAAAAAGTTAGGAAATTTAGGAAACACCCAAATTCATTGAAATTATTAGATATAAGGTTAAGTTAGGGACCGAATACATCTTACCTTAACTGAACCTAAACAGTGAAAGCAGTAGAGTGCAAGGATTTTACACCAAAAGAACTAGGGTTTATAGGAGACAACAAGGAGATACAAGCTTCTATTTTCAAGAGAGAAAACACTTTGGCTAAATGACAAATTTTCAAATTTATATGGACCTTGGTAATTGCGACCCTTGTGCGGCGATGTTTTGGGATACATTAGAAATTTGCTAAATAGAAAAAGAGTCCTTCACCACCTGGACAGAAGCACTCTGATACTATATTAAAATATTGACAAATTATCTAGTGACCTCTTCTGTCCATTCAAAAGGAAAAAGTATCATCTATTAATCGTAAGTCAGATGGTTGACAACCATTTCTATTCACCATACTCAACACTTTTCCATCTTGCACTGATTGAGTTAAATTTCTACTCAAGACCTCTTCAGCAATCGACAAAAATAACATGAGATAAATGGTCTTCTTGTCTCAATCCCCTACCCACCTCAAAGAATCCACAAACACCTTCATTCACTAATAAAAATATTCTGGCATAAGTAAAAAAAAGTCCTCAACTACTCAATCCACACTTCAGAAAAACCAAACTTTCTCAGTATCTCAAACAAAAAGTCCCAACTCAATGAATCATAAGCCTATGAGATATCCAGCTTCAATACCGCGTTATCTCCTATTCTTTTGATACTCATCTCATTTACTAATTCAGAATCCAAAACAATCTTCTCATGTATGTTTCCACCTTTAATGAATGCTCCTTGTTGGCTAAAAACCACATTCTCGTATTAAATATTCTTGTTATCACCTTAAAACTAAAGTTATCCAATCCAATGAGTCTAAACTGGTCGGCCTTTTTTGCTCATTTTACTTTTGGTAATATCAAGAGATAAATTCTCAAAAATCCTAGAGCTAATAGACTAATTGAAAATCATACATCCATCATCAATAAGCCATACATCCATCATCAATAAGCCTCTCAACTGATCTATATTTTCCTTCAAATATCTTTCGATTATGTTTTATCCAAATGGACTACTAAATTGCGAATGGAGAAGGTCCATATCTCCGTTTCTTTGTTTTACCTTTTTTCTTTTGCCATTCCCACAAAGAGGCTCTAATAGAGTTTTGTGCAACCACTGCACCTTTAAACTGTCTAAGAAGAATTTAAGCTTGACGAGTGACTTCAAAGTGCAGAAACAAGTGAATATTTGATTCAAATCATTTCTTGCACATGATATACATCCATTCACCACTATGACATTATGTAGTAAGGTTGGAGTTGCATTATAGCACATGCTCCATATAAAGAAAATAACTTTTTGAGGGACTTTATGATTCCAAATATCTTGATAAGAAACATAAGAAAATCATAATCTTCCCGCAACATATAATAAATGGTAACATGAAGGTTATTATGATACCTTTCATCTTCTTGTGTCAATAGAATCTATTAAGATCTGGCAATTCTTATGTCTTAAAAGTTTGTAAAGATCTGGGAATAAAGCACACAAAGGATAATCGGCTTCCATGCATCTTTCCAAAACAGACATCTATCGCCCCTGTTGACCTGAACCAAAGAATTGCTTGTCACCAAATCTTTGCTTTTCAGAATGCCAGTCTGCAGACTTTTTCCCATGGTCATTTTATAGCAACATGAAATAGAGTCTTCTTCTCATTACCTCGAAATTTTTGCTAAATTACAGATCTCCATAGAGTTTTTTCTACAATGAGATGTTTGTAGGACAATTTGTCTTAAAGAAATTTATTCATCAATTTTAGTTTCTTAATACTCCCTATTTTGTTGGGTAAGCTAATTCTATTCCAAACCACTCATCATTTCTTCGTTTTAGAGTCAGAAGATCCCCATAAAATTGTCTTATTACCTTTTCTAACTACTTCTCAACAGAGTATAACTTATAGTATATATATTCTTATTATTGGATTATAATACCAAAAAGAAAAATGGCTGTAAAAACATTGAAAATGCATGATTGTTTCCAACAATATCTGCAATAAAAACTAATGGTATGACAGAACCCACGATAGGAAACATGATGAACGGATGATACATATTTATCAAGGCTTAATTGGGGTCCTGGAAAATAATTGGGGGCCTCACCAATTTTTTTTGCACCCCAAAACCTCCAGGGGCGTATCAATAGTAAAGT
This sequence comes from Papaver somniferum, assembly GCF_003573695.1. NCBI lineage: Eukaryota > Viridiplantae > Streptophyta > Magnoliopsida > Ranunculales > Papaveraceae > Papaver > Papaver somniferum. Next base: position 22,733,515 of record NC_039362.1, read on the forward strand.
GAAAATACTGTATTACCCTTTATTTTTTTTAATCAAAATTTTAAAATCAAAATCAAAACTTTAAAATCAAAATCAGTTTATTTTTTTTCGAATTTTATGTTTGCAAAAAAAAATAATATTCGGCTCAAATTTGTATGAAAAGTTGTCATGACATTTTTAAAAAATTAACGACCCTCAAGAGTCATCATTGTTTCAGTGACGACTCTAAACATACGTTATTGCTTATAAAAGAGTCGTTATCTTCTTTAAAGATTCATTAATGGCGGAATACATTAAAGGTTCGTCATATGCGTAGTTGAACATTAACGACTGTCTAGAGTCGTCACTAAAACATGACGAGTCTTGAGGGTCGTTTTTGGAACAATAACGACTGTTTAGAGTCGTCACTGAAACAATGACGACTCTTGAGGGTCTGGGTCGTTAATTTTTAAAAAATTTCATGACAACTTTTCATACAAATTTGAACAAATATTTCTTTTGCAAACATAAAATTTGGAAAAAGAAATTTGATTTTAAAATTTGCACTAATTAAGTGAGACTATCACTAATTAAATAACGGTAGATTAGGCATTACCAAAATATTTGGATAAGGGGTGACCCAAATTAGAATTGAGTGACCTTTTTTGTCCTCTAATGGGAGGCCCCCGATTACTTTCCAGGGTCCCCAATTAAATCCTCATATTTATAGTTAGCTCCAATATTAGAATTATGAAATTGGTTATTAACAGCGGAGTGTGGAGATCTCATGAAATACTCCTCTTATATAATTTAAAATTTAAGTTCTTACCATATCTTCTTTCCTATTAGTAAAAGAAAAGGTGATTAACAGTAGAAATCTAGACTGACCAAACGACGAGGCCTTTTTAAGTCCTATCCGTTGGTGCAGGTTTTCATTGGTTAGCAAAATGAAACAGGTAGGTAACATGACATTACGAGTTTGACGCGGGTGCACCACCATGGCCACCTAAGGTTGACCAAACGTGTGCATCCAGTTCCTAATACAAGTTATTTACTTGATTAATCAACTTTTGTTCAATTAGTCATAATACAAGAAACCTGGAATAGTAGGGACAACAGGTCCACAATGTCCTAAAAAACTAAAACATGATGTAAATAATACGTTTATGTAATATAAATTTTGGCTTTGGTTTAAAAAAAAATGTCCTAAAAAACTAAAACATGAAACCCAATGTTTCGTTCCCACACTCCATCCCCATCTTCTGTTTACTTTTCTTCAAACAAAACAAACTTATCTTCCGGGCTTCATCTTTATTAATTAATTTAATTATCTAAGACGCTACTAATAATGATTAATTAATACTGAGTCAGTCTATATTTATTAATCATAATTAATAAATCAAATGGCGTGAGCTTACACCAACTATTTCATCATCTCTTAACGCTTCTGCACCTACTTAGCTGGTAATGGTCCCATACTCAAACAGTTTGAATAGGATGGCACTTGTTAACAAGGCGTTGCCTAAGGTTGGATTTGAACTGTGATTTAACGTTCGTCCCATTTCCGATTCGGATGCTTTATATATCAAGAGATGGTTCTGTGCAACCTGCCCAAAAATAAACTACTCTCTCCGTTTCTGGAAAAGAGATACTTTCATATTTTCAATTTGACCTATTTTTATGCTAAAATGAAAAAACGAAAGTATCTCTTTTCATAAAAACTGCTCTCACGTAAGAACAAGGCTTATCCCCTTTGGGATTAGCAGGTGGGCCATTTTTGGGGCCCACCACTTATTAGACAATCTATAAGGCGCTTTGTAAGAAAATTACCTCCAAGAAAATAAAAGCGTCTAGTTGTTCTACTATTATTTACCCTGGCTAAATTGGGGCCTATAGCTACATGACGAAATAGGGTCATTAAGAAATAATTCATAGAAACCCCTTAACCAATTATTTTTCAAATGGCTAATTTACCCCTGATTAATTAGTGCTTAATTCGGGTGATTAGTGGTAAAATATCTTGTTAGATGTGAAATTAATGTGTGTTAATGAATCATCTGAACATGAAAAAAATTGAAAAATTGAAATTTTTTTAAGAACACCAACTCAGAATCGGTATATGTTGTCATTAATATCAACCGATTGTAACCTCAAAAACATACAGAACTTGCTTCTACCCAGAATCGGTTTATATAGACATGAAAATCAACCAATTATCCAGAATCGGTTTGTATGGGCATGAACATAAACCAATTGTGGGTAAATATTTTTTTTATCTGTGAATTATGTGTTGTTAAACATCAAATAAAATTAAAATTCATTTTATACCGGAGTTAAGAATGAGTATGACTTCTTACTCGGTTTCAAATCGTTTAAGAAGTTGTACTCGTTTTCAATTCGAGTATAAAGTTATACTCGTTTTAAATTCGAGTACAAAGTTATACTCATTTTGAAATTGGGTAAAAGCTTATAGTTTTCATTTTCATTTGTAATCGATATGAAATCGAGTATGATTTCATACTCATTTTATGATCGAGTATTAACTAAATTTTTTTTTGGTTAACCAGAATCGGTTTACACGATACATATATAAAAACCGATTACTGACATTGCATAACAGGAATCGGTTTATAAAAATGATCATGTAATCCGATTCTAAAAAATAAATACACAGAAAAATTCCATACCAGAATCGGGCTATGTGGGCATTAACGTAAACCGATTCTGGTTCAATTTCCTCCAACCAGAATGCCATCCAGGAAAATCGGTCTTTGTGGGCATAAACAACAACTGTTTCTAAATGAAATCGGTTTACAAGTGCATTGACGTAGACCGATTGTTATAAACCCAAAAAGCTTTGATTTAAAAATATTGGATTGTTTGAGTGATTACATGTTATTGAAACCTATTCTAAGGGATTGGGTTAATAGAAAAGTATATGATTCGAGTTAAAACGAAAAAGTACCTATTTTAGTGAATTTGGTGATTATCGATAATGTTTTCATTTGATTTTGAATTCTTAATTTTGATGAAAATGGAAATGGAAATGATTTTGATTTGATTTGATTTAGTTTTTTTTTTGTTAGGATTTAATGAGGATAAATTAGTAGTATTGAAATTTCATAGAGGGTAAATGGTATTTTCATCAAACTTAGACACCCCTTATCATTCTCTATGGGGTAGATGAAAATCCATAGGCCTCAATTTAGCCAGTTTATTTACCTCAAAATAAATAAATAAGACAATCTATTTCTTTTATTATTTATGACAAAAAATAGCAACATTCTCTATATAAAAATAGAGTTCTTTCGAGCGATGTGGTTAACCGGAGCTTCTGGTTAATTCTGGCACCACCATATTTTTTTTGAAAGGAAATTTATTTGACGTGGCCTAATGGAGAAAGTGAAAAATATATTTTGGTCCCACGAGATTCTTTTTAATGGAAAAAATATTTTTTGTTGCCTAAAGTAATTATCTCGAAAAATAAAATGTTGCCAAAAATACATTAAATCAAGAAACAATCACATTTCACAGTAAAAAAATAAAAATCAATCATGCATCAATCACATAACCAATCGGATAACTAATGAATAAGAAAAATGAAGAAAAATGTTCAATGTCTGCTTACAATTCTCATAATCATTATTTTCCTAATTACAACTCTATCTATTAATTAGAACCAGAAAATAATTTAATGATTACATTTGCAATCTATGAAAACGATTACACTTCTGATGAGAATTGGAAAAGAATAATAATCAAGATGGTCGCAGATACTAACCTTTGAACCCGTCGTTGTGGGTATTTTTTTTTACTGATCCTGTCCAACAGTAAAATAATACATAATTGTCAAAGCAAGAACTAAAATCTAAATTGAACCACAAAAAAACAAGCATACACAAATTCAAGCAATAACAAAAAAATAAACATCATTTTCATATTGTTTTTCTTAAATTTTGTTCATACCATAATTAAAAATAAAATACGTTTAAAATGAAAAATAAATTAAATATGGATGATTTCTAAGTTAGTGATGACTTTATATGCGATATATTTTCTATACAAAAATATCTGCAGCAACCAAAAACGATGATATGATAATAATGTACTAATATATTTTTTTATCCAAAATTAGGAAAGTTTGGTATCTTTTAGGGTAATGTTACCAATACCATAGATTTTTTTCTCCTAGACTGATGATATATTTTCCCTGAAAATTCAGTGCTTGGATTCTCTATATAAATCACTCGAGTAAAGGTAGGTCTCATCGTCTTCTTGTTTTTTTCTTCTTCTAGGTTTTTTCTCTCTCAATCTTTTTAGCAATATATCGGTTAATGGTGATTTTTGATCTGCAGGTGCTGCTATATCTCCTCATTGTATTGACGATAACTCAAGACATGTGATGGTGTTGTGTATTTATAAGGTGATAAAATCTAATGTTTTGTTATACAGTATTTGTGTTTTTTTTATTATAATTTTTTGTTTAAATTCTTAAACTTTGTGGTTTTTCTCTGATTTTGTTTGATAATAACAATTGTAGGTGATATGTCATCGCAATAAAGGATAAAAAGATGAAATATAATATCTTGGTTTTACTTTAACTGCGTAGTAATCTTTGTTTCTCATTTTTATGTGCATGAATCTCTCTCTATCTTTTAGAGATTTTTCTTTGCAATTGTTGGGTGATATCATCGCAATGAAGGATTGAAACGATGAAATAAAATCTTTTGGTTCACTTACAGGTAAAAATTCCTTTAATATAGATTCTGAAATCTTTGTATGAATATATAGAATCTGCAAAGTTCCATTAATACACAACTGGATCGAGATACATAGTACATTCCAGGGACGGAGCTATGCAGAGCTCAGGGGTGGCCCCCGCCTCCCCTATTTCTGGTTAATTCATTGGTGATCCCTTAAAATTCTTACTAATTAAAAAAAAAAATTTAATAAGGCCCCCCTAAATAAATTTTTGTCCTCTAGTGGCCCCCCTTGTATGGAATTTCTGGCTCCGTCCCTGATACATTCCTAATATTTTGGATGCACTATTTTTATTACCATGTAGTATAATTTCGACCAATAAAAACGGGCCGCGAGTTATAACTACATAGTTGTCACTATCTATGTACAAAAACTCCAACAAAACAAATTGTTCACAAAAACCCCATTTAACATAAACTGTCAATATTACCCTTCTAGATTAAATCACCCGAAAAAAATAAAAATCAACCCCACCTTTAATATTTATTATATTCTCATAACAACACACCACAGCACCACCACCACCGTGCCACCACCACTGACCGCCACCGCCGCAACCACCACCACCACCGCCACCGACCACCACACATCGTTTCACTGCCACCGACCACCAGACATCGCCGCCACCGACCAAAACCACCACCACCGCCAACACATGCCGCACCGCCACCAGCACCACGACCGCCCACCGTCACTACCACCGTCGCCGCCACCGACCACCGCCGCAACCAACCACCACCTCCGCCATCGACCACCGGCCACCACCACCTCAGCCATCGACCACCACCACCGCCGCTGACCACCGTCGGCGACGACTATCATCGCGCCACCACCGCCGACCACCACCACCGCCACAGCGCCATTGCACTACCACTATCAGCCACCGCCGACCACCACCACTGTCGACCACCGCCGACCACCACCGCCCAAAACCAGCACCACCGCCACCAGCACCACGACCGCCCACCACCACCGACCAAAAATTAGATGAAACCAAATTTGGTTTCATCATAAATACGATGAAACCAGTTTTGGTTTCATCATAAACCGGTTTTGGTTTCATCATAAATACGATGAAACCGGTTTTAGTTTCATCATAAATAAGATGAAACCATAATTGGTGCGAACCGAGTGTCAGCCTACAACAAAGTGAACTAATGTCAGCAAGCAGTGATACAACTTAAATACTCAAGAATGAACAAAAAGTAAATTCTCAATAGACAATCCAAAATCAAATTGATCACCAATCGAAAATCAAGTTGATCACCTAAAAAAAGTTTCCTTGTCTACTAACTTATATGTCCTAGAAAGTTTATTATTTAATTGTACACTATGAATAACAAAAGATACCCATATGAACACCTAGAAAGCTTGACGTGATTGGTGAATAGTTAAGCAAACATGACCACTATATATCAAGAGATTTGACATTGCAGGTGCAAAATTTATTGCTAAAAACAGGTATCCTATTTTAGTCGTCAAGAACCTCAACAAACTATTATCTATTAGCAACAACAGGCAACATAAGATACATGCTAGGATGTCGAATAATAATATAAATGTTGTAATTGTAGCATGCACTTGCGGAGTTGCTAAATTAAACTTTTGTGGTCTATGTCTCTAATAGAATTTAAAATCTCTTCACAAGCCAACCAAACAACACTAAGCATATAATTCTAGCATGATTTTATAAACCCCATCTAGGAGCTGGACAAAAGTTTCAAAATAAGGCACCAAAATGGGATACGATATACAGAGTAATATGTATGATTTCTACCTCCATTACGGTTCCGATGGCAACCACCATAGGAATCTATTGGAATATTTGAATTCTCAAGCATCTCAAGGGCCTGCAAAAGGAAGTTTCGGGCACCACAGTCGGAAATGAAGGCAGCCGCAAGGGCCTTTTCTGTTTGTGGTTGTAAGGGTTCCATAATGTCATACTCAGCCCACGAAAAATAACCAACATGAACATTTGATGAGAGACTAGTTGTCATTACAACTTTAAACCCTTTCCTAATACAAAAGAAATTATAGCAAACGTTAGTCTTTAGCAACTCTTGATAGTTCTGGAGTGGTAACAACAATAAGACACAGCTGATGTCAAAGATGGTTACTCGCCGGTAGTTTCATTCTGACGAGCTAAGGTTAACTTTTATAGCCTAAAATTCAGACTTGTAGGGATGCCTGTGAACGATAAATAGATATTTTCAATTTAGCAGTGTTCATTTAATGCTTACTGGAACGGTTATCAAGTCACAAAGGGGATTACTTTTAATTCAGCGCCTCACATATATCCACAATCTTGCAAATTCATCATCTAAAGTCTGAACTATCAAACTAACAAGACTAGCTAGTGCATCAATCTTATTTCTAAAAAGACATATTGTGCTCACCCACTCTCGTGCCGGAGCAACGTTATTCTCTGAATAATAATGCGATGACTCCACTTTCCGAAGAATCCTAGGCACTCGATTACCAGGTTGACCAAACGAAGCATCCGGCGTCTTATCATCTCCACTTTTATGTCCAAAATGACATCCAACAGAGCAAGTATCCCACTCCTGAGCCTATATGCATATACAAAAACTAACCATTTTCATGCCTTTTCTTCAATTTCATGTAACAAATCCTAGCATACATCTAATTCATTATCAAGCACAACAACAATTCAAACTCATAAACAAAATTCAATTTAAGTAAGGATAAGACTAGATGGAACCAATTATGGTTTCATCATAAATACGATGGAACCAATTTTCGGTTTCATCATAAATAAGATGAAACCGTAATTGGTTTCGTCAGAATTCAACTGTAAGAAAAATTGCAAACCATGATTCATTCTGTTTGACCACACCAATACCAATAACCTGTGTTGGTTTATAAAATGAATAACTTGAACCTCGCACAAATATTGTAAGGCATGGACACACACAGAGGTCTCAACTATTGAAACAAACAAATCATTTCACAAGTATCTATTAATGAATCACTCAACTTGGTAAACACATAACTAACAAGCAGCCACACGTTGAGGACTGCAACTAAGCATATGCTGCACCCAAAACAAACACTAATCAGGAAGAAAAGAACTGCGCAAAAACCAATTTTGGATTTCCACGATGAGAATAAAAAGTTTCTACACATTTGAACCTGCTAGAAAACACTCATAGTTACTAGGCTCCAGCCCGTCCCACATCCTATTCACCATTTTACAATACCATTCACCTAAACAATAACACGTATCCAGTGGATTAGTGCATCCATGTTCTCCCTACCTATGGTTACTAGTTGCTAGCAACATTAGGTGGAAGTCTGTTCCACATTGTATATACTGTTGTATAAGTTTGGAGCAAATATAAACAAAATAGAATTTAACTACATCATAAATCTAACAACAGAAGAGTTAGATACAGAAATCCCATTCAGAACAGTCAAATAGGCAAAATACATCTCCATATGACTATAAGGTCTACCCATACATGACTAAATCTTTACTTCGCTTCGCTTGTAAACCTCATCAGACCACACTAGTGATGCAGTTGTTGTTTCATATGATCTCAACACATCTCCAACCACATTTACAACAAAACATTTCTTCTCGTATAAATAGATAAAATTCATTTTTATTTACCTTAATTTTTGTAAAAACCCAACTCAAAATTCATTCAATTTTTAACCTAAAATCAAAAGAAAACTGACTACCTTCCATACAAAAGACCGAATTCCAGCACCATCAGGTATTCATACCGATGTTAATCTTTTGAAAGCTGATATTCATAAAATTAAAACCAAATTCTTTAGAAATCAGATTCTGATTGGAAATTAGATACAAAAAAACCCTAAAATGAAATACGCACCTCTTGTAATAGTTGAGGTTGAGGTGAAATTTCTTCAAATCAAACAATAGATAATGATGATAATGATATATCATCATTGTGATTCAACTTTTTGTTTAGTGATTCTCGGAGATGGTCAGAAATTGAAGGTTGGATCGGAAGAGGAGGAGTAGGAGGTTCGGTAAAATTATATGATTTGGAGTACCACCACCGTCATCATCATTGATACAAATCGATTTAACTCAAAAAATTAATACCCAATCTTCGTTGAATCGGGATCTGTATTTCGAATTTGCTTGTAGATAAGGACATGGAAATGGGTTTGATTGAGGTGTAATGGTAGGAAGAGGAGTTGTGGAGGTGATTTTGGTGGAGGATCAGGATATTGCAGTGGGTTTAGTGGTGGTGCAAGAGTAGGAGGTTGAGGTGCTGCTGCTGGTGAAGGAGGCGGCGATGGTTTTAATGAAAGATATAGACACGATACTGGTTTCAGTAGTGGTTTGAGAGTTTAAGAGAGATTGGGGTATTAATATCTCGTACAAAGAAAAGCATAAAAAAGGGTAAGCCTGGTAGTTCTGAAATAGGAAAAGATCTAATTTAGATTATTATTTTGGATTTGGAGTTTTTGTATCACTTTTGGGGGAAATGGAGTTCTTATAACTCTCAATGATTAATGAGTTTTGATGGGGTTGTAGTAATGAGGTTCAAACTCTCGGACTTGTGATGATTAAATTTAAAGATTTCATAAAATTATATACAAAATTATTAACAATGGGTGCGAGAGGTAACCAAGACACTAGATTCCACTATTATGCAAAATTGAATGATAAATATTTCAAAACTATATTCAATTCTTAAATCCTCTTTTATCTTTAATTCACTGTCAATCATACAGATTCTCAACCATTATTTGTAAACCTTAAGCATAGATTATCAAGAGATTAAACCAAGCATAACCTATCAAACTGAATAACAAATAATTAAAACAATCATTCAAATAATTTAAAACTCTGCAAAAGCAGCGATTAGGTGGATTATATAATTAAGTGAAATAGTTACCCATTTATGTTGCGTGAATAGCTTCCTCTATTGCCTTGGTTACGAGGGAATTAACTCATCATAGTAAAAATGCTCTCAAAATAATTTATTATGGCTCTAAGATGGTTTAAAAATGGTGAGAAGAAGAGAAAATGGTGTAAACAGCTAATGTACGACCCACAGGAAGCGTCACACAAGAACGATACATATGAAATGCTGTAATAAATTATGACCCACACTCCGCTGTTGCTGTCACTGTTGAAGAACGACTGCCCTGGCAGGTCCGTTCTTCGTGTTCTTCATCATCAGCAGCAGCAGCAGAGTTTTGTTAAACTATGATTTCGTCTTCTCTAGCTCTCCCTAGCTCCCAAAACTCTCGACACCCTCTCCAGTAGACCCAAAGAGCCTATTTATACCCAACAACAGCTCCAAATCTCGCCAATAACTCCAATATAATTCTTCATTATGCGGGCAGTGAATAACAATATTTTTCGAATATTTTCTTACCAAACTTGGAATTTCTTACGTCAACTTCCTCCCTCCACGCTCCAAATCGATTATTCACGACCCAAAGTGATGCTCGAGCCATTCCACATCATCAGAACACGTCCATAACTCTCCATGACGCGTGATTAACATCCTCCAGTGCATGCTTGCCCTGTTTTGAACTCGAGAATCAAAACACGTATTCCAGCCAAATTTGATCGAAACCACCACCCAAACTTTGTTCCTTATGCCAAATCACATCTTTCTGCCAATTTTCAGCAATTGAATCGCACTCTAACCCATTCATTTTGACAATCAAAATTCTGCCAGTTGAAAACTTCATTTCCCGCCAAAAACACAAATTCAAATTGTTGAAGAAGGCCCCTTATCCAGAGTGTTGGGGTGCGAATATCAATTGGGGTAGAAATAGTAATTTTTCTGGGTTCCTCTGGGACATTTCTGGGACGCTTCCGGTGCATTTCTGGGGTGCCTACGGTACATTTCTCCGGAGTGTAAAACACTGCTTTTTGAGCCCATTTCGCCGCAAGGGCTTATTTCTCTAAAATTTCCTACAAGAACACAAAATAACACAATAAGTACTTAATCGAGTCTAATAATACAGAAAATTGAGAACATAATAGACACATAAATGCGTCTATCAAATACCCCCAAACTTATTATTTGCTAGTCCTCGAGCAAATTTATTCTAGAAAGGAAAATCATTTGAGCCCCTAGGTGTCCCTAGTGGCTGAGTGTTGTCTCCGGAGGGTTTACCAAAGGTGTACCCACAAAACCTTTACTCCAGACCCTAGCTATCTACGCAGAACCTTGGAAGGCACTAAAGAATCTCCTTGGTTGGCTTACAATCACTGACTACAGGAGGAAGTACCCTGATGCGAAATTCCAATTGCTGTACACGAGTTTACACTCAAGCATACTAAAATTCATATAAAGTGACAGAGCTCTACTCAGATAGTTGCAATATGGACATCATATTCGGAGTCAAACTAATCATATGGATAGAAAAAGGAGATGGAAATAGAAAAATGTAGATGTTTTTGATGTTAACCAAATGATCGATGTTTCACATATCTGTCTGAAGGACACTGCCAAAATGAACCTATCCTAATGAACTGAGATACCGGTCTGACTAATATCAACACAACTGGCATATACAAGGGAACCCGTGGTCAATAACTTAAATCTAGATCAACAAACTGGCAAATACAAGGGAACCAACAGTTGACTACACAGAACAATAACCATTTTTTTTTAACTTAACGGCATGAATAGATCTTTTTGATCCAAGCGCATGCTTCTTGTCAGCAGATTACACGATAGTTCCCACGGGTCCTGCATTCCACGCTTGCTTAGGAGACGGAAACAGGGAGAACACACGCATATTGCTACCCAAGTGTTAATACTTATTCCGATTGGTCTAACTGGTCCGGTCTTTTTTTTTTTTTTAGTAACTCAGTCACTCTAACTCACCCTAGCAGTGGTAACAACTTGAATCGTGTGCCCCACCTAATCACTTAGAGAAACATAGTTTAAAATGAAAAAATTAAACAGAAATGAAAAGGACTCAACGAGATATGGTGCAACTATCATGTTATTTCTAACAACTGAGCTATGTGCTTTTATGAATAGACTCTTTCGATGTTTCCATCTAATCAGATTGGTTCCTCAACTCCTATAACCAAGATTTTCCCATCCACTTAGATTGGTTAGTGCAAACCTTAATAGGCATAAATTTCTAGGCTCTGGAGTTTACTAATTGCAACTAAAAAGTTTCTCCCATACCCCCAAACTTAAATCTAACATTGTACTCAATGATCTAAAGATGAAATTAAAAGCATGAACAAGGAGAAACGGCTACTATTTGAAGCAAAAGAGTTAAGGAAGGATATTACCGTGTTGCATGAGATTGGGTTACCTCCCAAGAAGTGCTAAGTTTAAAGTCTTCATCCAGACTTAGAAAAGGATTGGTCAACTCGAACCATAAAGTAACAGTCGAAATAACTGTGGGTCTTCAAAACCAAAAAGAGCTGACCATAGGAAACTGCAGTGAACCAAGAAAATGGACAAGAAAAGCATGCCCTTACCTAGTTTCCTAAAAACTATCGCTAATTGCGGTTCAGGTTCAGGTTCTATGAAAGGGTCTAAATAAAATATTTTCATTGGCTGCGTTTCTTTATAGATGGGATCCGAATCACTAGGTCCTAGAGTCTGGAAAAACTCAAATATGATCTTAGGAGCGCACAATAATAACCTAAATAACTGAGGATCCTCTAAGTCAATAAGATTTGACTTACATAATTGACCACAATGAGAGTAGTGGTCATTCTTAAGCAAATGTGTCGATTCTAATTTCCTAAAGCATTTAGGTTTAGTCTCACAACTTAATATTCGACACATTTGAAATATAAACGTTACCACAGTTGGAAGAAAACTATTTGGTGGGAAAACAAAGTCAATCTGGGGATCATAGCCTGGGAAAACCACATCAACCAGAGGATGGGTTTCTAACGACTGAACTTCTTCCTGGACATCATTAGGTTCGGGAAAACGAGTATGAAGGTAATCTTGTAAAATTGTCGAGGCAGAGATATCAAGCCCTAAGTGAAGGGACTTTCTGAGAGTTAAAGGTAAGGCACTAGGAAGGTGATAATCACCCCCAAACTTAGAGTTTTCAGTGTCTCTAGATAGACTAGTTACAATCTCCCTAATTTCTGGATCATTAGATTCTTGAAAATGGTCAATTGATTCTTCTAATTTATTATCAGGTAGTGCATCTTTACTCATCTCTACGGGTATATCTTCATCTAATACTATTGTTTCTAAGTCTCTAGACTCTACAACAGCATTTTCGGAATAAACCCGTTCCTCTAAACCACTATCGGCTTCGTAATCAAAAGGAAAAACTACATCGTCTAAAACGGTGGTATCCCTAATCAAATCCTCGTCCTTTTGAATAGGTGAATAATCATAAAAATTATTTGGATTTGAACTAGAAATAATATAATCATTATAAAGCTCAATTGGATTAATAGATTCCTGATCACGATGCCTACATATTTCAGATTCTTCATTACTACTATCCTCATCATCATAATAGTACAAAGATGATTGAACCTTATCTAAATAAGTAGTGTCTTTTATTCTAACCTCGTCCTCTAGATTGGGAAAATATTCACTATTGATATCAAGGGTAGAATTGGAAACACTATTTTGGAAATTTAGATTATTTCGAGCAGCATTAGCTAACTGTTCATTTTCTGCCTCTAAACGTGCTTGAATTTCACTGAGCGTAACACTTATACGTTCACAAGTCTCATTGAATATCTTAGACCGTTGTGTACTCTCTTCTCTTGAACTAACTGCACGTTCATACTCCCTTCGAATTTGTTGGTAGATTTCTTCTAGAGATTGAACAGGTTTAGAAATGTCATAATCAGGACTAGTTTTTAAGTAATTTTCAAAAACGCATGACTAGTACTATAATATTCCTGATTTTCTTGCTCGTAAGACCAATTCGTGTGTGGATAGCAATTGGGCTCACTATGGTATGAACCATAACCTTGAAATGGTTGGCGTTCCCAACTACTATTCCCACCATGGTCATAAAACTGATGATGTCCATATTCAAATTCAGGTCGATACTCATTGTCTTGGCTTCTATCATACCAGTTCGACATTCTTAATTGCAAGGGAATTCTACACAACCACAAACAAGGCCGACTCGACTCCACCAAAATAAACCTAAAGATTTCTAGCAAACAAAAAGCATGATGGCTCCACTTAGATTGTTTCTAGACCAGCTTCTATTCCTTCGAAAAGGAATTCGTTACAATTTGAGCACACCCCTATGGAATCAATCCGAGCTAACGTAAGTTGAATCGAGGCGAGGGAAGCTTAGTAGAGCTTTGATACCCAAGGCCTCACCGCATTAGAAGGCGGCGCAGTCACACATTCAACTCACAGAAACCATCATGAACTTTGAAGTGTGCTTAAAGAGCAACCAATATTTTTCGAACGAGTTTCCTATTAAGCTCGTTACCCTATCGGTCTCGTTCTATTCCAAATTTTAAAGCTTGGGTTCGCGTTAGGTTTCGTTTTCCTAAGGCGGGCAAGAAGGGAGCGGTGATGAAATCCGAACCCTTATCTTGTATTGGCCAGGCCTTGCCCTTTACTATGAATTTAAAAACAGTCCAAATTCGTCCTCAATCAATGAATCACCTTAAGGAATACATTAAACCCGCTGACAGGAGATTCGCGAGTGTTTCGATGGACTTACCTCCCGTACCAGACAGGGGATGAACCGTTGATGTCGACTCATGCCACGAATCCTATGTCATGTATGAACCCGAGGGGCCGAGACGATATAGTAATCGTCGTCCTTCCCTGCACACAGTTTATGTAATTTTTTTTTTTAATAATAATACCCTTCCGTAGGGTTAAAAAAAAGAATAAAGTCCAATTGTCCAGAATAAAGTCCAAATAAAAAGTCCAAAAATTACAAAAATTATGAAAAATAAAGCCTATTTACAAATCCTTAAAAAAAAAATTATGTCTCCTTTTTTTCTTCTCTTTTAGCTTTTAGCTTTAAGCTTTTTGTTCCCAAGTCCTTAGTATTCCACTTCGAACCTGTAAATCAAAGACACAAAAAGAAACATAAAAAAAAACAAATAATAGTAAAAAAAATAATAAAAACCTAAAAATTCTACCTAAGCACAAATCTGCGTCGGCGGCGCCAAAATAATTAATGATTTTTGATGGGGTTGTAGTAATGAGGTTCAAACTCTCGGACTTGTGAAGATAAAATTTAAAGATTTAATAAAATTATATACAAAATTATTAACAATGGGTGCGAGAGGTAACCAAGACACTAGATTCCACTATTATGCAAAATTGAATGATAAATATTTCAAGACTCTATTCAATTCTTAAGTCCTCTTTTATGTTTAATTCACTATCAATCATACAGATTCTCAACCATTATTTGTAAACCTTAAGCATAGATTATCAAGAGATTAAACCAAGCATAACCTATCAAACTGAATAACAAATAATTAAAACAATCATTCAAATAATTTAAAACTCTGCAAAAGCAGCGATTAGGTGGATTATATAATTAAGTGAAATAGTTACCCATTTATGTTGCGTGAATAGCTTCCTCCATTGCCTTGGTTACGAGGGAATTAGCTCATCATAGTAAAAATGCTCTCAAAATAATTTATTATGGCTCAAAGATGGTTTACAAATGGTAAGAAGAAGAGAAAATGGTGTAAACAGCTAATGTGCGACCCACATGAAGCGTCACACAAGAACGATACATATGAAATGTTGTAATAAATTACGACCCACACTCCGCTGTCGCTGTCACTGTTGAAGAACGACTGCTCTGGCAGGTCCGTTCTTCGTGTTCTTCATCATCATCAGCAGCAACAGCAGAGTTTTGTTAAACTCTGATTTCGTCTTCTCTAGCTCTCCCTAGCTCCCAAAACTCTCGACACCCTCTCTAGTAGACCCAAAGAGCCTATTTATACTCAACAACAGCTCCAAATCTCGCCAATAACTCCAATATAATTCTTCATTATGCGGGCAGTGAATAACAATATTTTCCGAATATTTTCTTACCAAACTTGGAATTTCTTACGTAAACTTCCTCCCTCCACGCTCCAAATCGATTATTCACGACCCAAAGTGATGCTCGAGCCGTTCCACATCATCAGAACACGTCCATAACTCTTCATGACGCGTGATTAACATCCTCCAGTGCATGCTTGCCCTGTTTTGAACTCGAGAATCAAAACACGTATTCCAGCCAAATTTGATCGAAACCACCACCCAAACTTTGTTTCTTATGCCAAATCACATCTTTCTGCCAATTTTCAGCGATTGAATCGCACTCTAACCCATTCATTTTGACAATCAAAATTCTTTCAGTTGAAAACTTCATTTCCCGCCAAAAACACAAATTCAAATTGTTGAAGAAGGTGCCCCTTATCCAGAGTGCTGGTGTGCGAATATCAATTGGGGTGGAAATATTAATTTTTCTGGGTTCCTTCGGGACATTTCTGGGACACTTCCGGTGCATTTCTGGGGTGCCTACGGTACATTTCTCTGGGGTGTAAAACACTGCTTTTTGAGCCCATTTCGCCGCAAAGGGCTTATTTCTCTAAAATTTCCTACAAGAACACAAAATAACACAATAAGTACTTAATCGAGTCTAATAATACAGAAAATTGAGAACAAAATAGACACAAAAATGCGTCTATTACTCAACATATGGCTGGAGTTTTTGTATCACTATTTTGGTCACCTTGGTGTTTTATGAATAGTTTTGTTCATTTAAAGCTCTTCATATTTGAACCGTCGATTAACAAATGGACGGTGAAAGATGATATATGATACTTGGAAGTTTAGTAATTACGCCCACCAAAATCTCATCTCCTCAAATGAGAAATTGACTAAGTCCACGAGATTTTACTAGTGTGACGGACCCGGACGAAAAACCAAACGGCACGGGCATTAAATATATTAAGAAAAAAACGTGGGCATTTTCTTAAATGCATTTTCCCACATGGGCATTTTTTAAAAATTCCCTTGATTTTATACTAAATCAGTTGACACTAATGTTGGTTGTGATGGTGGGCAGGGGTGGTGGATCAGCGGTGGGTGTTGGTAAGAATGGTGGAATGATGACGTTAATGGTGGTGGTGGTGGAAGAAGAAGTAGTGGTAGTGGGATGAGACATATGTCCTAAGGTAGATAAATTAATTAGTTACCCTTGGTTTATTCTTTTTATTTGATACAATATTAGTTTTTAACTTTTTTTATTTAATTTTTTTAAATTACAATAAATATTATAGGCCATATTTTTATCGGGTCGGGACAGAAAAAACGATGAACGATTGAGGATTGTAAAGAAACCAAGCTCTGAATGTCAGATACCAAACCAGGACGTTCTGAATTCATTCTTGGGAAAGCTAAATTTACGACTGAAAAATGATTAGTTTACTTAACTTTCAATAAAAAACCAATACAAAAGAGATCCATCCAGTACATAGTAAACATACTTATATTAAATTAATTGACATTAATGGTGGTTGTGGTGGTATGACGGGGTGGTGGATCGGCGGTGGGGATGATGGTGGTGTGTTGGTGAGAATGGTATAGTGATGACGTTAATGGTGGTGGTGGTGGCGACAGAAGTAGTGGTAGTGGGATGAGAAAGGTGTTCTAAGGTAAACAAATTATATAATTACTCTTGGTTTATTTTTTTTTATTTGATATTAGTTTTTAAAGTTGTTTTTTTTTTAAGTTTATAATAAATATTATAGGCTAGATTTTTGTCGGGTCGGGTCAGGAAAGAAGATGAACAATTGAGGACTATAAAGTAACAAAGCTCATTTTGAAAGTTAGATGCCAAACCAAGATAAATAGCCGTTATAATTGAAAAAAATTACCATACCAAAAAAAAACTGTACAATTATTTTTTTAACGTATTAATCTAAATTTTGCATTTGTGACAAGTTAAGAAAGATAAAGAGCGGCTGAGATTTATTTAGGAAAAGGATAAATCAATGGTTGTGGTTGTTTACATTATTATTGTATCATTAACTTCAAATAATAACTATTTTACTAATCTCTCATTATAAATATCTTAATAATATACTTTCATTAAATAAATAATAAATTTATTAATAATCATTATAGATGATTGGGGTGGTCTTTGTGAGTGGTAGTGCATGGAGCCCGTAACGATAATGCTGGTGGTGGAAAAGGTAGCAGTGATGGGTGGTTCTGGGGTGGTAGTGCATGTGCTCAATGTGTCGGTCTATGTCGTTAGGACACATGTAACATTATTATGGAAGTTGTGGTTGATTTTTTTAATTTGAAAATAAGATGGTTATTTATACAAAAGAAACAATTGTACAGGTTGGCCATAATTTTTTTCCGAAAAATAACCCGAGAAAAACCCAGCGATGATAGGGATAGTAAAGGTTTTCAGTTGATCCCACTACATATTTCACCCGGTGATTTTTTCGAGATAAATATTTCGGTCAACCTAGCAATTCTCTGAAAAAAACATAACAATTAAAAAACATAGGGAAAAATTGTCACTTTATATAGAGAAAACAAAAGAATGACAAGGGTTTAAATTGACATAATTTTTTTTACTTACTATGGAGGTCGTGCCGTTACGGCACGGGTGAAGTTCTAGTCTCCCTTATAAAGTATAGTTTTGACAACTTAGGCAAGTTAAAGAGCGGCCAGGATTCGTTCTTGGGAAAGCTAAATCCATGGTTGTGGTTTTCTTTAATTAAAATTAATCATTATGAGTTCTTATTAATTAGTGTCTCATAAATCTCTCAAATATAATGAATAATTTATTAAATTTTCATTATTTAATGTCATCTTAATTAATCTAATAAATATATATTTTTACATTAATAAATAATTTTAATAGAAATTATCTCAATAGAAATTATACTCCCTCCGTCCCTGTTTAGATGAAGGGATAGGTGTTTTCACACAGTTTAAGAAAAAGAAAGAGATTAAAAAATTTCCAAATATACCCTCATTAATAATTCTAAAAGTATTAAAATATTTAATTTTTAATTCCTCAATTCTAGAGTAAATTTGGAATCTAGTGAATTGTTTAAGTATTTTATTTTGGGAAAATGGACTTACACGATATTTTATATTTGTATATGATTCCAAGGTAGGGATAAATCAAGAAGATTTAGGGTGAAAATATAGACACCTTCATGTAATTTGGGATTTGGAAAAAACACTTCCCCTTCATCTAAAATGGGACGGAGGGAGTATCAATAGAAATTAGTGGTTAGTAGTGGAAGAAATAGTGGCTGGTAGAAGCGATGGTGGTGGAGGCGATAATACCAGTGGTGGTGGAAAAATAATGTCGAAGTGTGGTTTTATGGTGGTGATGTTGGGGAATAGTCGTGAACATTATTAGTTATGTATATTTACAACACAAACAACATTGTATCGTGAAAGATGTAGTTGGTCATCCCGATTGATAAAAACAGATATCATAATTTGTGAAAATATGAAAATTTGGCTACAAAAATTTGTGATTAGCCGGATTATGAAAATTTGGCTATCACAGGTCGTCGGGGTTTCAATCTATTCAAAACTTTTTGGTCTATAAATGTGATATATTCTCAAGAACCAAATTTATCGTTTATATTTGTTTAGACTTAGTAGAAATATAATTTTGATTTTATCTTGATTAACGGGTTAAAATAAAATTGATTGCAATACAACAACGTATATGAAAATAAAAAATATAATTGAATAAATTAATTAACAACCTAAGTTTGTTCAATCAAAAATTTACTCATGATGTGTGTGATTTAAAATTAGAGGTACGACAAACGGCCAATGCGAGGACGCGGCGGTTGTGGTGGAGAAATAAATGGTATTAGATGGTTTTGTAATTGTGGCGGCGGTTGGTGAGTAGCAATAGACTACGTTAATTTTGTGTCGCTACAAAATGAGTAACATTATAAATTATAAGTTGTGGTTGATGGTCTTATTAATAACATAATCTCGGTTAAAATACATGAAAGATCAAAAAAAAAAAGAAAACAAAAAATTATCATGTTATATAATTACTACAAACAATCAGGTGTAAGGTAAAATCAATACACAAAAAATCACTTATTATCGGGAGGTGTCGTTATGGTAAGGGATGTACCCTAGGTACACATACTATTCTGCCTATTTTTTTGTATTGTATTATACAATGAAGCTGTGCTAAGTTAGGAAGATAAAGACCGATCATGATTTTTCCTTCCAATTGGTAAATTCACGGTTTCTGTCAATCCCATGAATACACGTTTATTTGAGAAAAAATCATTAGATATTATTTTATTCTCATCTCAAAAGTCAATATCAAAATGGAAAAATTTGATTAACTGAAAATAACAAACCTGCCTTACAATAAACTTGACCAATTGATTTGACGTTCCAATTCGGTAGGATGAGTGGGTTTGAAAACTCTAATTCCTTACGTTGGAGCAAACGAAAATCAGAAATAAAGTTGGGAAGGGAGATAGGTTGCGAAGAGGAAAAAACTCAAATCTATAAGTATAGTTCCGCTCAATATTGCTTCAATTTTCTCTCAATCTTCGTCCACCAAAACATACATCTGTGATCTTAAACCACTCTGAGCTACCAACATTTGAGAAAATCCTTTATATATATATATATATTGTTTCATGTATGATTTTTTGGAATTTCTATCATTTTCTTGAATATCATTTGTTGTATTATATATTTAGCTGAAGTTTACATTTTCAAAGATAACCTTATTGATTACAATAACCTCATGGTTGAAATTTATGGGTGCCTATATTTTGTGATTAGTCAGGTTATGAAAATTTGGCTATCACATGTCGTCGGGGTTTCATTTATTCACAACTTTTTTGTCTAGGTTTAGACATTAGAGGAAATAGAATTTTGATTTCATCTTGATAGATAAACTTAGAGAGAAACTTATAAGGTTATTCATATTACACATTATCATTTGACAATAGATTGGTATTTACAAAATAATCTTACATGTATACAAAAGCCACTGTTCTCCGGACTTCTGTTTCAAAGTACAAGATAATTTGACTAGAAGTTATTTTCAATAAATAATCTGACATGATTATACGTAACTTATATAACACCCTTGCCGCTATGGAAAGATAAAGAGTGACTAAGATACGTAATTTATATAACACCCTTGCCACTATGGAAAGATAAAGAGTTACCAAGATTTGTTTAAGGAGAAACTAAATCAACAATTGTGGTGGTTTACATCACAATTGTATCAATAATTTCTCATAATATATATTTACTAATCCTACATTATAAATATCTTATGATGATCTTTATAAATAAACTTTCATTAATCTTACATTATAAATATCTTTGTACATCATAAATATCTTATAATTATCTTTATAAATTAACTTTCACATAATATTTTATTAATTTTTCATTATAAATGTCTGATAATTTTTAAACAGATTTTCCTTTAGTGGGAAAGAGTACGACGGAGAGAGGAACATATTACAAGAAATTGGATGGGAGCCTTGCAACAAGATGGGCTCCAACCTATTTTTGAATGACAACCCTAATTTTCTAACCTAGGGAAAATAAAATTTCTCACTTTAACATTCACAACATTAAATATTCATCATTAAATAAATATAGTTTCATTATTAAATTTTTTGTTAATGTTTAAATGTTTTATGATTATCTTAATAGATACTTTTATTAAATAAATAATAAATTTGTTAATAATCATAACAGTCGGGTGGTATTTGTGGGTGGTGGTCCATGGAAGCTGGTGACGATGGTGATGAGGTAGTGGTAGTGGAAGTGCATGTGGTTTGTGTGGTAATCAGATAGTGGACAATTCTTATTCTATGTCGTTAGGACACAAGTAAACTATTATGGAAGTTGTGGTTGATTTTTTTAATGTGAAAATAAGTTGGTTATAATCTACTAAAACAACCTTAAGAATTCAAGGATGATAGGGTAATAATCTACTATTTGGATAGTAAAGGTTTTCAGTTGGTCATTTCACTCGGTGGTTTCTTCGAGACAGCTATTACGGTCAACCTAGCAATTCCCAAAAAAAACATCAAAAAATATTGTCACTATATATGTCCAACAAAAAAATTACAACGGTTAAAACCGACATATTCTTCTTTTACTTATTATGAAGACCGTGCCGTTACGGCACGGGTGAAGTTCTACTATGAAGATAAATCGTAAATCTGAATCACACATAAAGATATCAATAGCTATACTTCGAATCAAAAAGCAAATAGAAACACAAACAGTTGAACATTATAGCTTCAAATCAAAAAATTTAATTAAGAAAAACCTTACTTTTAATCTGATAAAAACCTTCTCATTTTTATCGGATTCAGTTCCGAAAGCGTTAAACTAATAGCTCTAAGTCGAATTAAAATGATAGGAGAAGATGAAACTTATTATTTTTGTTAAATCTTTAGATTTAGTTGTTAAATATAATGTTCATGGACTTTTCAACATTGAGTTCAGTTACAGAAAATAAATCTAGTTGATGATGATTTTAAGGTTTTTGCGATTGTTTTGAAGACATGAATAAAACAATTTCTGAATCAGTGATTAGGATATCGCCCCCCTTTCTCCCCTCTTTCTTCTCTATTTTCTCCAATATGTTTTTTCTCTTTTTCAAAGTAACATAACATTTTTGGTAATATATTTTATTAATGGATAAAGAGTATTACATTAACTAGTTAGAAGCCTAACAAGCTAAGCTCCAACAACATACTACTACGTTAATTGAACAGGTTGCGGTATCAGCCTACCAACGAGCCTTATGGGTAACCTAACCAAGGAAGTCGAAGCGGATGGGGGATAAGATTGTGTCACAAGGGGGAAAACTAACACTACCTTCCATGTTAATTTCTGCAATATTACGTCATTGGTAATTGATTTTTTTTTTGATCCATGGAAAAAATGGAGGAACTCGTTTAAATTTTCAAGGCTGCTAATGGAGGACTCGTTTTAAATTTTGGGCAAGCCAGTACGAGGGCTTGGGCCGACATGATTTGAGCGTCTAGCTGACTCTGGGAACCTCGACTATTTCCCCGTCCACAGTCGACTCTACAGTACAACACGGCGAACGACACGTCACTCCACTCGTATTAGACTCTAGTTCTCATCCCGCTCTTCCTCTCTTTTTTTCTTTACTCCGTTTGTTTCTCTCTTAGGGATGGTCATGAGGCGGGTATGGGGCGGGGATCTTGTATCCCAGTCACTGCCCCGTTCAAAAAAAAACCCACACCCTCCCCATTACCCGCTTGATCTGGGACGGGGCGGGTATGGGAAATACCCGTACGAGGCGGGTTTTTTACGGGTTACCCATAACATTAAGCTCAAATATGATGAGTTAATTTAATAATCAATACCTAAGTTCAACCAATAATAATAATAATAATTTAAAATTTCAAACTCATAAATCCATCGTAAAACAAGCAAAGAAAAACAAATTGGTCTATAAACGAGCATCACTCATTTTAGTTCTTAATTATTTCTTATCAAGTATCTTCCTCCATGTTGATCACCTCATCGTCTGCTTCAGTTTCTTCCCAAAATGTTTCACCATCGAATTTTGATCCACCTAGCCAAAATAAGAAAGTGTATCATATAACCATAATGATGTATTAAATGTAAAAAAAAACATTTCAATAAAAAGAGAATTTCATTACCATTCAGCATATCCCATAGCCAGTCTTGAGCGCACATCAAAGCTTCCAACGTTTTTGGATGAAGTCTATACGTTGGACACTCACAAATCTACCTCCGGTACTAAAAGCTGATTCGGAAGCTACCGTTGAAACTGGAATCGCTAAAATATCTCTAGCCATACACTGCAAGACTGGATATTTAATCTCATTTGTCTTCCACCATGCTAGTATGTCAAAATTACCAATCCTAGGTAAAATATCTTTTTCTAAGTAATTGGTTAATTCTGACTTAACAGTACTAGTAGGAGCAGTATTAGAGACAAACATATCAAACTTTTCCAAAGGATCTACGTCATCGTTAAAACCATGCATCTCTGAAGTGAAAGACAAATCATTTTGGCTAACATATGTTTCAGCAAATTTTACTTTCAGTTCATACTCAGTCGCCAAATCAACGCATAAATCGCGTACTCGATCAATTTCGATTTTTGAAAAAGCTTGACCATAAATTTGTG
This sequence comes from Papaver somniferum, assembly GCF_003573695.1. NCBI lineage: Eukaryota > Viridiplantae > Streptophyta > Magnoliopsida > Ranunculales > Papaveraceae > Papaver > Papaver somniferum. The sequence goes on from NC_039362.1 coordinate 22,757,380, forward strand.
GAAAATAAAACTCAATCAATTTCATCTTAAACCTTGGATCTAACATAATTTCTACGGCCATTACTCCATTGATCACAAACCAATACTCTTCAAACTTCTCTATCATTTCATATGCCATTTCCTTAATCACACCAACTTTAGATTTTTTCCACTCGTTTAATGACAATCTAATATCACAAAAACTTGGAAAGAAAATGTTTGTGGTAGGATATTTTACTCCGGAAAACTTCTCTGTGAAGGTATAAAATATCTTAAGTTTGTCGCACATTTCCTTTGCCAACAACCAATCTTCATCATCTGGAAAACAATCATACTGTGGCTCACGTTGCTTTAGTCGAGAAAAAACCTCCTGATACTTAATAGCAGTATTAAGCATCAGGTATGTTGAGTTCCATCTTGTCTCACAATCAAGAACTAACTTATTTATACTTGAAATATTTAGTTGACGGGCGGCCTCTTCAAATTTCTCAACTCGTTTTGGTGTTTCTTTCCAGTAAGCAACACTATTACGAATCAATTCGATTGCTCCTTTGATCCCCTCTAATCCTTTCTTGACTATAAGAGCTAATATGTGTGCACAAAAACGCATATGAAAAATATCTCCACCCGACAGTAAGTTACTTGATAATTTTTCTAGGAGAAGTTGGATCATAAGATCATTAGTGGAACAATTATCTACAGTAAGAGTGGATACTTTACCATCGATATTCCAGTCTAGCAGACACTCCATCAATGCGGCTGACAGGACTTCAGCCGTGTGCGTACATGGCACATACATAAACCTAATACAAAATAAAATTCAGATGGTTGATTAGACCGTACTACGTAGCAACTAGTAATTAACCAGTAACAAAATTAATGGTAGTGATTTTTCATTTATGACGTGCATATCCAATGCCTGAAATCATTAAATGAATACGCGTACCTGATAATTCAGCTTTGCAAGATCCACGATTCATCGATGAAATGAGCCGTAATAACCATGTATCCTTTTTTTTTTGCTTACTAGTCCACATATCAGTAGTCAACACAATTTTACCTTGATGTTTTTGTAGCAGCTCCATTGTTTTAGTTTTTTCTTCATCATAGATTTTAAGGATATCCCTTTTAATTGTGCTCCGAGATACCACCTTAAACAACGGTTGAAGCGCATTTGAATATCGTCTAAATCCGGCATGTTCAACGATGGAAAGCGGATACTCGTGTATGATTATCATATAAGCAAGTTCCTTCCTAGCGAACGATTGATCAAAACTGTACGTGTTAAGCTGACTTCTTCCGTCACTTTTTTTACTCGGAGTGATTATTGATTGTCTTATGTCTTGCTGTTTACGTCGAGGACATCTTTTCATGTGTGCGTGTAGATGCTTAGTCCCATTTGTGCTTTTTCCTCCTAATGGTTTATGAAAATATTTGCAAACTGCTTTGTCTACCCCTTTTATCTTTTTCTTTTCAAAGTGGTTCCACACTATGAATCTTTTCTTCCCTGAAACTATAGCAATTTCACCTTCGGCATTATCACAATCACCTGTAATGTTTGCCTCGGCAGTTTCACCATGGTCATCATCCATTGGAGAACGGAATTGTCGCGATATGGTGCAGACTGCGGAGGCAACGGGGGGAGGAGAGGGGGTCAGGGGGGAGCCACGGGTAATAGACACGAAAGGAAGAAGAGAGAAGATAGAAAGCGGAAAGAAGAGAAGAGAAGCAAGACAAGAAGAAAAGAGAAGAGAAGAGAAGAGAAGAGAAGGGCGGCAGAGAATATAAATAATTATTGATATCTTATACTTTTACGTTTTCTTTTATAATATAATATAATATAATTTCTTAATTTAAATATAATATAAATAATTAATGATATCTTATACTTTTACCTTTTCTTTTATAATATAATATAATATAACTTCTTAGTTTAAATATAATACAAATAATTAATGATATCTTATACTTTTACCTTTTCTTTTATAATATAATATAATATAATATCTTAGTTTAAATATAATATAAATAATTAATAAAAATATAAAATCCTAAAATGGGAACGTACGGGGCGGGTATGGGGCGGGGACCTAGAATCCCATCCCCGCCCCATCCCCGCTTCACTAATTTCGGGTATTACCCATACCCAACCCCAACCCCGTTTGTACGGGTAAAATCCTATCCAATAGGGGCGGGTACCCACGAGGATGAGTTTGGGTGGGGCAAATGGCCATCCCTATTCTCTCTCCTACTCTGTTTAGGATCTCATTTTAGGGTTTCGCTGCTTCGATTCGGGATTTGCATTATCTCTGTTTACGATCCCATTTAGGGTTTCATTGCTTTGATTCGGGTTTGCATCAATAGAGCAGGATGCCGTCATACGAGGAATTCTCTCGATGTTCTAACGATGGAGTGGTTCTCGGTAAGGAAGATTCGCATATCAACACTTAAAACACAATCTGATGTTTCATCGATCACAGCTAAACAGACTTGTGAACAAGAATACGTTTCTCTTACTTTTGATTTTGCTAAACTTGCAGAGGAGAAGGAACAACTCGCTGTTACATTTGAAAAAGATATTTCTGAAGTTGCGGAAATTCAGTCTCAGAAACACCCATTTCATCTTAAATCTGTAAGTTATTTTCGTTTTTAGGGTTTCATGTTGGTGGCTCTCTAAAAGGACCTACAAACTAATACCGCAAGTGCACGGTGTCGAGGTGTAGAACAATGCAAATACGGGTCGATCCACAGGGACAAGGTGTGTGTAGTTGAAGCTTAAGGTTTCACTAAAACTGAGTTGTAACAAAGAGTCTTGGTTGTGTTAAAACACACTTGAGATGATGGCAGTGACTGAACTGAAAAACAGTAGAATGTAAAGTGAGTAAACAGGAACATGCTAGGGCTTTTGAATCCACTTCTTGATCCTAAACTAAGGAAGATCCTAATCAAATCATGTTCTTGCTTCATCTCAGGGAAGATTATGGATGATTTACTTAACTAATCTTACTAACTTACCCCTAGCATCAACTGTCTTCTCACAGTACAGCTGATCACAGGCTTGTTTGCTCAACCAGTTATCTAGCAATCCGCATTGGTGGAAGGTTAATCCCCTAAGTTCTCTAGTTCACCCCTAACATTGAGTGTCTTCTTACAGCACACTCAATCACAGGTGCATTTGATCACTAAGTTTACTAACTTCCCTACTTCAATTAAGCACAATCCTTCAAATGGACTGAATCCTTAGCTACTCTCACTCTTACACCCCTAGAATCAGCTGTCTTCTTACAGCACAGCTGATCACAGGTGCATTCACTCAACTAGCCAATTATCAATCCTACTTAGTTTCAGCACTACAAGAACAGTGACATGAACAAGGACTATCCTAGCTTACAATTCAAGAGTATCATCTAACCCCTAGCAAATGGAGTTAGAACATAATGAAATTAAATGACAATGGAATTGAAATTGTTTAAAACATTGAACTGAACTTGAACTGAAATTGAAACAACATTAACAGTTGAGGTCCTGGCTATTCCAGGCCTCTTGGTGGTGCTCTGTCTAATCCAGGCATACCTTCTACAACACCCACACATCCCTATTTATATCCAATTAATCGATTTAGGGTTTACAAACAAAATCCCCAAATTCCCAAAAAAACAGTAAAATTAGGGTTTACCAAATCTTACCTAATTCGATGAAATAACTGCTCCATCACGTCGACCCATCCTTCTATTTCTCTTCCCGCTCCATGTCCTGCTCCGATTACTTCTAGATCATCAACCTATTTCACCAACTTCACACCTAGGGTTCAGTGGCGTGAAAATAGATGAAATTAGTTGTTGAGGAAGATGCAGGACGTGGTAGTGATGATGGGTTGTGGTTGTTAGAAGCCATGATGGCTTTTGGTGGGAGTTGTGGTGGTTGAGAAGGGGCAGTGGAGGTGATGGTGGTGGCAGAGTTTTCTCTGCAGACGGAATGGAGAAGACGGAGTCGATGGTTTTGGGAAGAAGGGTGCGTTTGTTTTGCGGGTATAGGTGTTAGGTGTTTGGGTGTTGAGTGGATGCATCAAGTCTCGATGATTCGCAAAGCTGAGCCGTGGGATGCGGAAATGATAGATTGATCTAACGGCTACAAGTGAAGAGGATGGTATCGACCGTCGGATGCCTGATACAACGAAACTGACGGCTCAAGATGGAGTTAGGTGCTGTAGTGTTAGACAGGAGCTTCAGACTTTGATGTACTGGCGATGCTGCGACCATAGGATGCTAAGATGATCCAATCTGACGGCTAGAAAGGGAAACGAGTATGGATATAGGAAATGGATTTGGGTGAGGGTTTTGGGCCTTGGGTATGCCAAGCCCATATCTTCTTTAAGGACAATTCTTCCTCTTCAAGCCCAGTTCTAGCCTTTTGGTCTTGCGCACAACATTCTTCGCGGCTTCCTTGTGTAATTCCTCCCGACTTTTCACTACTTTTCTGCTCTTTTCGCTCCGCAATTCATCCAAACTTTATTTGGTACCTAAAAATACAAAATTAATTAATAAAAATATTTATTCTTGAAAACAATGAAAATACAGAATATGGGTTAAAATGTAGAATTAATGCACAAAAGATGAGTTAAATGACAAGAAAATATATAGAAATATGCACTTTTTAGCACTCATCACATGTGTAATTTATGGTTTGTAGGTTTTGATTTTGTGTATGGTTTTAAGTCTGTTTTTATTTGTGTATTTCGGTGATTAGATTGGTAGAGACGTTGAGAGATTATCCATTGAAGTTTCTGATCTTCATAAGTCTAATAGACAATCACTTGAATTGATCGAACAAAGAGATACAGAGATTACGGAGAAGAATTCCCCTTTACAGACCTATTAATTTATTTTTTCTGTTTGGACTTGTCATGTTTCTCTGTATAGCACTAGGAAGAATATCATTAACGGAATTGCTACGCATTTTTAGTAGAATGATTTTGACTGGGTGGTTTTTCTCTTTCTGATTTATACATATCACAATCATCTTGGCTTAAATGTTGGCAATGTCATTCTTTTCTGAACTTCATCCCATGTACCATTTTTTGAAGGTGAATCTTACAGACAATGGTTCTCAAAGAGAAGCTCGCATTCATGACATTGAAGCGGAAATATCACATTCTCGCATCACAAGTTAACATCCATGGTAAACAGCGTGAATGAGCCTGGATGATTGCATAACGAACGCGATTCTCAGATGTCCTCCAAGCTTTCTAATGTAATTGTTCTTTATCTTTCTTCGAAAGCTCTTTCCGTTTTGCAGATACTTTTTCGTTATAGCGAAAGGTGTCTAACAAGCTTTATTACTCAGTCTCAGGTTCTAAGGGAATATGATGGGTGCTCTAGATCATTAAAGTGGAATGAAGAAAGAGTGAGGGTGCTTGAAATGGATTTAATATCAAAGCAGGAGATTTGTTTTTAAATTTTATCTTACTGCATGAAATTTGTTTGAAACACCCTTGATAGTTTGCATCTCGACCTGGGTTATTTATTATTGTTATCTTTCATCAAGGAATTATGTTCCTGTCCTCTTGATTCTTCCCTCTTCTGCTGCATTCAGTCTATCTTTTGTTTCAGTTATGTGTTTCTGACGGTAGTTCGATTTTCTGGATCCAGAATTCATATGAATGTGTAGGCCTGGGCCGAAATATGGATTAACTTAGAGTATTAATATTAATTTTCCCTCTCCCATGGCTAGAAATCAGTTGAACTTTAAGTCAGTAAGTATGGCCCTTTAGGTATTAAGTATTGAAAACCTTATCAAGCATGTGTTCTTATTCAAGGAGTTTAACTGCTTGAAAAGCTAGTCAGGAAGCGACTTTGTAGCGTGTGCCACCTGACCAAGGGTTCCTGTAGATCCACAACTCAATTGGTTGTAAGTTGGTTTGCAATTAAGACCTGAGAGGCTTTAATCTTCGTTGCTGGCACCTTGTGGAGCATAACCTCCTTAGCGAAGAAAACTATGTAGGTTTTAAGTGTGATACTTGTCACTTGAAAGAGAATCTCATTGTGAGACATTAACTGGGTTGTGGATACTTGGTTAACCATTGCCGTTTCTCCCATCCAATGTGTTGTAACCAAATCTAAGACTGCTGGACACACTGAAAAACAAGAAAACAGGGAAGTGGGAGGGAGTGAGAAAACAGGATGTTGCCTGGAAATGGAACCAGACTGTGCAATGAAAATGGTCTGAATTAGTATAGCTAATCCCTCTTTGTCTTCATATCTGAAAAACTTCCCTGTTCTATTGAACTTTTTAGAAAGATCTGACTGGAGATCGTCGATTTAAATCGAACTGAATTGTTACCCTTTTGGTATGCCCTTTTGGTTATTAGCTAATCCCTCTTTGTCCTTGTATCTTCTGTTCAAAGGACACACACTTAACTGTGTAATTCAGCACCATCTTCACTGCTGTTCTGACTTCTGATTAGTAATTCGTTTTTGCACTATAGATGTGATCTAACTTTTCGCTATGATACAATCTCCTTATCCATCTCTCTATCTCTCTCCAAACCAGAATCTCCTTAGCTGTGGCTTATAACAAAATCATGTGTGTTGTTAGGAAGCTCCACGGATTGTCACTCTGTCGATAGGTTTAGATACTTGCACAACCTTGTTTTAGTTTCCATAACTAATTTTTGACCCCAATGGTGCACTCTTCTCTGTGTTATAGATGATTGTTTTGTCACTTTACATTCTGAAAGGTTTAAGTTCTAAGCAGTTTCAGGCTGATAAGTTCTTTTCAGAGGAATAGAGGATGTACTGGCCTCTACATAGAAAAATGATTTGTCGTTGAGAACTGGGTAAAAATGAGTTGTATCCCGTGTAAATCATCGTTACTGAAATCTGTTTATCATGTCTGCATCATACATTATTTTTTGCCAGTATTCTTTGGTTATACTATGCTCAACAATCTTTTGCTTATACATGCAGCACTCATGGAATCTAACTAAATTAAATTTGTAAATGCAGTCGGATAATTTACGAAAAATATCTTTGAAGATGCTGAGAATGGAGACAAAATCTCAGACAAATGGAGTTGCTAATTCTTTACCGTTAAATACTGGTGGTGGTAGCCAAAATCCTCAAGATCCAGGTTAGAGTCTTTATGCTAGAAAAATCGCTGGTATAAAATATTTTATTGATGCTAAAATAAATCTTATAAGGAATTTTGGCAGTACGTACTGAGCTATAGTATAGGTCACCTGATTATTTTTTTTCCTGTCACTGTACCAAAATAGCGTCTCACAGTATGCAGTCTCAAGTGCGCAAACCCAGGGCAGTCACAAATTCCTTTAGCCAACCCGTCTCAAGCACGGCAGCAGCTGTTAACCCAGAATATTCAGAATAATATAACAAATTCTGGGATCCAAGGACCTGTGCCATTGTCTTCTACATTGCCATCTGGGGCTGATGTGGTTTTGAGATAGTGGTAAAAGTGGTTCGATTCTCAGACTTGTGAAGGATAAAATATAGACTTAAATTCTAAAACTAAAATAGAAAAAAAAACTAAAAATTGTCACAAACTCAATCAAAGATGATATCAGTATTAAAAGAACACCGAGGCTAAGATTCCACTATTTTCAAAGTTTAAAGTGATTTAATCCCGATATTTATATTTATGCAATTTTCTCGTTCAAGTTGATTCTAACTTATTGCAACTAGTAGATTTTCAAAATAACAAGTGTAAATCCAAAGCATAGAACATCAAAAACCTAGGTCCAAGTATGTTCTATCAAAAGAAATCACAATTGCTTAACAAGGATCATTCAAACAATTTTCAACCAAGGCAAATAATCATAAAATAATTGCAAATAAATAAAAATAGAATATACCACTTCTTGTTGGAAAAATAGCTTCCTCTATCGCCTCAACAATGGGGTTTAGTTCCTCATATTAATCACTTGCTCAAAATATATGTTTATAGCTCAAAAAGTGTTTACAAGAGGTGAAACAATAAAACAGAAAAATTGCAACAGAAATAACTGATGCAAAGGCGCTGTTCAATTGTTACAATGAAAGAAAAGGTGACGGACAGTTCAGCTGTTACAGAGAAGTGATGTTGCGAATTTGAGACGCTGTTCTTCCTTGCAACGTTTGTTCTTCAGCAGCAGCAGAAACACGTAACTTCCTGCAACTCTGATTCTCGCCTCCTGAGTGCTCTAAACTACTCCAAACTCTTCGTTCCTTCTTCTAGGGACCTAAGCATCCTATTTATACATAAAAGGGTGATTGAATCTTTCCCAAATCGCATCAAAATCTCTTCTTTCCTTCCTTGGCAGTCACGGCAATAATTCCTTCCAGAAATTTTTTTACGCGTTTCTGAGCTCTCCCACTTATATCAAACTCTTCCTTAGATAGAATATGTACCTTTGGAACGAATTTTAGGTCTTTATTCTCTCTGAATTTCATAAAACAAATCCACATAGTCGTATTTCCTTATTCACCTCTGTTTCCCTTTTCCGGCCATTCCAGCCCAATCAATTTCCGGTGTTGAATCTCTTTAAAACTGCCCAAAGCTTCACGTCCAAAATCTGCAGACGTGAAGTCTCTTTTCCCGCCAATATTTCTAATTTGAAACGTGAAGTAGGTGGGTGTCCCCCTATCCTGTGCTGTTCTCCCTTTAGCAGCTGCCTGGAAATAGGTCACCCCTTAGTATTTAGGTTACCCCTTATCCAAAATGAGAGTCCGTATAGTAATTTTTTCCCACGAGCACAAAAACCGCTTTTCGAGCCAATTTCGCCGCAAAAGCTTATTTCTCCAAAAATACCTACAGGGACATAAAAAGCCATAATAAAAATAAAATCGAGCACTAATAATATATACAATTGAGATTATATAAGACACAAAAATGTGCCTATCAGGGCCAGTCTCAGTCAATCCTCCGTTAATCAGGGATCCAGCATGCAGTCTGGAATAACACAAAAACCGCTTTTCGAGCCAATTTCGCCGCAAAAGCTTATTTCTCCAAAAATACCTACAGGGACATAAAAAGCCATAATAAAAAAAAATCGAGCACTAATAATATATACAATTGAGATTATATAAGACACAAAAATGTGCCTATCAGGGCCAGTCTCAGTCAATCCTCCGTTAATCAGGGATCCAGCATGCAGTCTGGAATAACACAAAATTCTTCTGGAAATCTAGTTGGTCAAGGAGGTGTATCATCGAATATGTTTGCTAACTCAATGAGGCAGATGCAAGGAAGGCAGCTCCCACAACAGGACGGTTCTCAACAACAGCAGTCTCAGAGTTCACAGCAGTTTTATATCAGCAACAACACCTTTTGAAGCAGAAGCAGAAGCAGCAAGAGCAACAGCTACAGCTACAGGGGAACATTCCTTCCTCCATTATGCAATCACAGATGCAGCAACAACAGCCACAGCAACAACAGCAAAACCCAGGGCAGTCACAAATTCCTTTAGACAACCCCTCTCAAGCACGGCAGCAGCTGTTAACCCAGAATATTCAGAATAGCATAGCAAATTCTGGGATCCAAGGACCTGTGCCATTGTCTTCTACATTGCCATCTGGGGCCAGTCTCAGTCAATCCTCCGTTAATCAGGGATCCAGCATGCAGTCTGGAATGACACAAAATTCTTCGGAAAATCTAGTTGGTCAAGGAGGTGTATCATCGAATATGTTTGCTAACTCAACGAGGCAGATGCAAGGAAGGCAGCTCCCACAACAGGCCGGTTCTCAACAACAGCAGTCTCAGAGTTCACAGCAGTTTTTATATCAGCAACAACACCTTTTGAAGCAGAAGCAGCAGCAGCAACAGCTACAGGGGTACATTCCTTCCTCCATTTTGCAATCACACATGCAGCAACAACAGCCAGAGCAACAACAGCAAAACCCAATGCAGTCTACTCAATTGCAACCTACTCAACAGCCCCATGGTCTTCAGCCAAGCCAGTCCACTCTTCAACAGGCTCAGCCATCTGTGATGCAATCATCTTCAGGTCTTCAACAGAACCCGCAGTCTGCAGTTGCACAGTCCACAGCAAATGCTGTTCAACAACATCCACAGAGTGTCCTCAGGCAACCACAACAACCGTCTCAACAGTCTATGCACCAACAAGCTCCTGTTTTGCATCAGCAACAACATCCAGTTTTGCCTTCACAGCAGCATCCGCAGCAGCAACTAAATGCCCCAAACTTGCAACAGAATCAGTTAATTGGGCAGCAAAACTATGTATCTGATTTGCAGCAGCAGCAGCAGCAAGGGTTGCTAAACCAACAGAATAATATCGCAAATATGCAACAACATTTACTTGGAAATATTATCCCTCATCAGCAGCTGCTAGGTCAACAAAGTAACATGTCATGTTCAAGTGATAAAAGGCCTCAATGGCACGGTACAACAAACGTTGCATTCGCTTCGCGAGACGGGATTGTTATGACCGCAGACCGGAAATCTACCAGTGTAATTACTTTGGTAGCAAAGGAGAAGTGCAAGATTTTTAAAGCTGGCCGTATTGGTATTACAGTATCTGGTAACGCAACGGATTCTCAAGAATTAGTCCAAGTATTGACCAAAATGGTAAATATTAGCTCCCAAGGCTTACATTTTGTTGATTTTTCGAATTATAATGTAATATGTTGATGTTTATAGGTTGAAGCTGACCAAGTGTGTATGTTTGATGAAAAAGTACGAAGGGTATTTTTTGGCGATTATACAATTGGGCACGCCAGAACAACATGCGCAACCATAATTGTGCTTTGTTACTTGCTGGGCACGACTTGGTTGAAGGAAAGGTATGGGTGTATATCTAATATGATCTGTTTTATTTTGTTTTTATTTGTATAAAATACCTGATGTATAAATTTAAGTGCAGGAATACATACCCCGAATTTTCCTTCTGTTGTCTAGCTACTATGTAGACGTGACAAAAATAAGAGTAAGAGACAAGAATGAGTTAGAGTATTGGGCTGGGAGTGGTGGAGTTTTCGCCTACCAGTACTTAGCAGGAAGGTATGTTGTTAACAGTTTTAATTAAACAAAATACCTTCATATATTATGAAATTATAGAATGTGTAACAACTCAATTTGATACCACAGAGATCTCGCCAACATGTCGAACCCTGAAGCCATAAACGTAGGGATGGGAGCCGTGGATTTTGCTATCATGCACGACCCATATTCTGGGTTCGGGTGCAATTGTACGTGGATCCGAACCCATTTGGGCTCATTATGTTACCTTTGAGCTCATTGTGTTTCCTTTTATAATATATAATTGCAACCCTTTTTTCTTCTTGCAGATCTACTGATTGAACGGATGACATTGGTTCCATAGGAATGCTAACCATTGATGAGCCGAAGGACTGTAGAGGCTCATTTTCATCACTTTATTGCTGAGAAAGGATAAGTTTAAGAACTCTAATAGGTAGAGTTCTTGAAAGCAAGATTGATACTTTATATTAAAAGGTATGTGAAATTATTTGTACTTTTGGTAGTTCTTTCTTTTTTTTTTTTTTTTTTTGTAACTTTTTTATATAATTTAACAATTTCTTCTTACCGTGGTGGTGGGCGAGGAGGAACCTTTTGATTTTGTGTCTTTTAACAGACTTGAGTCAAATTGTTCCTCCTTGATGGGGGGAACTCCGCCATTATTATAATGCCGGTCCCAATCCCGGGCAAAGGAGGAGGGCTCCCCATCCCCTTGAATTGATCTATGGATGCAGGTGGATGCGTGTATCTAGATGTTAAATTGCAGGTTGAAGATGTATGTCAGGAAACTGCAACTTGTCAACAAAAAAAGACCGACCTTGAAGGTTTGTGGAGAAATTAGTGTACATTTGTGGTGTTTCTTTGATCCATGTAGATTGAATGGGGTTATAATCCTGTCTTTTTTTTTCCTTTTTTTTTTTTTTTTTGTTTCTGTTCTTTCTTCTAGGAGAAATTAATGTCTATCTTTCTCTTTACTTATTTGGGATGAAGAGTAGAAGTGTTCAAAGTATGCAAGTGGTTGAATGTATCTTTTGGCTGTCCCTTCACCTAGACTTCTTCATTGCAACGCTTTAATACCTCTTTCTCGTACGTAGAGATTGATGTCTAACACCATGTTTGTTTACTCCTGACTCATCTGAGTCGTCTGGATCTGAATCATCTGGATCTGAGTGAAATCACCTGACTCATCTGGATCTGAGTCGATATGTTTGTTTTGAGTCAGATCTGACTCATCTGACTCGGAAATAAGTGAGTCAGTGGTTTGGTCCCATGAGTCAGGGGTATTTTGTTACCTGACTCAAATGAGTCCGAGTCAGGGGTTATGTCTGAGTCAGAAGTCGAGTCAGATCTGACTCAAAATGGAAAACAAACGGTCTGACTGCTGACTCGGTCCGAGTCAGGGGTTGACTCAGATTCAGACGCCGAGTCAGCTGCAAACAAACAAGTTCTAAGTGTGGAAGCTTTCTTACACCGAAATCTGTCTTCTAATAGAATTTCTTGCTTGAAATTTTTCTAAAACTTCTGATAACTTGCACCAGTTAAATGTTTATGCATATTATTTTTGTTGTGCCATGTACTAGTCTACTGGTTAATCCTTGCTTGAGAATTTTCTTTATTGGTCTTATAACTTCTTTCTTTGATTTTCGAATCACAAGAAAAAGTGAGCAACATAGATATGTAGTTTTTGGTAAAATAATTTGGATAGAACACTTATTTCCATTTACCTGTTTGACTGTCTCTTCCAGAATCAAAAGGTTGCATTGCATGTTTTAATTTGTAATGGTTAACTTGCTGTTTCCAGAAGTTGTAATGTAGTTACTGTATTTTTTAATTTCTCAATAAAAGTTTGGCAGGACACCAGCATCATGGAAAGGCACGTTGGGCGGTTCATATAGTTCAAGTTTCAAGGAGGAAGCACGGAGAAGATATCAACGTTGGATGCAGGAGAAATTAGAAGAAGAAGCTAAGAGTGGTGAGCCTGACTTTTGTTCCCCCATTTTCTGATTTACATTCAACTTCTGTTATTAACAAGTACACATGGTGTACTTGGTGCCTCACCTAGTCGATCCCTCTTTCCATAGCAACAATTATCATAAATATCTTGAACCATCGTGTGAAAGAACTGCTTCCTTAATAGAGTGAATGAGAACTGCAGCCAAGAAATTTTCCTGTAGGAAGGAACTATGATATCTTGGGTCAAGCGGCGATGAAGATACACTTTAACTTTTGCTTGTTGAATTGAAGTTTTTAAAAACTTCCTAATCTTTTCAAATCAAAAGAAATGTCCTCTTGCATGTCTAGCATGGTAGACTGTAGCATCAAATGTTGTACCGCATCAGGTCTTTGCGGTTTCGCTGCGCTTCTTAGTGCAAATATGGGCAACATAATAATGTCCATCAGTTTTTGTATAATTTTATTTAGATATTTTGTGGGCCTCAACGGTATTGGGGCCTGTGGTGGCATCCATATTAGGCCATTACCATCCTGCCATTACATAACATCAATACATAACCATTGGTTTGAGGTTTAATTTGTTCTTGAATCCTTGCATCATAAATTTTAGCCCTCTTTTTGTGGCCAGCAGTGTGTTTTTGCTTTCTTACAGTTTTTCTTCATTACCTAGATCGTCGTCCCCTATGCAGGAAGGCATGTGCAGAGTGTCTTAACAGAGAGAGAAATGAACATAGGAGGGGCTACCAAAGGTGGAGGGAGAACAATGCAGAGCCAGGTGCATATCATCAGCACTTCCAGCATGAAGATATGGTATTGGAAAACCATCTCACAAAGCTGAAAACTCCAATTCTAAAGCTCCTTGCAGGGAGCCTGGAAGTTGTATGCTGTCTCATCACTACTCGAATTTTTTGGGCCTAATAGGTAATGGTCATTGCCTTTAAATTGAAGTATTAGTTAAATACCAAGAGCTTATATTCATAATTCAAGTTACATAGAAAATTTCTGTCTGAAAAGGTTAGAAAAATTGACTGTTGCATTTACACCTGACATGCAATGTGATATTGTCATGGGTCCATATGTACGGTTTCTTCTGAAGCCTTGGGAACATCACTTGTACTCTGATGTTCGTGCAATTTCTGCTGGCACTTTCACTCATGGTGCCACTAGTCATGACAAAGGTTTATTTATCATTGAAGTTAAAGTGTTCCAGATACAATTACAGAAAGTAATTGTATTCTCTATACTCTATAATCTATATGTTAAAGGTTTAACATAATCTATAGTCTTGGTTTACCCAGTTCTGCTAACAGCTTTTTAGCTCTGAGATGATATCTTTCTTTCGAGTAATTCATTTCTATTTATCCACTACGAAAGCCCAAGGTCTTCAGTTATCTTCCAAACAGTGGCTTCATATAAAAATCTTGTTTATTTTGTATGCATGGCCGTCGGTAGAGGCTATATCCTTTCATTTTATTGGGTGTCTGGAGCGAAAATATTAGCTTAGAAGCACGCAAATAGAAAAAATAAAATTTTTGTATTAACAGCTTACCTATGCAATTATTTTTAGACAGTCATGTCTAATTAAGCTAAAGTTGATGAATTTGATGTTAAACATGTTATACTTTTCTACTTCTTTAAAGTTGCACATGTTCTGAACTATTTAATAACTTGCCGTGTGACCTGTGAACTACTAGGTGGAGAACAATGCCATATACAAAGTTGAGATTAAGGTAAGAAAATCTCTCATCTTTCGGTTAGTTGAACTTTAAATTTTTTTAAAATCTCTATTCAACGTGACTCGTATAATAGGGTTATGCCATGCTCTACATATAGAAGAACATCTAGCTATTAACAGGGTTAACATATGGGAAAGGAAAGTGTTCTTGCTGATTCGTTCTTTTTTTTTTTATCGGTAATAGAACATTTAGACAGGAGAATCTAAATATTTCTAATAAACAGTGTCACTGCCGAATGCAGCCTGCACTTCTTATTATTATTATTATTATTATTATTATTATTATTTTATTTTATTTTGTTATATCAATTTTTTTATAAAAACAGAATAAATACAACCACGTTGCAGAATCTGAGCAAACCTCACTCTCCACCTCTTGGCCCATTCCAGGCCAAAGATACCAAGGCCAAATCTGAAAGCCCCCAAGACTCTCGGCTTCTGATGAAGGAAAGGGGTCGAACTACTTTTGCCTTTACCTCTCATTTGGATTAAAGAACCACCGGCTTGAGGTGACGATGACTCACCGACATTTCTGTGCCCTCTTCTCCTTTTCCTCCCATCAGTTTTGGCTTTCAGCTTTTCTTTCATCACTTGAGAGTCATCCCTCTATCTTCGGCCATTTCCCTACTGCTTGCTGTACAGTTTGTTAAACCCTCGTATCTAAACATTACATTGCGATTACACATAAACATTTACGGACAAAGCATGAATACAACTCCAAATATCCTTTGCCATTTTAATCTTCTGTGCTCTCAACAAAGGATTCGGAAGCTCTTGCATTTTCCTGCCATCGCATACCCAGTAATTACAAACCAACTAAATCCGATGCTTTTTCTCATTTGAACCAAAACAAACTTAACTTCCATCAATTTCCCAAGTTTATACACCAACCATAGAACAACGACGTAGGTATAATGTTTAGTATCAGGTTTATTCGAAAACCCGTTACAAACTTCTCTTCCTACTCACTGCTATCAATGTCAATTATATTTCTTCCCCGAATCACTCAGTCAAGGAGAAATGTCAGCTAGCTTCAGTCAAAACCCTAAACCAAAAGAGTAATTACAGCATTAGCAACAGTCGATTTTTAGTTTATACCGTGGAATCAACCAAAAACAAATCATCGATTCAAACCCTAAACAGTTCTCAACTTCTCATCTCAAAAACCTAACTATGGCAGGAGCTCAAAATAACATGGTTCTTGATTTGGCTACTGAATTTAATAATGCTACTCTTGAGTTAGGGGATGCGTCTGAACCAATTGTTCATCATCACGAAGGCGATGTAGTAGAAGAAGAAGGTGAATCTCAATGGGATATATGTTTGATAGGGAAAATCATCATTGAAGGAAAAATGGGTCATAAGGCTGTGGAAAAACATATCAAGTTCACTTGGTGGTTCATTCCTCCTGAAGGTCTTTGAAATAGCTGAAAATATTATGGTGTTCAAATTCAAGGATTGGGATACTCTTAAGAAGGTGTATGATACACGACCTTGGTCTGTTGATGGTAATCTGATTATCTTACATGATTACAATCACTTGGCTCTGTATCAGGAGTTGGATTGGGTGAATCAGTGCTTCTGGATTCAATTGCAGCATATACTTCCGGAGCACATGAATGTTAAGGCAGTGGAAGCAATGGGAAAACTGATGGGAGATGTTATAGCTATTGACCCTCCTAACGCAATACCAACGGCTGATGAACCTGTGATGCAAATCAATATTAATAGTCCTCCAAGGAGGGGTGTAATGGCAATTACAGCATCGGGGGGATGACAAGATGGATACGTTATTTCTATGAAAAACAGCCACATCATATAGTGGTAGGAGCTTGTAAGGCGGCTGCCGAGTATCTGGTGGTAGCTCACAAGAAACCTCATGTATTTGGCAGTTGGGAAGGTGGAAGAAGAAAGCTCTCAGTTCAAAGAAAGGATACAGCTCAACCTCCGACACAGAATCCTAAGAAGTTTGCAAAAAAAAGCTCCCTTTGTACCACCTCAAGATGGAATGATAATTTTCAAGAACAACCAAGTAGAGGAGATTAAGGATGATGAAAGGAGCAGTAATGCTAGGCTGGGTAAGAGGCAGAGGAACAACCAAAACTTGGCCAATGAACCTAATTTGGATCGGTTAAACTTCTCCATGCTCAATTCTGATATGCAAGGAGAGACACAAGCAACACAAAGAGCCACGATGAGAGAGACACAAGCTAACAACACGGGTGGGAAAACTGAGGTATCCATCTTTGCATTTGTTTTGTCCTTCAATTTGTCTGCTGATTTTGAAACTTGCCTGCATTATTGTAGTTTTACTCTTTCCTTGGAAAATAGTTCTGATTTCTTATACTCCAAAATGAAAATCTTGAGCTGGAATGTGTGTGGTTTTGGAAATAATACTACTAGAAACCATCTCCAAATGCTTATTAGGTCGCATAATCCTGATATCATATTTCTCTCAGAAACTAAGAATAAGCTAAAAAGTATGCAATAGTTAATTGCTAGGTTTAAATTTCCAAATGTTATTTTCTGTGAGCCTGTGGGTTTGTCTGGTGGTTTATGTTTAATGTGGAAGGATGGAATAGACCTTCAAGTTCTAGATATTAATTACAACATCATTAACTGCCTTGGCAGATTAGATAGCAGATGTGAGAAAACATTTCTTACTTGTATTTACGGTGCCCTTCACAATGAAAATAGAGGAAGGCAATGGAATTACCTCAGGGATAGGAGACACCATAATGCTGAGTCTTGGGTTGTTATAGGTGATTTAAATTTTATATTATCTAATCAGGAAAAAGAGGGAGGGAATATTGTCCCTCAATCTGAGCTAGATCAGGCTATCCTTAGCAATAATGACCTTCACAGTTTGGATTACATAGGGAACCCTTACACTTGGTCAAATAGAAGAGAAGGGGAGGATTTGATTCTAGAGAGGTTAGATAGAGCAGTAGTGACTCTTGATTGGCTCGATAAAAATCCTAATGCTGGCTTATATCATTTGACTGTCATGGGTAGTGACCATTGTCCCGTTCTTTTAGTGACGTCCAAGAAAGATAATACTACTAAAAAGCCATTTAGATTTAGGGACACTACTTGTGCTGAGGTAATTAAGAATAATTGGAACTGTAATACGCCGGGCTCGTATGTCTTTAAATTTTCTAAGGGTCTTAGTACTACTAAACATATCCTAAGAGATTGGAACTACAGACAGTTTGGTAATATCTCTTCTCAGATAGCTAATCTTGAATATCAACTAGCTAACATGACGAGGAATAGGCAGAATCATGATACTGCTAGGATAGAAGAGCTCACCAAAAATCTGAAATTTTGGTATGATGTTGAGGAGGATTACTGGAAACAAAGAAGTAAAGAAGAGGCTAGGAAGTTTGATGATAGGAACACTAGTTATTTCAGATAATACTACTAAAAAGCCATTTAGATTTAGGGACACTACTTGTGCTGAGGTAATTAAGAATAATTGGAACTGTAATATGCCGGGCTCGTATGCCTTTAAATTTTCTAAGGGTCTTAGTACTACTAAACATATCCTAAGAGATTGGAACTACAGACAGTTTGGTAATATCTCTTCTCAGATAGCTAATCTTGAATATCAACTAGCTAACATGACGAGGAATAGGCAGAATCATGATACTGCTAGGATAGAAGAGCTCACCAAAAATCTGAAATTTTGGTATGATGTTGAGGAGGATTACTGGAAACAAAGAAGTAAAGAAGAGGCTAGGAAGTTTGATGATAGGAACACTAGTTATTTCAGATGATACTACTAAAAAGCCATTTAGATTTAGGGACACTACTTGTGCTGAGGTAATTAAGAATAATTGGAACTGTAATATGCCGGGCTCGTATGCCTTTAAATTTTCTAAGGGTCTTAGTACTACTAAACATATCCTAAGAGATTGGAACTATAGACAGTTTGGTAATATCTCTTCTCAGATAGCTAATCTTGAATATCAACTAGCTAACATGACGAGGAATAGGCAGAATCATGATACTGCTAGGATAGAAGAGCTCACCAAAAATCTGAAATTTTGGTATGATGTTGAGGAGGATTACTGGAAACAAAGAAGTAAAGAAGAGGCTAGGAAGTTTGATGATAGGAACACTACCACAAGGCAAATTTTAGGAGAAGGAGAAACAATATAGACTCTTTACAAAATAATATGGGGATTTGGTTAACTGAAAGAGAAGAGATATCTGAAGAACTTAAAAGACATTTTTTTAGTACGAGTAGAACCACAAACCCACCTGATCCTGCTTCATATTTGAATGATGTTAGTTCTTGTATTACTTCTGCTGATAATGACATGTTGACTGCCATTCCTACTGCTGAAGAGGTAAGAAGGATTGTTTTTGATATGAAACCATGGACAACACCAGGTCCTGATGGTTTCCCACCTGGTTTTTACCAGTTGATGTGGGACACTGTTGGGCCTGATGTTGTTAATATGGTTAAAGCTTTTATTCATTCACATCATGTGCTTAAACAGTTGAATCATAACTTTACTGCTCTAATTCCAAAAAATAATAATCCTAAAGGTGATGTTGATTTTAGACCCATAAGCTTGTGCAATGTAGTGTACAAAATCATATAAAGAATCCTTGCTTCTAGGCTTAAACTAGTATTGCATAAAGTTATTTCACCATCACAAACAGCATTCATAGCAGGTAGACAAATACAAGATAATATAATAATTGCGCATGAAGTCACTCACTCTATGAAAAAAACTAAGGCCAAAGATGGTGGAATTGCTATAAAACTAGATATGTCCAAGGCTTTTGATAGGATAGAGTGGAAGTTTTTGATTGAAAATTTGAAAAAACTTGGCTTCTCCGATGCTTGGTGTGAAATGATTGAAGAGTGTATCTCAACTGTCTCTACCTCCATTCTTCTTAATGGCGCTCCAGGTAATATTTATCTCCCAATGAGAGGTTTGAGGCAGGATGACCCCTTGTCGCCTTATTTTTTATTCTTTGTATGGAGTGTTTTCTAGGAATCTTAATAAAGCAGAACAGGAAGGTCTAATTCATGGTTTTAAAGTTGCTAAAAATTGTCCTCCTATAACTCATTTGTTCTTCGCAGATGACTGCTTGATTTTCATAAAAGCAAGAAATAAAGATGCGAGAAACCTTGCAGCCATAATAGAGCAGTTTAGCAAATATTCTGGACAAGCAGTAAATTTTGATAAATCTGCTATTGCTTTTAGCGTTAAAGTGCCACCTAATGTGAAAATTGATTTGTCTAACATTTTGCAAATTAAAAGAATGTCCTTGCAGGAAAAATATCTCGGTGTTCCTCTTCTCTTGCAGAAACATAAAGCCGAATCTTTTACTCACTTGCTGGATAACTATAGGGGTAATTTAGCACCTTGGAAGTCTAAGTTCATAGCTGCTCCAGGTAAGACAGTCCTTACCCAAACTGTTCTAGGTAGTATGGCCAATCACCATTTATCTGTTTTCCCCATGCCAACTAGCATAACTGCAAAGATGGATTCAATTCAAATGAATTTTTGGTGGGGGAAACAGGAAAGTGGGGGAGGTATATATCCCAAGGGTTGGAATGACATTGCTCTTCCGAAAGTTCTAGGTGGTTTAAATATGAGGAAACTTAGACATCAGAGCCATACATATATGCATTGAGATATCTTGTTACAATGTTTTTTGTGAGACGGTAACAATTGAAAAGGAGAAAGAGGAGCTCTTACACTGCCTTATTTCCAGTTGGTTCGAGGCAAGATTTGGATTTCCAGAAATGTCATTTGCTTTTCCTTCAGGAATAAAAACTGATATCTCATTCTCAGTACCTCCGAGGATCACCAATGAGAATATAGTTTTTGTATGCTCTTCAAATCTGCAAGAATTTTTTTAAAAGTGAAAACCCCAACAAATCATTTTGATGCTACATTCATTTAGTGTTGAGTGTTACCACATCACCTGCCTTGTAATACTGCCCCCTACAACCTCTATTCCAGAGGCCTGAAAATCGAACACTGGCTCTGAAAACTCAGTAACCACTTGGATGTTGAATTCCTTGGTGGTTACTCCTGGGAATTTGGTAGTCAGCCTCACACTTGGTCTTGTAATATCTAAGATACAAGTTCATCCATAAGTTCTCTTATTTGCTTTGAGAGGATTTTCTGTAACCATTTTTAAAGGCACAAACTAGAGCTGTCAAACGGGCCAAGCTAGGATAAACATACCATACAAGAATGCAATCGGTTCAACGGAAGAGGCAGCTGTGCCTGACTGTCTGATTATGAAAGAAGGTTGGACTTTTACTGTGAAGATATCAGTCTTGGTTACATTTACAAGCTGCAAAAGAAACATTCATGATAACAGTGCCACTAAGGTTTCGGTGGCTTCAGTTTGTTAAAACACAAATAAGAAACAGGAAAAACAAATGGAAAGATATTGACATACTCTGAATACAAATCGACGACCTCCATGACCCTTAGTTTTGATTGGTACCAAGCTACCAAAATTTGCATGTAAAACACTCAAGATATCAGCTGTCGAGTTAACTACGGGACTGCTGAAGTCCAAGTAAAATTCCAAGTCTTCCAATTTGTTAGTAGCAAGGACAGTTCTTGGAACCTCGCCTATCTTCAATTTGTAGGACGGAATTGTCGTCCATAAAACCATGTCTACCGGCCTTCTATCTAAGATCAGTACAAACGTAGTCATGCATGTAGGTTCCCAAATCCATAACTTGCAACATTTACTAAAAACTGAATTTGAGATCTTACCGAAATGCAAAATTAGCACGGATTTATTTGTCCTTTTAAATTGATTGCCTGCTTCATCAGTACAAAACATATCTGCCATCTTCACTACTACACGTCCGGATACACCGGTCGCCGAAAATTCTACCTTAATTCTGTACTTGATATCATGTTCGACCATGTTCAGTGTAGACGCATTTACTTCAGCAGGGCCATTAATTAAGACCTACAATTTAACAAAGTCTTTCTCATTACATTCTCATAAAAACATCGAAAAATATGTAATTTGACGACGAGACTTACATCGCAGCTGGATGCGTTTATACAGTTGAAACCACCTCCTTTTGTGCAAGCTTCACTGAATGTAATGTCAATAGATACTCCCATAGCGTTTGTATAACTCGTCTCGCTAGTAATGGAAGCAGTGGGTGGTATTGTATCTACACAAATTAAATCAAATTGAAATGCAATTCTTGAAACAGAAATTGAGTCAGTAATTTATAAAAATTGACTTACCAATGAACCATTTGTAAGCTGATGAGTTTCTATCTCCATCTAATGTTGTAACACTAACTTGAAAACTGTGACTGGGATTAACGCTTAAATTCCTTAATATTATATGATCATCTGGACAATGCCTTAGTATTTGATCATCAATCTGTTTGTCAGACATATGACTTCAGCAATTGGCACATTCAAAATTACAAATTCCATATTAATAAGAAGTTTATTACCTGGCAGCTGATGGAACACCAATGCCTTCTTTGGAAAATTTGAGAACCGTTTAGTCCTACAATGGAGTAACGAAAAACAGCGGTAGATGACCTCGATCGAGACCCGGGAACTTGATCAAAATGAACAAGAACTGTTGGTTCAACTGATATGATGAACATCATTATCAAACATATAGTAGACTGTAATAGTTTGAAATAATCCATCTAAGTAAAACTTTTTTCTCTATTTGCTGCATTCAAGCAGAAAAAAATGTGAAATGTTTTGAAGAAGAAGAATAGGCTCAACAACCACAACTGTTCCTACATTTCTAAATAAATGATGGAAGTGTGTCAAATTGAATTCAACCTTCCACTGCTATTTACACTGTTTATTGTTTATGCTTTTAGTGTGTAATTGCGGGAAATCCTACAACCACATTCCAAGATTCTAGAGAAGAGTTTAATCATGATGAACAATTTTATTGATTTATCAAACCCTAAATTGTTGAATGACTTTGCTTAAACTCTCTGCAAACTTTCTCTCCTAATTTCTTGTCTAAGATATCATATCAGAATCTCCTTTACAATGACCAACCTCTCTTTTTATATAGGGTCCTAAATAATGGATGACAGCTAAGAAATTCACTATTTTTGGAATCCATGTGCGCTACATTCGCTTACATTCACTCATTCCCGCACAGATTACACGTTGCATAGATCTTCATGCTTTACCCGTGACTTGGGTGACATCATTGAGTACGTCATCCCATCTTTACTATATCTCGCATGCTTCTTCTATGTGCGATATTCCACTCCTACATTTTGCCTTTTCTCATTTCGCTTACTTTATGAAGTGAGTGGTATGAGAAATCATTATCCTAGAACATCGCAGACTTTTATCTTTATCGCACATGTACATCTCTTCGTATTCCAATCCTGCCGATATGTTTCCTGGTTTTCTGCTTCTCTTTATTTACGCGTGCTTTTTAACCACCCATTATCTGACACGTCCTTATAACCGCCTGTTGTTACCCGTCCATTCCTCGCATTAATGATATCGAAACTTGGAAAACGGAACTGATCCCTCTTCCTTTGTATATCCTTTCTCATCTTCCTTATTCTTCTTTTTTACTTCTTTCCTTTTTCACTTACCCATCTCTGCAACTTCTTTACTATCTATTTTTTCTTTCCTCTACTATTCTCACATTCCCATTCTGTAATGGCTCCAATTAAGAAGAGAATGGAGACATAATTCAACAGATTAAAGAAAGAACTTGGTTCCAGAGGTTATTCGCTTTCTCTTCCTTCATCATCTAATTACTCATCTAAACTCAACCTTGATATGATCAACTCTGATCAATGGAGTGATCAAAAAATTATTTTTTCAGTAGGGCAACTTCTATGCGGTCTTCCAATTCCTTTCTATAATCTGAATATTCCCCAATTCTACGAGATTCTTGCTGATAAACGATTCACATGTGGAGTATTTCATCTAGGTGGTGATCCAATTAGAATCGCACTAGAATATTCTCAGTGTGCAGTTGTAATAGAGACTTCTTATCCTTATGATGTGCGAAATCCGTTGCATCGAGATAAAGCTATTAATTCTTCTGAATACACTGTTGAGAATTTCTTCACAAACTATTATGTTGGGATCATGAAGAGTGCTAAAAATAAATGGGCCGTTCGCATAAGAAGAAAAGATGGAATTAAAGAAGACCAGAAAATTATGCGAGATGTGGACTGGAATGACAAGACGAATAACACTGCTCGCAGGTCCAATGATGCAAGTTGGATTTATTGACCCGTTATTGTAGTAGGCCCCTACATTTCTGGCAGAGCTGAGGATGGTTCTACTCTTCCCCTCCCTGAACATCTTTCTTCTTTCCAGCCTTGAAAAGTTGAATTATCCGAACAGGAGACAAAGAATTTGGTACGTATCTCTCGCATGCCTATTCATAATTTCGCACATTTATTTATTTCTTTTGCACACTTATTTCTTATTTCTTCATTCCTTTAGGCTTCACAGAATAAGAAGTCCAAAATCTCGCATGGTGCATCCTCTTCAAAGAATAAAAAGGTAAGAAACATTCTTTTGTTTTAACAATATTGTTGCCTCTGTTTCTTACCTTGATTATTCGTGTAGGGTAAGTCTTTAGGTGCGAAACCTTCGGGTAAATGTAAGGGTCTTCCTAAAAGACATATTTCTAAAGATAAATCCAAGATGACTTCTTCAATGGAGGATGATCTTGCACGGAAACGCAAAAGATATGGTTATTCTTTAGGCACTGGATCAAATACTGAATCTGATGAATCTACTGATGATGATATACTTTCTTCTGGAGATTCAACTATCTCCTCTGCAATGACTGTACTTTCTATCCTCTTTTCCGATCCCATTTCAAATATTGGGAATGATGAGCTTCAGCGAACCTTTGATATGCTTTCTAAGGTGTGCGATGCTCCTACGCTGGATCATGCTTCCCTTTGCGGAGTTTCCTCTATAGTTAATCCAAGCTTCCAATATGCACTCAACTCTTTGGTAAAACTTGCACCTTCATATCTTTATCTTTTCTTCAATATTATTTATACTCATAATGTCTTCTTCATACTTTCGCAGGTATCTCGTTTATCTTATGCAGTTTCTTCTGACTATGAAAGGAAACTTACCAAATTGGAAAAAGAAAATGCAAACCTAAAGACTGAAAACTCAACTAACCAAGGATTGATTCTCAAGGATCGACAAAGAAATGATGAACTCATTGGTGCATGACCTTTATTCTTCTCGTTCTGTTGTTTTATTCATGCGATAATTCACACTCATTATCTTATTATATTCGCAGACTTGTATAATCTTTCTGATGAAGCAGCTAATTTTCCTAATGATGAAATCGCTTTAGAACATCTTAATTCCTCCTTAAATAATTATCCTACCGAAGGAATTGAGAATTTAAATTTAGAAGATTTAAGATTGAAGTATACAGATCTTAGAAAAAGCCTTAGGACCGCAGTGGGTGCGTCTAATAATCTCAGACAACGTCTTCATGAGAGTAAGGAAATTATTCAAATCTTGGAGACAAAGAAGAATAAACTTATAGATGAGAAAGATGAGATTGCTATGAATGGTGCGAAAGCATTAGAAAGTTTTCAAGAATCAGTTGTTGAAGTTAAAATGGAACGTGATTTATCTTTAAACGAAAAGAAAGCAATGATTGAAGAAAGAAACTTGATTCACTCTCGTCTTCTTATAGAAAGTGATGATGAATTTAGTTGGGCTGCTAAGGTTTTGGATGACGCTAGAAAGAATTTAGTTGTGAATGTGAGCCTTCAAGTTGAACATTCCTCCTTGGTTAAAGATATTGTTTCAAATTATGAAGGTTAAATAACATTCTTTTATACTAGTTTTTCTTTCTTGGATGTAAAATTCTTCTTTTCGCCAACTTATTTATTTTATTTTTCGCAGAGAAAGAGAAACACTATCTTCAAGAAATTGAAGAATTAAAAGTTCGCATGACTTCCAAAGAAGAAGAAATCTCTGCTCGTAACTCTAAGTATCAACTTCTGAAGGATTATTGTAATGTCACGGTTTCAAATATCAGTAATGATTCAAATCGTGCTCGTGAAGCTATTGCCAAGAGAATTTGTCTGTAAAATAATATTCCCTTATCCAAGTATAAATTCCCACAGATTCCTGATAATGAGCCCGTTCCAGTAGTTATGAATAGTGATGAAGAAGAATCCGAAGAAGAAAAAGGAAATGACTCAGAGAATGAGCGAGAAAATGATCTTGAGGTTGAGCGAGAAAATGACTTAGAGAATGAGCGAGATGAAGGAAAGAAGAATTGATTACTTTCACTTGTTGTAATTCCTATAAATTTTATGTAACCTAGAATTTCGCTTCATTAACATTCCCTTTAATTTTTGTTTGTTTAATATGAATTTACTTTCATCCGTACTCAAAGCGTCATCTTTTCTCATGAATACGCGAGACTATCTAATGGGGTAAATAACATTCCCATTCTTGCCTCTGTTATTTCACTATTTAGATTGTCTTTTTATTATCTGTGAATAATCTTGTCTCTGTGAATGAATTCATATGTATAGGATTCCTGCAAAACAAAGTTTGTTTTTAAGTTTATTTTTATTGTGAGGTCTTATTTTGCCTTCCTAAGTAAAGGTCTCATCATGCCTTAATATCTATGCGACGAAATCGCAGGAAGTCTTTACATTATTATGTATAGACCCATTGATCTCGTCTTAATGTTTTCTTGTATTATTGTCTCTTCAGGTTTATCCGATAAATATTACAAGTCTTAATATTCTCATGAATATAAGTCTCATAATATTTACGTCATTGACGCAATTCATCTCCCTAATGGAGGGTGTCGTCCTTATCTTCCCCTCTGATTGTCCCTTAAAGGAAGCTTACTGATAGGTGTGATAAACAACTAGATTTATATATATTGTTTATGCTTTCTTTGCGAGTTTTCATGTAAATTATATATCTTATGGGTGCTTTTGAGTTATTTAGGTATTTTACAGTCATTCAAAGCGAAAGAAGAAGGAAAAGTCTCATTTGGAACGAAAAGACAAAAAGATCAGTTCGTGATATTTGAAACCAACGAAAGTTATGCAGCAAAGGAGGTGAATAATGACTGTCAGTTCTGCGCAACTGATAGTTGAGCGTGCGAACATAGGCTGTCAGTTATCTGAAACTGACAAGCCAAATACCAACTCAGGTGCCCCTTATCCAATACTAAGGCGCCTTGAGTAATTTCATTCCTCAGCTGCACCTAAAGTTCAGAGGAAAAATCATCAGTGTTTATTTCCTGGATCTGTCTGAAACCGAGAAAGAGGCGGCTGCTGTTGATGATGAACTCAGGGGAGATAGAGAAGAAGCTGTTGTCGCCGAGAGGTCAGATTGAGAGAGAAAATTAAGAACGGAGAGAGTTAAAATGATCTTGATGCTGCCAAGAACAAAGAAAAGAAGAAGATAATGCAACTGGAGCTTGAAGAGAAGATGGTGAATCTAGGGTTCAATTCGAAATAGGTTTTGGTTGATTTTGCGATTAAATGAAGTTGAGATATCGAGCAAGGTTTAATTGATGATGCTCTGTTGATTCAGTGGAAGAAGATTAAAGTGTTTTGAGATGATTTGTGTGTTGGCAGAGTTACAGATGAATTCGACAATTGAAGGAGTTCAAAAGGGTTTGTTTTGATGAAATCTGGGGAATTGAGAAGAAAATCAGGAATGGGTCTCTGCAGTTGGTGGTTTTGTCTGCTGTCATTGGCTGAGATGTTGAGCGTTGATTGCAGACTGGAATGAGTTGCTTGATTCATATTTATGTTAGAAGTATGGAATTGAGCTGACTGGTTAAAATGAGCAGCTGGTGGTGGTATTGAAGTCGAGAAGAACACGGATAGGATGCAGACAGGAATTGCTGGATGTTGACTGACATTATAGCTTGACTATGTAATGAGCTAAATCCAGATGGGGGTGATTAGGTTTGCAAGTGTGGTGCAGTGATGGCTATAATGGTTTGAAGTTGGACTGAATTAA
This sequence comes from Papaver somniferum, assembly GCF_003573695.1. NCBI lineage: Eukaryota > Viridiplantae > Streptophyta > Magnoliopsida > Ranunculales > Papaveraceae > Papaver > Papaver somniferum. The sequence goes on from NC_039362.1 coordinate 22,785,046, forward strand.
GGGTTGTTTGGTGTTGTTTGTGTTGTCTATGTTGGAAGAATGGTTGAAGCTAGAGAACAAGGTCTGCAATGGCATTTCAGATGGTGCAGGTAACTGGTGGTGATGTTGTGTTGCAGGCAAGACTGAACTGCAGAATGGATTGTTGAAGCTTATGGTGCTGGATTCGAAAGAAGATGGATTTGGTCTTGCATGAGGTGATGGTTGGATTGGTAGTGCTTTTGCTACCATGACAGTGTTCACTGAGAATGATAATCTATGGTGGTCATGTAGGTGATTCTTGCACTACCAGAATTAAGTTGCAGATGAAGTCTGAACTGGATATGAGACGCTTCAACAATGGCGGTTGAACTGAGATTGAATCTGAATTGCAAATGGTTTGTGCTGGTGATGGAATTACAAGGATTTGATTGTGCTGGTGATGGAATTACAAGGATTTGATTGTGCTGGTACTGAAACTGATATGGGTAATGGTTGTAACTTGAGGCGCGAATGGTTTGAGCTGAACTGTAGTGCGAGTGATGCTGATGGACTAGGTGGTTATGAAGCTGCGGGATAGCTAAAGGAAGTGAAATGTGTCCTGAGTGTATGATGGCAGTACTGGTTCACCAGTTGGTGCAGCTGCAGTTGATTGAATGAGTTAGTATGGATGTGACAGTGTTGGCGACGCTACTTCAGGGAACTATAAAGGGCATCTATTAGTGTAAGAGCAAGTCTTATGGTGGAATCCATCCATCTTCCATCTTCCACGCCACCTCAGCACTTGGAACTGTGGATGGAAGCACAAGTGTAATGGTGGAATAGTAGAAACGCTATTCTTAATGGAGCTAAAAAAACACAATTAAGAATGGATCTAAAAAAACGCAATTAAGAATGGAGCTTTTTTTCAGCCGTTAGATTTCAACAACTCATTTTAAATCTACGGATAAAAAAAAACGCAATTCTTAATGGCGTTTTTTTAGCGTCAATCTTATTTGCGTTTAGCGCTATTCTTATTGGCGTTTAGATGGATTCCACGAACCTTTCCTCCAAACCGTGGAACCCTCCTTGGATTTTTTGTGGAAATCCCCAACTTGGAAGCCACTAGACTTGACATTCCATGGTTTTTCCACACTTGGAATAGGTTGGATTCCACCATAATACTTGCTCTAATGGCTGGTGGTATTTGATGATGGCATATGGCTCCAGAATGGGTTTCAGGTTGTGGTGTTGCTGTCAGATTGCAGAGTTGGGTTGAGGTTGCAAGTGCTGGTGCTGAACATACTACATTGGTTTGTCAGTTTCGGGAAACTGACAAGCATATCTAATGATGGACCTGCTACTTGAAAGAGTTAAGGCTGATGGGCTCGAATTATGGGTTTGTTGGGTTAATTCAGTCGAACAAACAATGTAGCTTGGTGCTCAGAAAGGGTTACAGGGGAGGAAAGATATAAAAAGAAACACCTAAATCTCTTTTGAGAAATCTTTATCTTCTTCTTCTACTTTTATTCTAGGGTTTTAAACATGAAAGTTTTTATTTTTCTTCTTGTTATGAACTCCATGAATATGAACTAAGTTTTCTTATTGGTTAAAGATATAGTTGGATTTTGAAAACAAGTTATGATTTTTATGAATTAGTTTTATCTCAAAATCAATGTTCACTTTCTACGGTTTATAATAATGGCATGATTGACGTATTGCAATATGATTGAGTGTTTGTTTGGTTGAGTCTAGAATTGATTGAACATACATCCATATCTATAGCTATTTTAGGGTTCATCATCGAGCGATAACCTTGAATACGAGTAGCATAATATGATTACGGTTTGTAGTGATACACTCTTGTGATCATATGTAGAGTTTGACCATTGTCCGAATTGTTATGCGCAATGTATGACAATTGCATTGATTAGCCTATTTCTGAAACTTAATGCTACTAGGAATTGAACTTCATTAACGCAAGGCGTTAGGTTATTCTTTAGGTAGAATTCACATACGCAGATCTAATGTGTATGTTGATGACTTAGGAAATTTACGGAGTATTCTTGCAATAAGGTATTTTAGGGCTTTTATGATAGCGAGATTAAATATGAATCCTATTCATACATTCAAAAACTTGTTTACAATTGAAGATGAAATCTTTACCCAATATTTTCACATCCTTGATTTGCGTGTTTATTTTTTTGTTGCTTTTACTTTATTTTAGTTTATAAAAAATCAGAAAACCCCCCGTGTTACTTATAAGATACCGAAACATATTGACAACCTAGTCCTCTCTGTGGGAACGATCCTTTCTTGCCCTTGCTTCATTATATATTTTGAGTAGTAAAAAAGTGTAATTATTTTTGACGCCTACGACAGCGACCAAATTTTGGCGCCGCTGCCTGGGAGGCAGCGGTTGTCACTTGTTTTTGTTTTCTTATTTTTTGTTTTTATTTTTCTTTTTATATTTCTTATTTTCTGGTTTTTAAACTTGGTTTGAGAATCTTATTTCAGGTACTTGTTTCTCATGGAAGGAGCATACTACATGAATGAATACGGTTTTCAACAACCTCAACTGTATGACAACTACCAATTCCAAGGGTATAATCAAAACCAATTTATTAGTTATGACCAATATTCTATGGAAGCTTATGGTTTTCCTCAACAACCTTATGGAGGGTATGTGTGTGAATAACCACAAGGATGGGAGGATTCTTATGCTCGTGAACAACAAGTCTCTAACTTTCCGGACAAATTTTCCAACTTTGTACAACAAGAGTTTCAAAAAGATAAAGAGGCTACAAAAGAGCAACTCCAAGAACTTCGTGAAGGTATTGCTAACTTGCAAAGAGGCATTGATCAATGCAAGGAAGATATGGATAATTCTGATGTGCATGTGGTTTGTGATGAATATTTGACTGATGCTAATGTTGAAAAAGGCCAATCCTTTGGCACTTTCGTTGATAATTGTGTAGTTAACTCAACTTTTGATCTTAATAATGATCATTCACCTATTCAAAAGGATGAGTTCGAGATTAGCAACACTAAATTCAGCGTGGATCAATCTTATGTTACCTATGAATGTGACGGTGATTATGATACATTGGTTGAAACAACTCATGGTGACAACATCAAGGAGTGTACAATGAGTCTTTTTGGGATCAAGATAAAGACGAAGAGGAATATGATGAGACTTGTGTAGATTACTCAAGCATTGATCTTAATAATGATCGAGTGCCTATTCAAAAGGCGGAGCTTGAGGATGATGTATTTTTGAATGTTCTAAAAAAGTTCCTTATAGCGAAATTTGGATCCGCAGTGGAGTATGCGCCTTACAACAAAGAGGAAATGGGCAGTTGTGTTGAAAAGGACCAACCTTTGGAGATATTTGATGACATTAGTGTATTTGACTCAACTCTTGATCTTCATAATGATCAAGCACCTATTCAAAAGGTACATGAGTATGATGAAACTAGTGCTTTAAAGAATCTCAATTCCGCAACAAGGTTTGAGTCTAATGAAGAGGAATGTGTTGAGAATGTAACCGTTATGACCAATATTGTGAAGACCCAATTGAGCTTGCAAAGGATTGTAATGAAGATGTTGATGCCGAGATTTTGGTTAAGGCAGAAACGGACGAGGAATGGTTGCAAGGTTTGATAGAGGACCATGATATACTAGAGGTGAATAATTCACTTGAGTTTTTCAAGGATGAAGAGGATTCTGTAATACAAGAGATTGTGATAGGATTGTCTAACCCTTTGCATATTATTTCTTCTCCTTTACCTCTTATTGATTTGAATGTATGTGCTTCGAGAGTATTGTTGAATGACTTTATTTCTCGATATCCTCCATTAGAGATGTTTGATTCTCATACTATGCAGGTTTGTGAACAAGAAACCGTGGAAGTTCCCGAATTCTATATTTTATATCCACTTCCATGTGTGGACAAGAATAAGTGTGGGGGAGACTTTTATCGGTTAATAGCTTCATTTCTGTTTTATATTACTAATTTTTGTGTGAAGCTAGTGTTTGCAAAACATGTTTTATGGGTGGATCCCCAACTTTTCAGGTTATTGTTGTATGGGGAATTCAACTTGCAAGTCGGGCTGACGAATTTAAACCAAGCGTTGCATGGGAGGCAACCCATACGATGAGTATTTCTTATTTTATCTTTTGTTTTTCTTGTCTTGTATTTACTTTTTCTTGTCGCATATTTTTATATGATTTCCCACCTTGACTTTCTTTGGACGATTCAATTTACATTGAGGACAATGTAAAGTTTAAGTATCGGGGAGTGGTTAAGCATTTGCATTGTAAATTTTTCATGAATTTTCAACTTCTTTTTTGTAAATAATGAATAAAAACTCCAAATTGTAGTTAGTTTAGAGTCACATAGTATACATGTCGCTAAGATTACATCGAGATTCTCATAAGAGTGACTGAACTTAGAGATGACAGAGAACGTGATCGGGTTTCTTACTTGTATGAGAGTTAAAGTTGGATTTAACCATGCCAGTGACAAATGAGGTGCAGAATGAATTCGTTATTAGAGTTGTGGTCCCTTATAGTGGAGACTACCCATGTTACATTATGTGAGGCACCGACCTTCAATTATTTGTACCTGTCGAAATATGTTCTTTTAGAGTGTGTGTCATCGTACGTTAATTCTGGGTAGAATGGTGAGCTATCCAACCTCCCACCAATAGAAGCACTACTTTGATCTCTTAAGTGTTATTTTATCAATCATGATGGTGACATCGAATTGCTAACTTATATACCACTTGTAATCTTGTTCGCAGTTAGCACCATCCACTTTATCTCTCTCTACACCAACAGGTCCATAAAAACACCATCATCATCAACAAGAGGAGCATCACAAATTCGAAGGAAAGTTGAAGACGTTCAAGGCTTACAAGCAACGGTACCGAAATGAGCAGATTTCAGATTCAAGTAAAGCAACAATATAGACAAGGAGAAATTTTTTTACAAGTTGAAGACTTTATATACAAGAGCGAAGATTATCAAGATGAGACTTCAAGAAGTTTATGATATCGATACGATACAAGTTGTGAAGAATCATGCGGTAAAGTACTTACACCATGGACATTTGTACTTGCATTTTTATTTTTATTTTTAATTTGTGTTTTATTTTTCTTGTCTCATCAAAAAAGAAAAAAAATGAAAAAAAAAAAAGACAAGAGAAAATTTTATTAGGTGCATTATTATTTTGTTTTGTTTTGTTTTGTTTTTTTTTGTTTTCATTATAGGGTAGTTATTGTTTTATTTTATTAGGTGCATTATTATAGGGTAGCTATTAGTGTAATGGCTGGTGGTATTTGATGATGGCATATGGCTCCAAAATGGGTTTCATGTTGTGGTGTTGCTATCAGATTGCAGAGTTGGGTTGAGGTTGCAAGTGCTGGTGCTGAACAGACTACACCGGTTTGTCAGTTCCGGGAAACGGACAAGCATATCTAATGATGGACCTGCTGCTTGAAATAGTTAAGGCTAATGGGCTCGAATTATGGGATTGTTGGGTTAATTCAGTAGAACAAACAATGTAGCTTGGTGCTCGTAAAGGGTTACAGGGGAGGAAAGATATAAAAAGAAACGCCCAAATCTCTTTTGAGAAATCTTTATCTTCTTCTTTTACTTTTATTCTAGGGTTTTAAACATGAAAGCTTTTATTTTTCTTCTTGTTATGAACTCCATGAATATGAACTAAGTTTTCTTATTGGTTAAAGATGTAGTTGTATTTTGAAAACAAGTTATGATTTTTATGAATTAGTTTTCTCTCAAAATCATTCTTCACTTTCTGCGGTTTATAATAATTGCACTCTTGACGCAACCGTGTACCTCGGTGTCCTGATTGAGTTTCTGTACTCCCTGGGAGAGACTTTCTCACCTTGGTCTTCCAATCTAATATATTTCACTTAAATTGAAAATTCAAGGCACCTCTTCCGGATGGGCATTTTCGTTTTTCTCACCCCAAATCTCCATGACTCAAGTTCCGGGGTCGATGTACCCTTTCTTTAAGTCATGCCTTCTAGGATCCCTCCGATATGACGTGCGATATGTCTTACATTATGCCTCTTGCATGTATGCGAACTAGGTTGCACGCGACATTCGGATGCCTAGTCTATCTGATTTTAATTTCTGTTGCCTTTTATTAAGGTTTCATGTTTATAATTTGTATTTTTCTTTCTAATGACATAGTATTATCAAATAGAATTTTTATTTGATCATTCCATGCTGAGTTATTACAACTCTTGAATTATTATAACTCTTGAGTTCTTACAACTCTGAGTACATAAACCTGCTATAAAGAAAAATACTTGTTTCACACATTCTTAAAAGACTTTATCTCCAATAATGCTTGTAATCGGTGTGTTGCGAAATTTATCGCATATTGTATATTGTTTCCTTTGAATATTTCTCCTACTCCTGTATATTCTTTGTTCGCTTAGCACTACCATTTTTTGAGGATTTTGCCTCAGCATCCCATTGACATGTTCTTTCAAATTTTGACACGACATCCACCATTAGTCTGTCAGCTTGTTGAGTATCTGCAGCCTGCCTTTTCCAATTTCTTCGCTTAAGTTCTCTCTCTTCGCACTTGTCAATATCAAATTCTTGACAATTTTTGCTTTCAATTGCATCTCCCCTAATGATGCCAATTCCATTAGGTAAAGGAAACTTGATGCACTTGTGAACTGTCGATGCCACACCCAATATGTTATGCATCCAAGGTCTGCCAATTAAAGCATTATAAGGTGACTTTACATCCACAACACAAAAAACAATTTTTGTTGGCAGATTTTGGGGTAGAATTCGCATTGTCACCTCCCCTTTTGGTTTGTTCGCAGTCCCATTAAGGCCATAGATTTTATATGTTGATGGAATCAATTCGTCATCCCGTCCACCCATTGTTTTTTAGGTATGATAAAACAGAATATCGACAGAGCTCCCAGTATCTATTAGTATTCTATTCATAGCCCATGTATTTTCTTCATCTTTTTCAGCATCCTCTTCTTTCGGTTTTGGATTTATTCCAAGTTTCACTACCAGTGGACATTCATGCAATTCTCCTCCTCCAGGTGTTTCTTCCGCACTAAATGAGATAACTTGTTTTTGCCAATCTTTCAAAGGTGATACTTTCGCAAGGTTGAAGATCTCTCTTCCCTCAGTATCTCTCGCATACACCCGACTTAAGACATTATCATGGAGGTCCTCTATATTCTTGAATGAATGTACGATCGAATTGCAATACAAGTTATTCGCTTTCGCACCTACTTCAATTATATGCACATTCTTTCCTTTCTCCACTCAATACTCATTTCCCCTTGGTGTTGGTGGTGGCAAATTCTTTGGTTGTTGTGCTAAGAAATGATCCAACTTTCCCTGTTTAATCATTCGCAATATGATTTTCCTCACATTTCTGCAGTTGCTTGTAGTGTGGCCATGAAAACGATGGTATGCACAAAATTATTTACTTCTTCGCCCGGTGGTGGCTCATCTCCTGCATTATATGGTTCTGTATTTTCTTCCATCAGGATTACAGCTTCCCATACTTTATCTACTGTAGTGTTCAACTTTGGCAAGTTTATTGGTTCCCACACTATTCTTGCATTTCCTTGTCTATTATTATTATTTGATTGTTGACCTCCGTAATTTGCTGGTTGATTATCTGATTTTTGAATCTTGTTATTTCCTCATTGATTTTGAAATTTTTTTCTCTGAATTCCCTTTCAAACTCTAACTGATCAGCACTACCCATTGCTACCAAGTTTTGCTCCATTTCTGTAACATTCCTTCCTTGATTTCCCTGCGATGTACTCGCAACAGTATTTGACATTCGTGGGAGTAAACTTGCATGTACACTCTTCGTATCAGGTATTGCTACTGGGTAGGACTCCATATCTCTTTGCTTCTCTTCAAGCGCTATATATTCCTCTTGAAACTCGCGCAACTACGTCATTGTTATTGTATCTTTAATCCTGAAAATTTGTGTATACAATAAGTCTGTAACAAAAAGTGCATTGATGAATGCAAGAATTATATGTCTCTCATCCACCCGTCTTCCCATCTCTCTACACATGGTTCGCCAGCGTGTTGTTAAATGACGCAAACTCTCATTTGTTCTTCTGCGAAGTCCGAATGGTTTTTCAATGCCTGGTCTTGACATATTATTATTGATATACTGTCCTAAGAAGACATTCTGTAATTGGTGAAAGGATCTAATGGATTCTATTGGTAACCCTTCAAACCATTTCAAAGCTTCTCCTGCTAGGCTCGTAACAAAATACTTGCACATTACAACATCATTATTTTTCCACTGTAATATAGATCGGGTATAGGCTTTAACGTGTTGTATAGCAAAAGCAATTTTATCAAATATACTTGTAAACGCTGGTAAGCTGCACTTGGTTGGTATTGCTCCTCTTTGAATCTGCTTTGTAAAGGCAGTTTTTTCAGCTTCCTCCACTGCTTCTTCTAATTTTCTTCTTCCACCATTTCTTTTTGCAGTCATCATTTCCCTTAATTCCGCCATTTCCTTAAGAATTTCCTCACTGAAGCTTTGATCTGTATCTTCGCGTATAAGTCTTTTTAATCTTGCTTGCCTCAGTCTGTTCTCATGATTATTCTGACGTATTGCCTCTTGTATCTCGTATTCCTCAACTTCTTCCCGTCTTCTTCTATGTCTTTCAGTGTTCGTTTCTCTATCACGTCTTTCCTCTTCACCTATACGATCGTATCGGTGTCTTGATATTTCTCTTTCTTGAGGTGCAATTCGTCGTTGCTCTATATCCTCTATGCGATGACGCTCGCGCCTTCTTATTCGATTATTATGATTATTTTGTCGCAATGCCTCTTGTAGTTCTCTTTCCTCGATTTCTTCACTTTTTCTTTGTCTATCTCTATTATCTCTCACACGCATAACATCTCCTTCACGCATGTATTGATCTCTCACATGTTCTTATCTTGGATCCTCTATTTCTCTTTCAAGATTGTGATGGGTGCGACGAAGAAGTTCACGTGGATTTTTGTATCGATTCGTTCTCAGATCTTGAATTGCTCTTCTTATTTTTTGTTGATCTTGTGAATTATTCTCCTCCTGCGAGTTTTCTTCAATAGCTTCCATGCGATCTCTTCGCCTATCATTCCCACGATTAGATTGACTTTGCCTTGATGTACTTCTGGTTGACCTTGATCGTGATCGTGTAGCACTTCTTGGTCGTTGTTCTTGCAATCTAAGATTTTGTTCTCTTAGATCATCATTTTGACGAATCAAATTCGCACGCTCTTCATCGTCTCTTCTACGTTCTTCAATCAATCGTTGTCTGAGTTCTGCGATTGTCATATCCTCATCATTTCCATCAATTCTTCCTGGATCTCCAGTTATTATTGTTTCCTCTTCAGTATAACTTGTTTGCGATGTATGAACACTCACTATGTCATGGTTAATATCATCATTCCGCTCTTGTTCAGGCTGAGGTCCATTTTGGAGTTCGTTTTCTTGATTTTCTCCTACTATTTCTTCTTGTTGGTCAAGATTTGTAACTCTTCTTCTTTCAGCAATTCTATTGCTCCTCCTAACTATCGTTCCCTGTTCAAAAGTAGATCCAAGTCTCACCATCTTCAGTTTCTTGTATGAACAAATCTGTTTCTTCAATTCTCAACAAAATCACTAACATGATTTATCATCCAAAGCTGTTTCTGGCGCCAAAAATGTAATTGCAGGAAATCCTACAACCACATTCCAAGATTCTAGAGAAGAGTTTAAGTAATCATGATGAGCAATTTTATTGATTTATCAAGCCCTAAATTGTATTACAAATTATTGAATAACTTTGCTTAAACTCTCTGCAAACTTTCTCTCTCCTAATTTCTTGTCTAAGATATCATACCAGAATTCCCTTTACAATGACCAACCTCTCTCTTTATATAGGGTCCTAAATAATGGATGACAGCTAAGAGATCCACTATTTTCGGAATCCCTGTGCGCTACATTCGCTCATTTACATTCACTCATTCTCGCACAGATTACACCTCGCATAGATCTTCATGCTTTACCCGTGACTTGGGTGACATCATTGAGTACGTCATCCCATCTTTACTATGTGCGATAGACCTCGCACATGTTAAATTATCTTTATCTCACATGCTTCTTCTATGTGCGATATTCCACTCCTACATAGTGTGTAGGGAACCGTGACTTCATAAATATGTAACATCTGGTTCGGTTGGTCAGTTTTGTTGCATACCTTAATAAATGATGCTTACGGTCAAAGGAAAAAAATAAGGATGAGAAGACTGAGGACAGTTTTCCTATCCGACACCATGTTTGGCAACCAGAGGCTAATTGCTTCTAGAGCGTTTGGATGTCAGGTGCAGAAGTCAGAAGCAAAAACATCTTACTTCACTTTCAATTTCAGAAGTCATTTTAAAATTTTGTATCCATACTAATTTTTTGCTTTTTGATTTCTACAAGTCGAATCGAAAAGGTACTTCTGGAAGTCATTCCGAAAAAGAAATTTGATTCTCTGCCCATTGTAACTTCTTAAAACAAATTACTTTTTCTTTTTAATTTTTAGAAATCATTATGAAAAATCCAGAAATTGATTCTCAGCCTAACTTCGAAATTTTCAACATCAGTGCGTGGCAATGGTGAATATTAACCCTTTGTATAAACAGAGAGATCATGTTAGAGATTCGTAAAGGGGCACAAGAAAAAGAGTTGGGATATCAAAGACAGTAATCATGAGTATTATGGATAGGATGAGGGCACAAACCCTGGATCCAAAGCCTTATCAAGGGGACCATCTTAGGGAGATTCAATTTTTGTGGTCCTGAGTTTTCCATATGCATGATCTCTTGATTCAAAGGAAAGCACGCCATAAGAGGTAAATGAAATAAGCTTTTCTGAACTGCCTAAAGATGGTGTGGTGGCCAATATTAGTTTTGAGTGTTGCAAAAAAATAAGAATGAAATAAAGACTATATTCATTGGCAAAGTGCGAGAAAAAGCAACTCCCTTGAACATTAGCTTCTTTTATTCAAGAATTTCTAAAATCAAGATGCGAAACCTTAGGTAAGAGTGAATTCCCTTACTTTTGGTGGATTGCGAGCATTGGAAACCATCGAGGGCCGCAAATCAGTCTTTAATACCTACCTCCCCTAATTTAATAGTAACAAACAAACAAACAAACAAAAAGGTATTTTCTTCTGTGAAAACTATTAAAATCCTATAGTAGTTTGTGATTTTGTTTCTGGTATATCAAAAAGGTTAGTAGTTATGATAAATAAGACCCCATGGTTGGTTTTAAGGGTTACGCATTAAGGGCATCAAGTTGGCGACGGAGTTCCTCAAGGTCGTCAATAGGATTACTTGATTCTTCTGCTGCAACCGGTAAAGTTTGAAAATCATCTGCACTTGGAAGTTCACGAACAAGACCTTCGGGAAGAGCACCTGCAAATACAGCACAAGAAATATTGAATAGGTGTACTGAAACAGATATTGTTTTGAAAGGTATTTCTTTAAAGTTGTGTAGCAAGGAACTAGAAGTATTACTCGAATTTGTGTGAACAGAATCTTTCTTCTCCACCTCGTCGTCATCATCAACCACACTGAAGTACAACATGGTTAGAAATTTAAAAAAATAGGCAGCTCAAGCCTAGAGTAGGAAGTGGATATGAAACTGTTGAGTTCATCTTTTTCAGCATTGATAACAGCCAAACACGTTAAAATTTAAAAGCAATACCAGTGTCCGAATTCCTAGATCCTAGGAGAGAGCTGAGATCACTCATGCAGAAAGCCAAAAATGTTGCAGCAATTATCATATCCGCAAGATTTATGTCTTTTAAATGCAGCCATATTAAAAAGGAATGGAACCATGTGACAGACTGACTTTCAAAACATGGAAAAGTTGATAAAGATTATTATTGACTAGCCTATTCTGTCTGTTCTATTTCAAACACTATGTAATGACATTAATAAGACACCAAATGTTGTATGGGCTATGCGCTCTATCTCATAGAAAAGGTGTCTGGTTTCCTAACTTCAAAGTTTACATCAAGGAAAACAATGACTAATATATTTGAAGACCAACTTTTTTTCAAGAAAAATTACCTTATGTTCCACTCATTTCAGCATGGACAGGGGATTCTACTACTAATAATGCTTCAGCCTCCATTTTTTTCTTAGCTGCAGCATCCCTTTCTGCATGATTGATATTTCCTTCAGAACATTAGCTAACAAGAAAATACTCTGAAACAGGAATTATTTCTGAGCAAGATGAATAACCACCCAAATGACCAAAGTAGCATTACCTATCGTTCCAAGAAAGGTGAGTTTGAACACTGTGGGTTTGGTTTCACTGCCATTGTGGGAAAGAAGTCCTTTAAAGAGTTATATCCCTGCATCCAGCAGTCGCATCAAAACTCTAAAGCAAAACTTAGATAAGGTCAATGTTAACTGTAACTGTACTCGCCTTAGGTTTCCCAGGATATTCAAATTCACTGGGTGCTGCATATTATTTAGAAGTGTAGCGCCCGGAGTCCATAAAGAGTTCCAAAGTTAAAGTAGTAAGTTATTTAGCAGACACCATGTATGCTAAAAAAAGCAGCATTTTAGTAAGAAATGTCTAACAGGTGAGATGTTTACCAAGTATGGGGATACTTGTCCAAAATTTAGCAAGTATTTGAGTGTGTTTTGAACCAGAAGACCAGCAATTACACCCTAAGGAATCAATACAAACACCAGAAAACAAGTTTTGAATTAGGGGAAAACCAATGGAATGGCTAAGAAGATTAGTGGATTGAAACGAGATCATGCATCCATAACTCGGATCATGCGTCTACCCCAGAAGCCACCACCTGGGAAAAAATAAAAATCATTCATTTCCTAGGTTAAAACGAGATGCATATGATACATGAAACTTAAGTAATGTCGTCTTCCATACAGTCATCCCTTAATAGTTTTTTATTGTTTTTGTTTTAATACATTCAGCTTACTGAGTAGGTTGAAGGGCATTATACTTAATTTATTAGCGATCACTAAAATATTGTATAAGTGCCTCTTGGAGTCTATATACCATTTAATGTAACATACATCAGTCACCATTATACGCTTCTCAAATTCTACTAAAGCGTTGAAAGAACTAACCAGCATGCAAAACAAGTTGTTTCCCCTGGAATAAGCAATTGTATATGACCAGAAACGGCATCTTCAGATACCCCTGAAAAATAAAAAAAATTCATGTCACTCTCTGGGCATTGATATATCGGGTGATAAAATTAAAGTATACTGAACATATTCTATACAACTGAAACTGAAAAGAAGTAAAATCACTCAACACCTGAAAGAAAACATGCTTCTTAATATTGACAAAACAGTAATAACCAGGTTCCTTACCAGACTCCATCCATGTCTGGTTCAGCTCATTTGCAAGCCTGAATAACCAAAACCGCATCAGTTATGCAAGACCAAATACTTATAAAAGCTCTTAAAATAGAATGCCACTGTCGCCTAGCAGATTACCTGGTTTACAACCATACGTGCTTCGTAATTGTCTACACAGCTCAAAACCAGATCTGACTCCAGTACCATTTTTAGTTTGACGGTATTTTTGATTCTTCAAGCTTTCCACAAATGTTTTGAAACCTTGCATTGTAGTGATATTCAATGTGTAGCTCTACAAGTAACCAGAAAAAAAACTTATCTGATAAGTCTTTTAGCTAACAAAAAATTTGAGACCGCAGAGACACAGAACCAAACTGGCAATAGTACAATTGCTGAAGTACCAAATTGATGCAATAAATCCTCTTTTATTTCCTTCTTTGGCGGTGCTTTCCTTTTATAACACTTTTGCTTTCCTTATGGCTTCGCCCCAAATCTGAAAAGAATCAAAAAATACCAAAGGCGTAAAAGAGAACAAAACATAATAAAAATAAACCTAAAACAAATCTAAATGTCCGCGTCGGCGACGCCAAAAATTGACGTGGTTTTGAAAGTTGTTGTAAAGTGGTAGTAAAGATTCGTTCAACTCGGATATGTAAATATGGATTTTAGATTTAAAAACAAAAATAAAGGAAATATATAAACAAGGTTGTCACTAACATCGAGAGATTACTGAGACTCTGGATTCCACCAAACTTCATATCATGTGGTTCAAATATCAATTCTTAGATAATTATAGCTCATATGATAAAGATTCACTGACTCTAATTCTTTGCAAAGTAGATTCCGAAAGTAATGACTGTATATCTAAAGCATGAGACATCAAAACACTTAAGCTAAGCATGACCCATCAATTGAAATCACAACCATTCAAGAGTAATCATAAATCAATTCAATTTTAGTGCAAAAAGTCATAAAAAAAATTAAATATAATTACCACATGCATGATATATGGCTTCCTCCGTCGTCCCAGCGTTGGGGTTTAGCTCATTAGGTTGGAAACACGCTCAAAATATTTTTCCATTGCTCAAAGGTGTTTGAAGTGAGTGAAATACAAGAATAGGATTAAAACAGATCAACTACAACGTTTATAAGAGTTGCAGACAGAATGTTACAAAAACTACAGAGAGTATAAGACTACAGCGTAAACGATACTTCTCTGATGCAATAACTAAACTACACTTCTCTGCGACTAACTTAGGACGTCAGTTCTTCTTCTTCCTCGTCTTCCCTGAGAATGCAGAACTCCACTGCAACTTCTGATTTTTGCTCTGCAGCTCCTCCAAACCCTTCGTTCGGTCTCCAAACTCCCGATCACCCTGCTGGAACTCTTCTGACTTGTATTTATACATAACAGCGTCCAAAAATCCCTTCAAATCTTCACCTTTTCCTTCGAACTGAAGTCACGGGATTTCTTCCCTTTTCTCACCTCTGTACGCGTCACTGAGTTGTAACAAACCCTCTCAAATATAGAAACAAACCTCGGTCAGAAGATATCCTCCCAAAGTTCACGTAACTTCCAAGTTTAGAATAATAACTCGTGATATTCTCCTCGGGTCTGTTTTTCTTCGACAAGATTATACAGCCTAATTTGATCGAACCAAACACACGTACCATACCTATAATGCTCTAACAGGTCCATCCCAAACAAAACCCGTGATTCAATCTCATCCAAACACGTCCAAAACCCAAATAAAAACTACGCCAGTTGCTGTAAAAGTTTCCCGCCTTTTTGTGAATTTGAATTTGGAAGATGACCTCCCCCTATCCAGTTCTTGTGTGCCAATAGTAGTTGCCCTGGAAATGGATGCCATTTATCCATCCTGGGGGGTGCCTTTATCAATTCCTCTTGGGGTGCCTTTAAACATCTTCTGGGTGCTTTTAATAATTTTTCAGGGGGTCCAAATACCGCTTTTTCGAGCCAATTTCGCTGCAAAA
The DNA here is from genome assembly GCF_003573695.1 of Papaver somniferum. Lineage (NCBI taxonomy): Eukaryota > Viridiplantae > Streptophyta > Magnoliopsida > Ranunculales > Papaveraceae > Papaver > Papaver somniferum. The sequence goes on from NC_039362.1 coordinate 22,800,403, forward strand.
TCTTATTTCTCCAAAAACACCTATAAGTACATAAAATAGCAAAATAAACACAAAATCTAGCATTAACAATATACATAATTGAGAACAAAATAGACACATAAATGCGTCCATCAAATACCCCCAAACTTATTGTTTGCTAGTCCTCGAGCAAATCTAAAATAGAAAATAAAATCCTAACTCACTGTCGCAGGCATCGTCGATTGCATTTAGCGTATGTAATAAGCCTTTAAACCCCTAGATGGCCCTAGTGGCCGAGTTATAGTCTCGGGAGGGCTTACAAGAGATATACCCACAAAACCTTAATACTCCAGACCCTAGATATCTATGCAGAACCTTGAAAGGCACTAAAGAATCTCCTTGGTTGGCATACTTATTGACTACAGGAGGAAGTACCCTGATGCAAAATTCCAATTGTTGTACACGAGTTTGCACTCAAGCATACTAAAATTCATATATAAGTGACAGAGCTCTACTCAAATAGCACTATGGACATCAATATTCGGAGTCAAACCAATCACATGAATAGATCAAGAAGATGGATATAGAGAAAAACATAGATGGTTTTGATGTTGATTAAGGTGAATGGTGTTTCTCATATCTTTCTGAAGGCCACTGCCAAAATGAACCTATCCTAATGGACTGAGATACTGGTCTGACTAATATCAATACAACTGGCATATACAAGGGAACCAGTGATCGATAAACCTAACTCTAGATCAACTCAGCTGGAATATACAAGGGAACCAGTGGTCGATTTTATTGAATTTATTCTGGTTGGTCTAATGGTCTGGTTATTTTATTTTATTTTCATGGTATCTCAATCACTCTATTTCACCGTAGCAGTGGTAACAACTTGAATCGTGGGCCCCACCTAATCACTTAGAGAAACATATTTTAAAAAGAAAACAAAATAAAAACAGAAGTGAAAAGGACTCAACGAGATATGGAGAAACTACCATGTTATTTCTAACACCTGAGCTCTGTGCTTTTATGAATAGACTCTTTAGATGTTTCATCTAATCAGATTGGTTCCTCAACTCCTACAACCAAAATGCTTCCATCCACTTAGATTGGTTAGTGCCATCCCTAATAAGCATAAATTTCTAGGCTCTGGAGTTTATCAATGCAACTAAAAAGTTTCTCCCATACCCCTAAACTTAAATCTAACATTGTCCTCAATGTTCTTAAGATGAAATTAAAAGCATGAACAAGGAGAAACTGTTACCATTTGAAGCAAAAGAGTTAAGGAAATATATTACCGTGTCGCATGAATATTGGGTTACCTCCCAAGAAGTACTAAGTTTAATGTCTTCAGCCAGACTGAGAAAGAGTTAATCACCTCGAATCATATAGCAATAATCGAAACAATTGTGGGTCATCTGCATTAAAAAGTGTTATCACAGACAAAAGGAAACTGCAACAAACCAATAATAAACATAGCACACCCTTGCCTAGTTTCCTGTTTAAGACAACTACATCTAGTTGTGGTTCTGGTTCCGGTTCAGGTTCTATAACTGGGTCAAAAATAAAATATTTTCATGGACTGCATTTCCTCGTAGCTAAGATCCGATTCAGGTATTAGAGTCTGGAAAAACTCAAGTAAAAACTTAGAAGCACATAATAATAACCTTAATAATTGCGGATCCTTAAAGTCAAACATATTTGACTCACATATTTGACCATAATTGAAGAGGTGGTCATTCTTAAGCAAATGTGTTGATTCTATTTTCCTAAAATAATTAGGTTTAGTCTCAAAACTTAATAATTGACACATCTGAAACTTATACGTTCCCACAATTGGAAGAAAAATATTTGGTGGGAAAAAAAATCAATCTGAGTATTATAGCCTGGGTAAACCACATCAACCAGAGGATGGGTTTCTAACAACTGGACTTACTTATGGATATCACTAGGTTCAGGAAAACGTGTATGAAGGTAATCTCGTAAAATAGTTGAGGCACATATGTCAAGTCCCAAATGAGGGATCTCTGTAAGAGCTAAAGGTAAGGCACATGGATAATGATAATCACCCCCAAACTTAGAGGCTTTAGTGTCTCTAGATAGACTAGTCACAATCTCCCTAATTTCTAGGTCATCAGATTCCTGAAAATGGTCAATTGATTCTTCTAAATTATAATTGGAAGGTGCATCCTCACTCATCATATTTGAAAGCTCTACGAGTTCATCTTCTTTGTCTAAGACTAATGTTTCTAAATCGCTAGACTCTAAAACAGTATTCTCAGAATAAACTCGTTCCTCTAAACTATCATCGGCTTCGTAATCATAAGGAAATTCTACATCGTCTAAAACGGTGGTATCTCTAGTCAAATCCTTTTCCTTTTGAATAGGTGAATAATTATTAAAATTATTTGGATTTAAACTAGAAATATTATCATTGTAAAGCTCAATTGGAGTAACAAATTCCTGATCATTATGCCTACATATTTCAGATTCTTCATCAGCACTATCCTCATCATAATCATCATTATAATAACATGAAAATGGTTGAACCTCATTTAAACAAGTAGTGTTACCAATTATAACCTCGTCATCTTCATTATGTGAATAACTATCTTCATTTTCAAAGGTATTATTGGAAACATTGTATTGGAAATTAAGATTATTTCGAGCAGTTCTGTTCTGGGCCTCTTACAAAATATTTTGAGTCGACTCACATGACTTCCTGATTGAATCTAGGAAAGAAAGTTCACTCGTCGCATTGCTTTCGTCCATAACTAAGTTATTCATTTCTGCTAACATACGTGTCGACTCAGCTAAGTTACGTGTTGACTCTAGTAGAGAGGAATTTTGCTCGTACGACCAGTTGGCGTGTGGATAGTAATTGGGCTCACCATGGTATGGACCATAACTTTCAAAAGTTTGATGTTCCCAACCACTATTCACATTATGGTCAAAGTATGTCCATTTTGAAAATCAGTCGGATATTCGTTGTATCGGCTATTGTAATACCAGTTCGACATTCTATTGCAGGGATGTGAGTTGTCACACAAAATAAACCCACTGACAGGGGATTCGTGGGTGGAAAGAGTCTTACCTCCCGTTCCAGACGGGCGATGAACCATTGAAGTCGACTCAGTCCACCGACTTCTATGTCAGTGTACGAACCCGAGGGGCCGAGACAGTATCGTAATTGTCGTCCTTCCCTGCAAACAATTTTTATTTAATTTTAAACCCTTCCTTAGGGTTTTAAAAATAATGTCCAATGTACCAAAAATAAAGTCCAAAAATAAAAAAAAATGTCCAAAAATAAAAGATTACAAAAAATAAAACCCTATTTACAGTTTCTAAAAATAAAAATAAATAATTATATACAAAATCTTCTTCACTCCTTGGACTCCTCTTTTCTTTCCTTCTTTGGCGATGCTTTTCTTTTATAGCACTTTTGCTTTCCTTGTAGCTTCGCTCCAAATCTGAAAAGAATCAAAAAATACCAAAGGCGTAAAAGAGAACAAAAAATAATAAAAATAAACCTAAAACAAATCTAAATACATGTCCGCGTCGGCGGCGCCAAAAATTGACGTGGTTTTGAAAGTTGTTGTAAAGTGGTAGTAAAGATTCGTTCAACTCGTATATGTAAATATTGATTTTAGATTTAAGAACAAAAATAAAGGAAATATATAAACAAGGTTGTCACTAATATCGAGAGATTACTGAGACTCTGGATTCCACCAAACTTCATATCATGTGGTTCAAATATCAATTCTTAGATAATTATAGCTCATATGATAAAGATTCACTGACTCTAATTCTTTGCCAAAGTAGATTCCGAAAGTAATGACTGTATATCTAAAGCATGAGACATCAAAACACTTAAGCTAAGCATGACCCATCAATTGAAATCACAACCATTCAAGATAAATCATAAATCAATTCAATTTTAGTGCAAAAAGTCATAAAAAAAAATTAAATATAATTACCACATGCATGAAATATGGCTTCCTCCGTCGTCCCGGCGTTTGGGTTTAGCTCATTAGGTTGGAATAGAGTTGTCAATTTCTAACCCGGCCCGCGGGTTGGACCTAGCTTGGCTTGTTTTAACCCGGCTCGACTTGGCTTGTTGTCTAAACAAGCCGGGTTAGGGTTGTCATATCTAGCCCTAGTAAAAACAAGCCGGGTTAGGGTCAACCCGCGGGTTACCCGTCAACCCGTCAATTTCATGTGAGTTACTAATTTAGGAATTTTAAGTTACTAATTTAAGAATTTTAGGGTGTTGTGCTAGAAATCAAAGTTCATATTTCCTTAAATGATTTAATACAATCCAAATTTCATTTGATTTAGGATTACGGAGTAGTGATCCCTCTGCCCACTAAATTTTTTATACATTTAAGTGATTTTAGTTTCAACCACCCCATTTAACAATCCAACCCGCAACCCGTTAGAGCCAACCCGTCTAAGACTAGGGTTGGGGTTTTTGGCTTGTACATGAATAGTACTAGGGCTAGGGCTGACCCTAACCCGTCCATGGCTTGTCAAGCTAGGGCCGGGTTGACCCTAGCTTGCCCGTTTGACAGCTCTAGGTTGGAAACACGCTCAAAATATTTTTCCATTGCTCAAAGGTGTTTGAAGTGAGTGAAATACAAGAATAGGATTAAAACAGATCAACTACAACGTTTATAAGAGTTGCAGACAGAATGTTACAAAAACTACAGAGAGTATAAGACTACAGCGTAAACGATACTTCTCTGATACAATAACTAAACTACACTTCTCTGCGACTGACTTAGGACGTCAGTTCTTCTTCTTCTTCCCCGTCTTCCCTGAGTGCAGAACTCCACTGCAACTTCTGATTTTTGCTCTGCAGCTCCTCCAAACCCTCCGTTCGGTCTCCAAACTCCCGATCACCCTGCTGGAACTCTTATGACTTGTATTTATACATAACAGCGTCCAAAAATCCCTTCAAATCTTCACCTTTTCCTTCGACCTGAAGTCACGGGATTTCTTCCCTTTTCTCACCTCTGTACGCGTCACTGAGTTGTAACAAACCCTCTCAAATATAGAAACAAACCTCGGTCAGAAGATATCCTCCCAAAGTTCACGTAACTTCCAAGTTTAGAATAATAACTCGTGATATTCTCCTCGGGTCTGTTTTTCTTCGACAAGATTATACAGCCTAATTTGATCGAACCAAACACACGTACCATACCTATAATGCTCTAACAGGTCCAGCCCAAACAAAACCCGTGATTCAATCTCATCCAAACACGTCCAAAACCCAAATCAAAACTACGCCAGTTGCTGCAAAAGTTTCCCGCCTTTTTGTGAATTTGAATTTGGAAGATGACCTCCCCCTATCCAGTTCTGGTGTGCCAGTAGTAGTTGCCCTGGAAATGGATGACCCTTATTCATTCGAGGGGTGCCTTTAGAAATTTCTCTTGGGTGCCTTTAACACATCTTCTGGGTGCTTTTAGTAATTCTCTAGAGGGTCCAAATACCGCTTTTTCGAACCAATTTCACCGCAAAATCTTATTTCTTCAAAAACACCTATAAGTACATAAAACAGCAAAATAAACACAAAAATCGAGCACTAACAATATACAAAATTGAGAACAAAATAGACACATAAATGCGTCCATCGCTACTCCACCTATTCCCTATAACATCACAAACAGCATTTTCAACACCAACACATGGAGAAATAAATACATACAAGTGTCGGGAAACATCACCATGTACAGGAAATGCAGAGCTCAACTCTTGCAGGTCTCGGTCCTAACCATGGCAATTATTAGTCTGTCTTGCTTCTTTCTGTGTAAATTGATTACCGGATCAGAGTCCTTCTACGGCTTTTCCTTCCACTAACTGATTCCACTACTGAAGGCGTAACGAATCAAGTATCAACTCCATTAATTCACTTCACTCAAGATCATCACCGACACATTACTATGTTTTCATCATCAATACCTTACCATGCTTTACATGATGAAATCAATGCCTAAATAGGCACACATCTTCTTCATCCATCTGATGGATGTGATCAGAAAGGATCTAACCGTGAAAGTTTATTCATGGACTACGACGTTTATTATCGTCGACAGAAGGGGAAGTAGAAGAATGACATCATACATGATATTTGTAGTATATATAAATGGGAATAAGATTAGGGGTGGGACTTGGGTTAGTTGGGCGGATTTGAAGGCTTGGCCGAGGCAGATCCGAGCTAGAAATTCTTTGCCCAGATTGCCCATCAAATCCGTGGAACTCATTGATGTGTTGTCCAAATCCGCCCAAGTTATGTTCCTCGAGTTCCCCGGATTCCTCGGGTTGGTCCAAGTTCCACTACACATACAAGTTTGTTAATGTGATAATAATAAATTTAATAATAATAAAATTTAATTGCTAAATTTATTTTAAATTTCCAAATAACTGAAGATTACAATAATATAAACTCTTTTCATATTGAATGATTAATGAGATAGATATAATTTATATTTTCATTAATAGATTTGAAGATAATATCTAAAATTTCTCTAAATAGATGATAATACCAATTATAAAGAAATATCTTATATATAGTTTTTCGGGTTGGGTGGATTGTTTGGATTAGAAATATTTGTGTCCATGCTTGCCCAAATTTAACTCGAGTTCATAAAATTTATACCGAAGCTTGCCCAAAATTTTGAAACACGTTGTCCATTTCCGCCCAACGTTCGGGTTGGGCATGGCTTGGGTGGGTTGACCCAACCCAAGTCCCACCCCTAAATAAGATTGGGATACATTTAGTTATGGAAACCTGGTTGGTAAAAAAAATATTATGTAGTTGCTTAAATTATTTCATTCCTGGTCACCATTGGTAAAAGAAATATTATGCAGTTGCTTAAATTATTTCATTCATAGTCCTATCGTAGCCGTAGTTAACAGTGTTTCAGTTGTCCCTCTAATTTCTGTACTATTTTCACATTCTCTTCTTTTTGTTTGTTGTTGCACTTCCTCCTCCTTCAGCATGTAATAATGTCATATTTTTGCATGCGATACCTCTAAAGACTCATCTTGAGCATGAGCCTCACGGCCAAAACAATATAATTACACTATCAACTGATCGCCGTCATTTGTTAAGAAATGAAGCTCCAGAAGAGACCATAAAAGCTTAAATGCACAAAGAGAGGTCAATCAGGAGACACATCCATAGATTACAAGGTCTACAGTTGCAAAAGAGAGATCAATCAGGAGACACATCCATAGATTACAAGGTCTACAGTTTAATAGCGATCAAGTAGAAGAAACAGTCAAAAGGGAATCTTATACTCAACAGTCCAAACAAAATGTAAAGGGGGGACTGAAGAAACAGAGCTTCATCGTTGCTGACTTGATCACTTTCTCACTTTCTTTCTGTACACATGTAAAAGCATTTAATGAAATTGGGGTTTGTTCAATCCTCCTCAAATCGTTTCATTTCCAATCCATAGCTTTCATGTGCCTGCAGCAGAACGAATTATCAGACCAAATCCATGCTCTTAATGCCTAATATGCTTGCAATTTCATTTTTAAGGTCTACTGTCAGTTTTTTGGGCTATCCCTGACTTATCATAGTTTGTGGATTGACTGAAAGTTCCGTAAACTTATCAATGACATCATGTAAATGCCTAGCTTCACTTGCCAATAGAACTTTAACCTTTTTTTTTGTGTGTGTGTGAACAAAACTTTAACGGTCCTTGCTGCTCAGTACGAAGAAACAAATGGAAGCTGAAAGTTCTGTGGGTGCATTTCCAATAATCATTTAAAAGAGAAGTTCATGGATTGACCTGAAAGTTCGCTAAACTTATCAAATGATTTCATGTAAATGCTAGCCTGTTTTACCCAGCGAGTGAGACTGAGACTAGCAGGGTGAGTGAGGAGGCGGTGCTTCTTGAGAGAAAAACCAGTGATCGGATTGCAGTTCCCAAAATCAGATGGGGGGGTTACGATGGGTTATATGTGGGAATCAGTACCACACATACCTTGGTGGAGATCAAAGAGAAGAGAGACACTCGCATATCTTTTGAAATCCTTCTAATGACTTTTTGATGCAGGGGCATAATATGACCCTTTAGAGTGTTTTTCTATTGAGGATTACCTAAGCTATTTTATCTCTTAAGGAAGGGCGTTTTATGTCTATTAGCCTAGGGTTTCTCTCTTTAGGTTATTTGCTAATATAAATAGGTTATTAGTCGTCTTTTAGAAGATAGACTTTATTATGATATTTTGTTAAACTTTAATCTGCGGATTATAGAAGAGCAATGGTTTTAACCTAGACTCGATTATTACGTTCAAAAAAAATTGTTATCAATCTTATGTTCTACTAGTTTATCTTTGTTCTATTTTCCCTAGTTTAGTGTTCTGATTTCTAGTAATGCATTACTTTTCCTATCAATCCATCAGTATTCTAAATTTCTGCTAGATATTTTTCATGTTATAGATGTGACAGCTTTTGAGTCTGAAAAACGTGTCGTATACAGTCTGGACGAGATAGAAGAGGCTACAATGAACTTTGGTGGAAGAAGGAAAATTTGAGAGAGTGGATATGGTTGTTTACCGTGGTGTGTCCTAGGAGAACAAGCATATTTTGGTGCAACCATCCCAAGCTGCAGTAGTAGTTCAGGTTTTATATTATGTGTACTATTCATGAAATATTTGATATCTTCCGCAAAACTATATATACGTAATTCAAATACATAACTCTAACTAGAGTGCTTAATGGAACAACGGAAAACCAAAAAGCACAATAAGAAAAAGGAAAACCAAAAAGCACAAGAACAGTCATAAGAAAGTATGTGTAATCTTGCAAAGTTTCTAGCCTAAGTATAGTTTCTAACCAGACAAAAGCACAAAGAGGATCAACCTGATGGGTTTCTTAGAACTTCAACAAATAAGAACACAGATAATCGAATGCCATAATTAACTTTAAGAAGTCGGAAAATCAACAAAAAACTCACTGATTATCAGCAGTAGGACCCGAACTAGACACTGCGGCTGTCGTCATGGATCCAGAACTACAACACCACAATGGATAATATTAAGACTTTCCATACAAATAGAAAAGGACTTCACCTAACCTAATCATCTCCTAAAACTATACCTACTTCTTTGTTCTAATCAAACTTAAGAATACCTAGAAACCATGCATTCTTTGAAAAGTAGGTGAAGTACAAAACAATGTAATCCTGACTCCGGAAAATCTTCTACTAATGTGAAGCTTCATCTATTAATTTAAAGCCATCTCCCAAATTTTAAAAGTTATATATGCATTGCAATAGATTTTATTTAGGAGATGTAAAGGTTGGGGTTTACAAAATCACAACTCCGGGAGGGGATCCATCCGTATCCCATATTAATTTATAAGTAGTGAACACATAAAGCATGCTTCTATGAGTCATCCGAAAGATTGCAAATGAACCAAATAATATCAAAAGTACCTGAGACCAGGAGCATGGATAGGAACACTATTCTCTTCTCGAGGTGGGAAGTCAACTCCAGCTGACTATCAATTATAATACAGTAACTAATTCAGTGGAGCAATTCAGTATAAGAGTTAAGAGACATCTATTATGTTCATTCATTGAAACATGGAGCTGCTGGAAACTCTCCAGCAGACCTCAACAGAAATTTAAAGAAAGATGCACCAACACTAAGAGATATCTATTATACTACCAGCATACACAATTACATGGCATCCTAAAGAAAACCATAAGAATGAATTGATGGCATGCCTCCAATACATCACTCCGTTTGCTGCAAACATCACATTCTGACATGTACTTTTCGAAATTATAGAAAGTGGTAATAATCAACCAAACTTTACTAGAGAGCAATTTAAATGTTGTCACTACTAATCAATCTGCTTCAGTTGCAGAGTTACTTAATTAAGAGCCACGGACGAAGAAATCAAAACAAAATAACTGCAATTTTTAAAAAAGTTCATCTAGATGATTGCCTCGACTTATAATTGTGTACGATGACTTAACCAATACGCGGATGATATCATAGCAACAAGATTTGACTCACAGATTGTAGGAGAAGCAGAAAATAATTGATGGTGTGCGACAAAGCTAATCCAGCCTAATAACATGAAATTCCCTCAAGAACAACATAACAAAAAACTGAAATGAGCACCTTTAGTTTTCGATATGCATCATTGTACTGCAGAGAACTTCCAGAAGACCCTCCCACAGCTTCCTGCCACCTATCTATTAAGACCAGTATTTGATCCCTCACACTTAAGTATGGCTGCAACATCGAAAATTTAGGAAATTGATGTTGGATAATCCAGATTGAAGCACACAAAGAACAAAATCAGAAGCTTGAAAAACTAGGATACCGTATTCTGCACTATTTTGACCATATCTTCCAAGATTCCAAGCTCAGCAATTGGCCCAAACACCTGATCCCCGCAATTTTCACAAAGAGTTTCTAAAACCTGGTTCAATTTATGAAAATAGTGTTAAACTGTAGAAAACTTATGTTATGACTTCATACGGGTATCGTACTAACCATCTAAAGTACATGATGTGTGAATACCTTATAATTGAAACCAAGACTGACATCAGATGTAAAACATAAAGTTCGCCAGACTAATGATGATGAATACTGGATAAATATGGCTCCAACCAAGTGATGAAAGTAAGTCTTAGTCAATAGGGGGAAAAAAAACTTATGGCATCTATTCAGGTTACAAAGAGAAATGTGATAAGGACTACGTGACATATAAAGGCCCTAGCTGAGACTGCTTTGCTTTCCCAGAACCAGTAAACAAAATTCTAAACTCTAATCTCCAAATTATGTATTAGAAACCTCCATGGGAGTATCAGAAGTAGTAGTTTATAGATAAATTCACACATTCCTACCAGTCTTGCTGCCTTCAATATATGAAACAAAAAAAATTAAAATAAACACTACCAATACAACATTGTAGACCAGAAGAATGCTTAGTTAACATCCACCAATAAGCAATTCTTCAAGTAAGTCAAACTCACACTGAGACACAGATGTTGCATCCGTGGTAATGTATGCCAAAGTCGTGTTTTAAGATATTTCAACGCATCCTTTGTTTGCCTGCAGCTTCACAAATTCATTTAAGATCTAAAACTAACAAAATATTAGGGGAAAGCAGAAGGATGAAAAGAATACCCAGGATTCGATTTAAGAATTTTGCATAACTCGGCGACCTCATTCCAATCAGGACTTTCAAGCATTATTCTAGTAGCCCTTTCAGCACATACAACTGCTTTCTTATCCATCGTTACACCCTAAAGATATCAAAATTAACAAACCAGTGAGAAAATCATATCAAAAGTTGGGGCATTAAGAGGAATCCTATGAAAAAATTAGGGATTAAGATCGAATATGAATATATATCAAAAACTAGGGCATTAAGATCGAATATGAATATATGATTTGAAAGAGAAAAGAGATCTCACTAGAGAGAGAGGAGAGAGTTCAGAAGAGTCTCTGGATCCTTAAACAAGAGTGAAAGAATTTTCGGGGGGAAAGTGTTCGACGCCTCACCCTCTCGTACTCCAATGGTCGTGGACTTAATGAGATGAATTTTATTCTGGCCTTAAAAAGAAGGCTCCGTCTATTTGCCATCCCCACTTTTCCTATTTGTCATTTTCATAAGAATTTTTAAAGTAATTTTACTTTGTAGGAATTACCAATAGGTACCATTATAGTGTTCTTAGTTAGTGGCAGGTCCACCCATTAAAGCCCAGTAATCAGAGGTTCATAATTAAAAGAAAACATGAAAATGGACCAAAATTTTTAAGCCCAGGTCCTGCACACGTGCGAGATCAGGTATACGTAATATGAAAATACCACAAATAACCTTTCCTATTTAATATGTTAAAAGCAGGAGAAATATTATTCACATTTCATATTCATTTTCTTCTTCTCTTTCCTCTCACCATTGTTGCAGATGAAGATGAAGATTTGTCTTTATTCTTTCTCGTTTCTACCGAATCAGATGATGAAGATTTTTCTATTGTAATGTTTCTTTTAAGGTTTTGGCGATCTAATCATTGTTGTGCTTGATTATGTTTTCGATCTCCATGGTTGATTTGTCGACTATATATTAGATCTAGATGAATAATCACATTTTTTGTTCATTTCGTTGCTAGATTTGATTATGCCACTTCCATTTTAGATGTTTTAGACGTGTTTCAGTTCTTTTTTGTATATGAAGCAACAGTACGTATATCCCGTACTGATAGAAACTTAGTTTATTTTTGAGAAGAAGAAGAAGAAGAAGATGCATCGTTATGATTTACGACGAGAAGATTGTTTGTGTTTCCAGGTATGTATATTAACAATGATTTTCGGTTTTCATTCTATTTTTTTCATAGATTCGTTACTAGTTTTTCACATGCAGCTGAAGTTTAGATTATGAATCAGCAGTACATATATGATGTACTGAAAAATTATGCTTTAATTTTGTTATTTTTGTAGTTTTTGATATTTTTCTTTTTCGATCTAGAAGTATATATATGGAATATTGAAGAAAAAAAAGTGTTTCGATTCTGTTTTTTAGAGATTCATTACTTGGTTTTCACGTGCAACTGATTTTAGTTTCATTTTGGTTGTTTTTGATATGCTTTTAAGTTGTTTTTGTGTATTAATCATCGGTACGTATATGATATACTGGTGGATTTTGATGGAACAAGTTCAGATCTAAATAAACAATCATGTGTTTGTGTTTATTTCATTGGTAGATCTGATACTTTTATGGTTTGTTTTTCAGTTTTCTTTTGTGTATTACCTATCAGTACATATATGATGTACTATTTTCTTTTTGTGGTTACTATGAATCTCTAGGTTTTCTCTTATTTATTTGGGTTTGTTATAGTTTGTTTTTGTGTATAAATTGACAGTACATATCTGGTGTACTGATATAAAATTCTTTTGATTCTGTTTGTTCAGTGTTTTGCCACTTTTTTTTGGTTTGATCCATTAGTACATATGGGTAACACTGAAATATGTGTATGAATTGACAGTACATATCTGGTGTAATGAGTTTGTTATGATTATTGAGCATTAAATTACTCGAATTGGTGATTAATTAAGAGTTGATTTTTCATTTTGTCAAAGCTTCAGAGTTGAGGTAATTTTCTAATAAAAATATTTTGGAAATTGATAACGGCAGATGTGATGATGATGATGGTTTACAAGACTGTGTTCTCAAAATTAATGCACCAAATCTAGTGTCATTTACCTATCATGGTTGGGTGGCAAAGGAATATTTTCTTTTCAGTTTTCAAACACTAGAGTCTGCAAGCGTTTGGCTTTGTGTACCGAGGGGGCGAAAGATAGGTGCAGCTGTAAGTAAGTTTTTTCAAGCGCTTGCACGTGTAAAAAAATTAACAATATGTGCTGCAACCCTACAGGTACTCTTCTTTCTTTTGCTCTCTTTAAATTTTTATGTAATATATGCTCAAGCAGATTCCTAAAAACTAATATACTTGCTAATGTTGCTTTAGTTGTGATGAATAGACAATATCTGTTGCGGACGAGTTCGTAAACATTGTACCTATATTTCATAATTTGGAGAAGTTGTTACTAGAACTGGAAGTAACTATTGATAAATCAGTATTCCACTGCTCAAAGCAGCACCTAATTTGACTCATCTTGAATTTAATGAGGTAAGTACACAAAACTTGTGATGTTTATTACCCATCTTAGAAAAACAAGTCCTGGGTGTTGTTAAGCATATTTATGCCATTAAAAAATTTACTCTTTTAATGTCCATCTGTTTCTTTTTTTTTCTAATCCCAACCCAGAACATTCACGACAAAGTAGAAGATGAATATTGGGATGGTCTTATGTTGACAACAAGATGTTTGTTTGAACACCTCCAGTCTGCTTGTTTCATGTTTTTTAATGGAAATGCGAGGGAGATGAGGTGGTTGAAACTAATTCTGAGGAATGCAAAAGTTTTGCATACAATTACTGTTGGAAGTTATGTCAATCCTATAATGCGAAAAACAAACAAGTACTTATGTCAGAGTTCCCAAGTCTTCCTAAAGCCTCCGGCAGATGTATGGTTGAATTCCACTAAGCTTGCTTGATGTTGTTTTTAAGCTGGTTAGTTTTCTATATCCTGGTATTTATTGTCAAATAGGATCTCTTCGGTGCAGATGAATTTGTGTACAATCTACCTAACGGGGATGATATTGAAAAAAAATATCATCTCCCAAAACTAGGAAACTTATCAAGAATTTCTCGAACTAGTTCATCTACTTTTATGTCCTTGAGAACAGTCGATGGGTCTGTTATTTAGATTAATTCGTATGATCCTACAATATATGTGATGTAATACGTTTTCTAATTTATTTATAATTGATTCTAACATATATGTACTTTACCTGGAAGCGGTGCAGCAGATATGTACTCGAATTGTAAGCAGCAGATATATACTCGAATTTGTAAGCAGTGCAACAGATATGTACTCAGATTTATAAGCAGTGCGGCATATATGTACTCAAATTTGTTAGCAGATATGTGCTCGAATTTGTGAGCAGTGTGCCAGATATGTACTCAAATTTGTAAGCAGTGTAGACACAAACGTTTGGTAGCAGGGGGTATTATGGTCATTTCTATGTTTTAATTAATTTTGGACCTCCGGATAAAAAAAATCCGGTTAGACCCTACTATAAATAACTATATGGGCCTAGGACCAAACAAAAAATTTTACTTTTACTTTTCAATTCTATTTTTCCTATTTGCCACCTAGAAAGTCAAATATAATTTGACTATAACTACCACCATTTTTATTTTGTCTTCTTCTTCATTAATTTTTATTTTCTCTGAAAACCCATTAAAAAATATTAACCCTACATTAGAACTCTATTCAATTAGTTCACTATTATGTAAAAACCATTTACTATTTTAACTCTTATCCTTTAACTAGTAGAAATCAACATTTTAATCGAAAAATAATCCGTTAATCATTATTATGGAAGATTCTACAATCAAAAATCTAGGACAAAATATTCAAACCTTAAATGAAAGAAACAACCAACAAGATTTTGCTATTTTAGATGAAAATACATTTATTGAAGAAGATACGGAGGTAAGTAACTGATTTATTTTCGTTTGATTTGTTTTTTTCCGGTTTTTTTTCCTTCTAATTTTCTCGTTGAACTGTCTCCCGTTTCTGGAAGACCACAAAGCACTTCAATCGTCCAAGAAGGGACGAATGTATACATAAATCGTCGTCTATAACTGGACGACTGTACCCTTGGAAACGAGATCGTTCCTAGACGACTGTAGTACCTTGTGATCCTTCTTAAGCGAACGAATTTAACTGTCTGACATTATTTTTCACAGGTACTTCACAACTCATTAAGATGTCATTCCCAATTTGGATCAGCTGAACAAGTTATTTTAGATGAAGAAAAAGGGGACGAGACAGTTTTAGATGCCACGGACCAATATAATGTGGAGTAACCATAACCTATCGAAGATGTTGGCTTCGATTCTACTGAATACGTTACTAAAAATAAGGTAGTGTATGTCCTTTTTCGCAAGTGATAAATCAGCGATTTTTCTCGTTTTATATTGGTCATGTTGATATATATATATATATATTATTTTTTGTGTGTAGACATTTGACTCAAGAGAAGACGTTATAGAATGGTGTCATAAGATCGGTATACAAAACAACGTAGTTGTTGTGATTCCTAAGACGGTGAATAAGAATCATAATCAAGGTGGCAAGGGTTCGTCCATTGTATTTGGATGCGAGAAAGGTGAAAAGCCTAGGAAGGCAAAGCAAACAGTGAGTCCTTCTAAATGTAGAAAAGGAACCGGCTCGAAAAGAGATGGATGTCCATTTAAGTTAAGGTCGACTTGAATAGGCGCTTCCAAATGGAACTTGGTTCTCAAAGTTGGACACCATAACCATCTTCATCTAGACGATCTTGTGGGTCATGCATTCGTTGGTAGATTAACTAAAGATGAAGAGAAATATGTTATTCTTTCCATGAACACGGGGTTCCACCTAGACAGATTCTTGTTGCTTTAAATAAAGAATTTAAAAACAATTTTTCGACTATGAAGACCATTGATAATTGCATACAAAAGAATAGGCAAAGTGAAGCTGCTGGAAGGACCAGGATGCAACTACTTCACAAATATCTAGATGATGCCCATTATGTGACATATAATAGGCGAAATCCTGATACAAATGAAGTAACTGATATCTTTTGGGCGAATTGATGAGTGCTAAAAAGTGCATATTTCTATATATTTTTCTTGGCATTTAACTCATCTTTTGTGCATTAATTCTACATTTTATCCCATATTCTGTATTTTCATTGTTTTCAAGAATAAATATTTTTCTTACTTAATTATGCTTTTTTAGGTACTAAATAAAGCATGGTTATCTCACGGAGCGAAAAGAGCAAAGGAACGGCAAAGACTCTCGCTAGGAGGAAGCGAAGAATGATGTTTGCAAGAGCCGGATCAACGAGAAGTGGTCTTGAAGAAGAAGAATTGTCCTTAAAGAAGATATGGGCTTGGCATACCCAAGGCCCAAAACCCTTACTCAAACACATTTCCACTATCCAAGCCCGTCTCGGATTTCAGCCGTCAGATCGAAGCATTTCAGCATCCTACGGTCGCTCCATCATCGCACATCAAACTCCGAAGCCCCCGCTTTACATCGCAACGCCCATCTCCATCTTGGGTCGTCCGTTTTGCTACATCCCTTCATCCGACGGTCGCTCCACGCTTACCTCTGTATCGTCGTTGGATCCACCTACCATCTTCCCATCCATCGCTCCTTGTCGCAGATCATCAAACCTTGCTGAACCCGCTCAACACCCTAGCATCCAAAACCATCGACTTCACCCAAACAAGTTCTTCTTCCCCAAATCTTTTTTCCCCAAAATCTTTCTTCTTCCCCCGACAGTTGCAGTCGAGCTCTGCTCCTGCCTCTCTTCCATCTCCACCACGACCACAAGGACACCACCACCATCACCTACCTCTTCCCTAGTCGTGTCTGTCTTGTTCTTAGCATTAATTTTTGATGCTACCAAGAAGACAAACATAGCTAGGGTTTCACAGTGGAGAGAAGAAGGAAATTGGAGCAGCGTTCGAGTAGAGGATTAGCAGAGGAGGAGAAGTACAAGCATGGGTCGAGTCTATTTGCATCACAGGGTGAGTTAATTTTATCGAAACCCTAATCCTGCTGATTTGGGGATTTTCAATTTAGGGTTTGTAGAAATTTAGGGTTCTGTAAACTATAAATTGATGTTATGGGTGTTGTAGAAATCATCTCTGGGCTAGCCAGTGAACAATATTTGCAATCAATTTTCATTGTCCAAATTCCATTTTATCTACAGTTGATTGTGTGCAATCTGTGTGTATGTTGTATCTTAATTTAGCTTATTTGATGAATGCTGTTGTTATACTCATGTCTAGCATGAGCTAATTCACTGCAACTAAGGCTCTGATGAAGCCTAGTGCACTGTTAGATGATGCATTGCTAGGTTAGAGCCTTAGTGTCTGTTTTGATTGAGCAATGGGAAGATATTGATGCTCATAGTGCCTGTGATTGATTGTTTTGTCAAAAGACAGTCAATGCTAGGGGCAAACTAGTGACCAAATTAGTTTTCTTCCCATTCTAGATGTATGCATAGGATTTTCAACTCAACCTAGGATCACATTGTTTGGCTAGGGCACAAGGTGGATTCAATTGCCTTAGTAACTTCACACAGTTCTGCATCTTTTTCCTTTTTTGTCATTGTTGCTCAATACCTTTGCCTTAGGCTGCTGCCTTTGTTTCATTACCACTCTAGATCATTGTCACTGTCACCATAGTTACTGCCCTTAGCTCACTGTAAACTTTAGCTAGGAAGACTTCATCACACTCACAAGTTCCTGTGGACAAACCCCTACTCATCCCTATACTATAAAACTTGGCCTTGTATACTTGCAAGTTTTGTGTGCAACCCCATTTTCACACCAAGTTTTTGGCGCCGCTGCCGGGGACTTGGCTGTGCTGTTTTGAAGCTGCTGTTGCTGTTAGCTTTGTGGAGCCAAAGCTGCTGCCAAGCTGCTGTTGCTGTTGGAACTGCAGTGAAGCTGAAGTTCCTGAACTGGTGCTGTGGCCCATGTTGCTGCTGTTGCTGGAGCTGTAAACTGATCTGCTGCTCCTGGTCCTGCTGCTGTTGCTGGAGCTGGTGAACCAAGCCTGCTGCTGCCAAGCCAAAGCAACTGGGTTTAGCCACCTGCTGCTGCTGGGCTCTGCCTTCTACTGGTGGGCTTGTACTTCTCTGAACTGGGCTTCACCAACTTCAACTGAACTGGGCTTGCCAAGTGCTGCTGGGCTCTGCCTTCTTTTGTTGCTGGGCTCGTGGTCTTCTGTGAGCTGGGCTTCGTTGCTGCTGCTGCTGGGCTCTGTTCCACCTGTTGTTGCTGGGCTTGAGCGAAGCTGCTAAGGACGATCCTAAAGCCCAACTGGGCTGTGCAACTAAAAGGGGACCAAAAGCCTATTTTTGGGCTTCCCTCCAAAAATCAAGTAAGCCTAACCCATGAGTTAACCCACTTGGGCCTCATTTAAATTCAAATTTCGGGCTTGTAATAATTAATTTAATTATTTAGTTGGGATTGTAATAATTTTTATTTTTCCTTTATTTTCTTTTTCTTTTTCTTTTTCTTTGGGACTGTAATTATTTTTTGTCTTTATTTTTTTTTATTTTTTTTTATGGGCTTGTCTTAATTATTATTATTGTTTTTATTTTCTTGGGTTGTGCTAATTTATGCTAGGTTTAGTTCAAAATTTTTTTTTTTCCAAAGCCCAATTTTAAACCAAAAAACCAAAATCCCTTGTTAGTCCAACACCCATTCAAAACCAAATCTTCGTAACCCTTGTGGGCCAAATTGTTTCCGATTGCTCTGTCTGACCAACATGTTAGTTGAGGTACCTACAAGGACATGATTGTGACCTATAGAGACCAAACAAACAGACTTGTTAGAATTAATCAAGACGAACCTATCGAAATTCTGAGTTTTGAGGTAGACAGCCCAGATCAAACCGAAACAATGGGAGAACCCCGTACCCTCAAGGATTATATGTACCCAACTAGAGCCAGTCAACCTTCTTGTCTTGTGCTACCCGAGGCTAATGGCCATTATGAGCTGAAATCAAGCACAATACAGATGCTTCCTATTTTTAGAGGTGTTGAGAATGAAAACCCGTACCACCACGTGAGAGAATTCGAGGAAATTTGTGGAACTCTGCGTTTCACTCAAATGTCCGACGAAACCCTAAAGTTAAGGCTCTTTCCTTTCTCCCTGAAAGATAAGGCAAAGGCCTGGCTTTATGCTTTACAGCCTCAATCCATCATGACATGGGATGACCTCATAAAGGAGTTTTTCAAAAAGTTTTTCCCGAATCACAAGACTGCGACAATTCGTCAAAGTCTGAATAGCTTTGTGCAATTAGAGGGTGAGACCTTAGCTAAATACCTGGAGAGATTCAATGAATTATTGCTCCAATGTCCCCATCATGGTTTTGAAAAATGGAGACTTGTGCAAATTTTGTATGAAGGTCTAGATGTGTCCACCCGAACAACGGTTGAGTCGATGTGTAATGGTCTATTCGTAGACAAAACTGCTGATGCGTGTTGGGACTTCTTGATTGAAGTAGCTGAAAAGACGCAACAGTGGGAATCCATCCGTGAACCCAGAAAGACTACATCCGAAGCTAAGGCTTTTAGGATTGAAGCAGATTTCGAGGGAAGAGCAAACATGGCATCAATAGTTAGGAGATTAGAAGAGTTAGAACTACATAAAAATTCAAAACCTTCCACCACTACTCTCCGAGAACATGTCGCTTCGTCTGTATGTGCCGCTTGTAACGATCCCAACCATCAATTCCAAAATTGCCCCGATTTGCTTGCAGTCCAGGAATCTAGGCTTGAACAGGCACATGCCATGTTTCAAAAACAAGAGCATAACCCCTATTCACAGACCTACAATCCAGGATGGAGAAACCACCCTAACTTTTCATGGTCCAAAGGACCCACTCAGGGAGGACCATCTCAACCCAATCAGAGCTATCAAAACAATCAGGGATCTCAGAACAATCAAGGTTATCAATATCCTAGGAACCCTCAACAACAATCGAACTCTCAACAATCATATCCTCAACACAATACCGACAAGAGATTATCCACCCTAGAGGAGATGTTCCAGAGTCTAGTGCAAAGTCAGAAAAGTCTTGATTAAAAGATGGGTCAAATCTGTGATTCCATAAGTAAGAGAGAAAAGGGTAAACTTCCTAGCCAACCCCAACAAAATCCAAAGAGGATATTTCAAACAGGCACAACATCCTGCACTGAAACCTCACCCGATCAAGTCCATGCCATTACCACCCTCCGAAGTGGTAAAGTCATCGAGAACAACGTGGGCGAACCTAATGAATCTGATACAAATTCCACGCTGTCTCCACAACCCCAGAAAACCAAAGAATCTGAGCAAGTTGGAAAGCCTGACAATTCTACTGCTGTGAATGTCCCTTTGCCAACTCATTCTCATGTTGCCCCATTTCCTCAAAGATTGATCTATCAACAGAAAAGTACCCATTATAATGAGATGTTAGATCTGTTCAAGAGAGTCAACATCAACATTCCTTTTCTTGAAGCAATTAGGCAAATCCCGGCATATGCTAAATTCCTCAAAGACTTGTGTACTCAAAAGCGCAAGCTTAATGTGCACAAACGTGCTTTCTTAGCTGAACAGGTGAGTTCCATCATTCTGAACAAAACTCCACCCAAGTTTAGGGATCCAGGATGTCCAACAATTTCTTGCACTATAGGAGAACACACGGTCAATAAAGCGTTATTAGACCTGGGTGCAAGTGTTAACCTTCTGCCATATTCTGTTTATGAGCAGTTAGGTCTTGGGGAGTTGAAGCCAACATCTATCACTCTACAACTGGCAGACCGATCTGTCAAGATTCCTCGTGGAGTGGTCGAAGACGTTTTGATCAAGGTTGACAAATTCTATTTTCCCGTAGACTTCATTGTCTTAGACACTCAACCTGTACAAAACCCAGACTGTCACATTCCTGTCATCTTAGGACGTCCTTTCTTGGCTACGTCCAACGCAATCATTAATTGTCGTAATGGAGTGTTGAAACTGTCTTTTGGCAACATGACGGTAGAATTGAATGTGTTCGATATTAGTCAACAACCTGTGAATCTTGATGATGATGATGTGCATGAAGTTAATATGATTGAAGGATTAATACAAGATTCGTTGACTAACATTCTATCCGTCGACCCCTTTCAAGCATGTATGGAGAACTTTAACTCAGATTCCTATGATGATGCATACTGTAGTGACGTCCTATCTCTGCTCGAATCTGTACCTCAAATGGACGTCACTGAAAGAAGATATGAAGTGGAACCACCCTTACTCTCTGATTCCAAGCTATTCCATCCATTGTTGAGCCACCCAAGCTTGAATTGAAAACATTGCCTAGTACGTTGAAGTACGCATTCCTAGGTTCTTCTGATACTTACCTGTCATTATTTCATCATGTTTAGACACGGAACAGGAAAGTAAGCTTAGAAGTACTTAAGGAACACAAAGAGGCCTTAGGATGGACCATCTCAGACCTCAAAGGAATAAGCCCCACCATTTGCATGCACCACATTAATCTCGAAGAGAATGCCAAACCATCTAGGGAAATGCAAAGGAGACTTAATCCTAACATGAGATGTAGTCAAAGGAGAAATCCTGAAACTACTTGATGCGGGTATCATATACCCAATACCAGATAGTAAATGGGTTAGTCCCATTCAAGTTGTGCCTAAGAAGTCAGGCATTACTGTAGTTCAGAACGACAAGAATGAGTT
Organism: Papaver somniferum; assembly: GCF_003573695.1. Classification (NCBI taxonomy): domain Eukaryota; kingdom Viridiplantae; phylum Streptophyta; class Magnoliopsida; order Ranunculales; family Papaveraceae; genus Papaver; species Papaver somniferum. The sequence continues at coordinate 22,822,257 of NC_039362.1, forward strand.
AGTCCCTTCACGTACAACCACAGGATGGCGAGTATGTATCGACTACAGAAAGTTGAACACAGTAACTAGGAAGGATCACTTCCCGCTCCCTTTCATAGACCAAATGCTAGAACGTGTGTCTGGACACAGTCACTACTGTTTTCTAGATGGCTTTTCCGGTTATAACCAAATTCACATTGCACCAGAAGATCAGGAAAAAACTACGTTCACGTGTCCCTTTGGGACATTTGCTTATAGACGCATGCCCTTTGGGTTGTGTAATGCACCTGCACTTTTCAGCGATGCATGATGAGCATTTTTTCTGACATGATAGATAGTTTTCTCGAGATCTTCATGGATGATTTCTCCGTGTTCGGTTCTTCGTTTGATAAATGTTTAAGACATCTTACCCTTGTGCTGTCCAGATGTAAGAAAAGGAACCTTGTTCTAAATTGGGAAAAGTGCCATTTTATGGTGAATTCAGGAATAGTTCTAGGACACATCATCTCGGAAAAAGGCATTGAAGTAGATAAAGCTAAAGTAGACCTCATCCGACATTTACCAAAACCCCGCTCTGTGAGGGAAATTCGATCATTTTTAGGTCATGCTGGTTTTTACCGGCGATTCATCAAAGACTTTAGCAAAATCTCAAGACCTCTGTGTAGTCTACTCGCCAAAGATGTTACCTTCAATTTCGATGATGCTTGTGTGAAAGCTTGGGAGGAATTAAAAACTCTTCTCACCGCCGCTCCTATAGTCCGACCACCCAACTGGGAACTACCGTTTGAACTCATGTGTGATGCCTCTGATTATGCTGTTGGTGCTGTTTTAGGACAGCGTGTTGATAGACTACCATACGTGATACTACGCTAGCAAAACCCTTAATGATACTCAACTCAATTACACAACTACCGAGAAGGAATTGCTTGCTGTCGTTTTCGCATTAGACAAGTTTAGATCTTATCTCATAGGATCTAAGATCATCATATACACTGACCATGCGGCTTTGAAGTATCTTCTTTCCAAGAAGGATGCTAAAGCTCGCCTTATTCGATGGATACTCTTATTACAGGAATTCGATCTCGAAATCCGTGATAAGAAAGGTTGTGAGAATGTGGTTGCTGATCATTTGTCTAGATTAACCATTGAGTCTATTGATGAGTCCATGCTAATCAGAGAATCATTTCCTGATGAGCAATTGATGTCTGTGTCAACCTCCTTGGTTTGCCGACATCGTTAACTACCTTGCTGCAGGTAGGATGCCCTCACATTGGTCGAGACAAGACCGCTATAAGTTCTTGGCTGAAGTTAAACATTTCCTTTGGGATGACCCATATTTGTTTAAGTACTGCCCGGACCAAATCATTAGGAGATGTGTCCCCAACACTGAACAGAAAGATGTGATATCTTTCTGTCATGACCAAGCATGTGGAGGCCATTTCAGTGCCAAGAAAACCGCTGCAAAGATCTTGCAGTGTGGATTCTATTGGCCATCATTGTTCAAGGATTGCCATGATTATTGTGTTGCTTGTGAACGCTGTCAAAAGCTAGGAAGCATTTCGAGGAGAAACATGATGCCATTGAACCCCATTTTGATTGTGGAGATTTTTGATTTGGGGGATCGACTTCATGGGTCCATTCCCTATTTCTGACGGTAGATTGTACATCCTAGTCGCAGTTGATTACGTTTCTAAGTGGGTAGAAGCCATAGCAACCAGAACAAATGACCACAAGGTGGTACTTTCATTTCTAAAGGAAAACATATTTGCACGTTTTGGTACCCCTAGAGCTATCATCAGTGACGGCGGTTCACATTTTCGTAACAAGTACTTTGAGTCTTTAGTACGCAAGTATGGCATAACTCACAAGGTTGCTACTCCGTACCACCCTCAGACGAGTGGACAAGTAGAAGTTTCTAATAGGGAAATTAAGCACATTCTCGGAGAAGACAGTTAACCCGTCTAGGAAAGATTGGTCATTAAGATTGAATGATGCTTTGTGGGCCTATAGAACAGCTTATAAGACACCAATTGGCATGTCCCCCTATCGTCTAGTGTATGGAAAGCCGTGCCATCTACCTGTGGAATTAGAACATCGTGCCTACTGGGCAATCAAAGAGCTGAACTTCTCTCTGGACGAAGCTGGAATTCAAAGGAAACTTCAACTCAACGAGTTGGAAGAATTGAGAAATGAGGCTTATGATAGTGCCAAGTTATATAAGCAGAAGATGAAGATGTTTCATGATAAGCGTATTCTGCGCAAATCCTTCACTCCTGGTCAGAAAGTTTTGCTGTATGACTCCCGGTTACATTTTTTCCGGGAAAACTGCGTTCCAGATGGAAGGGTCCGTTCCTAGTACGCACAGTTTACCCTCATGGAGCTGTGGAGCTAGAAGATGTCTCCAACAAGAACATTTTCAAAGTCAACGGGCAGAGATTGAAGCCATTCCTTGAACCATTCCCACCCGACATTGAAACAACCAACCTGGAGGACCCGGTCTATGTGGACTAAACTGGTCCACTCTTTCCCTAAATAACCAAAAAGTTTTCCAAATGTTTCCCTAAAAACCAAAATTTTTTTTTTCCCATCAAAACCAAATGTTTTTCTCCCATAAAAACCAAAGTTTTCCAAATGTTTCCCTAAAAACCAAAATTTTTCTTTTTCCCATCAAAACCAAATGTCTCCCGACAAAACCAAATTTTTCCCAAAAAGTCCAATCCCATTAAAAACCAAATTTTCTTGTAGATAATGTGTTAGTTAAATTTCCTTTTGTATATATTTGTGCTCATCCATTGTGACTCCGAATATGTTGGATTTTGCCTTGGATAACGGAGTTTTAATCGAGCTTTCGCCGTACAATCGGGTATTCTCTCTCCTTTTACTCTACTCAGCATGTTCCTCTTCATATATTGTTTTATAATTCTTTCCATATTTTGAAACATTGAGGACAATGTTTAGTTTAGGTTTGGGGGTATAGAGTAGATACCACGATAATATGCCATAATTGAAAACAAAACTCCATCTTTTTGAAAAAATTGAAAAATTCCAAAAAAATTGAAAAATCAAAACAAAAAATCAAAAAATTAAAAAATCATAAAAATGGAGCTCATTTACCTTGAAATGTTGACTCTTGTGGAAATATGTAATTTTTAGGAGTCTTAGTCTAGATATTTAGGCACCCTGATTCTAGCACAATTCACATAGTGATAAGAAATTTGCACGCGCACGATCTACCAATACATGTATAGCCTCGATCTTCAAGGTGTTTGATAGGAAGTCACGATTTCCAATCACTTTAGAATACTGAACGAAACTTGACTAGCTTGTTCTTTGGTTGGTTGGGATAGAAGGTGGAGGTTACATTAAGAAAGACAACCATCGAATTTAACTGGGTGCATCAAAAAGGGCTACCTCTTGCAAAGTGTCATGTAATTTTTTTGTTTATTTTTGTTATGTATCAAACGAGCTACCATATGTAAAAATCAATTTCAAGTTCTTGTGAAAAAAAAAAAAAAACGATGTATATATTCAGAAAAAAAAATATCAGAAAAATACAAAAAAAATCAAGTATTTATCAATTCCATCATCTCTTGTTCCAAAAATAAAAAGAGAGTAGTCAATGTAAATAAGATTCATGTAAATAGTCATTTTGTTGTTTCATTGTAATAAGCAAGGAGGGTGTATGCCATTGATGTACAACGCGAGTAATTGTGAAATACCTCCAACTCATTCACAATTCTCGTAAAGTCCGGACAGCTAGCTAGATTTCGACCTTGGTTCTTAGCCTGAGAAACTATCTCTTGGTGATTAGTAGTCATAACATCCGATCTTTCTTTACACATGTGTAGATACACTTTACACTCTTATCACATGTCTTTATTTGTTATCAGTGCTAGGATTGTGCCTTCGATAGCTAGATTGACATCTCCATTTTGCTGTGAGCTTAACTGACTTGCACATGTCACATTTGATGGAATCTGAGCTTATATTTTGACCTAGAACTTTGTAGGTACGTTCTAAGCAAACCTTCACGAGACTTCAACTCGTCCACTAGGGACACTTAGTGGTTTAAAAGGCTTAGTGCATACGCTAAATGCATTCGAGAGACCAGCGACAGTGGTATAGGTAGGATTTCCTTAGTTTTGTTTTACTTGAGGACAAGTAAAATTCAGGTTTGGGGGTATTTGATGAGTGCTAAAAAGTGCATATTTCTATATATTTTTCTTGGCATTTAACTAATCTTTTGTGCATTAATTCTACATTTTATCCCATATTCTGTATTTTCATTGTTTTCAAGAATAAATATTTTTCTTACTTAATTATATTTTTTTAGGTACTAAATAAAGCATGGTTATCTCACGGAGCGAAAAGAGCAAAGGAACGGCAAAGACTCTCGCTAGGAGGAAGCGAAGAATGATGTTTGCAAGAGCCGGATCAACGAGAAGTGGTCTTGAAGAAGAAGAATTGTCCTTAAAGAAGATATGGGCTTGGCATACCCAAGGCCCAAAACCCTTACTCAAACACATTTCCACTATCCAAGCCCGTCTCGGATTTCAGCCGTCAGATCGAAGCATTTCAGCATCCTACGGTCGCTCCATCATCGCGCATCAAACTCCGAAGCCCCCGCTTTACATCGCAACGCCCATCTCCATCTTGGGTCGTCCGTTTTGCTACATCCCTTCATCCGACGGTCGCTCCACGCTTACCTCCGTATCGCCGTTGGATCCACCTACCATCTTCCCATCCATCGCTCCTTGTCGCAGATCATCAAACCTCGCTGAACCCGCTCAACACCCCAGCATCCAAAACCATCGACTTCACCCAAACAAGTTCTTCTTCCCCAAATCTTTTTTCCCCAAAATCTTTCTTCTTCCCCCGACAGTTGCAGTCGAGCTCTGCTCCTGCCTCTCTTCCATCTCCACCACGACCACAAGGACACCACCACCATCACCTACCTCTTCCCTAGTCGTGTCTGTCTTGTTCTTAGCATTAATTTTTGATGCTACCAAGAAGACAAACATAGCTAGAGTTTCACAGTGGAGAGAAGAAGGAAATTGGAGCAGCGTTCGAGTAGAGGATTAGCAGAGGAGGAGAAGTACAAGCATGGGTCGAGTCTATTTGCATCACAGGGTGAGTTAATTTTATCGAAACCCTAATCCTGCTGATTTGGGGATTTTCAATTTAGGGTTTGTAGAAATTTAGGGTTCTGTAAACTATAAATTGATGTTATGGGTGTTGTAGAAATCATCTCTGGGCTAGCCAGTGAACAATATTTGCAATCAATTTTCATTGTCCAAATTCCATTTTATCTACAGTTGATTGTGTGCAATCTGTGTGTATGTTGTATCTTAATTTAGATTATTTGATGAATGCTGTTGTTATACTCATGTCTAGCATGAGCTAATTCACTGCAACTAAGGCTCTGATGAAGCCTAGTGCACTGTTAGATGATGCATTTCTAGGTTAGAGCCTTAGTGTCTGTTTTGATTGAGCAATGGGAAGAGATTGATGCTCATAGTGCCTGTGATTGATTGTTCTGTCAAAAGACAGTCAATGCTAGGGGCAAACTAGTGACCAAATTAGTTTTCCTCCCATTCTAGATGTATGCATAGGATTTTCAACTCAACCTAGGATCACATTGTTTGGCTAGGGCACAAGGTGGATTCAATTGCCTTAGTAACTTCACACAGTTCTGCATCTTTTTCCTTTTTTGTCACTGTTGCTCAATACCTTTGCCTTAGGCTGCTGCCTTTGTTTCATTACCACTCTAGATCATTGTCACTGTCACCATAGTTACTGCCCTTAGCTCACTGTAAACTTTAGCTAGGAAGACTTCATCACACTCACAAGTCCCTGTGGACAAACCCCTACTCATCCCTATACTATAAAACTTGGCCTTGTATACTTGAAAGTTTTGTGTGCAACCCCATTTTCACACCACGAATCCAGAATCTACCATATGTGCTCAATGTTTTCCATCGGTCGTCATTATTGATTGTACATATAAGACTAACAGATGGAAAATTCCTTTATTTCATCCGGAGGGTATGACATCTATGGGAGCAACGTTCTCCATTTCTTTTGCATTCATGAGTGCCGAGATAACACAAAATTACGAACGGGCTTTGTAGAATCTGAGATCCTTTACTCTCTAACAAACTTGCCTTCTGTTATTGTCACCGACAACGAACATGCATTGATCAATGGTATTGGTATTGTTTTCCCAGATGCACGAAGATTGTTATGTACATGGCATATTCAAAAGAATGTGTATTCTCATTTCCGCGAGGCAACTAAAGAAGAAAAAATCGCGGAAAAATTAAAAGCGAATGAGAATAATGATGTCGAAAATACGATTCTTAATGAAGATGCTTGGCAACTTCAGAGGTGGCGTGAGCCTCGACCTGAAGAGTGGTGTTTACCTAATCCACGATATGTTTCACAACTTCAAGAAGCTATGCAATTCTACATAGAAGGAACTCAAAATGTGTCTTCAGATGGTCATTGTGGTTTCAACACCATTGGTTTCCAGCTAGGTCTATGTTATCTAGAATACCAACTTGTTCGTAACAATATGCATTCTGAAGATTTTAATCATAAGAAATTTTATGAGAAAGTGTTGGGCTCTGAAGGAAGGTACACCAACATGATAAAAAGATTAAGGTTCGAAGATGGAGATCAAATGGACACCAGTAAATGGTTCAAAATGCGTGAAGATGGTCTTGTAGCGGCACAAACTTTCCGGGCGGTTCTTATTTGGCTTTCAAAAGGAATCTGTGCAACTTTTTTCCTATCAAGGCATGGGCCAATCAAAGGTAAAAAACATAGAGTTATGCGATGGCTTTTGTGAACGACGACCATTTTGTTCCAATGAAGTTAAATTTAGGTGCTCCCATACCACCTTCGTGCAACATGTGGATTGAAAATGCATACGAAGATGCGAAAGTCTGGCCGAAAAAATACGAGGAAAAGATGAAGACATACAAGAAGCGGATGAACTTTAAAGAGACGGATCCTAAAAATCCAGTAGTTGTTAATTAAATAGTTTGGTTAGTGTAAATTTAAGACACTTATTCGTACTTAATTTATGAAGATTAATGTAAGTGTTCAAGTTGTCTAAAATAGTTTGGTTAATGTAATATAAAACACCCATAGCTTGTGAACTTTAGTCGCAAAAATCTGAACGACTAGGATTTGTGGTAGTCCTCCAGACTGCTAAGGTGAAAAACATCCATAGTCGTTCAGAAACTGACAACTACATCTGCACAGTTCCTGAATTTTAGACGTATGTAACCTAAGGACTAATCCTGCATAGTTCTGACTGTTACCTCTGGACAGTTCATGAATCACAACTCATGAAAATGGAGAACACAAAAAAATTCAACATGAAAATGGAGAACACAAAATTTCTTATTGTTACGCACTAACCAAAAACTCTGTTGTATCAGATATAAAATCGACCAAAAAAGAAAAAGAAAAAGAAAAAACGACATCGAAGACTGAGCATACATCATCTCATCCAAAGACTATCTGCATTTTTTTAACTGTCAATGACATGCCACCCAAAGGATTGTGACATAGCAAATCTAATTGGTATTCTTTTTTCTCTTATAAACTCGTGATGCATGTCTTTCAACTGGTTTTGGTGGTCTCGTGGATCTTCGAACTCTCCTCTGTTCGATATCTTCGTTTTCATCATCTTGTTGGATGGTTTCTCCTTGATTGTCTACTGCTTGAGATGGACCTTTATTGGGGTGGTTCTTTGTGGGGTGTAAACAAAAAGTCAAAGAGGTAGTATTTAGGAGAAATGAAAAAGCATAGAGGTGGCAAATAGGAGAACTGGGGGTGGCAATTAATGAGAGTGGCAAATAGGAAAAGTGAGGGTGGAAAATAGGTGGAGCCTAAAAGAAAACACAGAAGGCGACCGACTTTACCTTACTTTCTTTTTTTCTTTATAGGCGATCTAGTTTTCTCGGCATCGAGGACCATCCAGACTCGAAAATGCTTAATGTCCACCACATCCTTCCCCACTCCTTTCCGCCGCCTATGTGTCGTATAGGTATTGGTGGACTTCAATAATAATGGGACCCTCTGTTTTCACATGAGGACCAAAATGAGTAAAATGTAGGGTGCGGATGAAGCCATATAATAGGGGAAGAGAGTGGTGGAAACAGCCGGTGGAAGTGTAGCACGTTTGGCCCAGACTCAAGTGGACGTGCTTAAATTAGGAAATTTGGCAGGTCGGGTGGATAAGTAATCCAGGCTTTGGAAAATGGGGAAAGAGTTCACGGTTTATCATTGCAATTTGAGTTGACCTTTGGGGACTGAGAGGACCATTTCAAATCAAGACGAGGCTTATCTCGAGTCAATCTTGGATGGTCTCAATCCCTTACTACAATAATCGGTCAAAAAAACGGTCATAACTTCAACACCTATAAATACCAAAGCTATTTTAACTTTTCAACTCACATTAACATTCATTGTTTTCTTGAATTCTTTGTTAGAACACTGATCGATCAAACTTGCAAGCATTGCTATCTCAAGCTTGTTGTCAAGTTTAGTTGTCAAAACTATAATTCTTGATTTCTAGTCTAGATGTAGCTAATTCTTGGATTAGGACAGAAAGTGTAGTTGAGCTTTAGACTTCACGACGTTCATCGATTGAAGACGAAGAACTACTAAGGGGAGTTTTTGGAACTTCATTAACAAAAAGGTATGCGGAGACTTGAACTCATCTATCACTCAAAAGTCTATCTACTCTATCTCAAATAGGAGACAAAAGTCTTATAGATATATAGACTTCAATTATACACATTTGATATTTCGAGCTGAGTTTAACTCGGTTACATATTTCTCGAAATATGTGTTGGTGAGATTTCTCTTTAACCAATGCATCTTATATTCTTGACGAAAGTCAAAAGTTGATCATGTGAAAGTCACCTAGTAATATCTTACATGATTTGTATGAGACAATCATTTGATGTAGACTCGAAATGTTTCGTACTGATCATTCGATCACTTGAAAATTTCTTGGAAGCTAATAGTTTGTGTAAGACAGCTATTGTCGTCTTCCGAGAATGTTTCAATGATTGAAGTGGAGTTTAGAACATTTAACCATGATTGGAAAAGCATAGTATGCGTACTTTCATATATGTAATGCAAGTCCGGGAACCATAGTATGCATACCCGTATGCGTACTGGTTGGTTTAGTGAAATTCCGGGAACCTTGTACGCATACCGGTACGCGTACTGGCATGAGGTTCAGTTCCGAGAATTTCTGCTGAGTTTGGAAAACCCAAACTTAGTCCGACCACTTAAGTATGCGTACCCGTTTGCATACTTGAGTAGGTTATGTTCTAAAATCGATTTGTTCATGAATTAATACATTTATATAACAAGGAATGCAATCTTTTGCAAACCGTGGATATAATGTTCATTAATTGATTCATATGAATCAAAATCGATTTTGCTTCAATTGTGTCTTGTATAATTTTATGAGAATATAAAAAATTGAACAACTCTAGAACTAGTTTCATTTGAACTAGTTATGGTTAAGATGAATAAGGTTGATATGAAAGTCTTCATATGGATAATTTCGGTTAACTATTATTGAGCCAACAAATGGTGCACACGTTTAGGTACGATTACTCATATCTAAATGAAGTCACTTTTCATTTGTGTGTAAGAAGCTAACTTCGATCTAAAAGTTTAAAGATATTAGCTTGAGTCTAATCAGATTTTCATCTAATGGTGAATTTTGAATGTTTTGTTACCAAGGTAGCATTGATTGCAAACCCTGATTTGAACACTATATAAAGGAGAACTCTAGCAACTGGGAAACCTAATCCCCGCACCTCATGTGTAATACTAGTTGCGACTAGAGTCGATTCTCCTTTAACCTTAGGTTTTTCTAAAACCTTGTAGGTTAACGACTTGTAGACTTCATTGGGATTGTGAAGCCAGACCCAACCATTTTCTCCGTAGTTGTGTGTTCTGATCTTGCTGTTTTCTATCGTGATTGGGTACTATCTTCTCTAAGATTTGCTCGAGATTTAATACCTCCCATAGGCAATTTAAAAAGTACTCACAAACATCTTCGTATCATCGTTTGTGATTCCACAATATCTTGTGTCGTTACCATACGATTAAGATTATTGTGAGGTTTGTTCTTAAGGAATATAAGTCTCGTATATCAATTGGTTCCTTCTCACCTTGATTTATCAAAAGACGGAACAAAACTCGTAGGTTTATGTGTGGGAGACAGATTTATCTATTCAATAGACTTTTCTGTGTGAGACAGATTGGTTTAGCATGTCTTCGACTTTGGGTGGCAGCGACTCTTAGTTGTGGGTGAGATCAGCTAAGGGAATCAAATGCGTAGACAACCTGTTGGGATTCAGAGACGTAAGGAGAGCAACAATACCTTGATCAGTTTGAGATTGGTTAGGGCTCAATTACATTCCAGTCTGAAGTTAACTTGGAGTAGTCTAGTGTCTGTAGCGACTTAATAATACAGTGTGGTGTTCAAATCTGGACTAGGTCATGGTTTGTTTGTTTTTTTGCATTTGCGGTTTCCTCGTTAAAAATATCTTATTGTGTCTTTTACTTTTCTATTTCCTTAATTATAATTGTTTTATTATCATTATAAGTAAAATACAAAAACGTTAATTCATATTTACTTGATAGCAATATTATTGTGTTTGGTTAAGTCCGAACCCTTTATCAAGCAAACATAATTCGTTGTTGTGTTGTCTCGATCTTGTATCCATGGTAAATCACACAAGTTATCTTGTTGTCGTATTATTTGGATCTCGTATCCATAGACGATCACACGAAGTGTGAACTGATTAGTTGTATTGTCTCGACTCAGTCCATAGACAATCACTTCCGTAGAAAGGACTTATAGGTGTAAATTTCTTAGATTGAGGTATATTTGGTCACCCTCGTCTTTTCAGAGCAATTTTAGTAATCAGTTATGTATAAAATCGAAATGATTGGACGGCTCTTAGATGTATTAACAACTAGTATAGAGAAATAACGTCTTCAGGATGTCGAAACGTTCCCTGCCTTTAAATAATAAACATTCCAAACGAGTATTACGCTTCAACTAGCTCATACCTCGACTTTCGAATAATTATAATTCTCATAGACAACTTGCCTGCTAGTATAGATCCATCAATTAATTGTTTCTAGTCGAAAGATTCATTAATTAAATACCTAGAAAATATTTTACGTTCATTATAATATTTCATTACTTCAATTCATGGCTCTTCCCAGCAGAATTCCATGGGTTAGTAATAAATATTCGACGTACGGGCATCTGGTTCACCACCGAGTAAGCCCCAAGGAAATGTTGCCAGTGTACTTAGCAATAATGCACGAACGAGCACCCAAATGCACGAATGAGCATTCAAAAATAAGGACGAACGAGGAACCTGTGCAAAATAGGAAAGAAAAATAAACAAGAGGTGTGGGACCGGGCCCACGGGCTGGCCGGTCCCTCTCTTCCGTTATTTTATTTTAATCTATTACATTATTATCCTTGTCTCGTGAAAACTCATTGTTTGAGCAAACTTCCTCGTTTAAGCAAAACCCATAGTTTCTCCATATTTTCTCACATGAGGGAAATAATATTAAATTAAATAGACAAGGGCGTGAGACCTTCCCCACCGTCCGGTCGGTCATGCGGTCGTGGCCGTCCCCCCCCCTCCCATTATTTTATTTTATTTAAACCTATTTATTATTTTACCATTTTCTTTATCTCATGAAAACTCCTTGTTTGAGCAAACTTCCTCGTTCGAGCAAAACTCTTAGTTTTCTCCATGTGTTCCTCACACGATGAAAATAATATAAAATAAGGAAAAGTGTCAAGGGACCGGGCCTACTAGCCGGACGCCCATGTCCTAGTTGTGGCCGGTCCCACAACCTCTCTTATTTCTTGTTTTATTATCATTCCTTCTCTCTGGTGGGCCCGGGAAAGCGTATAAAATTGAAGCGAAATAAAAACGCGGGCCTACAGTAATACCGCAAATGCACGGTCGTCGGTTGTAGCTCGTGCAAGTACGGGTCGATCCACAGAGACTCGGTGTGTTTTGTAGTGTTTAGCTATTTTGGGTTCTAGTTGGCTATTGGGCTTTAGGTATCAAAGGGTTGTGGTACCAATGGGTTATGAATACCCTTTGGAACTGTTGGGCTTTATGGGTTTGTTGTAATGATGAAGTGCTTTAGGCCTTGGGCCTTTGAATGATTTTGGAATGAACTGTGAACTAGGCTTTGGCCTTAAACTTAGGCTTGGGCTCAGTGTAGTGAACTGAGCTTGGGATTAAACATGGGCTTTTGGTATGATTTGATTTGGGCCTTAGCTGGAGAGTGAACTGTGAGCTGGGCTTGATAGAGCTATCAGTTTGGTTTTTGAATGAGTCCACAGTGAACTGGACTGGGCTCTTAGATCAATGCACTTAGGCCACAGTGAGCTTCAATGGAATAATGGGGAGCAAAACAGAGAACTAGAAGAGCAAAAGATAGCAAAAGAAAGAGAATAAAAGAGAACACAGACAGAGATGAGGAACAGGGAAGAATGGGAACAATAACTAAAGGATTAACAATGGCAGTGAAACAAACTAACAATGATCATGGGAAAGAAGCAAAAATCAGTGGCAATGAGGCACAAAGGCAGTTAGCCTAAGGCAAGGGAGCAGCAATGAAACAAATGGTAACAGTGGAGGTAAAGCTAAGGCTTTGAATCCACCCTTGTGCCTAGCCAGATAGTGTAGTTTAGGTTGAATTGAACATCCTATGCATACATCTAGAATGGGAGGAAAATCAGCTTGCTCACTGATATGCCCCTAGTATTGACTGTCTTTTGACAGCACAGTCAATCACAGGCATACCAGAGCACTAATTTCTTCCATTCACACAAGCAAAACAGGCACTAAGGCTTCTAACCTAACATTCCACTACCTAACAGTCCACTAAAGCTTCATCTGAGCCTCAGCTAGTGAGACTTAGCTCATGACTAACATGCTAACACTAACATACATCATACAAGATAATTGAAACATGAATTCAAAAATTAAACATAAACAGAACATGAACATTACACAGTGAATACCAAGAATAGAACATATACAGAACAGCAAAGTTTCTGGACACTGGCTAGTCCAGCATACCCAACAACACTTACATCAGTTCTATTTATACCCAAAAATCCCAATTTGGGTTCAGACCCTGTTTTCCCCAAATTCCCAAAATACAACACAGTGGACCTAGGGTTTTCGGACAAGTAGGGGACTGGGTTTTCTTCCTCTTTTCCCTATTTCTCTCTCTCCTCCTCCCAATTCTCTCTCACAGAATTGGGTTCATATACAAAAACCCCCAAATTGACAGTAGACTAGGGTTTTTGATTTTTCGAACTTACCAAACGTGATAGAGAGTCAGTCTTCAAACCATGCTTCTTCCCCTTCTCTGCTCTGCTTCCCATGCCTTCAATTTCTCTTTCTAGCTCGACTATTGTACCAACCAATTTCTTTCCTAGGGGTTTTCTAAGAAAGAAAAGAAAAAAATTGGTAGGATAGATGGCTAGAAGATGGGGGGGGATGATTATAGTGGAGTTGGTGGTGGTGTACGGTGTGAAGGAGTGGCGTTTGGTGGTACGGCAGTGGTGGTGGCGGACATGGTGTCTGTACAGAGAGGAGGTGGAGAGAAAGAGAAGACGAAGAAGGAAATGAAAGAGAAGTCGATAGATTTTAGGGTATAGGGTTAGGTCTTTTCGGTGTGAGGCGGAACAGAAGAATCTGATGATCAGCGTGTGAAAGACGTTGGATACGAAGATGGTTGGTAGATCTAACGGTGGTATGAGAGATGAATCACTTCGACCGTTGGATTGTGAAATACAACAAAGTCAACGGTGCTAGATGATGTTAGGTACTGTAGTGTAAAGCGGGAGTATCTAATTTTGATGCACAGGCATAGGACGACCGTTGGATTCAAATACAATCTAATCTGAAGGCTTGGAATTTAAGCGCTGTGGTGTTTGGCAGAGACTTCAGATTTTATGCTCTATGAATAGCGACCGTAGGATGAGTTGGATCCAATCTGACGGCTGAGAATGGAGGCGGTTTTGGTTATAGAAAATGGGTTTGGGTAAGGGTTTTGGCCTTGGGTATGCCAAGCCCATATCTTCTTTAAGAGCAATTCTTCCTTCTTGAGCCCATTTCTAGTCTTTTGGGCTTATGCGCACCATTCTTCGCGGCTTCCTTGCGTAATTTCTTCTGGCTTTTCACTACTTTTCTGCTCTTTTCCGCTCCGCAAGTCATCCAAACTTTATTTGGTACCTAAAAATGCAAAATTAGTTAATAAAAATATTTATTCTTGAAAACAAGGAAAATACAGAATATGGGATAAAATGTAGAATTAATGCACAAAAGATGAGTTAAATGCCAAGAAAAATATAGAAATATGACTTTTTAGCACTCATCAAATACCCCCAAACCTGAATTTTACTTGTCCTCAAGTAAAACAAAACTAAGGAAATCCTACTATACCACTGTCGCTGGTCTCTCGAATGCATTTAGCGTATGCACTAAGCTTTTAAACCACTAAGTGTCCCTAGTGGACGAGTGAAGTCTCGTGAAGGTTTGCTTAGAACGCCTACAAAGTTCTAGGTCAAAATATAAGCTCATATTCCATCAAATGTGACATGTGCAAGACAGTTTAAGCTCACAGCAAAATGGAGATGTCAATCTAGCTATCAAAGGCACATCCTAGCACTGATAACAAAAAAGACATGTGATAAGAGTGTAAAGTGTATCTACACATGTGTAAAGAAAGATCTGAAGTTATGACTACTAATCACCAAGAGATAGTTTCTCAGGCTAAGAACCAAGGTCGAAATCTAGCTAGCTGTCCGGACTTTACGAGAATTGTGAATGAGTTGGAGGTATTTCACAATTACTCGCGTTGTACATCAATGGCATACACCCTTCCTTGCTTATTACAATAAAACACAAAAGATGACTCTTTACATGACTCTTATTTACATTGACTACTCTCTTTTTATTTTTGGAACAAGAGAGAATGGAATTGATAAATACTTGATTTTTTTTTTTTTTTTTATTTTTCTGATTTTTTTTCTGAATATATACATCGTTTTTTTTTTTTTGATAAAGAAACACTTTTGAACATATACAAAAGGAAACAAAAGATTACATGACACTTTGCAAGAGGTAGCCCTTTTTGATGCACCCAGTTAAATTCGATGGTTTTTTTTAATGTAACCTCCACCTTCTATCCCAACCAACCAAAGAACAAGCTAGTCAAGTTTCGTTCAGTATTCTAAAGTGATTGGAATCGTGACTTCCTATCAAACACCTTGAAGATCGAGGCTATACATGTATTGGTAGATCGTGCGCGTGCAAATTTCTTATCACTATGTGAATTGTGCTAGAATCAGGGTGCCTAAATATCTAGACTAAGACTCCTAAAATTACATATTTGCACAAGAGTCAACATTTCAAGGTAATGAGCTCCATTTTTATGTTTTTTTTTTTTCAATTTTTTATTTTTTATTTTCATTTTTTTTCAATTTTTTCAAAAAGAAGGAGTTCTTGTTTTCAATTATGGCATATTATCAAAGTATCTACTTTTCACCCCCAAACCTAAACTAAACATTGTCCTCAATGTTTCAAAATATGAACAAAATTATAATACAACATATGAAGAGGATCATGTTGAGTAGAGAAAAAGGAAAGAGAATACCCGATTTCGGCGAAAGCAATATTAGAACTCCGTTATTCAAGGCAAGAATCCAACATATGTCAGCCGAGATCATATTGGATTAGCAAAATATATACAAAAGGAACAAAAAGGGTTTTAAGAAATTTTATCTACTGGATTATATACAAAAATTCACCATACACTAACAATCTAAAGAGTTGAGGATCAACCCAAAAGACAAAGTGTAGAGGTTTCAACAGCTTCACACAATAATAATATGATAGGCATGCAAGTGAAGCTGTGAAACAAAATGAGCTACCCCCAAACCTGGATTTTACAGAAGATATAATTTTGAAAACAAAATCGCGCAGTTTCGGGGGTTCATCATGCACAAGGTCTAACGAAATGAACTGTGCTAGGGACGGAAACATGCTAATTCCAACTGTGGTTCCTCAAATATTATACTTAGAAGCAAAATAGTCCAAGAGGACTTGGGAAGCACACAGTTCCAAACCTAGATTAGGGACTCTCAGAAAAGTCGGTTTGACAATATGGGTACAAACCAAATCTAGGTTGGGTGGAAGGCCATCAGATTGTGACTTATGTAGGACGATAGGCACATCATTATTAATCACATCAACATCTCCTAAGTCTTCTACAAGTGTCACAACATGCTCATGCTCACAATCATCAAACAAATTGGCAAGATCACAATCAGAGTCATCAACATCATCAACAAATTCATTCTCATGCATCGGCAAATCAGGAGAAATATCACAATGTGACCTAGGTAGAGAATCAGACACATCAAATATATTTTCATGCATATTAGTGTCTACAGAAGATTCAACTATTCCTATGTCATGCTCATCTTCACAGAATAATTGTACGAATCCCATGTCAATATCAAAATCATATGAATTACAATGAGTATTAGAAAGAACAACATGCATGAAGGTCGAGGGCGAGAAGCCATATGTTTTTGAACCAACAGGTTCCACAATATTTTCATGTTCTTCTAACATATCATCATAATCATCATAATCATCATCATGGTAGCATGCATATTGGTCCTCATTAACAGTGGTGGTGTCATTAGTCGATTCATGTTCCTCTAAATTAGGTTCATATTCAACATTATTTACATGAATGGGACTAGACACTTCATTAGGGACAACATACATTTCCTCATGAATTTCCTCCTTTTGTAGGTGAAGCAAAATCTGATCTAAATATGCATGAATTCGTGATGTAGATCTATCATAGTCTTGCTTGCAGAGTCTTAAAGCTTCTGTGGTGGAGTCTAAATTCATGGGAGTACAAAATTCTTCATGTTCAAATTGTGGTGAATGGTACATGTGTGCATGGTCATTAGGGTTTACAAAATATTGATCGCAACCCTCAAAGGATTGATTATGGTCCCAATGACTACCATTCTCACAATTTATGGGCATTTCATACCTTGGATTTTCTCTAGATTGCCTAAAATTATGCAAAATATGACAATTCTCAACAGGGTGGTCTAAACTACCACATGCGGTACATGCATAGATTTCAGGTTGCCTAAGAAAATTAGATGTGACAGATTCCTCATGTGATTGCATTTCTAAAGCTGTGATTCGAGCTTCTATTTGATCCATAAGTGACGATTGTGTGAGTGAGGCTCTAGCAGAATGTTCATTTTCACGTTGCGATGAATGATGCATGTATGAATAGTCATTAGGGTTCATGTATTGAGGCTCGGGACTTTGAAAATGTCCATAATAATTCCTATAACTATTGACATCATGGAATGGGGGAGGATCACAATGTGAATTTGGCCCGTAAGCAAGTTCTCTAAGGGATTTGTTGTACTCCCCAACTGTAGAAAAAGATCTATTCATGATTGGCTCAAAAGCTAAGTAAAGAATGTACAAAGCTCAGAATTTGGTTTTTAAAGGGTTTGGATTTTTGGGAAAAATTTGGTTATGGTGGGAGACATTTTTTTGGTTTTTTTTTTAAAAATTTTGGGAGCAAGTTTGGTTTTAATGGGTTAAAGAAGAAAAAAATTTGGTTGTTAAAATGGGAGCAAGTAAAATTTGGTTTTTGAATGGGAGAAAAGTTTTGGTTTTTGAAATTAGGAGCAAAATTTTGATTTTTTTTTTTTTTTTTTAAAAGAAAATAAAATTTGGTTTTTGAATGGGAGCAAGCCCACTGTTGGTTTTGTGTTTGCTTTGGGTAAGCTGGTTTGAAAACGTTTGGTGAAACTGAGTCCAAAATCTCGGCCTAGAGTTTGGGTACTCGGCCCACTAACGAGTTAACCTAGCGTGATCGGTTACAAGCTCAGCTGGGTTTAAAAACCCAGAATACAAAATACCAGTCCAAATTAAACAAGCTCACAAAAATTAAATACAGGCCCACAAATTAAACAAACAAGCCCACAAAAATTAATTACAAACCCAACAGAAAATAAAAAGCCCAAAAATTGGCTTTAATATTACAAGCCCACAATTAAAAATTGGAAGCCCACAATTCGGGTTCTCTTAAATGGGTTACCTTTTAAGCACAGCCCAGCTGCTCTGATATTGTTGCAAAAACCCAGTTGGGCTTTGGTTCTTTTCCTTGGTGGCGTCCCAGCAGAAGAAAAACTAGTTCAGAACAGCAGGTCCAACAGCAAATGAAGTGAAGCAGATGCAGATGCAAGTGCGATGAAGTGAAATGCAAAATAGCCAAGAAAACTACAAGAAAAACACAGCACTTGCGATGCAAGTGCGATGCAAGTGCGATGAAGTGAAATGAAGTCCCCGGCAGCGGCGCCAAAAACTTGGTGGGCCCGGGAAAGCGTATAAAATTGAAGCGAAATAAAAACGCGGGCCTACAGTAATAACGCAAGTGCACGGTCGTCGTTTGAAGCTCGTGCAAGTACGGGTCGATCCACAGAGACTCGGTGTGTTTTGTAGTGTTTAGCTATTTTGGGTTCTAGTTGGCTATTGGGCTTTAGGTATCAAAGGGTTGTGGTACCAATGGGTTATGAATATCCTTTGGAACTGTTGGGATTTATGAGTTTGTTGTAATGATGAAGTGCTTTAGGCCTTGGGCCTTTGAATGATTTTGGAATGAACTGTGAACTAGGCTTTGGCCTTAAACTTAGGCTTGGGCTCAGTGTAGTGAACTGAGCTTGGGATTAAACCTGGGCTTTTGGTATGATTTGGGCCTTAGCTGGAGAGTGAACTGTGAGCTGGGCTTGATAGAGCTATCAGTTTGGTTTTTGAATGAGTCCACAGTGAACTGGACTGGGCTCTTAATGATCAATGCACTTAGGCCACAGTGAGCTTCAATGGACTAATGGGGAGCAAAACAGAGAAACTAGAAGAGCAAAAGATAGCAAAAGAAAGAGAATAAAAGAGAACACAGGCAGAGATGAGGAACAGGGAAGAATAGGGAACAATAACTAAAGGATTAACAATGGCAGTGAAACAAACTAACAATGATCATGGGAAAGAAGCAAAAATCAGTGGCAATGAGGCACAAAGGCAGTTAGCCTAAGGCAAGGGAGCAACAATGAAACAAATGGTAACAGTGGAGGTAAAATCTAAGGCTTTGAATCCACCCTTGTGACCTAGCCAGATAGTGTAGTTCTAGGTTGAATTGAACATCCTATGCATACATCTAGAATGGGAGGAAAATCAGCTTGCTCACTGATATGCCCCTAGTATTGACTGTCTTTTGACAGCACAGTCAATCACAGGCATACCAGAGCACTAATTTCTTCCCATTGCACAAGCAAAACAGGCACTAAGGCTTCTAACCTAACAGTCCACTACCTAACAGTCCACTAAAGCTTCATCTGAGCCTCAGCTAGTGAGACTTAGCTCATGACTAACATGCTAACACTAACATACATCATACAAGATAATTGAAACATGAATTCAAAAATTAAACATAAACAGAACATGAACATTACACAGTGAATACCAAGAATAGAACATATACAGAACAGCAAAGTTCTGGACACTGGCTAGTCCAGCATACCCAACAACACTTACATCAGTTCTATTTATACCCAAAAATCCCAATTTGGGTTCAGACCCTGTTTTCCCCAAATTCCCAAAATACACAGTGGACCTAGGGTTTCGACAAAGTAGGGGAATGGTTTAATTACTTACCCTATTTCACTTACTCTCCTCCTCCCAATTCTCTCTCAACAGAATTAGGGTTCATATACAAAAAAACCCCAAATTGACAGTAGACTAGGGTTTTGATTTTCGAACTTACCAAACGTGATAAGACGAGTCCGTCTTCAACCCATGCTTCTTCTCCCTTCTCTGCTCCTTCCCATGCCTTCAATTTCTCTTTCTAGCTCGAGCTATTGTACCAATTTCTTTCCTAGGGTTTTCTGAGAAAGAAAAGAAAAGAAATTGGTAGGATAGATGGCTAGAAGATGGGGGGGAATGATTATAGTGGAGTTGGTGGTGGTGTACGGTGTGAAGGAGTGGCGTTTGGTGGTACGGCAGTGGTGGTGGCGGACATGGTGTCTGTACAGAGAGGAGGTGGAGAGAAAGAGAAGACGAAGAAGGAAATGAAATAGAAGTCGATAGATTTTAGGGTATAGGGTTAGGTCTTTTCGGTGTGAGGCGGAACAGAAGAATCTGATGATCAGCGTGTGAAAGACGTTGGATACGAAGATGGTTGGTAGATCTAACGGTGGTATGAGAGATGAATCACTTCGACCGTTGGATTGTGAAATACAACAAAGTCAACGGTGCTAGATGATGTTAGGTACTGTAGTGTAAAGCGGGAGTATCTAATTTTGATGCACAGGCATAGGATCGACCGTTGGATTCAAATACAATCGAATCTGAAGGCTTGGAATTTAAGCGCTGTGGTGTTTGGCAGAGACTTCAGATTTTAATGCTCTATGAATAAGCGACCGTAGGATGATGAGTTGGATCCAATCTGACGGCTGAGAATGGAGGCGGTTTTGGTTATAGAAAATGGGTTTGGGTAAGGGTTTTGGGCCTTGGGTATGCCAAGCCCATATCTTCTTTAAGAGCAATTCTTCCTTCTTGAGCCCATTTCTAGTCTTTTGGGCTTATGCGCACCATTCTTCGCGGCTTCCTTGCGTAATTTCTTCTGGCTTTTCACTACTTTTCTGCTCTTTTCCGCTCCGCAAGTCATCCAAACTTTATTTGGTACCTAAAAATGCAAAATTAGTTAATAAAAATATTTATTCTTGAAAACAAGGAAAATACAGAATATGGGATAAAATGTAGAATTAATGCACAAAAGATGAGTTAAATGCCAAGAAAAATATATAGAAATATGCACTTTTTAGCACTCATCACTCTCATCTCATGAAACTCCTTCGTTGGAATGAAAACCCTGATTTTTCAATATTTCACCAATATTGCTCAAACTAACAAAAAAGCCAAAAGTCAAATGGTCACATGACCGACTAGGCTTCTCACGTAAATATTAAAATATTATTATTTTAATATTATTAAAATTTTAGCCACGCAAGCAAGTCCTATTTTCTCGTTCAAGCAAAATTGGGGGTTTCAGTCAAGATCAAACTCTTCTGAAAATCCAAAATATTGCTCAAACGTGCACTAGAAAATATCAAAATTCTCAGGGCACGAGAAACATCGTGACACGGGCATGCTACTTTGTCTAACCAAGGTTGGCCCTTTGGATTACAAGGGGCCGGTCCCACGCTTCTTCATAATTTAACCTAATTTGTCTTCTTGGTTTCAAACTCTTTCCAAATAACTTGGAATTTGATCGGACGACCGTCAGTTGGTCCTACGACCACCAAGGCCGGTTTTCATATACCTTGGTCGGTCCCTCATCTCTCCATAATTAGGTTTTATTACTTAACGATTAGACGAGCACCATTTTAATAAATGATTAAACAAAGCATTTAATCATGCTTTCACCAACTGATCTCAAAAAGATTTTGGTGTTTTCTCAACTGAGCACCTGGGCGCTACATGGTCGACCCATCATCCCATGTATCCGCTCCCTCTCACTCATTGATTTTCAATAAATCATCAATTGATCAACAATCGATCAAAATTAGGGTCTCGGACTGAATGCTCTGCAAAGCATAATTCTGAACAGGTTCAAACACCAATATTTTTATGTTGATTCAGCAATCAACATTCTAATTAATTATATTTGGTCCAGCTACCAATATTTTACTGGTGGCGCTACCAATAATTCATGAAACGAGCAATATTTGCTCGTGCTAAGAATATTGGTTCGAGCTATCAATATTTAGTTATTCAAGTGAGTAATACTTGCTCACACGAGCAATATTTGATCAAATTAGCAATATTGATTCAACTATCAATATTCAGTAATTCATCAAATGAATAATATTTGCTCAGGCAAGCAATATTTGCTCAGATTATCAATATTCATCATGTTGATTCAACTATTAAAATTCATTCGATAATCATACATTTGTCTCAACAGACATGCTCAATACATGAATCATATAATATTCGTCAATCATGCTCGACTCAACAATATTAAGACTCATTGTCTAATCAAGTCAATAACTGACTAATTAAATACATGTCTGCTTTGCAGACTCCAACATATAAAACCAATAAAGATTAATACTGCAAAATCATATTCCAAATAAACTTCAGAATTTAAATAAATAAATCTAAAAAAATTGCAAGATGAAAATCGTTGGCAATAGCTATGTGTACTCACAATAATTGCTATTCCAACCCCTAGTTATCCTTCTTAAAACATAAGAAATTCTCATAAGAAGTTTCCTAGACAATAAGAAATATAACTCCTAAGAAGAACGCAACCGAAGGTCTTCAGACAAAACCATCAACCAGAGATCGAACACAAACAAGTTCATTAGTTGCTTTCTTCAGTTCGTTTTTCAGAAATTCAAGATTCTTTGTTGCAATTTCAAGTTGTTCACGTACGACCCCAAAATCTCGAAGAAGATTTCCCACCAATTGAGATGACATCTGAACTGGAAGTTTGTTTTCATGATCAACGACATGATAGCTAGTTATGAAAACATGGTTCTCGTGAAACTCAATAACCTTTACCTTTTCAACTTTGTCTTCCTTTTTGCATCCATCCATTGTGCACACCACAAAAATTCAAGAGAACTATTGAAGTTACGGAACGTGATTGTATCAGGAGAAGAGGAAAACATGATACATATAAGAGTGCTTTATAGAGAAACCCTAGGGTTCAACGTTTACGTTCGGTAAATGCAGGGTGCACAAACGTCCGTGGTTATGAGCCAGGCTCAAAACCAAGAAGCCAATGGATCCTATTATAAATATTTTTTTATTTTAAAAAAATAATAATTTAATGAAGACAACAGCTCGAAAGTGAGCACAAGGTAATTGTTGAAAGAAACACATCAACTGTCATTAGGAAGAGATTCGAGTATTTTTAAGGTAGGAAACAAAGAGAATTCTCTCAAGAGTTAACTGGAGCAAGGCTCCACAGCAAGATGGTCATTTTATTCTTAAACCAAAAAAAAGATACAACAAAGACTACTTTGTCATTTGATGTATCACGCAAGAAAACACATAAAAAAAGAAGTGGAAAGGAACTTTCACGCAAATAGAGGGATTGGGCCAAATTTCCTCTAGAAGACAAAGCCTCAAAATAAAATGATTATACAAACCCTTCCTTCAGACTGGATAGTGCTTCACAAGAAATAAAAACTCTTCCACGACAGTGCAAGGATAAGAAATGCAGCTTATTCTGGCCGAGTCTAAACCAAATTATTGATATCTAATCTGTGAAGTTGTCTTTAAAATTCTTATCAAAGCTTGCTGCACGAGTCCAATTGTGTTAGATCTGTACATCCAATACCACTGTGCTTCCAAAAGTAGTGTAGATTAGACGTAGAAATATTAACCCTATACGGTTAACAGTCGTACGGTCGTTCCTTCCTCTACGTACTGTATAGAGAATCGTATTCCTTCTTCTTCTGAACCCGTTTCCATCTAAAAGAAAGTTGTTATTTACCTGCGGTAAAAGAGCTAGAATGTAAGAATGCAACATAACTTTATATCACTCGTAAATGTAAGTTGATGATAATCTGAACGATATAAATACAACATCAACTAAAATTTAGTACATAGACTATCTCAAAATGGTCTTGTTACTCGAATGCCCATAAGAAGGCAGCCCAGAGTACAGAAAAAAAGGCAAAGGAACGACTAAAAAACTATACCTTATCCAATATTTCCCTGCATCCAACTCGCCTACAAGAACCCAATAAACCTAGAAAAAGAAACCAATGCTCAAACATTAAATATCGATAATATTTTCAAATCTTCATTAAACAGAATGTTAACTTTGCCACTATTCAGAAAAAAATGCAAAGCACATGCAACCGTAATATACGAATACATTCAGTTCAGAAATTTAAAATGTTGTTATTCAGAAAGGGGTTGGGGCACAGCTTGTTGCTAGGCTTCCAACCAATTTTTTGTAATCTTTCTTTTATTTTTGTTTTCATCTCGAATATAAAAAAATTAACTCTAAAAAAACATATTATACAATTGTATTTAATATGTTTAATTGCCCTATAAAGTTGTAATTCTCTTAAGTTATTCATTTTCGATGCTAAGAACAATCAAAATGGAAGAAACAAATAGGGTAATAGAGACCAATTACCAAAGGTCCAGAACTGAATAAGACTACCATTTGAAGAAGTCTGACATCACCGAGCGATTACCTGGCACATAAGAAAACTCACATAGTAGCAAATAGAGATCAGATATAGGAAACACATAAAAGATTTTTATTTTTCCAATCGACCGGCCAAATAAAAGATATTGATCAGTAAATAAAGAACATGCATTAAAATATACAAGATGATGATAACAATTAGCAGATGATAAGAAGGAAACAAATAAGAAAATTTAGGATTTACCACAAAAAAAATAAACATAAATCAAAAAGAGAAGAGATTACCATAAGAAACAAATCAAATGAAATGAAACATCCATCTTCAAATTTGCCTCTCTTCATTAATAACAAAAGAAAAAAGAACAAAGAGTACTAACACACTTTCGGATGCAACAAAACAACAAAAAAGAAGTCCAAACCCAAGATTCATATTGGTCTAAATTTCTCTAGTGGGCACAGGCAGGAGGCTTTCTTTGTAAATAAAAGCCCCAAACGGAAGAGGTTCGATAGGGAGACTTTTGATCCTTCAGAATAAACTGCACATCCTTGCTAAAACTCTTCTTCCTCCAGTCGTAAAAATAGAATGACGGATCATCCCATTCTTCGGACTTTATGATGAACAAATCTGTATCCGGAACAGCTAAAATGGAATCACATATTTTCGGTTTCCATTTAAAAGGCGGTACCATGAAGGTCTCTTCTATCCAATAAAAATCACTAATAGTGTTTGCGCTGATTGTAGACGTTGTTGCATTACTAATACCTGTCAGTTTCTTGTGTTGAACGTCATCGTCATCATATAACACACACATCTTCATTGATGTGTTGTTATTTATTGAAGGATAAGAACACTCAGCATCCCGCCTTATCTTCAAAGCTAACACAGCTAAACGACCACCGATTTGTATCAACTTACTAGCATAAGGATAACGAGTTTCTTCAATGATGTAATTGGGAACTGACACTACTCTAAATTTTTCGCTCCCGACATTAAATTCGACAATCAAAGGTTTCGTAGTAGACGTTGGGCGAGTCAGCCAATAAATGCAACCATTTGCGTAAAGAGATGATGAAGAGAATTCCAACCGTGAAATTGTTGGCGGGAATAAATTCAGCCTGCTCCATAATAGATTGTTGTTGCTATGTCTACCGTCAACGGTCATGACCTCACATACAGTTTCAGAAGGTACACATCCGCGCCAGTTGGAAATTTGCTTGAACCACATAATGACCACTTTGTGTTCTTTAGCGGCAGGATCATACCCAAAGTAATGCCACGGTCCACGACCATAACTAACCTTGTGAGTTTCATAATCACCATCTTCATCTATAAGTTGTATTTCCTCCGGTATATTTTCACTTTGTTGTTTAATCATGGATTTTATCCAAGGTGTTGACTGTCCCGTGCTCGGATTAAACACACGAACAGAACATGTGCTAGGTTCTATTACAGAAATCAACCCATTGACAGCTCCAAAAAAGTGTACCAGGGAAGATCCTAGTATAGATATTTCCCTTTCAAAAGTATTTACTCCTCCTTGAGACAATAATAGTTCAGCTGAGGAAAAAACACGAAGTTGATACCAATCCATCAATCAAGGAAAAAGAAAAATCTCCAGTAACTCCATCCTTAAAAAGAAAAAGGAGGAATACAAGAAAGCCAAGGGCTGTCCCGTCTAACTCTCAGAAGTTCTTTGATGTTCTTGATAAGTTGAAGGAAGTAAGAAAGGATATTCATGAAATAAAGTCTTGTGTTTTAAGGTCTTTGGAAATTCAAAAAGCCCTGGTACGACATAACCAACCAAGACGGTTTGTTGATATCAACTATTTTCTCCATGATCCTTATGTACCAATGGCGGTTGATGACAAGGAGTTCGGGAATGATAAATAATTTCTCAAAGATATTGTTGCCTATGATGTCTTATTTTTGGTTTAGTTGGAAGAATAACTAGTGCCTTTGGATAGCGATGATTGTAATTACACATAGCTATTATTTTCATCTTTTGTTTTTTTTTTAGATTTATTGGTTTTTATTTTCTAAAAAATATTTGAAAAAGATGATTGTTTGCAATATTTAATCCTTGGTTTGGTATATTGCAACTTGTTATGGGATTTTGGTGTTTACGTCCGTGAACTTTGTTGTCCCATATATCGTTAAAAGTAAAGTCGTTCATGATCGGTATTCTTGTATTGATTTAAGGATGAATTGACTTTTGGCAAATACAAAAGTTAAACCTATATTGTCAATCCTTTGATGGAAGATAGGTTAAAATCTTTTGTGAACAAGGATAAAGTATATTATGTCGTTATGCATATAGTGATGAAAAATAGAATAGATCCTTGTATGTTATCCACGGTATTGATCTTCATTGATCCATTTCGTTATGTATTACCGTGAAGGCTCCGTAATATGTCTTATGTTGAGCACGATACGACTAAGTTGATTAATTTTTAATTAACTTGGTTGGTTGTTCCATAAAGTATGTTATGTTGAGCATATGGAACTAAATTAATCATCTTGTGTGGTTGTTTAGTTATTGCTCCGTAAGTTTTCTTATGTCGAGCAAAACAAATGACAATTAAATTGATTACTTCCGTGATTAGTTAAATTCGACACGAAAGATAAGAAGAAAAACTTATGGATTACAAACTAAATAACCACACAAGATGATTAATTTAGTTCCATATGCTCAACATAACATATCTTAGGGAACAACCAACCAAGCTAATCAAAAATAATCAACTTAGTCGTATCGTGCACAAGACATATTACGGAAACTTCACGGTAATACATAAGATGGATCAATGAAGATCAATACCGTGGATAACATACAAGGATCTATTCTATTTTCCATCATTAAATTCATAATAGCATAATAGACTTTATCCTTTTCAAACAAAAGTTCAATCCTATTTTCCATCAAATACATGATTGCATAGGCATAACTTTTGTATATGTCAAAAGTCCATCCGTTCTTTCATCAATAAGAGAAACGATTCATGAACGACTTTACTTTTGACAATCATATGGGACCTTCAAGTTCACGGACGCAAACAATACATATCCCACAATAATATTGCAATATATCAAACCAAGAATTAAATATTGCAATCCATCATCTTTTCCAAATATTTTTTAGAAAATAAAAACCAAAAATCTAAAAAACACAAGATGAAAATAATAGCTATGTGTAATCACAATCATCGCTATCCAAAGCACTAGTTATTCTTCCAACTAATCCAAAAAGAAGACATCCTAGGCATTAAAAGAACCAAGATCTGAAGACGTCTAAATCCTGTCTGCAACCAGAGATTGAACGTGAACGAGCTCCTCATTCACCTTCTTAAGCTTGCCCTTCAGAAAATCAAGGTTCCTGGTTGCAATACCGAGTTGTTCTCGTACAACCACAAAATCTTTAAGAAGATTTCCTACCAATTGTGAAGAAATCTGAACTGGTAGTTTGTCATCGTTTACATGATCAAGAGCATGAAAACACGAGATATCAATAGAACCTAACTCAACATCATTGATATTGTTGCTTCCTTCCATTGTGCACTGAAAAGACTTAAGAAAATGTTTTTCACATCTGAACACCTTATATAGATAAATAAGGAATTCCATCAAACCCTAGGGAACAAGATGTTCGTGAGGGTTGGTGCATGTATTAGGGTCAGGGCCTAAGATAGACCAAGGAATCCCAATAAAATAAAATAAAATAGATGTTGAGGAGCAACCAAAACAAGGAAACTAAAAAAAAAACACAATATGATACTGACATCAATCTCAAGATAAAAAATCATGTGAGTCATGAGCATCCCTTTTTACTATATTAAAAAGAGATGCAAAATGATCTTGTCAGGGTGTAATAAGATGAGCATCTTGCTCATCAGTATTTACTTCTTATTTTTCCTTCTCAACGGTATTTAACAAACTATCGGGTTTAGTTGAAGAAGCAATATTAAGAGAAGATTTAGGAATACCTGGATTAACTGCATTCCATGTTTTCTTGATGTTCCGTCTGAGTCTGTTTATGCTGGTCTTCAAATCAGACACTCGATTGTTGACATGTAGGAAGTCTGTTTTAGACGTCATAGAATTACAGGCTTCTTTGTCGAGAACAGAGGAACACAATTTCTCTTTCTTTCTCCTGTGCTTTTTTCTCTTTACAGGATCAGTCACACTTTTTTCACTCTTCCTTCTGCTGTTCTAGTAGACACTTTTCGTTTTGAATTCCTAGTTATCACAAGACTTATCATTGTATAACCCTCGAGGATAGGAGATGCCTCTTGTTCCCAAAATGTGTGATACCGGTTTAACAACTTCTTTAGCCATCCAAGTAAGAATGTTACGAATTTTTTCATTCCACAAACGTAGACGGCATTTCCGCTCAGGATATCCATTGTTTCCGCAGTAATAGCAATTAAAGGTTTTTCCTGTTCTTCTGAAAGCGGATTTTGAAAGAGCATAGTCTTTGCCTTTAGATACATTACTTGCTGCAAGTGGATTCTCACATGAGGAATTTTCAAAAGCTTTAACAAAATTGATGTTACTAGTTTTTGGAGCGTCTATTCCTTTATAGCCCAGACCATGTGTATCACGAAGTTCTTTACATGCTCCAATCATAGAAGACAATTTTGTAGAGCTAGAATTGAACCTTCTCAGATTCTCTTCCAGGGAATTTACTTTATCACGAGCGGCTGCAAGATCAGTTTCCAAGGATTTTTCTCTGGCACGGAGACTGAGTTCTTTGTCATTAAAACATTTTTGTTGAGAGTCACACCTTGCCTCAGCATCTGCAAGTTTTTCTTTCAACAAACAGAGATTTCGGAGAAGATTATCACATTCAGACTTTTGTGTGTGTAAATCTTCTTCACGATCTTTAACGATATATTTTAAGAGTTTGTACCCACAATCATATCCTTTAAAGAGTTTTCTCAACTTTCTGTTTCTTGACAAAGAGGAGCCATGTATTTGCTCAAGCAAGCCGTTGACTTCGTCTCTTTCAAAGCACGATTAAACAACTTGATATACTGAGAAACTTTCTCATCAATACTTTGTCCTTCTTCTGAATCACTATCATCGGAGAGCTCATCCAATTGTTCATCAAGAGATTTTTCCCAATCGAATGCAGATTCAGACTCAGGACAAGAGACAGAGAATTTTGTGGAGGTTTCAGGACTTTGAAACATACCAGAGTGACTCCTAACTGGTGTTGCGTCTTTAGAGACATTTTGGTCCATATAGTCAGATCGCTACAAACACAGACTTGTAAGGTCTTAAACACGTTTGCCTGCTATGATACCAATTGAAAAAGCGGGGGTCTAACAACAACACTCAATATTTCGCTTAGCAATCTGTATGGACTAACTCCGAAATACTTTGCTAGAGAATCAACTAGACAGTCAGACTCAATCTAGAGAAAAGTATCTCAAGGAGTTAATATCTCTCACTTGTTTTGATTTACTCAAGCTAAAACAATAGCGAGTCTTTTAATCAAACACAAGGAATAACTTGGACGGTACCAAAGACCAATATCCAAGTGTTAATCAATGAAATCAACAACAACTAGGTTGGATATCCAATTGATTAAAATTCAACGCACAACCTGTATTATTTCTATTATATAACAAATATAATGCGGAAAAAAAATAACACAGACACCAGAAGTTTTGTTAACGAGGAAGCTGCAAATGCAGAAAAACCCCGGGACCTAGTCCAGATTGAATACACACTGTATTAAGCCGCTACAGATACTAGCCTACTGCAAGCTAACTTCGGACTGGATTATAGTACAGTTGTACTCCTACGCCTCTGATCCCAGCAGGATGCTACGTACTTGAATCCCTTAGTTGATCTCACCCACAACTAAGAGTTACTACGATCCAAAATCGCAGGCTTGAACCATAAACAAATCCGTATCACACAGAAAAGTCTATCAAAGGATAAATCTGTCTCCCACAGAAAAACCCTAACTTATTGTTTCTTCTTTTGATATATAATCAAGGTGAACAGAAACCAATTGATAATCCAGTCTTATATTCCCGAAGAACATCCTAGATTAATCAAACACCTCACAAAAATCTTAATCATATGGTTGGGAAACAAGATGTCGTGGAATCACAAACGATGAGACGAAGGTGTTTGTGACTACTTTTATATCTTGCATATCGGAGAACTCTCACAATCTCAAGCCAATCAATATGATTTTACTCGTACGATAGAAGATGCAAGATCAGATCACACAACTAAGATAAAAGTAGTATCGGTCTGGCTTCACAATCCCAATGAAGTCTTTAAGTCGTTAACCTGAGTTTAGAAGAAGACTCTCAAAGGTTAATGGAGATCGACTCTAGCGAGCACACTAGTAGCACACATACGTGTGGGGATTAGTTTTGCCCATTGCTAGATGTCTCCTATATATAGTCTTTCAAATCAGGGTTTCGCCTTGCTCACAAAGAAAATGCTATCCACCGTTAGATGAAACCTGATTGAGATTCAAGCTAATATATCTCAACCGTTAGATCGAAATCTTATCTTGACACACACACTTGGGTATACGTTTTACTGGGTTCGTGAAAACCTTGCCAAACGTGTACGTGTATGTTGGTTCAACACAGTAAACCAAAAGGTTAACCATATGAGAATTTCATACCAACCATATTCTTCTTCACCATAACTAGTTCAATTGACTCAATATGAACTAGTTAAACAGTTGTTCAATTTATATGATGATATCTTACCTAAATACACAAGACACAATTGAAACAAAGATGATTTGATTCGACTGAATCGGCTCATGAACATTATAGCCACGCTTTGCATAAAGCATTCCTTAGTAATTTATATTTCATGTTCAAAGCACATCTTTACATCATAACCACTTTAGCTCACAAACAAGTTCGCGGACTTAAGTTTAATCGGTTGAGTTTTCCAAACTCAACAGAAATTTTCGGCAAGAGAACTTCCGCCAGTTCGCGGATTGAGTTCGCGGACTAAGCACACAAACGAGTTTCGGAAATCCCAGCAGAAATTCTCGGTCGAGAACTTCCGTCAGTTCGCGGACTAGGTCTACGGACTGGGTTCGCAGACTTGACAATCCAATTCCACAATCCTCCCGATTACTATTGATCAAAAAAGTTTGAAAAACTTCAGTTCAAGGAATACATGGTTACGTAATATAAACTCTCATTCCAATCATTGAAACATTCTCAAAGGACGTTATTCAGTTGTTATTCACAAACCTTTCTCGTCAGAGCAATTTCCAAGACGATTGAAATGTATCATGACTTTCGTCACTAGGTGAAGATAAACATGATCGAAGCGAAATGCCTACCAACACATATTTCGAGATATAGATATGCGAGATATACTCGTTTCAAAATATCAAATGTGTATGATCTAGTCTATATATTTAGCATACGACTTTTGTCTCAAGAAGATAAGATCGAATAGATAGACTTTTGAGTGACCGATAAGTTCAAGTCTTCACATACCTTTTTGTCAAGAAGTTCCACCGGTTTCTTGAGTATATCTTTTACTTGTCTAATGAATCGCCATGAAGTCCTTGAGCTCAACTACACTTACTATCCCAGTCCGAGACTTAACTAAATATACTAGAAATCGGGACTTATAGTTTTGATCACTAACATTAATAAACATGCTTGATATAGCAACACATGCGAGGTTTACCGAGATATGCTCTAACAACGACTATCCTAATCATTTTCAATGGTTATGTTAGTCATATGTTCCGTAAGTTTACTTATGTCGAGCATAAATGAATCAAATTGATCACTCCTTGTGGTTAGTTTGATTACGTATTCCGATTAAGTTAATCATGCATTTACTTGTGACTAATTTGATTGACTTTTGGATATAAAAATCATTCTTATGGTTTTGTGACTAAGTTGGGCGAGTCAGCCAATAAATGCAACCATTTGCGTAAAGGGATGATGAAGAGAATTCCAACGGTGAAATTGTTGGCGAGAATAAATCCATCCTTCTCCATAATAGATTGTTGTTGCTATGTTTACCGTCAACGGTCATGACCTCACATACAGTTTCAGAAGGTACACATCCGCGCCAGTTGGATATTTGCTTGAACCACATAATAACCACTTTGTGTTCTTTAGCGGCAGGATCATACCCAAAGTAATGCCAAGGTCCACGACCATAACTAACCTTGTGAGTTTCATAATCACCATCTTCATCTATAAGTTGTATTTCCTCCGGTAGATTTTCACTTTGTTGTTTAATCATGGATTTTATCCAAGGTGTTGACTGTCCCGTGCTCGGATTAAACACACGAACAAAACATGTGTTAGGTTCTATTACAGAAATCAACCCATTGACAGATCCAAAAACGTGTACCAGGGAAGATCCTAGTATAGATATTTCCCTTTCAACAATCTTTACTCCTCCTTGAGACAGTAATAGTTCAGCTGAGGAAAAAACACGAAGTTGATACCAAGACCTAAAAAGCAGTATGGTGATACCATCACCAACAACAAAATTACATGCTTTTGATCGTGTGAAGTGTAAATCAATGAAGTTTCGATCTGTATGTATCAAGGAGTTCCATTGTTTGCATACACTCTTGAACCTCATAAGTGATTTTACAGGGACCCAAGTCAATATCTCACAAAGTAATAACTCATTGCCCATAACAAGATCATTACTACAACCTGCAGAAGTATCCCTTTCTAAGCTTTGGTATTGTAGGTAAATAGTTAACTTACTCCTATATATATTCACTTCTGATTAAACGTGTTTCTATAATATACCGACGCAGATTGGCATATATTTGGAAACTGAACCAGACAAAATTCAAACAACACAAATTGGATATGAATGAATTCGCGGGGAATTTACTAACGGAAACAAAATTCAGATTCAACGTCTTCTGATTTTACAACGGTTGATTTCTACACAAATTCACAGAAAGTAAATATGGACCTAAATTTTTTTGAAGATTTATAATAACACTATTCTAACCTCTGAAAAATGTTCTCCAATCTTGCAATCAATAAACACAAGTTTTGAAAATCATACCTGGACTGATGATGGAGTGAAATTCGCAATCACAACGAGGGAACTCGTGAGAAGTCTTTTCTTCTCCACTGAAACTTTGAAAGAAAAAAAAGTCTGAGAATACTAGAGACTGGAGACACCTCCATTTCAAATCCGGGTTGGTATTACTTTTTCCTCTTTCGTGCTAAGGGGCAATCCTTCGTCATAACGACTACATTGAAAATCAAACAGAGTTAAAAATGTGGTACCCCTTAACACAGCTATGTCTAAGAAATGAGTCCGGCTCTGGCCTTCTTCTGTTTTTCTTTTCCTTTTTTTTGGTAGAGAGAAGTATATCAACACAACCTTTTCTTAGTCGAATTATGTTAAATGACTCTACGGGAATCATATTCCCCCGTGTAATCTCTATTTAGTTCCTTTTTTATTATACATGCTTCAAAAAAAAAAATCAACACAACCTAAATGAGCCTTACAAACCGGGGAAGGATCTTCCCGAAAAATCACTAAACAAAACATTACTCAAAAAAATCATGGGGCATGCTATCCCATTTTCCAGTAATACTTTCATACGCTGTTTTTTTTTACAAAATATCTGCTACAAAATTGCCATCTCTAAAGTGATGTCGAAAGCTTACTTTTTCAAAGTTACAAGAGAAACCAGCGCATTACGACTCCAATAACTGTTAGAGTTACCCTTACAGATATGAGTCCGGCCTTTTTAAGATTGAGGTTTGAAGACATACAAGTAGGAGGGGGTGAAGAACTCCACCATCTTGTTACAACGTCATGCATAATGTACTGACAAAGATCATGTGCCAAGGCATTACAGATTTCGGAACACAAACAAAACTAATGTTTTCAAAGCGAACAAAAGTCTTTTCATCTCGTTGAGACAGTAATAGTTCAGCTGAGGAGAAAACACAAAGTTGAGTCCAGATCCTTAAAAAGGAGATACCACCACCAACATCAAAATCACATGTTTTTGATCGTGTGAAGTGTAAATCAATGAAATTTCGATCTTTATGTATCAAGGAGTACCATTGTTTGCATTGAAAATGCGGGGGGTACAACAACCACACCCAACAATTCGTATGGAAGTCTGATAGGACTTACTCTAATATACTTTCTAGAGAATCAACTAGATAGTCAGACTCAATCCAGAAAAAAGTATATACAAGAGTTTATATCTCTAACTCTTAATTCAAACTGCAATCAGCAAATAGAAATTTGCGATCCCGATTGAGTATAAGAAAGTAACTTGAATGGTACCAAAGACCAATGTTCAAGGATCAATCAATTTCAATCAACAACCAGAGGTTAGATTTCCTAATTGATCGATACAACGCACAACCTGTGATATTTCAATTATATAACAAACTATAATGCGTAAAAGAAATAACGCAGACACCAGAATTTCGTTAAGGAGGAAAACCGCAAATGCATAAAACCCCCGGGACCTAGTCCATCTTTGAACACCACATTGTATTAAGCTGCTACAGACACTAACCTACTATCAATGAACTTCAGACTGGACTACAGTTGAACCCTAATCAATCTCACACTAATTCAAGGTACAATTGCGTTCCCTACATCTCTGATCCCAGCAGGATACTACACACTTGATTCCCTTAGATGATCTCACCCACAACCAAGAGTTGCTACGAACCAAAATCGAAGACTTGATAAAGAAATTTGTCTTACACAAAAAAGTCTATTGGAATAGATAAATCTGTCTCCCACAAAGATACCTATGAGTTTTTGTTCCGTCTGTTGATAAAATCAAGGTGAACAGGAACCAATTGATAAATCGGTCTTATAATCCCGAAGAACAGCCTAGTATTATCAATCACCTCACAATAATCTTCATCGATTAACGAAACAAGGTATTGTGAAATCACAAACGATGAGACGAAGGTTATTTGTGATTACTTTTATATCTTTCCTATCGGAGATATAAATCTCGAGCCAATTATTTCAGTTGTACTCAACATGATAAAAACTACAAGATCAGATCACTACAGAGAAAATAGTTGGGTCTGGCTTCACAATCCCAATGAATTCTTCAAGTCGTTAACTTACAGGGTCTCATGAGAAACCTAAGGTTAAAGAAGAATCGACTCTAGTTTATGCAACTAGTATCACACAGAAGTGCGGGATTAGTTTTCCCAGTTGCTAGAGCTCTCCTTTATATAGTTTTCAAATCAGGGTTTGCAATTTAAGTTACCTTGGTAAAAAAGCATTCAATATTCACAGTTAGATGAAAAACCTGATTCAACCAAGCTAATATCTTTCAACCGTTAGATCGAACTTAGCTTGTTACACATAAATGAAATGTACCCTCATTTTTTGGTTTACGTAACCGTACCTAAACGTGCACACCATGTTGGCTCAACAACAGTTAACCGAAGTTAGACATATTGTCACTCTTGAAAAAGCGGGGGTCTAACAACACCACCCAATATTTCGCTTAGCAATCTGTATGGACTAACTCCGAAATACTTTGCTAGAGAATCAACTAGACAGTCAGACTCAATCTAGATTAAAACATCTCAAGAGTTAATATCTCTCACTTGTTTTGATTTACTCAAGCTAAAACAATAGCGAGTCTTTAATCAAACACAATGAATAACTTGGATGGTACCAAAGACCAATATCCAAGTGTTAATCAATGAAATCAACAACAACTAGGTTGGATCTCCAATTGATTAAAATTCAACGCACAACCTGTATTATTTCTATTATATAATCAAATATAATGCGGAAAGGAAATAACACAGACACCAGAAGTTTTGTTAACGAGGAAACCGCAAGTGCAGAAAAATCCCGGGACCTAGTCCAGATTGAATACACACTGTATTAAGCCGCTACAGGCACTAGCCTACTCCAAGCTAACTTCGGACTGGACTATAATTGAACCCCTATCAATCTACCACTGATACAAGGTACAGTTGTACTCCTACGCCTCTGATCCCAGCAGGATGCTACGTACTTGAATTCCTTAGCTGATCTCACTCACAACTAAGAGTTGCTACGATCCAAAATCACAGGCTTGGACAATAAACAAATCCGTATCACACAGAAAAGTCTATCAAAGGATAAATCTGTCTCCCACAGAAAACCCTAACTTTTTGTTTCGTCTTTTGATATATAATCAAGGTGAACAGAAACCAATTCATAATCCGGTCTTATATTCCCGAAGAACAGCCTAGATTAATCAATCACCTCACAACAATCTTAATCGTATGGTAGCGAAACAAGATATCGTGGAATCACAAACGATGAGATGAAGATGTTTGCGATTACTTTTATATCTTGCCTATCGGAGAACTCTCACGATCTCAAGCCAATCAACATTATTGTACTCGTACGATAGAAGATGCAAGATCAGATCACACAACAACAATAAAAGTAGTATCGGTCTGGCTTCACAATCCCAATGAAGTCTTTAAGTCGTTAACCTGAGTTTAGAAAAAGAAACTGAAAGGTTAATGGAGATCGACTCTATCGAGCGCACTAGTAGCACACATACGTGTGGGGATTAGTTTTTCCCATTGCTAGATGTCTCCTATATATAGCCTTTCAAATCAGAGTTTCTCCTTGCTCAAAAAACAAACGCTATCCACTGTTAGATGAAAACCTGATTTAGATTCAAGATAATATATCTCAACCGTTAGATCAAAATCTTAGCTTGTCATATACACATGTACTGCACGAATCTAGGTTTGTGTAACCGTACCCAAACGTGTGCATTGTTGGTTCAAAAATAGTCAACCAAAAGTTTATCCATTTGATCATTTCATACCAGCCATATTCTTCTTCACCATAACTAGTTCAATTGACTCAATATGAAATAGTTAGAGAGTTGTTCAATTGCTATGAGATCTTATGTAACTACACAAGACACAATTGAAACAAAGATGATTCGATTCGATTGAATCATCTCATGAACATTATAGCCACGGTTTGCATAAATCATTCCTTAGTAATTTATGTTTCATGTTCAAAGCACATCTTTAGATCATAACCTCTTAAGCTCACAAACAAGTTCGCAGACTTAAGCTAATCGGTTTGAGTTTTCCAAACTCAGCAGAAATTCTCGGAAAGAGAACTTCTGCCAGTTCGCGGACTGGGTTCGCGGACTAAGCACACAAACGAGTTTCGGAAAATCCAGCAGAAATTCTCGGTCGAGAAGTTCCGACAGTTCCACAATCCTCCCGATTACTCTTGATCAACAAAGTTTGACAACTTCGGTTCAAGGAATACATGGTTATATAATCTAAACTCTCATTCTAATCATTGAAACATTCTCAGAGGACGTTATTCAGTTTTTTTCACAAACCTTTCTCGTCAGAGAAATTTCCAAGATGACTGAAACGTATCATGACTTTCGTCAATAGGTAAAGAAAAACATGATCGAAGCGAAACGCTTACCAACACATATTTCGAGATATAGATAGGCGAGATATATTCGGATCGAAATATCAAATGTGTATGATCTAGTCTATATATTTAGCATACGACTTTTGTCTCAAGAAGTAGGAGATAAAATAGATAAACTTTTGAGTGACGGATAAGTTCAA
This sequence comes from Papaver somniferum, assembly GCF_003573695.1. Taxonomy (NCBI): domain Eukaryota; kingdom Viridiplantae; phylum Streptophyta; class Magnoliopsida; order Ranunculales; family Papaveraceae; genus Papaver; species Papaver somniferum. The sequence continues at coordinate 22,860,228 of NC_039362.1, forward strand.
GTCTTCACATACCTTTTTGTCGAGAAGTTCCACCGGTTTCTTGAGTAGATCTTCTGCTTGTCTGATGAATCGCCATGACGTCCTTGAGCTCAACTATACTTACTATCCTAGTACGAGACTTAGCTAAATAGACTAGAAATCAAGACTTATAGTTTTGATCACTAACATTGACAAACATGCTTGATATAGCAACGCATGCGAGGTTGGCCTATCTATGCTCTAACAACTCTCATATCAACCTTGTTCATCTTAACCATAACTAGTTCAAATGACTCAAATAAAACTAGTTAAAGAGTTGTTCAATTTCTATATTCTCATAGACGTATACAAGAACACAATTGAAACAAAATCGGTTTGATTCACTTGAATCAATTCATGAACATTATAGCCACGGTTTGCAACCGATTTTAGAACTTTAACCTTCAAGTATTCAAACCGGTACGCATACTTGAAATACCCGGACCAAGATTGGGTTTTGTAAGTACGAAAACGGGTATGCATACTTATAATCCTAGCAGAAATATTCGGACATGAACCTTACGCCAGTACGCGAACGGGTACGCATACTTAGGTTCCCGGATTTCTCAAGCCAACAGGGACGCATACGGGTACGCATACTATGGTTCCCAGATATGGATTACATATGTGCAAGAGTACAACATGTCATATCCAATAATGGTTAAGTGTTCTAAACTCTTATTTCAATCATTTGAAACTTTATTAGAGGATGACAATAGCCGTTTTCACACACTATTAGCAACAAAGCAATTTTCAAGTTATTGAAATAATCATAACGAAACATTCCAAGTCTACACTAAATGATTTTATCACACAAACCATGTAAGATATTACGCGGAAATTTTCACATGATCATATTTTGACTTGCGTCAAAAATATAAGATGAACTTGGTTGAAGCGAAAGCATTCCAACACATATTCCGAGAAATATGTAAGCGAGCTAAACTCAGCTCGAAATCTCAAATGTGTATAATAGAATCGTAACACGACTTATGTCTCAATATAGGAGATAGAGTAGAAATATACTTTCCAAGTGATAGACGAGTTTCAGTCTCCACATACCTTTTGTTGATGAATTTCCATAAGCTCTCCTTAGTAGTTCTTCATCTTCAAAATGATGAACACCGTGAAGTCTAAGGCTCAACTACACAATCTATGCCCTAGTCCGAGACATCTATAAGTAGACTAGAAATCAAAAATTATAGTTTTGATCACTAACATTGACAAACATGCTTGAGATAACAACGCATGCGAGTTCGACCGAGCAGTGCTCTCACAATCTCCCCCTTTGTAAATTTTAGTGAAAAAACTATCAATACATATGGATTAAAAAATAAATAAAACTTTGTAGCTTCTCATCCAAATGCTTTATCTCCTTGGCATCTTCAACACGACTCGAAATCTTCCTCACTTCCTAGTACTCCATGATTTAAACATGTTCAACTCAGCATCATAGTTGTTGAAGATCCGTAGCGATAACAATGAGAAAACAAATGCTCTCAATCATTGTTATACAGTGTCATAGTATCATTACACAACATCAAAGTTCAATTGTATCACAACTTTGAGAATAATACTATGGTGATATGTATCACTCCCCCTTAGTCAATAATTCATCTCGACATGAAACCCCCCTACATAATGATCCGTAAACCATATGTATTTGTAGTATGAAACTACACATTAATTCTCCCCCTTTTTGTCAATATAAATTGGAAAAGGTACGAAAACTAGTGGGATCCTCATGAAATTTTCATAGAGATACTTCATGACCAAAAGAAAATAACATACCAACTTATTTAGATCCAATCATATAGCCGAAGCTAAATGCATTCATCAAGGAGTTTATAAAAATACAAGATAACCCCTACAATATTCCACAGCCGCACTCCCCACAAATATTTGGCAATTAAGCACAAGTTCAAAAAGAACTCTCCCCTATAAAATGTCATTACCGAAAGAACAACAAGAGTGACCTTACTTTTACGAGAAAAGAAGGATTACTTTGGACATAACCAAATCACATGAGAACATGAATTTGTATCCAAAAACTCAATTGAATTAGTCATAAAAAATGATCAATTCAGTTGGACATGCTCGACATAAGAGAACTTATGGAGCAACACAATATATGTACAAAGATGTGGATCAGGGAAAGACCAATACTTCGGAATAAACAAAGATTCATTCTATTTTTCATCACTATTAGCAAAATGACATATAATATACTTAATCTTTGTAAACAAAAGTTTATCCTTTCTTCCATAAAAAATGACATAAAAGGCTTAACTTTTGTATTCAAAAGTTCATTCTATATTTTATCAATACTTTCATACCGACATAATAGAGATAACTTTTGGACAAGTATGGGACAGTCAAGGTTCACGGACGTAAACAACATATCCCATAACAATTTACAATATATGAAACCAATAAAGATTAATACTGCAAAATCAATCTTTGTTTTTAGAAGGTAAAATAAATCTTTTTCGCACGGATTTACACCAAGAATGACTACTATTGATGGTGGATTTTCAACAAAGGTCAAAATCATAAAGTCATGATACCGCATGTTTCTGACCCGGTTTCAGGAACGCATGTGACGATTCATGTTTTAAGATCCGTAAACCGTTTCACGATCTCTGATCGAGTTCCTCTCAGAGCTATTATGAATATGATTCTCGAAAGGCCTCCCACTAGCTGAGCGTTCGATGTTGCGCATTTCATCATGCCCTATATGTAGAATAACATAATTGGGCGGTTCTCCGTAAGATTGAGAGCAAAGATAATGCTTCTTGAACTGTCTTATTTTTATCACTTTTGCGAGTTACATTTTTCAACCAACTTTGGAATCAACTTTTCCTTTTAGTATTTTGCTGATGAGAAAGATAATGCTTCTTGTTTATTGATTCCCATACTTGCCTCTCATTATCTTTCTTGCAAAAAATAATCTGTTATGAATACTTATAAATATCTTGTTTTATCACGTAGGATCAGAATCTCGCAACAATAATATCTTAGCGAAATTATCAACAACACAACACAACATCGTCGCAGAACAATTTCAGAAATGATATAATAAACGACGTCAGCTAAAATCATGAGAAAGATGTGAGGGTCCTGCGAAAATTAGAGAGTTTGCGAGATTAAGATTTGTAAGATTGCGAGAATGTCGCAAGTCTTATCCGAAAATAAAGGACAGATTAGCTGTCATCCACTATGTATTTCCCTATAAATAGTCGTTCAGTTATAAAGGAAGGGAGAGATCTTTTTTGAGTAAGAAACAAGTAAATAGGAGAGAGAAAGTCTAGAGCAGAGGTCATTCTTGATTCCTTTATCTTTTCTTGTAAGAACATTCAAAGATTGATCAATAAAACTAAGAGTGTAAATCTAAAATGAGTTGAGCAATAATGAAATCATATGAGGGGTGTAGTGTAGGATTTCCTGCAACTACAAGGGAGAATTGATATCTAAATATCACCACGTTGTCATCCTTATGCGTAAACAAAAGAATAACAACACACCTCAACCTTTACCAGAGAAAGGTTGAAAACCGGTTTTAACTATTGCGAGCAAAATTTGTAAACCGTTGAAACACATATGCTTTTATGCTAAACCAAAACCAATTCAACATATTGTGACTTTTTCACATATTGTTTCCATTAGTACCCCTCATAATCCTTTGATAAAGCCTACCTACTAGGGATAGAACTTAATCCCGCTAAATCAAAAAGTTACCCAAACCATGAGGGTTCACCATATATGAGATCGAACATTAAGGTAGTAAAACCGAAAACATACATCTCATAATCATACATAGCAATAATATAACAGCATTAAAGCACATGCTATGTAAATCGAAAACTATCACAAGAAAAATTACTCAAATCAAATAATTTTATTCATAATAAGATAGTTTTATTCATAATAGACTTTATTGAAAGAAATCGAAAACTACTGTCTATTTTTCTTAAAGAGGTTTAATCTTCGTTTATTTCCTGATAAGAACATTCCTTAGGACCAGGTGCATTTTGTCGCTCTTCTTCGATTTTTGATTCCTGATCCCAAAACTCTGATTCAAAATTCTGAATTCCTTTAAGAGTTTCTATGTCTTTTCGAGCAGTAAAAACCACTTGTTTCTGAAAGCAGTCAAGCTGTTTTCCTATGCTTCCAAGTTGAGTAAGAAGCATCTTCTTGTAAGAATTTGGTAAAATTCTTCCAACACCATCATATTGGGTTTGTATCCCAATCATTTGACTAATAATCTTATTAGTAACATCATTAATGTTCAATCTATCTTCGAAGTCTTCTCCTCCAACTGATTCGCAGATCTTGGTAATGATGCACGGAAAACCGAGATTCTTTTTGATACCAGAAGATGAGATAGAATCTGATATCTTGATCATTTGTCTGACAATGATGCCGCAAAGATCTATTTGAGTATCTTTTTTCAGCATAAAGTAGATGAATTCTGCAAACGTCTTATCCCAGACCGATTTATCTCTTGTACTTGCAAAGATGGTTGCTAAAGCAAGTTTACCGAAGACCCTAAGATAAAGGGGTATATCCTTTGTTGGTAGTCTATCATTTTACCATGCAACCTTATTTCCAATGGGGCTTGTTGAAATGGTATCATGATCAATTTCAGCTCCGGTAATCATGTGATTACTTTCCTCACTGTAGTCAATAACATTAGAAATAGTTTTTCGATTGACATAACAGATTTCTCTACCAACAAGAGTCACAAAACTGAGTTTTTTGTGATCAATATTGTGAATATTGGCATAAAAAACTCTTACCATATCAGGTGAATATTCTTCAAGGACGAAAATATTTCCCCAGTTTCGTTCTTGAACAAAATTCACAAAGTCCTAGAGTCGGACATCAGGATTAAACTTCTTTTCAGTCGTAAAATCCATTACCTTGAGTGTTTCATACTTTTTAAAGCAAGAGCTATCAACAAATCTTGTAAGTTCATGCTTGTCATTAATACTGTTAGGAAATCTAATTTCCTCTATATCCTTAATTCTGATCCGTTTATTGTCGGATTTAGTTCTTGACTTTCCTCTTCTCATACTTGCGAAAATATGTGAAACTCTAGTTACGGTATTGAGCAATCTTCCCCAATATGTTCGAATACATAGCAAGAGGTTATCTTTTATAGGAAGATCTGTCAACAAAAACCGGAAATAACTAGTTTTAGGAAAAACATCCAAAATCAGAAATCGTGGCTTGTGGTAAAACAATTCTGATTTTGTATCTAGGTCTTTCTTTTGGAAAACCGGTTTTCTATGGACTGGATCTTTAGCTTGAGTTGATTCCAACTTTTTGTCCAATAATATATGTACTCTTTTATTACCATGTGATAATATTACTTGAAGTTTACTAGAGTATACAGAGAAGAATTTGAACAAAATATGATATTTGTGAGAAATATCATTGGAATCAAAAACCATATAATGTTTCAAAATATCACTTGCTTCATTAAAACAGTTGTGAGGTGCATGAAGCAATCCATTGTTAATAGAATTATTAACTGAAAACTTATTCCTTGAAGGAATACATATTTTCCAATGTCGCATCCTAGAGAGTGAATCATTGCCAGAATTATATCTGAAAATGTACACATATATACTTTAGTAGTCTGACCAAAATATGTTTAAGGTTCCAGATTTAATAGGAAGACAATGTATGTGGTTCACACAAATCATAAGAGGAATCTTATTCATTTTCAGGATACAACCTGTTACATAGGTCTTAGTACCATTGTTACTCGACCAAATGATATACAGTCCTATGTTTACCAAAGGAACATGTAAGTCACTCAAGACATACATAAGCATTATTCCTAACAGATTTAGGAATAGAAGTATTACATACTTCATACGTGATCTCCACCACGAACTTGTAAAGTAATCAAATCCTACGATTACGTTAAATGAATCGGACATAGATTCAATTCTTATAGGTTGGATCGCACCAAACACAGATTGTTGGATCTTTTCATGTTTGCCTGCTCTGATACCAATTGAAAAGGCAAGGGTACCCAAATATACCTCAAGCTAAAACTTTTCCTACCTATAAGTCCTTTCTCCGAAAGTGATTGTCTATGGACTGGGTCGAGACAATGCAACTAATCGGTTCACACTTCGTGTGATCGTCTATGGATACGAGATCGAGACAATACAACAACGAAGTATGTTTACTTGATATAAAGGTTCGGACTTAACGAAACACAATAGGATTGCTTATCAAGTAAATAGGAATTAACGTTTGTGTAATTTATTTTAATTATAATAAAAATAATTATAATGCAGAAAATAAAAGTAAATGACACCGCAAGATTTTTTTAACGAGGAAACCCCAAATGCAGAAAAACCCCGTGACCTAGTCCAGAATTGAATACTCTCAGGATTAAGCCGCTACACAAAATTACACCTAACTTCGTATAGTTGAAACCAAGTATCTAACTCTATAGTATACCTAGTGCTGTTTGTATTCCCACACCTCCGACTTGTGAATAAGTCATGTACTTGGAACAATCCCTTTGGTTTGTATTCAAACAGTAAAGGAACAAGAAATCTGTTTGGTATCAACTCTATTCAACCAAGTGATATGAGTCAGACAAAGGCTCTTCCGTTTATCTTAACATAAACTCCTTCGTCGGGTTTAAATCTATCTTATGTTCAATCACCCAAAGGTAATCGGTTAAGATTAAGCCAATCAACACCTTTAATTTGAAGAATCGTGTTGATGCCGATCTACTCAATTAATCAATCTAATCTACCACAAGGATAAACCGATTATTATTTGGATCCTCTTTTCCCAAACAAGTATTGTGCACACCAAAGACTATAAAACCCAAGTCAAATCTTCAATATCTTCTTTGTCTTCAAATCTTCTTAAATCTTCAATAAACACCTGCACACAATCACTTGAATCTCTTGTGATCAATCACGCACAGAACAGAGCCTGTTAACAATGGATTATCACAAGATCATCTTTAGAACTAACAACAGTCTAAAGATCTATGTCGAAACTCTGAACTAGTTTGAGTGAATCTTATATCAGAAGAGAAGATTCTCAAGAATAAACAAACTAGGTGCAATCATATTTCAACCACCGTTGGTCAATCAAATCAATCGAAAACAAAGATAAACCGCAATTATCTAGTTTACCACCAGCGGGTCATTCTAGAGCTTCTCAATCCAAAAGAAGACTTTAAAACGAGCGGCCGTAAGAGATTTCACCTAATTAGATTACTTTCCTCTCCGATAGGCGGCTACACCAGTAACAAATACAAAAGAGGAAGTCTGTTGTTACGAAGGATTAGTTTTCTAGAAAGGCAAACTTCGTGTATTTATAGACATGGAAGTTTGGACACCAAGGAATTTCCGAAACCGAAAATATTCTCAATATATTCATAAATGCACAGATTCTATTTTCATAATTCCTGGAAATGCTCTGTCCAAAAATACAATCGAAATCTCTCGGAAAATCTAATTAGTAAATGCACATTACTAATTTCATAATTTTCCTACAAAGTTAAATTAATAACCTTAATTAAAAGATTCTTAACTTACTTGTGTTTCGATCCTGGGATTCTCTTCCCTTAACCTTTAAGGAATATCTTTGAACAATTATAGACATAAACATTCTCAGCACGTGTTCAAAGTTTGTCGACATCTTTACTTTGTAAGTTCTCTTTCACACTTACAACCTTGAAACCGATTTGCCACACTTCCAAACAAGTTTAGAATTGGTTCATCTGACTTTCAAGAACTATGTGATTGATCAAACCAACATTCAATCACAATCATGGGTTTACGGTTCTACCAAATCAAGTTTCGGTTCTACCTCCATGTGAGTACTACGCATAGTCACACTAGCTTTCCAAATATTCGGTTGACTAGGTACTACGATCGGTTCCCCAGATATATATGGTATTAAACTCATATGTATTGCACATGTCCATAGGATCGGTTCCCCTTTCTGCTATAAACCTTGCTGCATCCCATACAAGGATCGGTTCCCTATTGCACTGCACCTCTTGGTTCGATTCCCTTTCCTTCACTAGGATCGGTTCCCTACCCCCCAACAAGGATCGGTTCCCTTTACCCAAGCCACATACAATCTGATCTTACCAGTTGATTACTTAATATTGGTTTTACTAATAAAAGTTATACCAATACAAAAGTCAGGACTTTGTGAATAGTTCTACCAAGAACACAACAAGTTGTGAGCGGTTATACTCTATCACACATATTGGTTTTTTATAGGATATGCAATGAATAATAAAACCAATAACTCCTGGCAGTTTCCTTTTCGGTTCACAAAACAAGTTTATGAACTTACTTCCTTAGAACACATGTAAACATTGTTCCCTAGGATGAAATCCTCACCTTATACCCATACATAATCACAATAGCATTCAAATGATTATGACGATGTCTTATCTACAAAGTTTAATGGTTAATTGTATTCCTTAATACTATGTCTATCTAGAGTTAAAATATGATTCGCATTTATGTTTTCAATATGCACGACTTGAAAGATACGTTAGGTAATGAAACAGTTCAAGTCAAATATCACTAACCTCAAGTGGAAGGATGATTGTTTTCGTTGTAGCTCCTTGCTTCTTCACATCTTCAAGACTTCGCAATACTTGTAATGTCTCATATCCTAATACTTTCAAGCTAACCTATACGAAGTTTAACTCTAGTACATAATCAAGCGACTCTTAACATGAGTTTTGATTCACTAAAATATGACAACCAAACTTGACATACCAACGCTTGGTGGGTTCAACCGAGCAATGCTCTAACAACTATGATTTTAAATAGGGCATTACATCCTTCTTATGATGATGATGATAATAAATTAATGCTAGAAGAGCATGTTTACTCCAAAAATGTTGTTATGGAATCTTCTGTTACTAAAACTTTAGACTCTGTTGCCGCGACTTTGACAAATGATGTTTTTTTCTGAAATTTTGGATGATGATACTGAATTAGGGCTTGAACAATTTTGTGATGGTGATCATGATGCACAATTCGTGCATGACTTAGGGAAGGTTGACTTGTATGTTGAAACAATTGATCTTATGCATGAAAATAATTTTGATACGTCTAAATCCCTGCCTATGTCAAAATGTGTAGTGTCTTCTGATTTTCTTATGCATGAGATGAAGACTTTGAATAATCAGGATTCTGAATTGGGGTTTGTTGAATATTTCAATGAATGTAACCATGCTACTGTACTTGTAGATGACTTAGAAGATGTTAATGTGACTGATAATAATGGTACTCTTGGTCTCATACATATGAGCGACATAGATGTGCATACTTTCCTGCATAAGTCACTGACTGAGACTCTTCCACCCAAACCTAGATTTTGCATGTAAAGATATTGTAAAACCAACTTTTCTAAGAGTATGTAATCTAGGATTGGGAATGTGTGCCTCCCAATCCCTCTTGGACTATTTTGCAGCCAAATATAATACATTTGATGAGCCATAGTTGGAATGCATTGATGTTTCTCTGCCTGTCCCTAACCAAGTCCACTTTGAATTAGATCATGTGCATGCAGTACCCCTAAAATTGCAAGATTTTTTGCTCAAAAACACATCTGTTAACAACTTCTGGTTTAGGATAACTCGTTTACTTATACAGCCTTACTTGCACTGTCATGTTATATATGTGTAAGATTGTTGATGTTTTTGCATGTTATTTTTTGGTTCGATCCTCAGCTCTTTAGGTTGTATATTTATGGTGAATCACGTGTGTATATAATTCAGTAGGTAATTTTTCTATCTCGAGTCAGTTGAGTCTTATTTTTCTTATCCTGTATATATTGTGCTAATCCAATATGCTATCAGCTGAGTTCTTATTGGATTCTAGTATTGAATAATGGAGTTCTAAATTTGTTGTTCGCCGACATTTGGTAATCTCTTTCCCTTTCTCTACTCAGCATGGTCCTTATGGTATGTTGTTGTTATAATTTTGATTATCTTTAGAAACATCGAGGACAATGTTTAGTTTAGGTTTGGGGGTGAAAAGTAGATACCATAAGATTGTCATTGTGTCATAGTTGAATATGAACTTTGCCATGCATATACATAAAAAACTTTAAAAAAAAAAAATGAATAAATAGTTGAGCTCATCTATATTGATTTGTGATGCATGCACATATCTATTATATTAGGGTTATTGATCTAGATGATGAGGTACAAGTTTGATATATTTCTGATTCTAGAACAGTAACATTCGAGTTTGATTTGCTAGTTTTGGAACTTTTTGAGAATGTGATATGAAGCTTGCACTTGCACAGTCTATCAAGCATGTATAGCGTCTGATTTGCGTAATCCAGTAGGCTGCCAATCATCTAGAATACTGATACTGCCTTTTGTTATAATGTTAATGTAATGTATCTTTTTGTTTTATGTAAAGCCGTTGTATCGTCGTTGTACCTTCTTGTCTTCGTGACTCTTTCAGTCTAAAAAAAAAATCAGAAAACTTCAACAAAAAAAAGGAAAAAAAGGAAAAAGAAAAAAAGAATCTTAATAAATAAATGATAAGAAAGTTTGCTATCTTTCATTCCATAAAGTCAGTATTTATTGTTTCAAAGTCGTCAAAGTAAATAGTCAGTCAATGAGTATATATAATTAGTCTTTGTATATGTATTGTAAATAGTCTTGTAATGAGAAAAGGAGGTTGTAACTAGCTTGGATTTAAATCGGTTCAACTATCTCTTAGTATTGGCAGTCATGACTTCGGTTGATAAATCAGTTGTTATGCATGCTCACTATAGAATTACACCTTACACTCTTATCACATGTTAAATATTTGAAATCTTGGTTTTCAAAATATTTTTTGTGCTGGAATCAATGTGTGTCGTTTGTACCTTTGAAATTTATATTTACATATCCATTTTGTTGTGAACTAATCTCAAAATTGAAGGTGATACATTTCATACAAGGTGAGCTCTTTTGACCTAGAACTTTGTGGGTATGTTCTAAGAAAACCCTCACGAGAATTCAACTCGTCCACTAGGGACACTTAGTGGTTTAAAAGGCTTATTGCATTCGCTAAATGAAATCGAGAGACCAACGACAGTAGCGTAGGTAAGATTTTCTTAGTTTTTGTTTTACTCGAGGTCGAGCAAAATTCAGGTTTTGGGGTGTGATCGGTGCCTAATAATGTATTATTTCTAGATCATTTTGTTGTCTTTTATCATATCCCAAGTGTTTTACTATCCCATCTTAAGTCAAATTATGTATTTTGCGTCTCAAGGCATCAATAATATTTTTTGTTGTGGATATTGATATTTTGTGTTTGTTTTGTAGAATTGATAAATATGGGGAGGTCCATAAAGTGAGTTGAAGAAGAAGACTAGAGTTGCAAAGATATTACAGAAAGAATAAATGCGAAAGATGGCTAAGAAGTGGAAGGAAAATGAGTTGTGGATTGCATTATATAATTAATGGGCCAAAGTATAAGCTGATTTTGTACTCACGCATCACGGTTTTGAAAGTGCAAACCCAGTCTCTAACACCAATTACATGTGTCCTTAACCTAGTAAGCATCCAAACATACCCTTACCCATCCTCATTTCCAAAACAATTTTCTTTTCTTTTCTCTTGCACAACCGACCATCTCACTTTCCCATTCCTTCCTCTCTGTAAACCCATCCTTTGCTTCTGCCAAACCCATACCTCCACTAGCACCGCCAACCATTCCTCTTCCCCATTCACAGTACAGAAATACCAACTCCCTGATCGGTATTGTTGAAAACTCAAATGCATCACCAGACTTATCAATTTTTTACTCATAGTAACCTATAAATAGGTTGAAGATGGTCTATGAAGTTGGGGCTTTCTTGTTTTCTACAACTATATTCATGGAAGCCCATACCTTGTCACCAATAGATGCCGGTGATGAAATCTCAGCATGAAATCGGTGAGTGGGTGATAACAATTTTAATACTGATTTTTTATGTGATTTGGTAGTAGGGATTGATTGATTGGATTGGAGAAAATTTCTATTGAAAAAATGGGGGTCTAACAACAACACCTAATATTTCGTTTAGGCAATCTGTATGGACTAACTCCAATATAATTTCCTAGAGAATAAACTAGACATCCAGACTCAATCAAGGAAAATATATCCAAGAGTTATTCTCAGTTTCTCAAATCGATCTGCAATCAAACAGATAGAAATCCATGAGTCGGATTAATATGAGAAAAAACTTAAACGGTACCAAGGACCAATGTTCAAGTGCGAATCAATTTATATCAACAACCAAAGGTTGGATTATCTAATTGATTGAACTACGCATAACCTGTGAAATTTCAATTGCATAAACATATAATGCGGAAAAGAAATAACACGGGAACCAGAAGTTTTGTTAACAAGGAAACCGCAAATGTAGAAAAACCCGGGACCTAGTCCAATTTTAAAACCACATTGTATTAAGACGCTACAGACTCTAGCATACTACAAATTAAATTCGGAATGGAATGTAGTTGAGCCCTAACCAATCTCACACTGATTAAGATACATTCGCATTCCTTACGCCTCTGAATCCCAGCGGGACTCTACGCACTTGATGCCCTTAGATGATCTCACCCACAACCAATAGTTGCTACGACCCAAAGTCGAAGACTCGATAAACAAATTTGTCTCACACAGAAAAGTCTATTGAATCGATAAATTTGTCTCCCACAAAAATACTTACGAGTTTTTGTTTCGTGTTTTGATAAATCAAGGTGAACATGAACCAATTGATACATCAGACTTATATTCCTGAAGAACAACCTAGTAATATCAATCACCTCACAATAATCTTATTCGTGTGGAAGCGAAACAAGATATTGCGGAATCACAAAGAATGAGATGAAGAGATTTGTGATTACTTTTTATATCTTACCTATCGAAGATAAATCTCGAGCAAATCTTAGAGAAAATAGTACTCAAATACGATAAAATAAAGTAAGATCAGAATACGCAACTACACGGAAAATTGTTGGATTTGACTTCAGAATCCCAATGAATTCTTTAGGTCGTTAACCTATAATGGTTTTAGAAAAAACTAGGTTAAAGGAGAATCGACTCTAGTCACAACTAGTATCACACAAGAGGTGTGGGGATTAGGTTTCCCAGTTGCTAGAGTTATCCCTTATATAGTCTTCAAATCAAGGTTTGCAATCAATGTTACCTTGGTAACAAAGCATTCAATATTCACCGTTAGATGAAAACCTGATTAGATTCAAGATAATATCTTTCAACCGTTAAATTGTCTTAGCTTGTTACACACATGTGAAATGTACCTTCATTTAGATATGGATAACCGTACCTAAACGTGTACACTTAGTTGGCTCAACAATAGTTAACCGAAGTTAGCCATATGAACACTTTCATATCAACCTTATTCATATTTATCACAACTAGTTCAAATGACTCAAATGAAACTAGTTATGGAGTTGTTCAGTTTTTTATATTGTCATAGAAGTATACAAGATACAATTAAAGCAAAATCGGTTTCGATTAACTTGAATCGATCATGAACATTATAGCCACGATTTGCAAAAGATTGCATTCCTTATTATATAAATGTATTAGTTCATGAGTAAACAAATTTTAGAAAATAACCCACTCAAGTATGCAAATGGGTACGCATACCCTAGTAGCCAGACTTGGTATGAGTTCGCCAGTATGCGAAAAAGTACGCATATTGTCGTACATGACCAATCTCGGTGTAATTACCGGACCTGAACTGTTATGTCGATACGCATACGGGTATGCATACTATATTTCCCGGACTTCAACTTTCAAACTAATACGCATACGGGTATGCATACTATAGTTCCCGGACCTGGATTATATTTGCAACAGTACGCATAAAGTGCTATATGCAATCAAAGGTTAATTGTTTTAAACTCCATTTCAATCATTCAAACATTCTCGGAAGACGGGAATAGCTATCTCACACAAACTATTAGCTTTAAAGCAATTTTCAAGTGATCAAATAATCAATACAAAACATTCCGAGTCTACATCAAATGACCGTCTCACACAAATCATGTAAGATGTTACCAGGAGATTTTCACATGATCATCTTTTGACTTTCGTCAATAATAAATGATGAAATTGGTTAAAGCAAAATCTTACCAACACATATTTCGAGAAATATGTAAGCGGGTTAAACTCAGCTCGAAATATCAAATGTGTATAAAATAAAATCTATATAGCTATACGAAATTTTTTCTCTATAGGAGATATAATAGAAATAGACTTCTGAGTGATAGATGATTTCGAGTCTCCACATACCTTTTGTTGATGAAGTTCCACAAGCTCCCCTTAGTAGTTCTTCTTCTTCAATCGATGAATGCCGTGAAGTCTAAAGCTCAACTACACATTCTATCGTAATCCGAGACTTAGCTATAAGTAGACTAGGAATCAAGACTTATAGTTTTGACAACTAAACTTTACAAACAAGCTTGAGATAACAACGCTTGCGAGTTCGACCGAGCAGTGCTCTAACATCCATATTGGGGGGGGGTATGTATTTTAAAACTTAAGCCCGGAGTAGCCGGTGCACCAAGTTGTAGAATTAAATTAGGTTTTCTATTTTCAGTTTTTTCATGTTTTAGCTTCTTATTGTGGTGGAGATGAAACCATCTTAATAAATAAAAATTACTTGGTTTGATTTAATTGTTCTCCATGAATTTATATGGAAGAACATGATTTAATTTTTGAATTCATGGCAGTTACTTTCACCTTGTATGTCATGCATCCTTGGTAGTTTGATCAATTTATTTGTTATGTATTCAGGCTCTATATAAACTTATTTAGTTCAATTTGTGATTACCTATGCCTTAAACAGATAGGTAATTCTAGGAATTGACATTTTTGTTGCTGAGATTAAGTCATCATATTTATTAGTGATTTATCACATCTTCAAGGTGGTTTAAGGCTAGAACATTTATAACTTCTTTATTAAAAGAGAACTAGTATATTGAATTAGGGAGTTGTAAGTATTTAGGTGGCGGATTCGAAACCATAGATATCTTTATCTTTGCTTTTGTTTCCAATCTTAGTAGAAACATTCATATTCTCGTCACATCGACAACCCTTCATCTTTAAATTAGTATTAGTAAAACCTTAGAAATTTAGATTCACCAATCCAATTTCTCGTAGAATCGACCTGTATTTTCCATTGTCTGTGTATTAGACATCGTGCGCTTGCTGTTATAATAGTAGGTTTCTAATCCTACCAATCAACAAAGTTTGAGACGTACAAAACGTTGATGATTTTTATCTATCTTGTTGATGGAGTGACACTCAACAATTAAACAAGATCAGGATACCCAAGCTATCAAAAGAAGATCCTGGCTTCATGAATCCCTATGAAGTCTTTTTAATTACTAAACCCTTCAAAGGATTTTAGGAAGAAGACGACTCTAGCTACAACTAGGACATACCAAGAGAAGAAATGTAGGGATCCAAAGATCCCAGTTGATTGAGGTTCCTATTTTATATACTTTCAAAGAATAGGTTGCTTTAGGTTGAAGCTAAGATGACTTTGGAACCAAGCAATAAATATACACCGTTAGATGAATCTTTGGAATCTGAGTTACATAAACAAGATATACACTCTGGTTAGGTGAAACTGTAATCGAACCGTGTATAAGGACTATGTTCAAGGTGGTTAACCGAAACTAGCTGATTTGAACTTATAAGCTTAATATTCATTTTCATAAACACTTAAGACTTAACTCTAAGCAAAATCAAGTGATCAAATATGTCTATGGTGTTTTAGAGATTATTCAAATACAAAAGATTTAAGAAAAATAACTTATGTGCATAAGAATTTAATCGACATGGAAAGTAGGTGTACATAGTACAAATACCAAAGTCATTCATGAGTCAGTTGAGTCACAGTACGTGTACCGGTTTGCATGCTACAAATACTACCAAGTTTCGGAGTTACACACAAAAAATTGGGTACGTGTACCAGTTCGCATACCATAAACACTTACCGAGTTCCACAGTTAACATAACAATTCAGGTACGTGTACCAGTTTGCATATCTTTAGACTTTAACTGATTCTGGAGTCCACAAAATTTTTCTGGTACGTGTACCGGTATGGATACCAAACTGGTTCCGTAAACACAGTTCCTTAACGGTTTGCACACAGGTATGTGTACCGATCTGATTCATGAGTTAGCATATTATATTCAAGGTATGCATAAGAATATGCATACCAAAAATATGTATGTCGACATACAGCTACTCTGTTATGTGTACGAGTACATGTAATACTATTCCGAATTTATAACAGTCTTCCCAGTTTCTAAGACTGAAGTCATACTGTCTTACATCCGAATTTACAGTAGTTCTATATTTTTCTCTAAATCGATTCGAAACATTACAAAATAACATCAATGACACATATCATTGTTCCAGGCTATTTCAGAATGATAAAACTTGAATCACGATTTTGATTTTGAACAAAAAATTGTTCCTTAATCTAAATTCGTCAAGTATGAACAAATGTTCATTAAGCTTAGTCATTATATTTCGAGAACTAATTACCAAGATAAACTTGACTCAAAATTCTTGTTTATGCATGATAGTCTAATTAGTCATGTGACATAGTCTCATAAATAGAAAGATGAATATAACTTGAGATATAGGTGGTTCAATCTTCACTTACCTTTTGTTGAAGAAGTTCTCCAAAAGCTTCGGTTGATCTTCGCCTTCAAATTGTAGAACACAATGATGACTACCGTGATGTGTATCTCTACTACACTTATATCCTAATTCGAAACTTAACTAATTGTAGACTAGAAATCAAGATAAAGTTTTGATAACAAGATTGCGGTAGCAACACTTGTGAGCTCAACAGAGCAATGCTATAACAACTAGTAGTTGGCGAACCTGTTTCACGAACCGTTGCCAACTGAGTTCGGTAGTCTATTAAGGTTGACGAACCCAGTTCACGAACCGTTGCACCATGACTCGTGAATAAACCTACGGATCACGAACCGCTCTACCAGTTGTCCCAGTTTATATTTTAGAAAATGCTCAAAGACTTGTTTTTAATATGTTTAGCATTTATAGAACTCTCTTAAACACTTCGAAGACTTCATTGATCATTTAAACACTTATGTGTGTGCATCATGGTTACAATCTTAGGTGTTTAAATTAACAAAAAATTGTTTTTAGTTCTTTGGATAAGTTGCCAAACCGAACCACCATTATACACGTTTCCAGAACCGGTCTGTATAGTCTTCTATTGTATTTGTCAAGAATTGTGTTTGCTTGATTCTCAAGTTATCTTAGCTTGAATTTTAAGAAAACTCTGGTCTTGGAAAAACTATAAATAGAGATGATCTTTCGACTTTGAAATTCAATCCCTGGTACTTTGTATCCTAGTTGATTCTAGATTCGTCCTCTATTGACCTAGATTTCCTTTGGGAAACATAATTGGGTCTACGACAAAAAGACTTCACTTTGGGGATTCGTGAATCTAGGTCCGACTATCTTTACCTCGGTAGTTCATGTATCCTAATCCTTCTTTTTTTTATCGAGGTTTTCCTAATCTCTTTCAGGAAACATAGATAGTAATCACAAAGTTCTTTTTTTAGACTTTGTGATTCCTCAAGATAGATATCTGAAAACTAATCTTAATTGATTTTTCGTAAATTTCGGATTTGTGAGGTTTGCCAGCTTTGTATGTTGCAAACAGATTTCCCCACCTTGATCTTTGATCTAAACGGGTTGAGTCTCAACTACACTCCAGTCTGAAGTATTATAGTGGGCTAATGTTTGTAGCAGCTTAATACAGTTGGTGTTCAATTCTGGATGAAGTCTCGGGTTTTCTACTATTGCGGTTTCCTCGTTAACAACAATTTTGGTATCTTGTGTTTTTCCTTTTTCGCATTCTATTGTTTATCTTTATAATTGGATTTACACAAGTTTGTACGTATTCAATCTAAATATACAAGTCCACTTAATTGTAATCGATTACAAGACTTGTTTGTAGAATCCGTATTCAATCACTTAATTTTGGTACTTGTTTGTACGTATTCAATCTTTAAAAATAGATAACAAGTTTAATCACTTGGAAAAATTCCGATTAGATTATCTGGATACAACTAAATTGATCTTGGATATTGATTTTTGAGATCGTCTAAGTACTCTTCTTAACAATCAGGTTCATGAACTCTGTGTATATATACATACTGGTTGAGTAGAGGTTGATGTAGAACTCTCTATATACATATTTCCAAGGATATTTCAGCTGGTCTACCTGCTATTGTATTCAGTTTTGTCTACACAGGTTCCCGAAAGAAAAAGTTGGGTGTATTTGGTATTTCCCGCATTTTCAAATATCTTCTAATTTACCCCAAGGACTGCATACCGATTGAATAATGCTTAACTTCCACAAATTTAGAGAAAGTCCTCTAATACCGATCCAGTGGCTATCCTCAGTATAGAAATTATTTTTTAATAAAAGAAGTCTCTGGACTCCATTGGCTTAATGAGAGGCTAGATTTGCCCACGTTAAACTTGTATTGTTTAGCAAAGAAATTAAAAGTATCAGGTGAATTTTCTAAAAGAAAAAATCAGTTTTCCAGTTATACTCGTCAGCTTAAAATTCCAAACCAACCAAAATGCTTTGACATTCCACCTGCTATTTTGTTCCATCCATTATGAGAGTAGTGAACTACTACTGATATTCCTAAAGAGCAAAACTCAACCTTTGGAGACTGACCAACTATAGGATATTGATAAGACGCTTGAACCTTTGGAGAATGAATTGGAATATCTAGTGATGTTGTAGAATTATTCAGCATAAAGAAAGATGTACAAAAAGTACTCCAAATTGAACCTTCACTACCTTTGGGAATACAAATAAATCTTTGCTTTGAGTATGAAAAAGTTATCATAATCTTCAAGTAGTTTCCATTTTTGTTAGAGAGCATCTCAACAAGGAGTATCACTTGATGAAATCTTCGGGATCATTTTTGATTTGTTTGAATCTTTGCCGCCTCCAAAGTAATGATGGAAATCTAACTAACGGTATCAAAGGGGATTTTTTTTTAATAAGAAAAGCCTTGGATTAACTTAAAAATCAAAACAAACTTGGTGCTGATAATTTTGAGCATAGTTGCTCAATCTATCCTGATCTAAAAGATGAAAAATACAAGACGGAGGGTAACCCACATAGTTACAGGTAGTTGTTTCATTAGCAGAAGCAGTAGCTAATGCAATTGTTGCCTGGTTTGCAGAGTTACTAACTGAAGAGTAAATAAAATGTCTTGAAAGAGGAGAGAAAAAATAAACTATTTGGAGTTCTATCTTCACACAGAGCTTTAGCTTGCCAATGCATACTACTTGGGAGATCCGAAATGAGTCTGGTGAGGTTGGTGTTGTTAGCTTCAATGTTAATGGTGGTAGATTGAAGTTGTAGACACCATTTCCACCCCTCGAGAGCCGCTAGCACCTCTCCAACATCATTGTTCAGCGTCGTGAAACCCAGAATCTTCACTTCCCTGCAATAACTCAAAGAATTTCTCAGAAGATCTGATATTGTTTCCTTTGTACCTCTCTAAAATTTCCAAATCTTTTGATTTACCATTGACAATCCAAGATAACTCAAAAGATTTTGGTTCCAGTAGAATAATTGAAGAGAAGACCTTGATCTCAAACACCAATAAAAGAATAAAATAAAAAGTATAAACTAAGGAAAAATCAACAACATAAAGAAACTCCACTAACCAATAAATCTTGATCCCTGAAGAAACATGATAAACATACATCAATGTTTTTCGAATTACAAAACGTGCCCGCTACCCGTTCTCAACAGTCAATTTTTTTTGGACCATTTCCCGATTTGTGTGTGTCTTCCTTGTGCGGGGCCATACTAATCTTCACTTTATCATTCCAATTTTATTGTATGTACC
Organism: Papaver somniferum; assembly: GCF_003573695.1. NCBI lineage: Eukaryota > Viridiplantae > Streptophyta > Magnoliopsida > Ranunculales > Papaveraceae > Papaver > Papaver somniferum. Next base: position 22,880,219 of record NC_039362.1, read on the forward strand.
GGAAGGGAATAGATAGCCGTAGAGAATGTCAATGTCACTTTCAGTGAGAAATAAAATTGTTAGAGAGATAGAAACAGAAGGTGTGTACTGTCAGTTTGGTGTATCCGTCAGTTCGGCTAAGTAAAAGTTATTCTGTCAGCTCCGTCCAAGAGTCCAAGACAGACAAGGAACAGTTACACTGTCAGTTCTTGGGAACTGACATGATATGGGACGGACTTTCCTATTTTGGGTACTTTTGGTAGATAATGTGACCACCAGCTCCATCTTCTTTTTTGAAGCATCCACCAGCCACAGTGGTTCAGTCGGAGTTTGAAAAATAAATTTGTCCTAATAAGTGAATCGATTACTGAGTTCTGCTCTCCTGGGATCACTTTTTTTTCTTATTGTTCTTTCTTTTTTTTTTTTTTTTTTTTTTTTTTTTTTTTTGATCTCCCTCTAACAAAAATCTTATGAATTCATGCAAGAAAACACATAAAAGAAGAAAGGGAAAACAACTTTCACGGAAATAGAGGGGTTGTGCCAAATTTTCTGTAGAAGACAAGCCTCAAAATAAAAAGATTATACAAACCCTTCCTTCAGACTCAGTAGTGCTTCACAAGAAATAAAAACTCTTCCACGGCAGCGCAAGGATAAGAAATGCAGCTTATTCTGGCCCGAGGCTAAACCAAATTATTGATATCTAATCTGTGAAGTTGTCTTAGTTAATTTTTTGCTCGAAAGCGACCTTGATGGTGCAGTCATATTCTAAACATGCTTATCAAAGCTTGCTGCACGAGTCGAATTGTGTTAGATCTGTACATCTAATATCACTGTGCTTCCAAAAATGGTGTAAATTAGATGTAGAAATATTAACCCTATACGGTTAATAGTCGTGCGGTCGTCCTTCCTCTACGCACTGTGTAGAGCATCGTATTCCTTCTTCTTCCGAACCCATTTCCATCTAAAAGAACGTTGATATTTACCTGCGGTAAAAGAGCAAGAATGTAAGAATGCAACATAACTTCATATCCCTTGTAAATGTCAATGGCAGTAACTGAACTGTTATATAAGAATGCAAGTTGGTGATGATTCGGCCGACATGTTTCCCTATCCACAAAAATGATAAAATTAAAGAAGCAAAACACAAAATACTGCACAATACGAACCATAGAAAATGATACTGAGTAGAAGCTTTGAAAATTACTAATAGATATTTGAAATCCAAAAATCACTCATATAACATGTCAAAGGCATTGTCACAATGTCGTCTACCTTATCAAGTTTCCATGAACGACATACAAATATTTTCAAATATGCCAGACAAAAATTATCAGTAAACACTTGTTAACCAGTGGGACCTGAGACTTGAACTTTGAAGCTAGAAAAGTGAAAACCTTTTCCTCCGGGTACGAAGTCAGCAATGAAAGAGATGACAAAATCAAAATCATACGAGTAACATAGATATAGAATAGATGTTTTGAGGCAGAAACGATAGAACCATCTCAGCCTTAGCAGCATCATTTGCAGATTGGCCAATCAAATCGTCTCTAACGGAAATTGACATCCCAGCTTCTTATCATCTAGAACATCAACTTCCACGAATATATAAAAACACGGAACCTCATTTTGAGCACAGAAGTAGTAACACCAAAAATCTTTAGAACACCAAATTCACATTGTCTTACGCAACTGCATTTTCCAAAACCGGAGCTTGTCAATAAACTTTCAGTTGCAGGTCAGCAAAATAAGAGGATGATATAAATACAACATCAACTAAAATTTAGTACATCTACTAAATCTCAAAATGGTCTTGTTACTCGAATTCCCATAAGAAGGCAGCTCAAAGTACAGAAAAAAGGCAAAGGAACGACTGAAAGGCTATACCTAATCCAATTTTTCCCTGCATCCAACTCGCCTACACGAACCCAATAAAGCTATAAAAATAAACCAATGCTCAGAACATTATACCCCGATAATATTTTCAAATCTTCATTAAACAGAACGTTAATGATTTAAAGATTTTTCGTGGTTGTAGTAATGAGGTTCAAACTCTCGGACTTGTGAAGGTAATGGATTTTTAGATTTATAAAAATTATATACACAAAAATATTAACAATGGTGCAAGAGGTATTGGGGTTTAGGATTCCACCGAATTCATTTCTTAAGGTTCAAATAATGATTCTTTTAACAATTATAGCGCAGTAAATATATAAAATATATTGACTCTTATTTTTTCCAAGATAAATTCTCCAAATATTAGATGTAAATGTTATGCATGAGGCATCAAATCATCTAAGCTAAGCATGCCGCATCAAATCAAATGACAACTAATTTTTTCAAATCATAATTTTAATTAAAATTAGTGCAAAAGTCATGAGAAGAATTAAATATAATTACCCAAGTGTGAAATAAGACTTCCTCCATCACCCCAGTGTTGGGGTTTAGCTCCTCATATTAATCATAATCTCAAAATACATGTATTAAGCTCAAAAAGTTGATTAAAGGGAGTAAAACAAGTGAACAGAAAAATTGCAACAGAAATAATTGTTGCAAAGGCGCTGTTCACCGTTATAAAAGGAAGAACGATAAAAAGATAAACTGTCGTTGTAGCGTTTTAAGACCCACACTACGACCCACGAGCCGCTGTCGCTGTCACTGTTGAAGAACGGCTGCTCTGGCGGGTCCGTTCTTCGTGTTCTTCATCATCATCATCAACAGCAGCAGAGTTTTGTTAAACTCTGATTTCGTCTTCTCTAGCTCCCAAAACTCTCGACAACCTCTCTACTAAACCCAAGGGGTCCTTTTATACCCAACAGGCGCGTTTAATCTCGCCATAACTCGACATAATTCTCATTAAACCCGCTGTCCAAAAATAAGCGATAGTTACCATTTTTAGAAGATTTTCACGTCAACTCTCTCCCTGCACACTCCAAATTGCCTTCTCCACGCCTCAGCACTCTTCCTGAGCTATCAGAACTCCCCCATGCACGCTCTAACTCCAATTATTCTTGCTTACAGTGCGTGTTGCTCTGTTTTGGTTTGGTGAATCGAACCAGGAATTATAGCCAAATTTGATCAAACCTGATGCCCAAAACATGTTCTCTATGCCATATCACATCTCTATGCCAAAATTCAGCCATTGAATCGACGTATAACTGCTTCATTTCTTCGATCGAAAATCTCCTGAACTGTGAACAATTTTCCCGCCAAAAATCAAAATTTGAATTTTGAAGAAGACTGCCCCCTACCCGTCTGTGGAGTGCAAATAGAAAATGCCCAACTGAGATGCCCCTTAGTAATTGGGTTGCCCCTTAACCAAAATGAGAGTCCGAATAACAAATGTCCTCTGGGGATGCTCCGCATAATTTTTCGAGCCGATTTTTCCAAAATTATTTATTTCCAAAAAATACCTACAAACACACAAAACACCAAAATAAGGACGAAAACGAGTACTAACAATACGAAACAATGAGGATAATTTAGACACATAAATGCGTCTATCAGTTAACTTCGCCACTATTCAGAAAAAATGCAAAGCACATGCAACCGTAATATACGAACACATTCAGTTCATAAATTTAAAATGTTAACATTCAAATTGTTTTTAACATGTCTAATTGCCCTATAAAGTTGCAATTCTCTTAAGCTATTCATTTTGATGCTAAGAACAATCAAACATGGAAGAAATAAATAGGGTAATGCAGACAGCAGCAACAAGTTATCTCATAGTTATCTAATAACAATAGCTATTATTTCCCCCTGTACATATCTAATAACAATAGCTTTCCCCCTAAATAAATCAGCTTTCCCTATAACAAAAATCTTTTGAAATCCGAAGATCACTCATAGTTATCTCTATATCAACATGTCAGAGGCATTGTCGCAATGTCGTGTACCTCATATCAAGTTTCCATTCGAATGAAATACAAGTATTTTCACATTTTCCAGACGAAAAATATCAGTAAACATCTGTTAACCAATGGGACCAGAGACTTCAACTAGGAAGGTAGAAAAGGGAAAAAGGGCACGAAGTCAGCAATGAATGAGATGATAAAATCAAAATCATACGAGTAAGATAGATATAGAATAGATGTTTTGAGGCAGAAATAATAGAACCGTCTCAGCCTTAGCAGCATCATTTTCAGATTGGCCAATCAAATCTTCTCTAACGGCAAGTTGACATCCCAGCTTCTTATCATCTAGAATATGAAGTCATGAACTTCCACGTATGTATAAAAACACGGAACCTCATTTTGAGCACAGAAGCTGTAACACCAAAAACTTTTAGAACATCAAACTCATATTGTATTACGCAACTGCATTTTCCAAAACCGGAGCTTGTCAATAAAATTTCAGTTGCAGGTCAGTAAAATAAGAGGACGAGATAAATACATTAACCAAATTTTAGTACATCTATTTTTATTTTATTTTATCAAATAAAACTCACATAATAGCAAATAGAGATCAGGCATAGGAAACACATAAGAGATTTTTATTTTATTTTTCCAATCGGCCGGCCAAATAAGAGATATTGATCAGTAAATACAGAACAGGCATTAAAATATATAGGATGATGATAAAAATTAGTAGATGGTAAACAAATAAGAAAATTAAGGATTTACCACAAAAACAAATAAACATAAATCATAAAGAGAAGAGATTACCATAAACACAAATCAAATCAGAAACATCCATTATCAAATTTGCCACTTTTCACTAATAACAAAAGACAAAAGAACAAAGAGTACCAACACACTTTCAGATGCAACAAAAGCAGCAAAAAAGAAGTCCAAACCCAAGATTCCTATTGGTCTAAACTTCTCTAGTGGGCACAGGAAGGAGGCTTTCTTTGTAAATGAAATCCCCAAATCGCAAAGGTTCACGATAGGGAGACTTTTTATCCTTCAGAATAAACTGCACATCCTTGCTAAATCTCTTCTTCCTCCAGTCGTAAAAATAGAATGACGGATCATCCCCTTTTAAGGACATTATGATGAGCAAATCTGTATCCGGAACAGCTAAAATGAAATTACACATTTTCGGTTTCCATTTAAAAGGCGGTACCATGAAGGTCTCTTCTATCCAATAGAAATCTCTAACAGTGCCTGCGCTGCTTGTAGACGTTGTTGCATTACTAATACCTGTCAGTTTCTTGTGTTGAACATCATCGCCATCATATAACACACACATCTTCATCGATGTGTTGTTATTTAATGGAGGATAAGAACACTCATCATCCCACCTTATCTTCAAAGCTAACACAGCTAAACGACCACCGATTTGTATCAACTTACTAGCATAAGGATGACGAGTTTCTTCAATGATGTAATTGGGAACTGAAATTACTCTAATTTTTTTGCTCCCGACATTAAATTCGACAATCAAAGGTTCCTTAGTTTTAGATGGGTGAGTCAGCCAATAAATGCAACCATTTATGTAAAGGGATGATGAAGTGAAATCCAACGGTGAAATTGTTGGCGGGAATAAATCCAGCCTTCTCCATAATAGATTGTTGTTGCTATGTCTACCGTCAACGGTCATGACCTCACATACAGTTTCAGAATATAAATATCCCCGCCAGTTGGATATTTCCTTGATCCACATAATAACCACTTTGTGTTCTTTAGTAGCAGGATCATACCCAAAGTAATGCTACGGTCCAAGACCATAAGTAACCTTGTAAGTTGCATAATCACCATCTTCATCTATAGCTAGTTCCTCCGGTGGATTTTCACTTTGTTGTTTAATCATGGATTTTACCCAAGGTGTTGACTGTCCCGTGCTCGGATTGAACACACGAACAGAACATGTGCTGGTTTCTATTACAGAAATTAACCCATTGATAGCTCCAAAAACGTGTACCAGAGAAGATCCTGGTACAGATATTTCCCTTTCAACATCCTTTACTCTTCCTTGAGACAGTAATAGTTCAACTGAGGAGAAAACACGAAGTTGATACGAAAACCTAAAAAGGGAGACACTACCATCACCACCAGCAACATTACATGATTTTGATCGTGCGAAGTGTAAATCGATGAAGCTTCGATATGTATGTATCAAGGAGTACCATTGTTTGCATACACACTTGAACCTCATGAGTGGTTTTACAGGGACCCTAGTCAGTATCTCACAAAGTAATAACTCATTGCCCACAATAGGATGACTAGTACAACTCGTAAGAGGAGGAGACTTAGATAATAATTCATTACCCATAACACGATGGGGCATGAGAGAAGGAAATTTAGAAGTATCACCATATCGCTTCATGATTTTTCTTCAACTTTATCTCTTTCTAAGCAAGCTTTGGTGTTGATAAATAAGGTTTTCTTAGAGATGATCAAATAAAATTATCTAGGAATTACCAATAGGTACCATTATAGTGTTCTTAGTTAGTGGCAGGTCCACCCATTAAAGCCCACTAATCAGAGGTCCATAATTAAAAGAAAACATGAAAATGGACCAAAATTTTTAAGCCCAGGTCCTGTACACGTGCGGGACCAAAGATGTGTATTTCAAAAATTCCTAAAATAACCTTCACCTAACCAATAACATTTTAAGTTTTCTATATGCTCGATCAAAAAATTCAGATCGGTTTTCTTCTCTCCTTTCTCTTTCTTCTGCTGTTGTTGGTGCTGGTGAATTTAGACGTAGGGTTTCTGAAGGTCGCCCTCTTTTTGCAGGTATGTTATCTAATCTTTTCTATAATGTTTGTTTTTGTTTTCTGTTATGCTTTCAACTGAATCATAAAGATTAGATCGATTTCATGATTTTGGTAACTCGATTATAATGATGTTCTCTATGTTAGTGATTTCTGTGATTTACATTGTTTATATTTCTATTTGTGAATTGCTTTTTTTGTTTTTGTTTTTATAAATCTTATTTGTGATTGTTCGATTCTGTTGTTTCTCACAGATTCTTAAAAAAGTGAGAGATCTATGCTTTCGATTTCATTATCTTTCTGTTTTCGCTTCAAAATCAGGCTTGTTTATACTTTCAGATCGTATTATCCAGCAGTACATATACGGAATACTCATAAATCTCGGTCGCTTTTGTTCTTTTTTTTATGAATCTTGTTCATATTTATTCTGTTATTTGGTTAGATTGTCATGTTTTTAATGATTTTAGCTATCGATTTTATTATTTTTCTGTTTTCGATTTGTTTGTACTTTCAGATCGTATTATCCATCAGTACATATATGTAATACTCATAGAAAATGCTCTTAGATTCTGGTTCTTTCATAGATCTCTAATTTTTTTAGTTTGATCCATCAGTACGTATGTGAAATACCGTATTATGTGCTTCGATTCTGTTGTTTCTCATAGATTTTTAATTATTCTTGTCATGAAGTTGATTTGTAGTTCATGAAACTGCAGTACATATATGACATACTCATAGAAACTTCTCTTAGATTTTTCTTTCATAGATCTCTCACTTTTTTAGTTTGATCCATCTGTACATATGTGAAATACCGCATTATGTGCTTCGATTCTGCTGTTTCTCATAGATCCTTAATTATTCTTGTCATGCAGTTGATTTGTAGTTCATGAATCTGCAGTACATATATGGCATACTCATAGAAACTGCTCTTAGATTATGTTTCTTTCATAGATCTCTCACTTTTTTTAGTTTGATCCGTCATTACATATGTCAAATACCATATTATGTGCTTAGATTCTGCTATTTCTGATAGATCCTTAATTATTCTTGTCATGCAGTTTGATTTGTAGTTCATGAATCTGCAGTACATATATGGCATACTCATAGAAACTGCTCCTAGATTCTGTTTTTTTCATAGATCTCTCACTTGTTTTAGTATTGATCCATCAGTACATATGTGAAATACTGTGTATTAATACTGTTACATCTTTGTCACATTTACAGGTTCAAAACATGTCTGATGCTGAGTGATCCAATCCAAATACTTACTCCTATGCATACATCTATTATAAGCATCATCATTTTGCCTTCCTTCTGGCAACCAGGCTATGTAATGCTGGTATTAATTGATAGTCCCGACAGTTCCTTCATAAATGCCTTTTTACATAGATCAGAGAGTGCACCATCTCATTGTATACTGATGTCTAATTTCCGAATGATTCATACACAGGTTTGTACTCGCCATTTTCTTTGTGCTTTCTCTTTGTTTTTTCATGAATATTCAGTACATATGTCACATACTGATAGGAAGTGCTCTTTGTTATGTTTGATTCAGTACATATATGAAATACTGAAATAAATGATCTTTGTTACGTTTGATTCAGTACTGGAATTGGATATGGAGATGATCTGGAGTTGCAGTTCAGAACTTATTGCAAGAAATGACATATTTTGAATGATAGGAACAAGAGTTGCTATTGGTTCAGATTTGCAAGCTTGTGAAATTGGTGGTGGTCTTGATAAAGTTACAAATTGGTTGTGATGTGTGTTTGAAAGAAGGTGTGGTGAAAATGGATTTGGAGGAACATAGAAGGTTGGGTTGCTGATGTAAACTGAAGATACATATGAGATAGAGGAGGAATTGTATGTGGTGATTACTATGAACAAAATCAGTGGATGAGATGTTCGTCTCAATGGGTTTATGAAGATGGTAGTGCTGTGTAAACAGGGAAGAAGAACAAGTCTGTGTTGCAGCTGAATTGAAATGACAATGGTGTTGATGTAGCTGTTGCAGTTGTGGTTTAAGCTAAGAAGATTGTGATGCAGCAAGAGAGAAGATTAATGAGAAATAAAATAGTAGAAGTACTCAAATTTGTAAACAGTGTAGCAGATATGTACTCAAATTTGTAAACAGTATAGCAAATATGTACTCAAATCTATGGTCCTTTATCTGTTTTAGTTAAATTTGGACCTCCAGATAAATAAAATTCTGATTTGGTAGAAGTATGTTATTTCACACGTACTTAAACATTGGGGTATATTAGTCATTTCCATGTTTTCAAATAATTTTGGACCTTAGGATAAGAGTAAAATCCAGTTGGACCCTACTATAAATAACCTTATGGGCTTAGGACCAAACAAGAAATTTTCCTAAAATTATACATACAGGATAATAACTTAGTCCTCTATATATACACATATGTAAACGCGTTTCTGGAAGATACCGCCAGAGATTGGCCTATATCGGGAAACTAAGCCAGACAAGTCCTGCGCATATCAGGTTTCTAACTCCTTCTAAAACACAACAAGGTACAAGAATAAACATCATCGTCTTTACTTACCTAAAATAAATCCGTGGATCACTACCGTTCTTTTTTCTGAAAGAAAAAAATTAAGCAACAAAATTTAATATTAGAAAAGAGAATCTTCAAAAAGAATTACGAGGGACTACTGTAGACCAATGCATAAAGAGTTTAGGATCACAGAATCGTGATAATCATGAATCCAATTTCAGATCCATGAAATTGGATAGAGAAAATAAAACGAATACTAAGAAATTAAGCAGATCGGATCAAAACCTAAACATCAAATAACTAAAGCAATCTAATATCCTGGTAATATAGGTTTGATCATGTCAAATCCAGAGTAACAACGGGATCTCATCGTATTCTATTTGGAAAAATAAAAATTTGGGAAATAATCAGACTCTACTTAACTCTATCACTGGTAAAGGTTCAAACTTTGTAACAAGAGATGAAACCGTAAATCATTGGAATCAAATTAAAACCTTAATTCGACCGAAAAATAATTCAGTTAGACTAGAAATGAAATAGGAGGAACCCTTACCTCAAAATGAAAGAAAAGAACATAGAAGATATGAGAGGCTAGGAGAGTTTCTGGTTCAGAGGGAGAAGTCGAGAGAAGAACATATCTTAGAAGTTGAACAAAAAAAAGCCTTTAAGAAAGAAAAGAAAAAACGTCTTATAAAAGAACCTTGGCAAATTAGGGTATACCCAAGGGCAATGGCCAAACATAAAAATCTGTTCAGCCAGGTGGATGGCCAAACTGGGTTTTCCACTATGGAAAACCACTCGGCGCTAGGCTAATAGGCGCGCGATCTGGATACATACGCTGGCGCTCAATGGCATAACGTTGGCACGCAAACGCTGCCGTCAGGTAGGGTGACGTGGAGTCACCAGTGCCATCGCCCGAGTTTTTGGTGCTGACGCTAACGGATAGTTTTTAAATTTTCAAACATTACTTTTTCCCTCTATAAATTACCATCATCTTCGAACAATTCACTCACACCAAAGTTCACTTGAATTTTCTCTTCCAAAATGGCTGGAAAGGCGATCACACCTTTTTGCGATGCAAAACTTGAAGCTGTTGTTTCTAAGATATGTGGGGGTTTTAAAAATATTGAAAATTTTAAAAGGGAAGTGCAAGTTTTAGAAGTTGTTGCTCCAAGAAAATGTTCCGCTAAAAGGCAAAGAAGAGCTCCAGTTTTGAAAGTTAACAACAAAAAATTCAAAAATAAAGGTGAAACTGTCGAAGAGCGCGTCAAATGGAAAATACGTCAAATGAAGATAAACAGGAGACCAAAACTTGTACTTGATTTTCATTGAAGTTTTTATTATTGTCTAAGTTTATATCTTGTAAAAGAATTGGCAGTAATATCAATGAATGAAAATGTTTATATTTTTAAAATAGATTTCCACTTCAGATTAAAAGTGAAATTTATTACAATTTATTAAACTTGCAAATAACAATAAACCACAACAAAAACATCAAACTACATCAAATCCAGCGACATTCTCTCTGTAAAGTTCATAGAATTCAAAATGCCTAAACTCTCTCCCGCTTTCTTCGGTAAACTTGGCCTGAGTGATGGTTTTCAGTTCTTTGTTGGATAATCCAGAATTGCTACGATGAACCATCCATAATATTTCTGTATAATGTTTGACTTCATTGCTGATGAATGCAGTTCTTAGTTCTAGGCTCTTATTGTTTCTTATTGATTCGTTCCACGATACTATAAAATGTCCTAATACTCTTTCCCAGAAATTGTCATGGTTCATTGGTCTCGCCATACGATGTAAACAACATCGAACTAGAGCAACATCTTCTTCCATTGTAAATTCCGGCAGCGGCATTCGAGTGCAGTAACGATGTGCTTGAGATGGACCATCTTTCAAAATTCTGAAACACGCTTCGAAACGAAAAGGCTTACCGTGAGCTTCCTCCCAATTATCAAGAGCTGTTTGAATCACTTCATCTTCAGTTACACCGCTGAACTTTTCTCGATAAATTTCTATTACCAAAGCAAGAAATGGATGGATTGTAAGCCTAATATGCTGAAAACGAGCACGCAATTGACGAGCATTTCGGTTTCCTGGGTTTCCAGTCAATGAGACGAACATTGAAAACACGTTCTCCCAAAAAGAACTTTCATGAGAAATAAGAACACCAGTGATTATCCTATGAAAGAAATATGCTTTTCATAGAGTTATATCCTCTTCTTCGGTAAACTTGGGACCATGATTTCTAAGAGACATTTCTGCAAAGGAGGAGGAGAGATATAAGAAAAAAGAAGAACAAGAAGAAAATGTGATTTTGGACGTACAATGAATAAAATTTATAGGATTTGTGAACGAAAAATTTGCTTAAAATTTTTATTGGGAAAATTATATGGGTAATCCGGGTTACCGGTGACCCATGTGAAAAAATTCCACGATATCTAATCTTTTGCTACAGAATTCCTAATCTGTTATAAAATGCATGGGTTATATGCATTGATATGGTGGCTATTGTCACACGCCCATTTAATCGCCTAAAATTTTCATGGGACATGACCGGCAATGATTGTGGTTCAGTGAATCAACTTCACCCAAAATAATTCATCCTTGCATACTTGCATCAAAGTACGCATCTTCCTTCACTCATAAGGCATTGCACAACGAAAGTTTTTTCTTCTTTCTCTCTAACTCTTCATGTCCCCATAAGCATAAGAGGTTCTGCCATGTACTTGAACAATTCTCACACAACATCAGCAACATAATGAACACAAAGATATATTGCAACAAACCCATTTTATTGCACTAAAGGAAGATTACAAAACTCGTCCATCACATGGACCAAAACAGGCCATTCACCCTCTTGGTGAATGCCTAAAACTCTCTCTACATTAGTGGTTCTTCTCCCAAACGAACAACACTAAACTTATTGATCCCTAAGCTATTTATACAAGCTAATGATCAGGACAAAACTCTGTGCAACCGCTTGCACAATCCTTAAACAACCAAGTGTCCAAGTAGTTTCCATAACCACCACTTTCAACTGCCACCTTTTGTGTTGTCACACCAACTGATGTCCCACTTGTTCTTGGTGGTTATGAACACTCTAATATGGTTATAAACACACTTTATAACCGTTTCATCTTGTCTCACTTCATTGGCATGCTCGCAAAGCCAATAACCAACTTGTAACCGCCATCTGAGCCATATTGCGCCACTTGTTGTGGCATACTGGATTCTGCCTTGCACCAGCGTTCAGACCTCTTGGCACTGCATGCTTATCATTCTAAACTCATGCACAAACAATTCTTAAGCTTCAAACATCGATGCCATCTCCTTAAGCTCACTCTAGTTACTCATGTGTCTTATATGCTTCACTACGCCAATTAGCTTGACAACAACAATGAAACTCTTGCATTGCCAACTTGTTTTCATTGTTCAGACTTTGGCCCTGCCTTGAACTAATGCATAGACTAACTCTTAGTCTATTCCACTCTTCTTGCATCATCCTTGAATTGGGGCCAACTCAATTCCATGGATATGCATCGATGCCAACATCACATGCTGCATCTGTCAACTTTGGCCATGTTTTGCCAATCCTTCAATGAAGCTTCATTGTGTCGTCCAATAAGCTTCATCACTTAGCCAAATTTATTTACAATGTAGTGCTGCACTTGCACTACATTGGTCCTATGGGTTTATGCCATTCTCGACACTTGACAGTCTATACAGTAATACCGCTATTATGGCTTGCGTTGCGCTGTTATAGCTTAAGTTGCGCTATTATGGATTGCGTTGCGCTATTATAGCTTACGTTGCGCTATTATGGCTTCGCATTGCACCATTACGGCGGAGTACTGACTTGGCCTGCAACTCTGTAACGCGCAATCATTGTGCGACACTTGCAGTACCGTAATAGACCTCCCCCACCTAATCCGTTCAACGCCCTCGTTGAACGCAACAAAGTATACTCGTTATACTTTTTCTCTGGGACCATGATTTATAAGAGACATTTATGCAAAGGAGGAGGAGAGATATAAGAAAAAAGAAGAAGATGTGATTTTGGACGTACAATGAATAAAATTTATAGGATTTGTGAACGAAAATTTTGCTGTTGGAAATGGAAATTTAGACGTTTGAAATGGAAATTTAGCCATTGGCGTTCGTAGTAAAGTCTCGGGCGACATTAGTGAAGTCGCCCGAGAATTTCCTTTAAGCGCCCGTTTGACTTACCAACGCCTATATTCTATTATAAATACATCACTATATTTTACTCTAAACCAAACCAACTGATATCTCTCACATCATCCACCATGTTTTCTAAAGGAAAAGCGAAGCAAATATTATGTATCGAAGCAAAAGAGGTTTGGCCATTATGTTCCATGGGTAACCACAGTCTTATGCAATGTCCTTGGATGAATTCAAAGTGTCCGCGGGAAGGTTGTCCACGCATCAAAATGGTGATTGAATCACAACCTAAAAAAGCTCAGGTATTTGCAATGTCAAGATCCCAATTGTCCATAGGAACCACATTTGCTAGATGATGCTATGAAGATTAAAAAAGAAGAAGAAGAAAAGATTGCAACAATGTGCAAAAAGTTCAAACTTAAATCCAAATTGAAGAAGGAGTTATTACACTGCAAGCATTGTGGATATGGAAATCACGAATACAAACATTGTCCACAGAGAATCAGTTCATGCTCAAAGCCCGGTTGCCGGACTTTTATACATTTGCGGACTTCTTCTGAAGAAGACACATATGGAAGGCATTTTTGGGAATGTCCCAGGTGTTTTTTGGTGGAGTGGGCTGATTGAAGTTGTAGGACAAATCAATTCACTTTGGTATTATGTTATTTAATTTGTTGTTTATTATGTGTTATTACGATTATCTAAAACCATCAATATCAAGTAATTTAAATTTCACTTCGATTAGACATTGCACCATCAATTTCATAAATAAAAACATACTGCAATGAACAACCACATCATACATGAGAATAAAAGAAATGCATTAAATTAAAACAACTACTACACAGGCGTCAATTCTCGGAGGGTGGTGGAATTCCTAGGGCGATGTAGGGATCATATATATTGAGCACCCTAAGAATGTTGAAACAAGTATGGAAGTCGAAAGGAAGACCACGGTGAGATGTTGGCCACATCGCTAGAGTTCTGGGCAACACTTCATGTTCGGCTTCACCGTTGAGCTTATTTCGGTGATTCTGTTTTAGTTGGGCGACGAACTCCAATACATTCATACTCACTAAAACGATTCTGCAATCCATGAGAAGCACGCCCATGGATGTTCCCCGTTTCAGCGGTGAACATTCTGAAAACTTTCTCCCAGAAAGTCAACGTCGAATCGGCTACATTACGCATGACAGCATCTTCTGTGTGAAAAACAAAGGCTCTACAAATAGCTAAATCCTCTTGTTGAGTGAAGATAGCTGCACGAACTCTTGGAGGCATTTTTGTAGATGATTTGAGAGAGAAGAATGTGTAGAATGTGTGAATTTAGAGTTGAAATGAGGAGTATTTATAGAATGAAAAAAATGTAGCCGTTGGATCACCAAATCATTGAACCGTTCAGATGGAGTCGTTGGCGACATCGATCCAGACGCTGGCGTTTAGGGAGATGATGTTGACGCTCTGCGGCAGAATGCACGTTTTGGTTAAAAACTCGTGCGTCATCGAGGATGTCGCCAGAGTTATTTGACATGGCGCGCGCCATTCCAGCAGACTTGGGCCTAGTGGAGTGTCTCGATGTTCAAATAAACAGATCTGTTCATTTGAACATCCATTTTCTTGGTTTGTTCATCCCATAGTGGGATCAAAATGAACAAAATTTGTGTTTGACCATTCCATAGGAACTGCTAATGGGGCGCGATCGGCTGACAGGGTCTAGTTTCACAGACTCTCACAGGGCGACGGTGATCGTCAGATCCTGAAGTTTAGACGGATGAGATTATTCTAAAATTATATGGGTAATCCGGGTTACCAGTGACCCATGTGAAAAAAATTCCACGATATCTAATCTTTTGCTACAGAGTTCCTAATAAAAATTGAAATTGAAACCGTTGTTTCTGATTAAACCTATCATGTTTTCACGAATTTCGTAAGTATTAAACCTATGATGTTTTCTTGATGTGATTAAGAAAAATAGAAAATCCTATATATCAAATATAGAAAAGAGATGGAGATCTACATTTTAATCCCACTAGATTGACATTTTGTTAGATGATAACAAAGATGAACTTTGCTTGATTTGATTAGTAGTCTTTTTGAACAATAGAATGAAAGTAGCATGAACCCCGTAAAAAAATCTCAGAAAATAACATTTAGGTCTTAGAGAAGAAGACCATGAATTTGTAGAAGTAATCCACAAAAGAAATTAAACCACTAGATCGATCTTAAACCACGTGAAAAATCATTACCTCTAGAGATTGAATCCAATGAAATTGCCAACATATCTTAAATGAATCTTTAGTGTAGCATTCAATTTTTTGATTTGGGTTTCTCTGCTAATGTACCACTAATTGTCCTATTAAAACAAAATCTCTGAAATCAATAGTAAAATCTTGAGAGAAAATGGGTTTCTGTTCAATCATCATGTTTTAAAAATGGGTTTTGATTTGATCGCAGGATTTGGGTCTGATTCTTCATCGTTAGAATTTTTAATGCTCCAATGTTTATCAAGTAATAATACCCCTTGATTTGATAATACTGCTCCGGAGAAAAAAAACATCGCATTTATGTTCCTCAAAAAGAAGAATCAAATTTTTGTCTTCCTCTAACATAAATGGAGAAGAATGACAACTAGAAAATATGAAGTTGTTACGGCTCATGGGACGGACAACCCGGACTACCAAGATAATTTAAAATAATCCCATCCGTCTAGATTTCAGGATTTGACGATCACCGTCACCCTGTGAGAATCCGTGAGACTAGACCCTGTAAGCCGATCGCGTCCCATACCTAATAAAAGGCAAAACCTGGATCATTATGAAGTAAAATAAGACACCCCTTAACTATGTATTTTTTAAATGGCTAAAATTACCCCTACAATGATTAACACTAAGTGATTAATTTAGTTAAATTAATAGAATTATTTAGTTGATTTATATGAGTGGATTTGAAAATAATTGAGAGTAAGAAAGAGTATGAAGTAGTAGAGGAAGTTTTGTGGGGAAAAAGTTGTGTGTTGTGTGAAATTTGGGATATGAGTGATTCTAATCCGGATTTTGAAGTGGGTGAGTCTTATAATTTTCCTCCTACAGATGAGTACTTGTATGATGATCTACCAAATCATGATCAAATGGATTATTTGCATGATTCTCACTTTTATTTTCCTCAAACACAAGATGGATATGGAAGTGATGAACGTCTAGAGCCAAACGTAGAATCCAATGATCAAGAAGAAGAAAAGGGAGCTGAAAGTAATCAGGTACACAACTTACGAAGATTGAGATTTTTCCATGCAAAAAGATGGATTTTTTTTTCGCACTTTTTCTGCCCAGTATCGGCATGGTCTTCATTACATAATGCCACGACTTTTCATGAGCAGTGTTTAATCGGCAAGGTCAAAAATATGAACCCTGCCGACTATAATATTTTTGCAGCACAGGAGACTTAATTTGAAACATGCTTAAGTCGGCATTTTTTTTTGATACGTCGACTCTGCCGACTGTAGTATGGTCGGCACTGTGTTATTCTTCGACCAAGACGGTTATTCTTTGGTCGTTGTTGTTTTACATATCGACCCTGCCGAATATTGTAGTACATATCAACTAACTTGTGATGTTTTGTAGATTTCATTGGTACCGATGACGAATCAGCCTCGAGCTCACAATATTAGGGGTCCTGATACTTCCACACATTATTCTAATGATTTTGAATGGAAGGAAAAAACGGTGCGTTCAAGTGGGTTATTTAGAAAGTAAAAGAGAAGATGTGCGTTCTAGTGAAAAACACCCAACAAAAATGTTAGAGAACTGCTCGGTCGAACTCGCAAGCGTTTCTATCTCAATCTTGATTGTCAAGTTTAGTTGCCAAAACTATAAGTTTTTATTTATAGTCTACTTATAGCTAAGTCTCGGACTAGGATAGTAAGTGTCGTTGAGCTCTAGACTCCACGATGTTTATCCTGCAAAGACGAATAACTGCTTAAGGAACTGGTGGATCTTCATCGACAAAAATTTATGTGGACATTTGAACTTATCTATCACTCAAAAGTGTATCTACTCTATCCTATCCTGAGATAAAAGTCGTATTGTTATATATACTTAGATTATACACATTTGTTATTTCGAGTCGAGTTTATATCGCTTATCTATTTATCGAAATATGTGTTGGTAAGCTTTCTCTTTGGTCAAGTTCATCTTTATAAGTGACGAAAGTCGTGTTGATCATTTCAATATCTTGAAAATTACTTTGATGAAAAATAGTGTGTGAATAACCTCTATATAACATCCTCTAAGAATGTTTCAATGATTGAAATGATAGTTTAGAACATGTAACCATCTTTGGATATAAGCATAGTGTATTTGCACATTAGTGTGTAAGTTCAAAAACCGAGAACCTAAAGTGTGTATACTTGTGTGTATACAATTGGTTGATGGAAACTGGATGAGTATGTGTACCCGTACGCATACTGGCGGAAGTTCACGTCTGTGAATTTCTATTGAGTTTGTAAACTTGAAACAAAATCATTCTGGTTACCTAAGTATGCGTACCCCTACGCATACTGGCGGAAAGTTCACTTCCGTGAGTTTCTGTTGCGTCTGGAAATTTAAACAAACTCAAATCCGGTTACTTAAGCACGCATACTTAAGTGTGTTACTTTCTAAAATTGGTATGTTCATGAACTTAAACTTTTATATAATAAGGAATGCAATCTTTGCAAACCGTGGCTATAAAATTCATGAATTGATTCAAGTGAATCAAACCGATTGTTCTTCGATTGTGTCATGTATACTTCTATGAGATCTAAGCAGTTGAACAACTCTCTAACTAGTTCTTTTGAAGTCATTTGAACTAGTTATGGTGAAGATGAATAAGGTTGATATGAAAATGTTCTATGGCTAACCATTTGGTTAACTACAGTTGAACCAACTAAGTGTACACATTTAGGTATGGTTACTCAAACCTAAATGAAGTATATTTCATTTGTATATAACAAGCTAATATTAGATCTAACGGTTGAAAGATATTAGCTTGAATCAAATCAAGTTTTCATCTAACGGTGTATATTGAATGCTTTGTCACTAAGCTAACATTGATTGCAAACCCTGATTTTAAATCTATATAAAGAATAACTATAGCAACTGGGAAACCTAATCCCCACACCTCATGTGTGATACTAGTTGTATAAGCTAGACTGGATTTTCCTTTAACCTTAGGTTTCTACCGAGACCCTGTAGGTTAACGACTTGAAGACTTCATTGGGATTGTGAACCAGACCCAACTATTTTCTTTGTAGTTACGTGATCTGATCTAGCTATTTCTATCGTGATTGAATGCAATCATAAGATTGGCTTGAGATTTATATCTCCGATAGGCAAGATAAAAAAGAAGTCACAAACATATTCGTCTCATCATTTGTGATTCCTCAATATCTTGTTTCACTAGTCGATTAAGATTATTTTGAGGTGATTGATAATTCTAGGATGTTCTTCGGGAATAAAATTCCGGGTTATCGATTGGTTCATGTTCACCTTGATTTATCAAAAGACGGAAAGAAAAATTATACGTATTTCTGCGTGAGACAGATTTATCTATTATTGTAGACTTTTCTGTGTGAGACAGATTTGTTTATTAAAGTCTTCGACTTTGGGTCGTATCAACTCCTAGTTGTGGGTGAGATCATTTAGGGTCCGTTTGGCATGAGTGTAATAGAAGCAAGTAGTGCAGTCAACCGTGTGGTCAAGGACTGCATTCAATGTAAACATGTTTGGCACGGGTTGGAACGCATGACATAGTGACTGCAGGTAATTCAAACTACCTCCAATGGGCGTAGTTGAATACCCACCTTTTAAGGGATGCATTCAATGTTGCCTTCTGTTACACCATTCCACTACCCCTTTGACAATTTTTGACCATTAAAAATCAATCATTTTTCATTCTCTTCTTCTTGCTCGATCTTTTCTTCTCTGAAAGTGGGTGTTCACCTTTTCATATATCATATTTCATATATTCTGCGATAAATCAAATGGTTGTTTTTTCCTTTCATTCATCATCATATATTCTTCAATAGCTCTAATCAGATATGATGAAAAATTATTTCACAATCTAAAGATATAATCATTGATTAACAATTTTTTTTTCAAAGTACTAAAGAATGAAGATGCACCATTAAGATTCATCTTGATCTGCTTTATCTTATTTTCATTCTTTGTTTGGAATGTCAGATCTATTTTTGTTCAGGGTATCAGACCTGTTTTTTCTCTTTTTAATCATAGATCAAATCTGTTTTTACATGATCTAATATTTTCTTTGATTAATTTCAATCTCCTTTCCAAAATTAAATGAATTTCGTTTAATGTTTTTAGAATTACTTGCCTTTACTGGTAAAAATATCCTTTTATTGCTCATTCCAAAAATAGAGTCCCAAAATACTTAAATTTAGAATTTTCTAAAATGCCTTTTGGAATGAGAATAATTGTAGGATTACTTCTGTAACATGCCAAACACCATCAATATCAATACATGTAGTTGAATGCAGTGTGATATCAATACGTGTAGTTGAATGCAGTGTAATAAGGAAAAAAAGTGTGCCAAACGGACCCTTAAGGGAATCAAGTGTGTAGTATCTTGCTGGGATCAGACACGTAAGGAGTGCAACTGTACCTTAGATAGTGTGAGATTTATTGGGGTTCAACTACTGAAAAGGCGAGGGTACCCAAATATACCTCAAGCTAAAACTTTTCCTACCTATAAGTCCTTCTCCGAAAGTGATTGTCCATGGACTGAGTCGAGACAATACAACTAATCGGTTCACACTTCATGTGATCGTCTATGGATACGAGATCGAGATAATACAACAAACGAAATATGTTTACTTGATACAAAGTTTCAGACTTAACCAAACACAATAGGATTTCTTATCAAGTAAATGGGATTTAAACATTTGTGTAATTTACTTTAATTATAATAAAATAATTATAATGCGGAAAATAAAAGTAAATGACACATCAAGATTTTGTTAACGAGGAAACCGCAAATGCAGAAAAACCTCGGGACCTTGTCCAGAATTGAATACTCTCAGGATTAAGCCGCTACACAAAATCACACCTAACTTCGTATGGTTGAGACCAAGTAACTAACCCTATAGTTGACCTAGTTTCGTCTGTATTCCCACGCCTCCAACTTATAAATAAGTCACGTACTTAGAACAATTCCTTTGGTTTGTATTCCAAATAGTAAAGGAAAAACAAATCTGTATGGTATCAACGTTATTCAACCAAGTGATATGAGTCGGACAAAGGCTCTTTCGTTTATCTTAACATAAACTCCTTCGTCAGGTCCTTAGATCTATATTATGTTCAATTACCGAGTAATCGTTTAAGATTAATCCAACAACACTTTTAATCCGAAGAACTGTGTTGATGCCGATCTACTCAATTAATCAATCTAATCTACCACAAGGATAAACCGATTATTAACTGGATCCTATTTTACCAAAACAAGTATTTTGCACACCAAAGATTATAAAACCCAAGTCAAATCTTCAATATCTTCTTTGTATTCAAATCTTCTTAAATCTTCTATAAAACCTGCACACAAATCACTTGAATCTCTTGTGATCAATCACGCACAGAACGGAGTCTGTTAATAATGGATTACCACAAGATCATCTTTAGAACTAACAACAGTCTAAAGATCCTTGTCGAAACTATGAACTAGTTTGAGTGAATCTTATATCATAAGAGAAGATTCTCAAGAATAAACAAACTAGGTGCAATCAGATTTCAACCACCGTTAGTCAATCAAATCAACCGAAAACAAAAGATAAACGGCAGTTATCTAGTTTCCCACCAACGATACATGCTATAGCTTCTCAATCCCAAAGAAGACTTTAAACTGAGCGGCCGTAAGAGATTTCATCTAATTAGGTTACACTCCTCTCCGAATAGGCGGCTTCACCAGTAACAACAACGAAAGAGGAAGTCT
Organism: Papaver somniferum; assembly: GCF_003573695.1. Taxonomy (NCBI): domain Eukaryota; kingdom Viridiplantae; phylum Streptophyta; class Magnoliopsida; order Ranunculales; family Papaveraceae; genus Papaver; species Papaver somniferum. The sequence continues at coordinate 22,901,537 of NC_039362.1, forward strand.
GTCGTTACGAAGGATTAGTTTGCTAGAAAGGAAAACTTCGGTATTTATGGACAAGGAAGTTTGGACACCAAGGAATTTCCAAAACCGAAAATATACCCAAGATATTCATTAAAGCACATATTCGGTTTCCATAATTCCTGGAAATGCTCTGCCCAAAAATAATAATCGAAATCTCTCGGAAAATCTAATTAGTAAATGCACATTACTAATTCTGTAATTTCCCTACAAAATGAAATTAATAACCTTAATTAAAAAATTCTTAACTTACTTATGTTTCGTTCCTGGTATTCTCTTCCCTTAGCCGTTAAGGAATATCTTTGAACAATTAAAGAAATAAACATTCACAGCACGTGTTAAAAGTATGTCGACATCTTTACTTTGTAAGTTCTCTTTTACACTTACAACCTTGAAACCGATTTGACACACTTCCAAACAAGTTTAGAATTGGTTCATCTGACTTTCAAGAACTATGCGATTGATCAAACCAAAATTCAATCACAATCATGGGTTTAACGGTTCTACCTCCATGTGAGTACTGTGCATAGTCACACTAGCTTTTCAAAATTCGGTTGACTAGGTACTAGGATCGGTTCCCTACATATATATGGTATCTAAATTATATGTGTTGCACATGTCCATAAGATCCGTTCTCCTTTGCCTAAAAACGTGTTGCACATGTCCATAGGATCGGTTCCCCTTTCTGCTATAAACCTTGTTGCCCCCCATACAAGGATCGGTTCCCCTTGTGATGTACTGCACCTCTTACTAGGATCGGTTCCCCTCTCCCATATTTTGTCAGACAAAACACAAACCCGATCATACCATCTCAGGTGATTACTTAAGATTGGTTTTACTAATAAAAGTTATACCAATACATAAGTCAGGCTTTTGTGAATAGTTCTACCAAGAACACAAACAAGTTGTGAGCGGTTATACTCAATCACACATATTGGTTGTTCATAATATATGCAATGAATAACAAAACCAATAACACCTGACAATTTCCTTTTCGGTCCACAAACAAGTTTATGAACTTACTTCCTTAGAACACAGGTAAACACTGTTCCCTAGGATGAAATCCTCATCTCATACCCATACATAATCACAATAGCATGCAAATGATTATGATGATGTTTTATCTCCAAAATTTAATACCATGTCTATCTAGAGTTCAAATATGCTTCGCAGTTATGTTTTAAATATGCACGACTTGAAAGATACGTTAAGGAATGAAACAGTTCAAGTCAAATATCACTAACCTCAAGTGGAAGGATGATTGTTTTTGTTGTAGCTCTTTGCTTCTTCACATCTTCAAGACTTCGCAATACTTGTAATGTCTCATATCCTAATACTTTCAAGATAACTTATACGAAATTGACTCTAGTACATAATCAAGCGAATCTTAAGATGAGTTTTGATCCACTAAGATTCTTTTCGTGGGTTCAACCGATCAATGCTCTAACAATCTCCCCCTTTGTCAATTTTAGTGACAAAACTCTTACATCATATGGATAAACAAATTACAAGAATTCATTACACATCCATTTGATTCCCGATTCAACAACACAGTAAAACTGCTTACATTCAATCCTTGAAAATGTCGTTGTTGACATTATAATAACAAAGCTAATACTCCCCCTAAGGAAGATAGGTAGATATTCAATCCGCACGTCTTTGTTATACCACTTCATATGACATGTTACTCCCCCTTAGTCTGTGCTTTCACTCTTTCGTTAGATAAACGTTCAAGCACGATTGTTCTTTTCCTTAGCGGTGCTAATCAATATAAAATCAATGCCAATATCGCTTATTTACTCCATATATTTCTCCCCATTTTTGTCACAAAAATGACAGAGAAACGAAAAAATAAAGGACAACACGAAAAGAATCTTACAAATCTCAAAATAGACTTGCAAACCTATAGAGTTGGGGACGAGGGTTCCACACATCATGTTCTGATAACCAATATCAAAACCGAAAATACAAGTAGTTTTATTTTGATATGTTATCAAGGAAACAATTGTCCGAAACAATTTTTCCAATTTAGTTTAGCAAACCAAAAAAAAAACTAAGCACCTTAGTCCCTTTGCTAAAACGATTGTTCAAAAACAACCGCTTAATTCGATAAGACCAAAATAAAGATAAACTTTATTTTTCTCATCAGGTTCTAATTATCCATAAACTTAGATCTTTGAATTTTAAACAAGACAGGTACTAGGTTAGTTAACTAGCTTGTCAAGGCATTCGATTAGACTTGAATAACCCAAACCTCACTTCGAAAAGTCTAATTAAGATCAGAATTAACTTAGTTTCTCTTATCCGGAATCGAATTGGACTAAACAACCCGTCCCGTAAAAATTTTATTTCGTTAAGCCATAAATAATTCATACAAACCAAAATAAATCAACTTGCATAATTATTCACCTTAACCAGAAGCAATTGAAACAACATAGACATTAAAAGTACCGCAATTGCACCGAAATTTTGTAAGCCTAAACAATTGATACCATACAAAATCAAGTTAACAATAATTTTTCTTTTCTGGAACCCATTGAATCACACACAACATCAATTGTACTGAAATTTTGTAAGCCTAAACAATTGATACCATACAATAAAGCAAGATAACAATAGTTTTTCTTAACCGGAACCAATTGAATCACACATCCATACACACATCATAGAATAAACATCAATTGTACCGAATTTTTTTTAAGCACAAGCAACAAATATTTATAATATAAACTCAGGCTTTTCTTAAGTAGAAATGGTTCACATAAGGACGAGCTTTTTTAATATTGCTGTCGTATGGACGTGCCATTTCATATTGACGAAATAAGGAACTCTATACCGTTAGGGGTTAAAAGAAACTTCGTAATGACCCGTACGTCCTTTTGGTGTATAGGACAACAACGGGAATATCAATTGTTAGTCATGGACTCATGGAGGGAATATTAGCGATAAGTCATACGAAGTTTACGATTGGATCATCGTAAATCAGTTTCTCCTCCCGTACGACTAATCTCTCATACTACCGTGTTGAATTATCACTCATATCGGATATTATCGATCGTATGACCGATGATAAGTTTGCGCAGAGTTCATATAGAGATCGCTGGGGGTTCTGAAGGATATGCTTGTGTCTACTGTTCTGAGAGGGGGCACTTGGATTCTTTCGGAACTCCCTGATTATCATTCTCACAAAACTTCTTCTCCATCCTCGCTATCATATTCCTCAAAATCCTCAACTTTTTTATACAACCAACGTCCGTAACTTCCAACAAGGGAAAGCCTTGTTCCAAAGCTTGATAGAACCCCCTCTTACGTCAAGCTGTGAAAGAATTCATGTAATCCTAACCTCTATAAGAACAAGAGATTTCTATTGTCATTGATCAAAAAATCCGTTTGGAAGTAGAAGAAGAACAACACTAGTTATCTTGTAAACAGCTGGAGCAAGCATCAAGAGATTGGAATTCCTTGCGTTATCCACTCCTGTTCTTAATTGAGAGGTACAACCTATGTAAATCCGGTAAAGGAGCTTGACATAATCTAAAGATATTATGTGTACGGGTCCTCGAAATGCAAGAGTGGATTGACGAGGGGGGTTAGTGGTACAGAAGATTTCGAACAACAAAGTACATGCCTCACCAATCACCATCCGTGAAGCAAAAGGTGTTCCATGTTATGGGGAATCTTGTTCAATTATGAATTTCCTAGAAAAAGCCTGTTACGTTATGGGCTTGAACAGGTTGAGAAGCCTGCTACAAAAAAAATTATATTGATTCAAGTTTCCCGTTTCTTCTTGAATTAGGCTGAGATCCGTAATAGGTTTGTACATGGAGGTTTCTGGTGCGACGATGCCAACACGTCGCTTCAATCAGAGTCTAGCTATATGCTGATATAACACGAAATATGTTTCTGTGCGACTAACGAAGTGACGATCTACACAATATATATAACTAAAAACAAAACTTATGAAAGCAAAATCAACGAGAAAAAAACAAACAAAACTACATAGATAACCTAGGGAATGTGTTAGTAGCGTGGACGTCAGGAATAATTCGAACCCATGTTTTCCACGGTACTATCCCCCAAATTTCCGTCCAAGTTCTGGTGAGTGCATTATAACGCAATAAACGCCTATTCTGCCACAATAGAAGGTCGTTGTTATTTCCAAAGGCTATCGGGGTATAAGTCGGCCAATCATCCCCATCCTTTTCCAAGATAATGCTCATCTTGTGATCCCAATTCCATTCCCCGCCAGTTGCCCATGTATGAATATTTTCTTCAGATATGGGTGCCCAGAAATCTATCTGTGGCTTTGTAACCGCCTCGTGGATGTAGTAAAATAAAAGGCGATCTCCGCACATGACCATCCCAAATTCTGGGTAAGAATCTATCCAAAATTGACTCCCAGATATATGATGCGGGGGTGCTGAATGTTCATGGAACGTCTCGGTATCTAAATTGAAAGATACTATATTGTGCTTAAGACACTCCTTCTAGAAAATACAACAATGTGCGTAGACACCTGAACCCCGAAAAGTGTAAGGAGTCTCCCCAATGTTCCTCCATCCACTCTCGTCTCCTAGAGTGTATATTTGAACTATACCATCCCTGTCAACGCGAACTACCTTGTACGCATTGGTACGTTGGCAGTAGCCGAAACCCCTAATTATGTTGTACCGCAGATACCATGAAAGTATTGGATCTCGTGCAATTGGAATGCTTAGTTGTGGAAGATGGATGTGCTCCCGCGTTTTTGGATTCATAATGTAAACATGATCTTGTATGCCTTGGTGTGAAATGTAAAAACATACCAGACCATTGCAGGATCCAACTATTGGGTGTGAATTAGTCCTTTCATAGATTCCTTCGTCCGTGACTTGATTATTGTTGGCTGTTACCATCAGGTTGAAATATTCCTCGTTAATATGTTATTTATAGAAGAGTTGAGTAAAATTTTCTTTCCCCATTCCGTGTGTGACACCAAAAAGGAGTCCAATTATTTTATCCGCAAGGACATTATTCCACTCTTTGCAAACCCTTTTGCTTGCTAAAACGCTTTCTGTAGTTTCGAGGCGTTGTAATATCTCGGTAGTCAATTCCGGAAACATCTCCATCACAACTACTGATGAAATATTATTATCACCAAAAAATAACAAGTATTAAGGATTTTTTTATTGCACATTGCTACAAGGATATACGATCAAAGCTTATATAGGCATCTCCCGCATATTGCACCTGTTGGCCAATGGTCGCGTTCTTAATGAGCAGACGTTATTTTGAAATTTTTACACGGTTATAACTATATGCACCTGTTGGCCAATGGTCGCGTTCTCAATGAGCAGGCGTTATTTTGAATTTTTTTGCTGGTAATAACTATATGCACCTGTTGGCCAATGGTGGGGTTCTTAATGAGCAGGTGTCAATTTGATTTTTTTTTGCCGGTAATAACTATATGCACCTGTTGGCCAATGGTCGCGTTATCAATAAGCATGCGTTAGTTTTAAATAGTTGCACGGTTACAACTATATGCACCTATTGGTCAATGGTCGCGTTGTTGTACAGCTCTCGTCTGTCACTGTGAGTATGTCTTACCGATAGCCAATAGGCGAGTGGAGTGAAACAAACTTGAAATAGAGTGATGAGTACATATTGGCTGTTATGTATGCTTACAGAACATTGAAATAGTAATGAAAGTGGTTGTTTTGTTCCAAAATGGTATTATGAGAGCCTTAGAGAAGCTACAATGGTTACACTTTCAAGAAATCAGACATACTTCAGAGAGAGATTAATTACATTTAGCTCCATTGCTTGCCCTTGGAAGATGTTAATGCATTCCACGATACGCCGACCTCCTTACAAAAATGGATGCAGGTAACGTATGTCAACCGATTTACTTATTTTGGATCCCTCGAGATATACTCGTCGTTGACGTGGCAGTCTATTTTTGTACATCATTTGCGAAACAATTTGCAGGTAGTTGTCGCTACTGATATTATGTAGCATCCACGTGATGAAAATCGTCTGAAATTCTAGGCATATCAGAAGGTTACGCCGAGGAAGAGGATCTGAACAACGAAAGTTCACCTCCTGCAAAAGACACCACCAGTACTGCCCAAGATGAGGGGTTGATGAAGACACTCGAGATGGGCTCACTCAACACATGGATGGTATAACTTCCCAAGACGATGGGTTGAAATCCCCGCATACGTTGAGAAAGGGGATAGAAAACTTTTTGATTTTAGGTCGCGCTTTCATTTCACTATCTACAATCTCTTCGCAAGACTCAACCTTACGGTTTTTCTATAACATAGTTATGCAATTTAAAAGTACGGTGAACCATCAGGGGTTAGCCCCGTTGGCCAAGATCCTGACACTCAACTATGTTCCTTAATAGTTACTAGAAAATGTAGGTATTGCAAAGATTGTAAAGGAATTTTGATGGATATTTAAAGCTTTTGTCGCTTTTCAGCTGGTACATGAGCATATGTAACACACCCGAACACACGAAGAGCTGCAACATCTGGTTTGAAACCGCTCGATGCTTCTTCAGGAGTCACATCAAGAACATTTGAGGTGGGACACCGGTTCACAATATAACCAGCACATGCAACTGCCTCTGCCCAAAATAATTTTGGTAAATTCTTGCAATGCAACATACTACGAGCCATTTCAACGATAGTTCTATTCTTCCTTTCAGCGATACCGTTTAGATGCGGAGTATAGCTGGTTGTAAGTTGATGCCTAATTCCATGCATTCTGCAAAAATTACCAAAATCTTTGGAGTTTTACTCTCCCCCTATATTAGTGCGAAGTATCTTCAGATTATTACCACTTTGCTTGTCAACATAAACTATGAAACTCTTAAATGATTCAAAAGTTTCAGACTTGTTCTTTATAAAATAGATCCAAGACTTTCTACCGTAATCATCAATATAAGTAAGGAAATAACGATTACCTCCATGTGATATAGTCTGCATCAGACCGCAGATGTATGAATGTACAACCTCTAACTGTCTTGTTGACGTTCCTACAGGAAACAGATGCCTATGTCGCGAGGCGAGATTCTCAGTTACATTGGCTCAAGACTTCATAATAAAAGGATTTTCCAAGTAGTCTGTAGGTAAACATAAAATCCTTTCTATTATGAGGTATTGAGCAAACATGCTGATATAAGATTATCTCGTTGTCAAAAAATTTTCCTTGTCACAACTTATCAGGTAAAATTCTAAACTATGCTGGCTTCACACAGAAAATTAGAAAAATGTCAAACACAATTTATTGAGATTTAGTCAACAAAATTACCTAATAAGCTTATATATTAGGTAATTCCTCTGTCATTCTTTCCTTTTTTTTGGTGATCAGTGCCTCTGTCATTCTTTCCGAACAACTTTCATGATGACAAAGCCGATTTTAATGCGTAGTCACAAAACCATGGGTTTATCATCTACCTCATATCATTCTGAATAAACTTATCACTGAATGAATCAAGCATGTTGAAACATCCGGAACTGGTTCCTATCTGCACAGGTTCATTTAAAATTTATGAAACTACTCTACATAATGTCGTTAACTCCAGAAAAGGGTATAGTGTTATCTTGTCAACTGAAAACCGATTTCAACTTGTTGGGAAGAATTAAAACAACCAGATCCGAATTCAATTTGTGTAATCGTCCTAATGACAAATAGTTAAATCATTAGATCCATTACCTTCAGATCTCTTTTGTTGGAGTTATTGTCGGTGGTGATTAGGTAAAGATGGTAAAATAAACTTCACAGGAAAAAAATACCTACACTAGAAATAGAATAGAATCACACATCTAGGACCAAATATCAGAAATCAATAAATATTCCCAAAAACTAACAATCGTAAACTAAGAATCTCACCTTCCGAGCTTGGATTATAGGAGGTAGAGCAAGATTTTCTGGTGAGTATATGTCATTGTGCAAATACTGATGAAAGATAGAATGAATCTTTGTTTATTCCGCAGTATTGATCTTCCCTGATCCATATTTTTATGTATATACTGTGTGGCTCCGTAAGTTCTCTTATGTTGAGCATTTTCGATTAAATTAATCATAGGTTCTCATGTGATTAATTTAGTTGAGTATTCCGGTTGAACTAATCATGGGTTTACTTGTGGTTAATTCAATTGAGATTTTTGGATAAAAATTCATATTCTTATGTGATTTTTTTTGTCCAAAGAAATCATTCTTTTCTTGTGAGAGGAAGGTCACTCTTGTTGTTCTTTCGGGAATGACATTTCATGGAGGAGAGTTCTTAATTGAACTTGTGCTTAATTGCCAAATATTTTTGGGGAGTGCGGCTGTGGAATATTTTATGGGTGATCTTATATCTTTATAAACTCCTTGATGAATGCATTGAGCTTCGGCTATATGATTGCATCTAAAAAGTTGATATGCGCTTTCTTTTGGTCATCAAGTGTCTCTATGGAAATTTCATTAGGATCCCACTAGTTTTCGTACCTTTTCCAATTTTATTGACAAAAAGGGAGAGAATTAATGTGTAGTTCACACTACAAATACATATGGTTTTCGGATCATTATGTAAGGGGGAGTGGTTTTCATGTGAGATGAAGTATTGACTAAGGGGGAGTGATACATATCACCATAGTATTGTTGTCGAAGTTGTGATACAATTGAACTTTGATGTTGTGCAATAATACTATGACGCTGTGTAACAATGATTGAGAGCTTTTGTTTTCTCATTGTTATGGATACAGAATTTCAACAACGATGATGTTGAACTTACAAACTTTGGAATCATTGGAGTACTTGGAAGTGACGAATATTTCGAGTAATATTGAAGAACCAAGGAGATCATGCATGTGGAAGAGAAGCTGCAAATTTTATTTATTTTGTATTCCATATGTATTGTTAGTTTTGTCACTAAAATTGACAAAGGGGGAGATTATTAGAGCACTGCTCTGTCGAACTCGCATGCTTTGCATGTTTGTCAATATTAGTGATCAGAACTATAAGTCTTGATTTCTAGTCTACTTATAGCTAAGTCTTGGACTAGGATAGAAAGTGTAGTTGATCTCTAGACTCCACAACGTTCATCATGCGAAGACGAAGAACTACTCAAGGAACTGGTGGATCTTCATCGACTAAAAGGTATGTAGAGACTTGAACTTATCTATCACTCAAAAGTCTATCTACTCTATCTTCTATCTTGATAAAAAGTCGTATTGCTATATAGACTTCGATTATACACATTTGCTATTTCGAGCCGAGTTCATCTCGCTTATCTATTTCTCGAAATATGTGTTGGTGAGCTTTCGCTTTGGCCAAGTTCATCTTTACAAGTGAGGAAAGTCATGCTGGTTATTTCAATATCTTGAAAATTGCTTTGATGAAAAATAGTGTGTGAATAACCTCTATTTAATATCCTCTAAGAATGTTTCAATGATTGAAATGAGAGTTTAGAATAATATCCTTGAACGGATATAAACATTGTATGTGAACTCATACATGTGTAAGTCCATAATCCTTGAACCAAAGTATGCGTACTTTGCTGCTCAGGATAACCAGAACTAAAGTCCACGTACCCGTACGCGTACTTCCGAAAGTTCACATCCCGTGAATTTCTGCTAGAGTTTGTGAACTGAAAACAAACTTAAGCCGGGTACTTAAGTATGCGTACCGTTATGCATACTTAAGTGGGTTATTTTGTAAAAACGGTTTATTCATGAACTAAGACATATATAAACTAAGGAATGCATATTTGCAAACCGTGACCATAATGTTCATGAATCGATTCGAGTAAATCAAAATCGTTTTTGCTTCGATTGTGTCTTATATACTTCTATGAGATCTAAGCAATTGAACAACTCTCTAACTAGTTCTTTTGAGTCATTTGAACTAGTTATGGCGAAGATGAATAAGGTTGATATGAAAGTGCTCATATGGCTGACCATTTGGTTAACTACTCTTGAACCAACTAAGTGTACACGTTTGGGTACGATCACACAAACCTAAATGGATGTGCATTTCATTTGTGTATAACAAGCTAAGTTCGATTTAACGGTTGAAAGATATTAGCTTGAATCTAATCAGGTTTTCATCTAACGGTGAATATTGGCGCATCATGGCAACAATGCCAAAACCAAAGCCGCACAATCGCTGCGCATCATGAAAACCAAAGCCGCACAATCGCTGCGCATCATGGCAACCATGCCAAAACCAAGCCGCACGATCGTTGCGCATCATGGAAACCATGCCAAAACCAAAGCCGCACAATCGCTGCGCATCATGGCAACTATGCCAAAACCAAGCCGCACGATCGCTGCACATCATGGCAACTATGCCAAAACCAAGCCGCACGATCGTTGCGCATCATCGCAACCATGCCAAAACCAAGCCGCACGATCGCTGCGCATCATGATAACCATGCTAAAACCAAAGATGCACGATCGCTGCGCATCATGCCAACCATGCCAAAACCAAAGCCGCACGATCTCTGCGCATCATGGCAACAATGCCAAAACCAAGGCGCACGATCGTTGCGCATCATGGCAACCATGCCAAAACCAAAGCCGCACAATAACTGCGCATCATGGCAACCATGCCAAAACCAAGACGCGTGATCGCTGCGCATCATGGAAACTATGCCAAAACCAAAGCCGCACAATCATTGAGCTTCACGGTAACCGTGCCAAATTCGAGTTGCACAATCATTGCACCACACGCTCCGTTGGCACATGCCAACCGACGCTTGAGACTTAGCATGCCAAGCCGAGCAAACCTAGGGCCAAGCCGCCATAGGCACATGCCAAGCGATGTTTGCGACCTAGCATGCCAAGCCGTGCAAACCTTGGGCCAAGTCGCCACACGCGCCATTGGAACATGCCAAGCGACGCTTGCGACCTAGCATGCCAAGCCGTGCAAACCTAGGGCCAGGCCGCCAAACACGCCATTGGCACATGCCAAGCGGCGCTTGCGACCTAGCATGCCAAGCCGTGCAAACCTAGGGACAGGACGCCACACACGCCATTGGCACATGCCAAGCGAGGCTTGTGACCTAGCATGCCAAGCCGTGCAAACCTAAGGACAAGCCGCCACACGCGCCATTGGCACATGCCAAGCGATGCTTGCGACCTAGCATGCCAATCCGTGCAAACATAGG